>NC_068921.1:29731581-30331581 GCF_023091745.1 Budorcas taxicolor | reverse complement strand
GTTGCAGCTCCCAGGCTCTGGCGCGCAGAACTTGATAGTTGTGGCTCTCAGACTCAGTTGCTCTGAGGCATGTGGGGTCTTCCTGGACCAGGGACTGAACACGTGTCTCCTGCCTTGGCTAGCGAATTCTTTACCAGCTGAGCCACCAGGGAAGCCCAAGGTCTGCTGACTTCCACTCTGGCCTCTGGACTGAAAAGCACACACTGCTCATCGTGGAAGGCTTTAGAAGGAGAGGAAGCCGGCACTGCCCGAGGACAGGTCAACTGCGTTCCCAGAACCACCCAAGTGTGCTGCAGGACACACGGTGCTAGGAGCCGACTGACCGAACCAACCTGTCATGAAACCCTTTCTGTCCCCATCCCTCTTTCCACCAACCTGCTGGCCCATCCACCGTGACTCCTTTCCTCCCATCTTGCAGGAGGATGAGTCCTTTTTGCTCCTGGTCAATGTGTCTCCTTTTACCCTTCGCCCTCCTGCCACGTCCTCCAGGCTCGCCCAGGGGCCATTCTGCTCACGACAGGCACATCTTCTGCGGGCCCAAGGGCCACCCATCCATTCATTCACTCTCATTCCAGCCATCCCCCTCCGGCCCTCCACACTCAACTGCTTCCCCAGCTCGCACTTTTCCAAAGCCTCACCATCTTCAGGAAACCTTCTGGAATTGCCCCCTTCACACCTCCCTGTGTGGACTGACCGGGCAGCATTCGTGTGCACCCTCTCTGGGCGCCAAGTGTACCCCCCACTGGGTGCAGTGTGGGGGTGCACTTCTCTCTCCCAGGGGGCTGAGGCCTGAGGCCAGAGGCCAGGTCTTAATCCTGCAGCCCTGGCTCTAAGGGTGCTCACTCAGAAGATGCTCAGAAGTGTCTGCAGGAAGACAGTGGGGACTCACAGATGAACAAACCCATTCCTGCTCTTGGGGTGGTTGTTTAGCCACTCAGTCGTGTCCAACTCTTTGTGACCCCATGAACTGGACTGAAGCATGCCAGGCTCCCCTGTCCTTCACTGTCTCCTGGAGTTTACTCAAACTCATGTCCATCGAATTGGTGATGCCATCTAACCGTCTCATCCTCTGTCATCTCTTTCTCCTCCTGCCTTCAATCTTTCCCAGCATCAGGATCTTTTCAAATGAGTTGGCTCTTCATATCAGGTGGCCCAAGTACTGGAGCTTCAGTATCAGTTTTTCCAACGAATATCCAGCAATGATTTCCTTTAGGATTGACTGATTTGATTTCTTGGGGTAGTTCCATCTATATAGAGGCCATTCTCTAAAGGTGAGGGGTTAGAGTGCCTGCCGACTTCCTGTTCTTCAGGAGACTTCCAGTCACATTCACCGAAGATCTCCAGATTCTTCAGCAGGATATACGAGGCTGACCTGAGCCTTAGCGGCTCTCAAGCAGAGCTCAGAAGGGCGCCACCTCCCACTATAACATGAACTTCTTTTAGTGCCTGCTGAGTTCTCTCTTGCAGTTCTCTCCATTGCCTGAGATCTCAACTCTTCACCCCACTGGCTGCTTGCTGCTGACCCTGGAAGACTAAGGTGCAATGTCGCCACCTGTGGGAAGCGTGCTCTGGCCCTGACCCTGGTGTCACCACTGGACTGGAAGATTCCTGGGATCAAAGACTTTTTCTTCATCTATGCCGTGTCCCTAGTCATGAGCACAAAGTCTGGCACATCCAGAGGCCTCAATAAACGTTTGATGAATGACTGAAAGAGGGGGAAAAAGAGCTGATTCCTTCAGTTTCTGTCACTGAAAGTGAAAGTGAAGTCGCTCGGTCGTGTCCGACTCTTTGCGACCCCATGGACTGTAGCCTACCAGGCTCCTCGGTCCATGGGATTTTCCAGGCAAGAGTACTGGAGTGGGGTGCCATTTCCTTCTCCAGTTTCTGTCATTGCAGAAACACCAATTGACTCTTCACACCAATGGCTGTGGACCGAGGAAGACTACTATTGCAGTTTGAATTTTTGAGGCTTTTAGAATTAAAATTTCAGGAAACAACCCCACCTTGCTTTGCAAAGATTAGATTAGGCAAATTTCTAGCAGAAGGTGACCCATCTTTCTCCCCTTGTTTAACCTCTGAGACATGGGCTTATCGGCACAGTGGATGTACCTACACAACAGCTAACACAAGCCAGAAAACTCAAGAACTCATTGGATGTGGCACTGAGCCACTGCTCCCATATCCTACAGCACGAAAAATTTTAAATTGAATCTAAATGTGTCCCCTTCCTATTCCCAGTCAGCTCCTAACCCATGGAGTTAGTTATACTAACATCATCCACAAAAATAAAGATTAATCTGTGAAAGTTGTTTCTAATCCATAGTCTCATGGAGCTGCAAATGACCTAAAGGTATTTTTCTTAAAAAAAAAAACAAACACACACACACACACACACACACAAATAACCTCTTTGACACCTATTACATCCTTGTACTCAATCGAAACAGTGCTCCAAAATTTTAGGAGTGCTAACAGTGCTCCTCCACTTTCGCTATTAATATTTTTAAAGGGATCCTGGCTTTCCCTCGATCTTTCATTTTAACAATCAGGGGTCGGAACTTGAATTTTCCTCTCAAGTTTCTCTAAATTTCCCCTCCCCCTCACTTTTCAATGGTCAGAATACCTGAAAGTATTTTTTGCCCATGAATGATTCGTTAGTTGTGTTTTCCAGAAATCAGGCTGAGCAGCAGCACAACCATTCTGCTTTGCACTATCTTTCTGCTTCTCAGTTCCTGATCAGATGCACCTTTCATGCCTAAGATACACTTATGAATTAGTCTAATATTCTTAGCTTCTATTCAAAGTCCGGATATCAAGACCTATTCTTATTTAGCTCTTGACCTCTGCCTGGGGTGGGGGTGGGGGGTGTGTGTGTGATGATAATGAGATAACAGAGGAATGTTAGTGCAAAAGTCTGGCCTTCTCTGAAGAATTTGTTAGAGAAGATGCTGATGCTAGAGTGATGAGACATCAGTAATAACACTTTCTGTTTTTGGCCACACACCTCTTGGCTTGCGGGATCTTAGCTCCCCAGCCAGGGATTGACCTCTTAGAGTGAGAGTGCTGAGTCCTAACCACTGGACCACCAGGCAAGTCCCAATAATATTTTCAGTTTATGTAATGCTTTGCTGTTTCCACGTTCATTTGATCTATGATAAGACTGCACGGTAGACACGATCTTCCTCATTTCCCATAGAAACTGAAGCTCATCGTTCTTAAATGTCTTAACCAAGGTCTCTCTGGTCATCTAATCTGCTCTCAGTTTTAACTCTCACCTATAATAATAATTAACCTATAGCTAATTATTAACCTATAACCTACAGCTAATAATTCCAAATTGGGTTTATGTCCCAGGCCTTTTCCCTGAAAGAGCCAAACTTCTCTGCAAAATTGCCTACTTGTCAGTTGCAACTTGTCAGTTGCACCTACTTGTCAGGCTGTCCACAGGCAACCTGAATTCACAACTGGCATTGGGCGGTCTTCCTATGTAGGCTGAGGCATCAGAATCTATGTGGCAGCCCCAGTAGGAAGCTGGAAACCCAGCACCAGTGCCTGGACGGGGTGCAGCAGCAATTCCTGAGGAGGATTTGTTGTCTGAACGCTTCTGTGAGTGAATGAATGAGCAGGAAGGGTGGGTCATCGTGGCTCTTCCCTCAACGAGAAGATTAATTGGTCATCAAATCCTGCCATTTCTACATCATAAATCTCTCTCAAATTCTTTCCCCCTTTAGAATCCCCACCTTGCCTCCCCTGCTGGATTGTGTCAGGGCTAAAATGAGATTAATACACATGAAAGTGTTTTGCAAAGAATAAACCTCTGGGGGTGGGGGAGTGGGGAAGGATAAATCCTTCTGGAAGCTGTTACTAAATTTAGTGGCTCCAGTTTGCCTATTCCTTTCAAGCTAAGCTTTTTCTGCCCTCCTGACCCTGTTGTTTCCTTTCTGCGGCTTCCACAGGCGGCTTCCACAGGCCCACTGCTCAGTTTGTAACCTAAATACTGCTGCTCTCTACACATGGGCTTAGCAGCTCAGCCATACACCCTTCTATGTTACTTGCTTCTGGTTATTTCTTACAGCAAAATCTGGCTCCTCATTACATAGCTTTCGTAGCCTCTACTGCTTCTCACACAACCTCAGGCACACGTGCTAAGTGCGACGTCACTTCACTTGTGTCCGACTCTTGGCAATCCTGTGGACTATAGCCCACCAAGCTCCCTCTGTCCATGGGATTCTCCGAATACTGGAGTGGGTTGTTGCCATTTCCTCCTCCAGGGGGTTTTCCCAACCCAGGGTTCTTTAGTGCTAGCGCCACTTGGGAAGCCCTAAGTGGCGTACAGGCATACAGTAAGTGCTTAATAAATGCTTGTTGATGCAGAGAGCTGCTCTCCTCCGCACCCTTCTCTCCTTCCCACTATCCTGAGTTTCCCTCAGAATTCTATTTTTTAATCTTCAAAACTCCCTGCCTCTATGAGGAACATTTCTCCCTAAGAGATCTGAGAAAGGAAGAGTCTAGATGAGCCTACAGGTTGGAATTTTAAGGAAGTTGCTCACTCTTCACTTCGTTAAATGCATGCAGTGCAAAGTGGCAGTGCCAGACTCTGACAGGCTGCTCACTGTGCTGGAATCACTGTTTGTTTGTTTTTTAATTTAATTTATTTTTTAATCTAAAGATAATTGCTTTACAGAATTTTGTTGTTTTTTGTCAAACCTCAAACTTTTTGGGTTCTGGATGTGGACACAGGAGAGCATTCTGGTGGGCTGAGTGGGTGGATGTTGTCTGCTTCTTGCTCCTCAGGCCCCCTTTGCTCACACCTCTGATCACGCTCTGTCTCTAAACCAGGTTCATTGTTTGCTCCTGCTTGTTGAGCAGCAGCCACTTTTTAAAAATAATAATAATATTTGTTTGAGCTTCCATGGTAGCTCAGAAAGGTGGTAAGGAATCCGCCTCCCAATGCAGGAGATGCAAGATATGCAGGTTCAGTCCCTGGGTGGGGAAGAACCCCTGGAGAAGAGAATGGCAACCCACTCCAGTATTCTTGCCTGGAGAATCCCATGGACAGAGAAGCCTGGCGGGCTACAGTCCATGGGGTCACAAAGAGTCAGACATGACTGAGCGACTAAACAACAACAGTAAGCAAAATAAATCAGATTTCTGAGGCTGAGGAAGCGTGTCAGGACCACAGGGAAGTGACCAAGGTAAACGTGCTCTGGGAAGGCCTCACGGTGGTCACTCTGCTCCCCTCGTGGCCACGGTCCCCGCATTGCTCCATGCTGAGTGCACCACTGGAAAACCACATGGCCAAATACGACACTATCTTCATCTGGACTCCATTTTCTCTCTAGCTACCCCAACTGTTGACTCTCTAGGCATTTGTCATTTGCTCTACAGATAATCTCTTTCACCATTCCCTCCTGGTTTTACTCCCATCTCCCTAGAGTCATCTGCCGAGGGAGCCACCCCAGGGGTACATCACGCATTTGTCCATCACAACATCGATAGGTCTGCACATGTGTTTGGACGTCTCTCCATATGTGGACGTAATACAGACGATTCAGCCTTGATTTGGACAATACTGAATTTTCCCTCCCTCCCAACGGCGATCAGTGGTAACATCATCCCAACAAACTGAATCAGACCCAGAAGCCACTCAAAACCTCCTCCTGCTCGTGCTCTGGGTCTCATCGGCCAGCAGGCCTCCACCGCGTCTTTACACTGTCTGCTCTGCCTCTCGTCCCAGGCCCTTGACATCACTCATCTAGGCTGTGATGTGCTCTTCTACGAATAACTGGTGCCTCTGCTCTCTTTTTGGTCTTCTCATCCTCCACCAGAATGTTAAAGTTATCTTTTTTGGGGGAGTACAATTCTGTCCATGTTATTCTCCAGCTTAAAATAGTCAGTGGGGACTTCCTTGGTGGTCCCACGGCTAAGACTCAGCTCTCCCAATGCAGGGGCCTGGTTTTGATCCCTGGTCAGGGAACCAGATTCCACATGATGCAACTAAGACCTGGCATGGCCAAATAAATAAATATTTTGAAAATAATAATAAATAAGGACATTTTAAAACGAAGAAGAGTCAGTGGATTCCCTACATATGGGATAAATCCGAAGTGAAAGTGAAAGTCGCTCAGTCGTGTCCAACTCTTTGCCAGCCCAAGGACTATTTAGTCCATGAAATTCTCCAGGCCAGAATACTGGAGTGGGAGCCATTCCCTTCTCCAGCGGATCTTTGCAACCCAGGAATGGAACTTGGGTCTCCTGTATTGCAGGCGGATGCTTTACCAACTGAGCCGCCTGTAAGCCCTTCCCTACCCTACGGCAATGATTTATTTCCTCTATGCTTCCTCTTATTGTAAAGTCCTGAGGGCAGGGATTGTATCTTACTTTTAGTTTCCCTGAAGCTCAGTTGGTAAAGAATTTGCCTGCAATGCAGGGGACCCGTTCGCTTCCTGGGTTGGAAAGATCTGCTGGAGAAGGGATAGGTTACCCACTCCAGTATTCCTGAGCTTCCCTTGTGGCTCAGCTGGTAAAGAATCCGCCTGCAACGCAGGAGACCTGGGTTCGATCCTGGCTTGGGAAGATCTCATGGAGAAGGGAAAGGCTACCCTTTCCAGTATTCTGGCCTGGAGAATTCGTCCATGGAGTCCATGGGGTCACAAAAAGTCAGACATGAATGAGCGACTTTCACTTTCACTTTGTTTCAGAAGGACCTAGCAAAGCGCCTGGCACAGCTAACAGAGATCTGTTACACTGAATACTGAGGGGTCCACTGGCTTGACACTGGTCCTGGTGTCTCTGGCCAGTGAGTTCACCTCTCTAAATTCTGTTTCCTGAACTGTAAAATGGGAATAATTACAGGATTCTTGTAAAGACTGAATAATATAGTACAGGTAAACAGCACAGCAACTCACTCCAGTATTCATGCCTGGAAAATCTCATGGACCGAGGAGCCTGGTAGGCTACAGTCCATGGGGTTGCAAAGAGTCGGACAAGACTGAGCAACCTCATGCAAACAGCAGAGAACCTGGGCTCATAATTCAATAAGTGTTAGCCATTGCTCTTAACACCCCTCAGGGCCTAGTACAATTTAAAAAACCAACCAACCAACCCCTAAGCAACTTTTTATTCATTTATTCATTATTTTTAAAATTATTATTTAGTTTCATTTTTGGTTGTGCTGGGTCTTCATTGCTGCCTACAGGCTTTCTCGAGTTGTGGCAAATGGCGGCTACTCTCTAGTGGTGCACAGGTTTCTCATCTTGGTGGCTTCCTTTACTGTGGAGCACGGGTTCTAGGGTGCTGGGGCTTCAGTAGTAGTGGCACGTGGGCTCAGCAGTTGAGGCTCCCAGGCTCTAGAGCACAGGCTCAGTAGTTATGGTACGTGGGCTTAGCTGCTCCAAGGCATGTGGGATCTTCCCAGATAAGGGATGAACTCATGTCTCTTGTACTGGAAGGAGGATTCTGCACCACGGAGCCATGGGGAAAGCCCTCAAAGTGACTTTTCTAACCAGTTGATTCCACTGATGTCATTTTTTAAAAAAATCTCACCACACTGCATGTAGGATCTACCCAGACCAGGGATCAAAACTCAGCTTGTTGTATTGGGAGAGTGACATCTTAACCACTGGACTGCGAGGGCAGTCCTGATGTCACACTTCTATAAACTGCTGTGACATTAATTGGAGCAGTCATTTTAATGTTTATATTCTGCTCATACTTATATATCTAGCTCCTGGCTAATTGTTAAGCTTTGGGGAAAACTGGAATGTGTCTTTATACTTTGTGTAGGTAGAATTCTAAGATGATTCCATGTGACTCTCATCCCTGTGGGATCCTCTCCCCTACAAATGTGGGTGGAATCCATGAGTGTGGGGTTACCACCACGATGAGTTATGTCAGATGACAGCTGCTGTCTTTAACAAAGGAAGCTTACCTGGTGGGGCCTGATTTAATCCTATCGAATAATAGAAAGCAGAGAGTTTTCTCTGACTAGAAGCAGAGACGCAGAGATTTAAAGCACAAGGAAGGACTGGACACGTCCTTACTGGCTTGAAGGCAGACGGGGCCACGTAGACCTGGAACCAGCCTTGGGGTCCACAGAGCAACACCCTACTGACAATCGGCAAGAAAAAAGGACCTTGGTCATCCAGTCGCAAGAAACTGGATTCTGCCAATGACCTGAATGAGTCTGAAAGTGAAATCTTCTCAGAGCCTCCAGACAAGAGCTCATGTTGGCCGATACCTGGATTTCAGCTTTGTGAAACCCTGAGCAGAGAACTCAGCTGTGCCTAGCTAGACTTTAGATCTATAGAACTATGAGCTAGGTGTTGTTTGAAGCCTCTGAGAAAATGTTTATTATGCAGCAATAGAAAGCGAATACTTCTTTTAAATGCCTTAATTATTGAGCAAAACATTATTTAACATTATATTCAATAAATATTCATTGAGAAAACATTAATAATTGAAATAACTATCACAAGGTCAAAATGTCAACAGGATTTCTCTTTAATCAAAATAAAAAAATTTTTAACAAAGATCTTAATTTGAATATTTGTCATGCTCATTTTATATTTATTAAATTGCTTAAAACACATTATATCCCAGAAGCAGTCTTTTTATAAAACCTGAAAAGAATTACTTAAAGCAGAGATGCACCCAGAGACACAGTGCATATACCCATAGATACACTGTGGCTTGAGGACCTCAAAAATCAGTTGGTAGGATTATTTTGCAAACTAAGGTAATCTTCAAAAGAAGGCACAGGCAAAATTTCTCTGCATAAATTACCATTATAAAGAAGAATCCTATAAAACAAATATTTCTGTGTCAATGCGGAAGGTCCTTGGAAACAATGCCTTATGGATTTGTTCCTCCCCAATTTTTATTAAAAAATCTGGCAAATACATACCCCCTGGAGATTTGTATGTATTACCATACTAACAACTTAAAGAAGTCATGAAGGGAATCTACCTATTTAATTTTTTTGGCCTTGTGACTTGCGGGATCTTACTTCTCCAACTGGGGATCAGTCAAACCTGTACCCACTGCATTGCAAACATGGAGTCTTAACCACTGGACTGCCAGGGAAGCCCTCCTAATTAAAAAATAAATAAATAAATAAATAAATATACATATATACATATATATATATATATATATATATATATATATATATACCATCCTCCAGATGTATTTACCACAGAACCTTTGCTTTGAGAAACAAGCTGACATCTTTCAGGAACCCCACTTGGGAAATGCTGACCTAAACAAAATTTTCACTTCCCCAGACAAAACATCTTATCAAAATATTAATAGGGGAAGAAATGTTTCAGAGATTGAATTTATCAAAGATATTCAGGAGCCAGAAAGGTGTCTTCCCTCTTTCCCTATTGGCTATAGCAACTTGTCACTTTTTTTCCTAGAGTTAATACACTGGGAAAGTGACTCTTAACAACTCTATTAACAAAATACCTATTCAGCAAAGGAAATGTGCCAACGAATTTTCTAGAATAGTTTAAGTGATACCCTTTATCTATTTGTGCATTACTGAAGTGGATATATTCCAGAAGTAATTGAAACAAGGTGGTTTCTGTCATCAAATACCCTACAATTTAATACAGACAATGCTGCTGGCAAATACCTTAACAAATGGTGTTTTTAGTCAATGTTTAGTCAATGCTCATTGCTAAGGAGGAGAGTAGAATCGGTTCATTTTTTTTTTAAGACTTTTTAATTTTATATTGGAGCACAGCCAATTAACAATGCTGTGACAGTTTCAGGTGGACAGTCAAGGGACTCAGCCATACATATATGTGCATCCATTCTTCCTCAAACTCCCCTCCATCCAGGCTGCCATATAACATTGAGCAGAGTTCCCTGTGCTCTACAGTAGGACCTTGTTAGTTATCCATTTTAAACATAGCTGTGTATATGGAGTCCATCCCAAACTCCCTAACTATCCCTTCCCCTCATCCTTCCCCGCCGGCATACATTCAGATTTTGAGGTAGGATTCTTGTGCTTTGAAATACTATAAATGCTAAGAGATTTCAAGTAAAAAATAGGAAAATTTTTTAAATTGAATTTGAAATAGAGTTGTGATGGACTACCCAAAAGAGGAATACGCTTAGGATTCTATCCACATTTTTGCTCTAATTCAGGGGTTCTCAGACTTAATCAGGCTTCAGGAACTACAGAAGGCTCTGTCTAGCACAGACCGCTGGGCCCATCCTCAGAGTCCCTGGTCCAGAGGTGTGGGGGTGGAGCCCAGGAATTTCATGTCTAACAAGTGATGCAGGTGATGCTGACGCTGCTGGTCCAGGAGGCCTGTTTTGACAACCACTGAGAATCTAGTTCTTGTACCCACTCCCTTGAGATTCTCACTCAAAAGATCTGGAAAAAGCTTCCTGCGTGGTTTTGGTATATGCTCATCTGAGAGATCCTTTTTAGCTCTGAAGTCCTGATGTCTGGGGATTTCGGTTTAGGATATCTGTGTTCTGGTTCTGCACCTCAAATTCCTTGTAGTCTCTCTATGGGTATTTCAGCATTTGGAAGTAAAGGCAGAATGCTTGGAGAGGTGGAAGACAGAGACATCATTAGTTTTACAGCTGATCGGCAGAATTTACGGGAGGAGAAAGTCGGAACACATAACTGTGGATTCTTACTTCTCTTTGCTCCGACCTCCTACCCATAATCTGGAAAATGCAGGGCTGACCAAGCTGACCATTAGTGTAATCAGAGAACGCCTAGAAGTCTGCAACTACCATGTAACCTCTACATCTGTCTTCCTTTCCCTCTTTCACTTTGCATTTGTTTAATTGTCTGTGATTTTAAGACAGTTTAGATAAAGGTATTCCAGTAGAACGATCAAGAGTCAGCTGGATTCCAGTCCTGGCTCTGTCGGTTAGTTGCTGAAGGACTCTGGGAGAGTTATTTAATATTTCCTAATCTCAGTTTCTTTTTCTATAAAACAGGAAATCTTTCACATCATTGTTATTAGAAGCCAATGGGAAAATGTATGATAAGCACTTAGCCAGGGCCTGGCACAGAGTAAGCAGGCGGTAGCACAGAACTCATATCACTAGCAAAGGTTCTATGAGAGTCCTAGAACATGTATCAGCCTCAATCTTGAGAAACAAGAATTATATTAAGTAGTTTCCTTCCTTCCTCCTTCCCCTCCTTTCCGTCTTCGTCTTCGGAGGGATGACAAGGTGGGCAGGGCTGGCCCGGCCCCGCACAGCTGGAATCACTGCAATATTTCTCACTGCAACAAATGTGTCACTTTCTATGGAGAACTTCCTGCCACTCTCAGGAATTACCTTTTTTTTTTTTTTTTGGCTGAGCCATACAGCTCGTGGGATCTTAGTTTCTCAACCAGGGATTGAACCTGGGCCCTCAGCAGTGAGAGCACAGAGTAAAAACCAACTGACTGTTGGCCTGCCAGGGAATTCCCAAGAACTGCCTTTAGTAAGTACCAAATAGTACCAAGGATAAGACCTCTGATTCTAAGATGCAACATTGTATTATACAGCACTCAGAAAGAAAAAAGGCTACCAACTAAATGATGATATGATGCTTTCTTATCATTTACAATTTTTATTTTCTACTTTATGAAGCTGTCCTTAGACTTAGATTTTTAAAATATCTATCGTTCTCTTGCAGACACAGAAAGGAAGAACACAGGCCAAACAAACTGATTTCTAACATTCCTAACCTAACTCATCGCCACATTCAGCGTCCCAGGCTGCTGAATGCTTGCTTGACTCAGAATCCTGTCACTGCCTGTTCACTCAATGTCATCCTTTGTACCATCAAGGACACTGGCAATGTGGCATTTCCTAACAGAATCTGAAAGTACTGAAAGCTCTTGGGGCTGGACTCTGGCTTGCCTATTTTTGATTTCTACTTCAAGAATACTGCCAAGCACGTGGTGATTTATCATTTCCCCCACTCCCTTTCCCATAAACATTTGGTTCTGAGGGATTAAAAGAGTGCTTCACTCTTCTTTCGCGGATTTTATTACCAGCAACTGACACCCATTTTTCAAGTCTGGACACTGGTGTTTTTGATGTTCGTGGATAAGTATGCAATGACAACTGTAGCCTGGCCAACAGACTGTGAGAATCTTCATTTTATAAGAAGCATCTTGATTTCATAGATGTTGGTAATAAGTCAACTAAGGTCTGAACTGATCCTTTCAGAGTTCAGCTCTGTTTAGTTTCATTTGTAGGAAACATAGGATACTAATAGCCTTTGCATTGCACTGATTTTTCCCCCCATAATAGCTTGAGATAAAATTACATACTGTATTTACGCATTTAGTACAGAATTCTAGAATCTCCCTGGTGGTCCAGTGGTTGAGAATCCACTGTCAATGCAGAGGACAGGTGAACTAATATGCTTCTATTTTAGCTTCTGGGACCATGGCACTTCTACACACCAGGCTAGTCTAACTTCAACATAGCTATCTGCTACAGAGTAAGGTCAAAAATGATGGTGGATTATTGGTAAAATACAGAGGGTGGGAGGAGTCTGGTACAGGACATAGTACTGCCATATCCTTTTTGGTGATATAACGTTACTGGTTTTCATAAAACAGTAACAGCTAGTGAAACTTATTGACCTGAGACAGCTCAGTAAAATGAGTCTGATTTTGGTAAAAGGCCCAGTTGCAGCTTGGGAAGTACAGAGGCAAAAAAAAGTCTATAATTTGCAATGAAGTCTATAGATTTGCCTTCACTGCTTATAGTAAAAGGCTGCGCAGTCCTGGTTAGTTGCTTTTCAGCACATCTGTTTTTGGAATTGTAACACTAAGGAAGAATAATATTCTAGGTCTGTCTGCCTCCCAATAGGTATAGTAGATGGCAGCTTTGGTTGGTAAGGTGGATTCATAATTTTTAGTGTTCATAAAACTAAGAGACTGGAAGAATTTTTGCTTATGCTTACATTTTCTATTCATGAACTATCTCCTTTGTGTGTAAAAAAAATCAATATTTTATGAAATAATCTCCTTGGAGGTTAAGTGCTACAGCAGCGCTCTTTTCCAGTTAGAGAAAATCTTCACGTTACTGAAGAGAAAAGGCCTTTAAACAAAGCTTTCCTTCCTCACTAGGAAAGTCTACTTCTAGTCACTGGACCATGAAACATTACTGGAGTTACAGAGTGCAGCAGGTTGACTAGCATGCGGTATGTCTCCTGAAGCCAAGGTTTTTTACACAATTCTTCCCAAAGATGTGTTACATTTTTAGTATAACAACAACAAAATGATACTGCTGGCAGGGCCCACTCTGCAGATGCTGAGTGTTGAAAAGGACTGGTGTAGAACTTCCCTGGTGGTCCATGGTTAAGAGTCTGCCTGCCAAAGCAGGAGACACAGGTTCGATCCCTGGTCTTGGAAGATTCCACATGCTTTGGAACAGCAAAGCCCATGTGCCACAACTACTGAGCCCACGCACCGCAACTACTGAAGTCTGCACATCGCAACAAGGGAAGCCCACACACTGCAGTGAAGAGTCGGCCCCACTCGCTGCAACCAGAGAAAACCTGAGAGGCAATGAAGCCAAAAATCAATTAGTTTTTAAAAAGAGGACTGGTGTCCTTTGCACACCACTGAGGTTACTCGGATCACGCTGACGGTGGCTGGCACTGGTAGCTCCTGGTACTGCTTTCTCCTGGCACTGCTTTCTTTCTGCTGTTTTTTCAACAGGAAGGCAGTACCTAAGCTCCAAGCCTCTGGCCACCTGATGGGAAGAGCTGACTCACTGGAGACCTTGATGCTGGGAAAGACAGAAGGTAGGATGAGAAGGGGATGACAGAGGACGAGATGGTTGGATGGCATCATCAATTCAATGGATTTGAGTTTGAGCAAGCTCCGAGAAATAGATGGGGAACAGTGGAAACAGTATCAGACTTTATTTTTGGGGGCTTCAAAATCACTGCAGATGGTGACTGCAGCTATGAAATTAAAAGACGCTTACTCCTTGGAAGAAAAGTTATGACCAACCTAGACAGCATATTCAAAAGCAGAGACGTTACTTTGCCGACTAACGTCCATCTAGTCAAGGCTATGGTTTTTCCAGTGGTTGTGTATGGATGTGAGAGTTGGACTGTGAAGAAGGCTGAGCACTGAAGAATTGATGCTTTTGAACTGCGGTGTTGGAGAAGACTCTTGAGAGTCCCTTGGACTGCAAGGGGATCCAACCAGTCCATTCTGAAGGAGATCAGCCCTGGGATTTCTTTGGAAGGGATGATGCTAAAGCTGAAACTCCAGTACTTTGGCCACCTCATGCGAAGAGTTGACTCATTGGAAAAGACTTTGATGCTGGGAGGGATTGGGGGCAGGAGGAGAAGGGGACAACCGAGGATGAGATGGCTGGATGGCATCACTGACTCGATGGACATAAGTCTGAGTGAACTCCGGGAGTTGGTGATGGACAGGGAGGCCTGGCGTGCTGTGACTCATGGGGTCGCAAAGAGTCGGACACGACTGAGCGACTGAACTAAACTGAACTGAAGCTCCGAGAAATAGTGAAGGACAGGGAAGCCTGGTGTTCTGCAGTTCATGGGGTCGCAAAGAATCAGACTTGAGTTAGCGACTGAACAACAACATAACAACTCCAAATAACGTATGTCTAACAACTTTTAATTATTATATTTTTCTTCCAAACCCTTTACTTTACTTTATGTGGTCTGTTTTATATTGTTGTAATCAACATGCATATACTATTTTGTATCTCTTTACTGATCTAACATTATAAAACTTTCTACTTTATATTGTTTTCATAAATATTTTAGCTGCTGCATAATATCCAGTCATAAAGTGCTAAACCTTTTCCTATTGTTGGACATGAAGTTGGCTTCCAGGTTATATCCTTGTATCTAATGCCTTTCATTCCCTTTTTTAAAGAAAATTATTTCATTACGAGTCATTCTCACGGAGGAAAATTTACAGTTACTGAACACCCACTGTATACCACAGATTTGATGTGAATTATTCATTATTTCTCCAGCTTTATTAAATTCCCATTTAGCAGATCCTGCTAAAGTCTGTGATGGCTTGGGGGGACTTTCGGCAAGAAGTGAAGGTTGAGAGAGGGCAGATAAGAGAACAGTGATACTAGTTCCACCTATGGGCATCTAATTTGCATGAATCAGATTCCTCATCTATAAAAAAGAGATAACTGATCTTTCCTGGTGGTCCAGTGATTAAGACTCTGTGCTTCCAATGCAGGCAACATGGGTTCAATCCCTGATTGGGGAACTAAGATCCCACATGCCACATGGCATGGCCAAAAAACAAACAACAGTGACAAAAAGCCCAAAACCAACCAACCAAAACAGAGATAACAATAGTAATGACCTCACAGGGATGTTGGAAGACAGTGGCTACGAAGCACCTAAAGAGCTTGACACACGGTGCGATCTCAACACACCTGAGCAGCAACAACTACTGTCCCAGCCTTCCTGCGGCTGTCACGACTCAAGTCACAAGACAAATACCCAGAAAGGGGGCTGGTCAGTCTGACACCAGAGCTCATGCTTCCCCCACCCCACCCCCCTCCAGCCGTGCTGTACAGCACATGCCTCCCCGCGGGAGGGCTGGGTCACAGAAGGCCTTTATTCTCCGGCCGTTTCCACAAGTGTTCCAACAGTTCAGAAACACCTGGCCCCGTTCTGCCCCAGCTTCTCTGATCACGATCAGTCTTGAAGTCTTCGCTCCCATGAGCCACTCGTTTCTGATCTCAGCATTGCCCACACCTCTTGCTGCTGGTGCTCTGCTTTGCCTCCCGCAGCCACGCAGGCTTCTCAGCCGGAGAGATCGCCGAGGGCCCCAGGGCCCGTGTTTCCAGCATGCAGCCTGAGCGCTCAGAGGATCGTGCAGAGCAGGACCCACTGCAGTTGTGGACCAGATGGGCTGCCTTCCCCTCTCTAAGGAGGGGGGAGAGGGCAGGAAGGAGCAGCTACCCCAGTCAGGAAGCAGCAGGACCCTGACTTGGGGGGGGCGGTGATCCTTGTGCTGGGGCCTTAGCCCCATGGGCTCCTGTCTGCTAGAACCGAAGCTTCTGTTCCGAGAGACTTTGAGGACAGGGAGCGCTGGCAGAGATGGGAGGATGGACAAAGCCTTCGGCCTCCTCTCGCCTTGTATGCTCAGTTGCCTCAGTCGTGTCTGTCTCTTTGGGACCCTATGGACTGTAGCCCATTAGGCTCTTCTGTCCATGGGATTCTCCAGACAAGAATACTGGAGTGGGTTGCCGTGCCCTCCTCCAGGGGATCTTTCCACCCCAGGGATCAAACCTACATCTTTTGCGTTGGCAGGAAGGTTCTTTACCCCTGAGCCACCGGGGAAACCCTCCTCCCACCTTGCCCTTCAGCTAATGCAGGATGGAGCTGCTCCCCTTCCATCTAGGAGGTGATGGGGCTCCAGAGGAGTGCAGTTGGGGGAGTGAAGCCTGAATACTGGGTGAGAGCTCTCACCGCTGGGCCTCTACTCACCCTCCCCAGGGGTCCATGAGACTGAGATGGCTCAGAGGTGACTTGGCTCTATGGGTGAAACACAACTGTCTTCTAGCTCCTTCTCCCCATGGACAGACCCTTCCTGAGGGCCACCATCACCATTTGCATCCAGAGCTCCCTTAAATACTGCTGGAAAAGAGGCTCCCATTCATTGTGATATAATAAGACACAGGACAGGAGATAAGCAGGTACCCTTTACTGAGTCAGGACCTGTGCCGGGTGCCATGCTGTTAGGATTTAATGCTCAGACGAGCCCGCAACGTAGCGGTATTCCGTTCACCTGTGTGTGAATCAAGACTTAAAACTAACTTTTAAAAAAATTACACAACAACCAAATATTTGGTGAAGTCAGCGTTCAAAGTCAGACACATCTACTGATGAAAACCTCATGTTCTTCCCCTCACACTGCAACACCTTCTGAAGCCCCCAGACCTACACTCTCCCCCTGCCCTATCTCACACAGCAAAAATTTTTAAACAGCAAACCAGGTGTCAATAAAAAAAAAAAAACCAACAACTTTATTTAAGGTTGGGAAGAACAGTTTACAGAAACTGTCAGAGGATTTATGGACTCTAGTAAAACTAAATGGAGAAGGCAGACACTTTTACAGCATCTTATGCCCCTGTGATCTTAACAGCCTGATCCCAAGCAGGGAACTCCATGTGCTAAAACACCAGCATCCAGGCAACTCACTTCCGAGGCTGTATTCTGCATAAAACTTTGGACTCAGGGCTCCGATCACTCGCCAAATGTGAGCGTGAAATGTCCTTTTTCAGGTGGAGGAACGAGATGGGTGGTCTTGAACCCCTTATGCTCTTTCAAGACCAGTCATTGACTAACCAGGAAAGCCAGAGGGCTGGGGTAAAGAAATCTACGCCATTTAGAAGGGATAAATTAAGGGGTTCCCAGACCAGAGCCCTCTCCTTTTTAGAAATATAAAGAAATTAACTACTGTGGTTGGGGGGGAGAGTCAGATCATGTTTACCCACAAAAGTACTGATACATTACGTTCCCTTGCTGGTGAGTTTACAAAAACTGATGAGGTAACACTAGTTGCTGAAGGTTGACCAGAAGCCCCACGTGTAGTCATATACATACTTCAATGTGACTTAAAAAAGAAAAGAAACAGGGGACTTCCCTGCAGTCCAGTGCTTAAGACTTTGCCTCCCCTGGTGGCTCAATGATAAAGAATCTGCCTGCAATGCAGGAGACCCCAGTTGGATCCCTGGGTTGGGAGGATCCCCTGGAGAAGGGAATGGCAACCCACTCCAGTATTCTTGACTGGAGAATTCCATGGACAGAGAAGCCTGGCAGGCTACAGTCCATGGAGTCACACAGAGTCAGACATGACTGAGGGACAAACACTTTCACTTTTTTCCGTTGCAGGGAGTGTGGGTTTGATCCCTGGTTGGAGAACTAAGATCCTACTCACCACATGACATGGCCAAGAAAAAAAAAATCCATAACAGAACAATGGGTTTCTTCTATACCAGTGTCTTTGATCACCTAATTCTCAGTAAGAAAAACATTTCACCTTGTGACCCGGCTGCAAGCACACATACGCCACTGAAACAGTAGAACAGAGACACAATGCTTAAACGCTTGCTGCATGCAAAACATTGTGAAATTTTCTTTCATAAAAAATAATGCCACCAAAACCCCAGCATGAAAACTCTGCTCTGTATCCTGGATAAGATCATCTTCATACCCTCAGGTGGGTGGCCAGAAAAAAAGAAGACAGTCCATCCAAATTCCTTACTCTATATTCAAGTTCCTTCATGAGCTGCTCCCCTTTCACCCACTCGGTCTCAGCCACTTCACGAGTCTTCAGTCAAATCCTATGCTACGGCCTAGGCCAGGTTCAGTCCCTCCTCTCATTGTACCTTCACAGGGCTCACGTCTTTTCGTGAAAGCTCTGTTCATTGTAACCTCTAGGTTATCAGTGCACAGAATAGCATTCCTTACAGGCCCAGCTGAAGTGCAACCTGCCTTGGACATTCTGCCCTACACAGACTTCTTCCTTTTCTGTCCCTTAGCCTTTAATGTTGTGTCGTGACATAAATCCTGTCCTGTGCTGTCCCATGTGAGAGGCCAGGCCTCTTCAAGGACTTCGTGAGCATTCTGGTGGCCGTGTCTGACTGACAGATTGATTAACGTGGCTGATATGATGCTTTATTCTATCTGGAAAGGATATGAACGTCATGGTAAGAACTTCTCACAGGGAACTTTCCTGGGGGTCCAGTGGCTAAGACTCGGCGCTCCCAACGCAGAGGGCCTAGGTTTGATCCCTGGTCAGGGAACTAGATCCTATATGTCATAACTAAGAAGTCGGCATGCCACAACAAAGATCCTGACCAAGAGCCTCAACTAAGACCCAGTGCAGCCAAAATAAATATTTAAAACAAGAACTTATCACAGCGTATTAATAAACAGAAAAATAAAGGAAGATTCTGGACCAGAGAAAACTTAAATAACAGAAGTTCAAGGTGGAGGCAAGAAACAAAGAACATAAACTTTCAAGTCATGAAGGTCCACAGAAATGTTGCAGCTAAACCCTAAATTTAGCCTGAAAGCTTCCTGACCACCAAAGGCAAAAGGGGATTAAGGACAGACATATGGACCAGAGGAAAAGGATAGAAAGCCCAGAAATAAACCCTTGCAGAAATGGTTAAATGATCTTGAACAAGGGACTCAAGACTACTTAATGGGGAAAAAAACAGTACCTTCAACAAATGGTGTCAGGAAAACAATATTCACATGCAAAATAAAAAAACTGGACCCTGTATACAAAAATTAACTCAAAGCGATTAAAGACCTAAATGTAAGACTTAAGACTATAAAACTCCTAGAGAAAAACACAAGGGAAAAGCTTCGTAACACTGGATTTCTTGGATATGCCACCAAATTTTTTTTTAAAAAGCACAGGCAAAAAAAGCAAAAATATATCATCAAACTTATAAAGTTCTGTACATCAAAGGTCACAATCAACAGAATTTTCAAATTATATATTTTGTAAGAGGTCAATATTCAGAATATATAATGAGCCCCTACAACACAACCACACTAAAAATCAAATAACCTGATTTAAAAACAGGCAAAAGATTTAAATAGACATTTCTCCAAAGATAATCTACAAATGGCCAACAAGCATATGAAAAGACACTCAGATTCTCACCATTATTAATCATCAGAGAAATGCTAATCCAAACCACAATGAGATATCACCTCCCACCAAGTGAATGACTACTATGCAAACAAACAACCCCCACTGAAAAACCCAAAACAGAAAATATCAAGTGTTGATGTGGAGAAACTGGAATGTTTGTGCACTGCTGGTGAAACTGTAAAATGGTGCACTCTCCATGGAAAACATAGGACTCAGCAATCCCACTTCTGTGTATACATCCAAAAGAACCGAAAGCACTACGTCAAAGAAACACTTTCATTCCTATGTTCCTGACAGAATTATTCACAACCACCAAAAGGTGGAAGCAACCCAAATGTCCACAAACAAAGTGTTTATAAAATGGAACATTATTCAACCTTAAAGGGAGGCTTACTGACACCTGCTACAACGGACGAACCTTGAGGACATTACCCTAAATGAAATGCAGAAATGGCTGTCTGAGGAGGCCTTACAAATAGCTGTGAAAAGAAGGGAAGCCAAAAGCAAAGAAGAGAAGGAAAGACATACCCATTTGAATGCAGAGTTCCAAAGAATAGCAAGGAGAGATAAGAAAGCCTTCCTCAGAGATCAATGCAAAGAAATAGAGGAAAACAGAATGGGAAAGACTAGAAATCTCTTCAAGAAAATTAGAGATAGCAAGGGAATATTTCATGCAAAGATGGGCTCGATAAAGGACAAAAATGGTATGGACCTAACAGAAGCAGAAGATATTAACAAGAGGTGGCAAGAATACACAGAAGAACTGTACAAAAAAGATCTTCATGACCAAGATAATCATGATGGTGTGATCACTCACCTAGAGCCAGACATCCTGGAATGTGAAGTCAAGTGGGCCTTAGAAAGCATTACTATGAAGAAAGCTAGTGGAGGTGATGAAATTCCAGTTGAGCTATTTCAAAACCTGAAAGATGATGCTGTGAAAGTGCTGCACTCAATATGCTAGCAAATTTGGAAAACTCAGCAGTGGCCACAGGACTGGAAAAGGTCAGTTTTCATTCCAATCCCTAAGAAGGGCAATGCCAAAGAATGCTCAAACTACCGCACAATTGCATTCATCTCACACGCTAGTAAAGTAATGCTTAAAATACTCCAAGCCAGGCTTCAGCAATATGTGAACTGTGAACTTCCAGATATTCAAGCTGGTTTTAGAAAAGGCAGAGGAACCAGAGATCAAATTGCCAACATCTGCTGGATCACTGAAAAAGCAAGAGAGTTCCAGAAAAACATCTATTTCTGCTTTATTGACTATGCCAAAGCCTTTGACTGTGTGGATCACAATCAACTGTGGAAAATTCTTCAAGAGATGGGAATATCAGACCACCTGACTTGTCTCTTGAGAAACCTGTATGCAGGTCAGGAAGCAACAGTTAGAACTGGACATGGAACAACAGACTGGTTCCAAATAGGAAAAGAAGTACGTCAAGGTTGTATATTGTCACCCTGCTTATTTAACTTCTATGCAGAGTACATCATGAGAAACACTTGGCTGGAGGAAGCACAAGCTGGAATCAAGATTGCTGGGAGAAATATCAATAATCTCAGGACTGGAAAATATCAGTAAGCTCAGGACACCACCCTTATGGCAGAAAATGAAGAGGAACTAAAAAGCCTCTTGATGAAAGTGAAAGAGGAGTGAAACAGTTGGCTTAAAGTTCAACATTCAGAAAACTAAGATCATAGCATCCGGTCCCATCACTTCACGGCAAATAGATGGGGAAACAGTGGAAACAGTGGCTGACTTTATTTTTCTGGGCTCCAAAATCACTGCAGATGGTGATTGCAGCCATGAAATTAAAAGACGCTTACTCCTTGGAAGGAAAGATATGACCAACCTAGGCAGCATATTAAAAAGCAGAGATATTACTTTACCAACGAAGGTCCGTTTAGTCAAGGCTATGGTTTTTCCAGTGGTCATGTATGGATGTGAGAGTTGGACTATAAAGAAAGCTGAGTGCTGAATAATTGATGCTTTTGAACTGTGGTGTTGGAGAAGACTCTCAGGAGATCCACCCAGTCCATCCTAAAGGAGATCAGTCATGGGTGTTCATTGGAAGGACTGATGTTGAAACTGAAACGCCAATACTTTGGCCACCTGATGCGAAGAGCTGACTCATTGGAAAAGACCCTGATGCTGGAAAGACTGAGGGCAGGAGGAGAAGGGGACGACAGAGGATGAGATGGTTGGATGGCATCACCGACTCAATGGACATGGGTTTGGGTGGACTCCAGGAGTTGGTGATGGACAGGGAGGTCTGGCATGCTGCGGTTCTTGGGGTTGCAAAGAGTTGGATGTGACTGAGGGACTGAACTGAACTGAACCACTCATCTAAAATGTAACAAGGTATCTAATATAGTCAATCACTGAAACAGAAAGCAGAATGGTGGCGGCCAGGGGCTGGGGTGGGGGAAATGGGCAATTGTTGTTGACACAGAGATCACAAAGTTTCAGTTCTGCAAGATGTGAATATACTCAACACTACTTAAATTGTATGCTTGAAAATGATTAAGATGGTAAATTGAAAAAAGAAAGTTAAGAGGTGAAACTTGATCAGATACATAATTTTCTCTTATCAGATACAATCAGACACTTTCTTCAAGGGTATAAGGTCTTTCCTAATGCTATATGATTGGTTGGCATCATTGACCAATGGACATGGGTTTGGGTGGACTCCGGGAGTTGGTGATGGACAGGGAGGCCTAGCGTGCTGCGGTTCATGAGGTCGCAAAGAGTTGGAAATGACTGAGCGACTGAACTGAAGTGAACTGAGCGCTAAGTTGTAAAGAATCATAAGCAGTGAGCTGTGGTCCCTTCCCATCTGGTCTACAGCTACAATCACCCGTAGGAGAAACAGCCGCAGTTACCTCCTTAGCTGAGAAAACTTGCTCTCATTGGTCTACAGCCCTTTGTGAAAACTTTTTAACTCTTCTCTGGGTTTCCTTATTGGTCCCTCCTTGGCTTGATAGTGTATTCATCCTTTCCTTAGCCTTAGGACCAGTGACATTCACTCCTGCATTCAGCCTGGCTTCCCTGTCCACATACCTCTGGGCAAGGTGCCCAAGTCTGGGATCCTACTTGCATGAGGGAGATTTCATAAAAGTGACAGAGAAGACAATGTTCTAGACCATGTTCCTACAGCAATTTTATATATCTATATAATAATATATATATAAATATACAATAGTTATATATATAATTGCTGAAGGAACATGGTTTCTCTCTCTATATATATAGTTGTTTTATACATATATATTCCATATATGTGTGAGTGTGTGAAGTCGCTCAGTTGTGTCCGACTGTTTGCAACCCCGTGGACAGTAGCACACCAAGCTCCTCCATCCATGGGATTCTCCAGGCAAGAATACTGGAGTGGGTTGCCATTTCCTTCTCCAGTGGATCTTCCCGACCCAGGGATCAAACCCAGGTCTCCTGTGTCGCAGGCAGACGCTTTAACCTCTAGGCCACCAGAGAAGACCCCTCATCCAAGGTAAGGAGCAGCGGCTGTGTTTTGCTGGAGCAGCCGTGAAGAGTTACCCCATGCCCAAGGTAAGAGAAACCCAAGTAAGATGGTAGGTGTTGCAAGAGGGCATCAGAGGGCAGACACACTGAAACCATACTCACAGAAAACTAGTCAATCTAATCACACTAGGACCACAGCCTTGTCTAACTCAATGAAACCAAGCCATGCCTGTGGGGCAACCCAAGATGGGCGGGTCATGGTGGAGAGGTCTGACAGAAAGTGGTCCACTGGAGAAGGGAATGGCAAGCCACTTCAGTATTCTTGCCTTGAGAACCCCATGAATAGTATGAAAAGGCAAAATGATAAGATACCAAAAGAGGAACTCCCCAGGTCATTAGGTGCCCAATATGCTACTGGAGGTCAGTGGAGAAATAACCCCACAAAGAATGAAGGGATGGAGCCAAAGCAAAAACAATACCCAGTTGTTGATGTGACTGGTGACAGAAGCAAGGTCCGATGCTGTAAAGAGCAATATTGCATAGGAACCTGGAATGTCAGGTCCATGAATCAAGGCAAATTGGAAGTGGTCAAACAAGAGATGGCAAGAGTGAATGTAGACATTCTAGGAATCAACGAACTAAGATGGACAGGAATGGGTGAATTTAAGTCAGATGACCATTATATCTACTACTGCGGGCAGGAATCACTCAGAAGAAATGGAGTAGCCATCATGGTCAACAAAAGAGTTCAAAATGCAGTACTTGGATGCAATCTCAAAAACGACAGAATGCTCTCTGTTCGTTTCCAAGGCAAACCATTCAATATCATGGTAATCCAAGTCTATGCCCCAACCAGTAACACTGAAGAAGCTGAAGTTGAACGGTTCTATGAAGACCTACAAGACCTTTTAGAACTAACACCCCCCAAAAGATGTCCTTTTCATTATAGGGACTGGAATGCAAAAGTAGGAAGTCAAGAAACACCTGGAATAACAGGCAAATTTGGCCTTGGAATGCGGAATGAAGCAGGGCAAAGACTAATAGAGTTTTGCCAAGAAAATGCACTGGTCATAGCAAACACCCTCTTCCAACAACACAAGAGAAGATTCTACACATGGACATCACCAGATGTCAACACCGAAATCAGACTGATTATATTCTTTGCAGCCAAAGACGGAGAAGCTCTATACAGTTGACAAAAACAAGACCAGGCGCTGACTGTGGCTCAGATCATGAACTCCTTATCACCAAATTCAGACTCAAATAGAAGAAAGTAGGGAAAACTGCTAGACCATTCAGGTACGACCTAAATCAAATCCCTTATGATTATGCAGTGGAAGTGAGAAATAGATTTAAGGGTCTAGATCTGATAGATAGAGTGCCTGATGAACTATGGAATGAGGTTCGTGACATTGCACAGGAGACAAGGGATCAAGACCATCCCCATGGAAAAGAAATGCAAAAAAGCAAAATGGCTGTCTGGGAAGGCCTTACAAATAGCTGTGAAAAGAAGGGAAGCGAAAAGCAAAGGAGAAAAGGAAAGATATAAGCATCTGAATGCAGAGTTCCAAAGAATAGCAAGAAGAGATAAGAAAGCCCTTTAGCGATCAGTGCAAAGAAACAGAGGAAAAGAACAGAATGGGGAAGACTAAAGATCTCTTCAAGAAAATTAGAGAACCAAGGGAACATTTCATGCAAAGATGGGCTCGATAAAGGACAAAAATGGTCTGGACCTAACAGAAGCAGAAGATATTTAAAAAAGGTGGCAAGAATACACAGAAGAACTGTACAAAAAAGACTTCACGACCCAGATAATCATGATGATGTGATCACTAATCTAGAGCCAGACATCCTGGACTGTGAAGTTAAGTGGGCCTTAGAAAGCATTACTATGAAGAAAGCTAGTGGAGGTGATGAAATTCCAGTTGAGCTATTTCAAATCCTGAAAGATGATGCTGTGAAAGTGCATCACTCTATATGCCAGCAAATTTGGAAAACTCAGCAGTGGCCGTGGACTGGAAAAGGTCAGTTTTCATTCCAATCCCTAAGAAGGGCAATACCAAAGAATGCTCAAACTACCACACAATTGTACTCATCTCACATGCTAGTAAAGTAATGCTCAAAATTCTCTAAGCCAGGCTTCAGCAATACGTGAACTGTGAACTCCCTGATGTTCAAGCTGGTTTTAGAAAAGGCAGAGGAACCAGAGACCAAATTGCCAACATCTGCTGGATCATGGAAAAACAAGAGAGTTCCAGAAAAACATCTATTTCTGCTTTATTGACTATGCCAAAGCCTTTGACTGTGTGGATCACAGGAAACTGTAGAAAATTCTTCAAGAGATGGGAATACCACACCACCTAACCTGCCTCTTGAGAAATCTGTATGCAGGTCAGGAAGCAACAGTTAGAACTAGACATGGAACAACAGACTGGTTCCAAATAGGAAAAGGAGTACGTCAAGGCTGTATATTGTCACCCTGCTTGTTTAACTTACATGCAGAGTACATCATGAGAAATGCTGGACTGGAAGAAACACAAGCTGGAATCAAGATTGCCGGCAGAAATATCAATAACCTCAGATATGGAGATGACACCACCCTTATGGCAGAAAGTGAAGAGGAACTAAAAAGCCTCTTGATGAAGGCAAAAGAGGAAAGCGAAAAAGTTGGCTTAAAGCTCAACATTCAGAAAACGAAGATCATGGCATCCGGTCCCATCACTTCATGGGAAATAGATGGGGAAACAGTGTCAGACTTCTATTTTTCTGGGCTCCAAAATCACTGCAGATGGTGACTGCAGTCATGAAATTAAAAGATGCTTACTCCTTGGAAGAAAAGTTATGACTAACCTAGATAGTATATTCAAAAGCAGAGACATTACTTTGTGGACTAAGGTCCATCTAGTCAAGGCTATGGTTTTTCCTGTGGTCATGTATGGATGTGAGAGTTGGATTGTGAACAAGGCTGAGCGCCGAAGAATTGATGCTTTTGAACTGTGGTGTTGGAGAAGACTCCTGAGAGTCCCTTGGACTGCAAGGAGATCCAACCAGTCCATTCTGAAGGAGATCAGTCCTGGGATTTCTTTGGAAGGAATGATACTAAAGCTGAAACTCCAGTACTTTGGCCACCTCATGTGAAGAGTTGACTCATTGGAAAAGACTCTGATCCTGGGAAGGATTGGGGGCAAGAGGAGAAGGGGACGACAGAGGATGAGATGGCTGGATGGCATCACGGACTTGATGAACGTGAGTCTGAGTGAACTCCGGGAGATGGTGATGGACAGGGAGGCCTGGTGTGCTGCGATTCATCAGGTAGCAAAGAGTTGGACATGACTGAGCGACTGAACTGAACTGAACTGATTCCATATATACAGAAAGTGTCTGATTCTATCTGATATATATATATATATATATAATTGCTGTAGGAACATGGTCTATATATATATATGTATATATATATAGTTGTTCAGTTGCTCAGTCTTGTCCAAGTCTTTGTGACCCCATGGACTACAGCATGCCAGCCTTCCATGTCCTTCACCATCTCCCGGAGCTTGCTTAAACTCATGTCCATTGAGTTGGTGATGCCATTCAACCATCTCATCCTCTGTCATTATATATAAAATAAATATATATAATTTACAGATTAGTAGACATTTATATTTACATAAAATTATGTAATAAATTTGATAAAAATTTTACAACTATAGTTTATTAATATACATCTATTAATGAATATGTGTAATTTATTCTATATAATTATACATAAAATAAACATACATAATTTATTTCTCATAGGGTTAGTAGTGTTGGTTGCTAGGTCATGTCTGACTCTTTTGCGACCCCATGGACTGTAGCCCTCTGGCCTCCTCTGTCCATGGGATGGATTCTCCAGGCAAGAATATTGGAGTGGGTAGCCATTCCCTTCTCCAGGGGATCTTCCTGACCCAGGGATCGAACCCAGGTTTCCCACGTTGCAGGCAGATTCTTTACTGTCTGAGCCACTAGGCAATGCCCTTTAATTAAAGCCAAGGGCAGAATATCAAGATGCAAATCAGCAGTGAGGATAATTCTTTGGGTCAAAATAATATGCAAAGATCTGTTTTAAAGTCCCTCTTCTCTAAGGAAAACACTTCCTTTAGGCCCTGAGATAACCTCTCCTTCTGTTACATCTCTGTACATTTTACTGAGTTCTTGCATTGCTGCTGTTTGTATCGTTTTGTTTCTCCTGCTAGACTGTGGGCTCTATGAAGGCAGGAAATATATCTTATTCACCTCTACATCTCTAATATTAAGTAAATAAAAGGGTATGTTTAGTGTTGGCTGCTCTCTTTATATAAAAAGTGTTAATTTTATTATAGGCTGCATTATTGAGTCATGTATGGATGTGAGAGTTGGACTATAAAGAAAGCTGAGTGCCAAAGAATTGATGCTTTTGAACTGTGGTGTTAGAGAAGACTTTCGAGAGTCCCTTGGACTGCAAGGAGATCCAACCAGTCCATCCTAAAGGAGATCAGTCATGGGTGTTCATTGGAAGGACTGATGCTGAAGCTGAAACTCCAATCCTTTGGCCACCTGATGCGAAAAGCTGACTCATTGGAAAAGACCCTGATGGTGGAAAGATTGAGGGCAGGAGGAGAAGGGGACGACAGAGGATGAGATGGTTGGATGGCATCACTGACTCGATGGACATCGGTTTGGGTAGACTCCAGCAGTTGGTAATGGACAGGGAGGCCTGGTGTGCTGTGGTTCATGGGGTCACAAAGAGTCGGACATGACTGAGCGACTGAACTGAACTGATTGAGTCATGCTGCATACTTATTAAGCATAAACATTAAGCAATGTGAAAAATAACAGAAACACTTATAAAATACATTTTTAAAGTACTAGAGGAGATGCTTATACCTAAGGAAAACACTGATACCAGAAAATGCCACTTAAAATGAATTCACTTGAATCAGGGCTAAATTTTGTAATAAATCTTTCAGGAAAAAAAAGTTTAATAACCTAAATATAATGAAAATGTTTATTTCATTTCAAGTTGATCAAATTTTATATTTAATTTCAAAAAACATGCCGGTTCTCAGAATAAACAAGGTGAATAAATTATTAACTTTCAAGAGTATATTTTTCTAATGAAATGTTTGCTAGCACAATATAGCACTCTCTACTTCATATTTTTTGAATTGCACAGCTTGATCATTGAAATGATCAGTTTTTCACAAAGGGAAACTGATCAATTTTCCCAGAGCCTCCCAAATTTAAAAATATTTCCATCATTCATTTTTGAAGCATATTATCATCTTTATCAATTCTTTTATAACTGTTGGCCTGTTCTTACCAGTGATTCAAGCTGTTTCCTAACATCACTTTCATAAACTCCATGATACTTCTCTATCTTTTCAAAGATTTGCAGTTTTCCTCTGCTGTTGACTTGATGTACACCATCTAATGCTTACAGCACTGTAGAGGCTGTTCAGTGGCTTCCGTGTGTTAAGAACAGAGAGGTGTCTAAATGAGGACTGACTTCCCAAATCAGCATTCCATTGTTTGCTAGTTTTTCCTGCAGGGACTCTGGTAATGATAGCTTGGATAAAGAGACTCCTCTGTACAACCCTTCCCATTTGGGCTTTCTCTTTCTGTCCTCTCACAGAACAATCGCAAACTTTGGACCCTTGGCCTTGATAGAGTGGTGGGACAAACCGGTGTTTTGTCAGCATGCAGGCAAGATCAGGGGCATCCTCCATGTTTACGTAGTTCATTCTGAAGGTTCAGAATTGTCAAGATTTGGAAAATAAAGTGTATATCCTGAAAAGGATAGGGAATTTCTTCTGAAATTCAATACTCTGAGGAATCAAAGACTTCATTGAAAGAAGGTGTGTATCTGTGCGTTCCTACTTGTTCTAAGCCGGAAAGAAGAGAAACGCTAGTCACAAAAGAGAAACGTGAACACTGTTTCCCTTCATGATTATTTCAATCATTTGGGACTTTGGAAAAACAGGATTAACTGCTTCAGCAGGAAAACCACAAAGATGTTCTCATCTGGGTACCAAGCTTACTCAATCTTATCCTCTCACTTGTTAGAATACACACTTTTTCTATTCCCCACCCCCACAGTTATGACCAGGAATATACTATGGGCAGAAGCTATGCAACACACTCAGTCTAAATCCACTCTTGCAATTATTACAAATAACAATTTAGAAAACAGAAGCATGTTTTAAATTTCATTTTCTCACATTGTGCTTTCCAGAACTGTATCAAAAAAAGTGCACTCAGAAGTTTCCTTTCTGAAGGAAAACTATTTTCTCCAGCTAAATAGAAGTTATGGCAATAAACAATTTCCCTGTGCTGCAGATGGACCAATTATTTTTCTTTTCATAATCAGTATTTTAAAAAATTAATTATCTAAGTAATGCATGTGTGTAGTGCATATATAGTATTGACTTCCTATTACAGGATATTAGGACTCAAACTTTTTTCCCCAACTTCTTCCTCTTAGTACAAGGCACATCTTTCTAATCTCCTAGTAAGAAGGATTTTTAAAAATTAAGTAAATATTCGTTATTTAGATTCTTTTCTTAAATGCAGAACTTTTATTTTCATTCAGCATGCCCGAGTTACTATTTTTAATTAGTTACTATACATGTTTTATTTTATATATTTATATTCTTGTCTATGTAAATAAATGTTTATTACATATTATTATTACTGCTACACAGATGAATATTGCAAACTTAATGGTGAATAAAAAAGACCACTAGCAAAAGAGTACATGTTGTCTGATTTCATTTATACAAAAATTCAAGTAGGCAAACTGATGTATGATGTTAGAAATCGGGAGAGTGGTGGGACTTCCCTGGTGGTCCACTGGCTAAGACTCTGTACTCCCAAGCAACACAGGGGGCTGTGGTGTTAATATGTTCACTGTGGTGTACCATCATATCTCCTTCCTTGTACATCTTCTGCTTTCGTTTGCTTCGATTTCTATGTGTCTGTCACAATTTTTCACTCGGTTCTCCAAGAGAGTAAACCTGCTCCCACGTCTCAGGCTACTCTTGTTCGTTTTGGACTGTTGTCCATGGTCCAGACTCACCTCCAAGCCTGCTGCTGACTATGGTTTTGGGCTTCTTCTTCTTTTTTTTAAACCATCATCTCCCTCTTTTCTGCCTTCTGGATCCTCTGTCTTCCCTGTTCTCTGTTTGTGAAGTGTATTTTCTAGAAACCTCCTGTGGAAGGGTGCATGGGTGGTAAATTTTTTGACACTGTGCTTTGGTGGAACTTGATTGACATGCTGGAAATAATCTTCCCTCAGAACGTTATGTCCATTATGTATCTGTCTGTCGTCTTGTGGTTTCCAACGTTACTTTAAAGAAGTGGGATTATTTTCTGTCTTGATCCTTTTTACCTCTTCACTTCTACCCAGTTATACTCAAAGCTTTTAGCATCTCCTCTCTTTCTGGTCTAAATTTCATTATGATGTGCTTGGTCATGGAACTTTCAGAAATGTAAGCTTTTTACTGAAGAGAAGAGAGCATAGATCATAAAGATCAACTTGATGAATTTTTACAAAATGAACAAATATACTGTGTAACTGGGGCTTCCCAGGTGGCTCAGTGGTAAAGAATCCACCTGGCAATGCAAGAGACACAGAAGACACAGATTTGATCCCTGTGATTCTCCTGGAGGAGGAAATAGTAACCCACTCCAGTATTCTTGCCTGGAAAATTCCAGAAGAGCCTACTGGGCTGTAGTCCATGGGTTGCAAAGAGTCAGACACAACTGAACAGGCATGCACACTGTATAACTAGTACCTAAGATTAAGAAACAGGCTACTACCAAGAGCACGCTTCTAGCCACTACTTCTTGCCCTTGGGGTAACCACTCTCATTTCTTGTTTTCCTATTTTTAAAGGTTGGTAGGATGTTAAGGATTTTTTCTTTTCCTTTTTCACATTTATTTTTAATTTACTTTATTTGACTGTGCTAGGTCTTAGTTGCAGCAGGCGGGATTTTTAGTTGTGGCACGCGGGATCTAGTTCCCTGACCAGGGATTGAACTTGGGCCCCCTGTGTTGCTTGGGAGTACAGAGTCTTAGCCAATGGACCACCAGGGAAGTCCCACCACTCTTCTAATTTCTAACATCATACATCAGTTTGCCTATTTGAATTTTTGTATAAATGAAATCAGACAACATGTACTCTTTTGCTAGTGGTCTTTTTAATTCACCATTAAGTTTGTGATATTCATCTATGTAGCAGTAATTCATTCACTCTTGTTCCACTATAGAACATACTAAACTTGGTTTATCCAACTTTAATGCTGATGGACTCCTGCTTGTTTTCATTTCTGGCCATTACACATGATGTTATTACAAAGCTAAACCTGGCCTGGGATGAACAGATGTAGGTACTCCTGTTGGCTGGCATGATCTTTCTCACTTTTTGCCTGGTGACTCTGTGAACCTTTTCAATCTGAATCTTTGTGTTTTCAGTTTCGAGAAATTTTTTTCTTGTGTTCTCTGTACTATTTGGTTTCAGTTCATATCTTCCTGTTTATATTCATCCTTTTTGGCCGGACAGCTTTTCCGTGGCTGCCTCATCATATTTAAGAGTGAGGCACTTAAAACCAGAGAGATCCGTGTGTGAGGGAGCACTTGTTGTAGGGTCATGAGATTGCCAGATATGCTGTAGGTGGACAACAAAATGTCAATTTATAGACTTTTCCTCTTTGGCAGGTATTTCCTCAGAAAGAAAGCCTTCACTCTGGGCTCCAACCAACAGAAAGGGTTGAGAGAGCTCACCGTTCAGGATGAAGTTTTCTTATTTTCCATGTGTCTCAGCAAGATACATCATCCTTGTTCTCAGCAGTGTTCAGTATCCATGATACCGAACTGTCCAATATCGTAGCACTACAGAGCACTGTCCAATATGGTAGCCACTAGCCACACGCAGCTAGTTAAATTCAAATGAACTGAAATTAAATGAGAAATACAGTTCCTCACATTGACTGTTAAGCCATTTGATGATGGATGACTCTGATATAAAACATTTCCATCACCACAGAAAATCAATTAGGCAGTGCTGGAGAGTGAGCCCAATGTTTCATGTTTGGGGAGAAGTAGTTTCTTAACTATACTGCTGGATAAAGGGTCTAAAATTTGATTACTTTTTATATAATTTTAAAATTTACAGTAATTCTTTAATTTTCAATCTCACCCAAAACCCACTGTCAGAGGTACTCCAAGATCCCCATTTCTTGAAATTGACTTAACCAATACTAAGAATCTGCCTGCGATGCAGGAGACCCCAGTTTGATTCCTGGGTGAGGAGAATCCCCTGGAGAAGGGATAGGCTACCCACTCCAGTATTCTGGCCTGGAGAATTCCATGGACTGTATAGACTGGACACGACTGAGCGACTTTCGCTTTCACTTGGCCAATACTTTGGCCACCTGATGTGAAAAGCCAACTCATTGGAAAAGACCCTGATGCTGGGGGAAGGAGGTGACAGAGGATGAGATGGTTGGATGGCATCATCAACTCAATGGACATGAGTTTAGCAAACTCTGGGAGATGGTGAAGGACAGGGAAGCCTGGCATGCTGAAGTTCATGGGGTCATAAAGAGTTGGACCAGACTTAGTGACTGAACAGCAACAACAGTCCCCACTGCAGCAAACACCCTTGTAGGCAGTAGGTTTCAGCTTTCTACTGTTAATTACCACTTTTCCATCTGTCTTCCATCTTCCAAAATGTATTTATACCTATTCTACTCCTTTACTATCTGTTTACCATACTGGTCTATTCCTTTACAATGGGTTTTAGGCAGGGAGCAGAAATGAACATGTTCTAACTGCTACGGTAAACTGCAAGTCCTCCTGAGAACGCTCTTAATGTGACTAACGGCACAGTAAAAAGCAGTAAAAAGCAGTAAAAAGCAGTCTGCTGTTAAGCTTTGTCAAGCAGAACTTCCCCAAGACTTGTTCCTAAATGTTAGTTTTCATAAAATTTTATCATCTCCGATTTTTAAAAGTCTATTGCTTTATTCTTTTTTTCTGAATATTATTTGAGACCTTTCTGCAGGTAAGACACTCATTCTAGTTATTTTCTTACTTTATCTTTTCATTTCATGAAAAATACTGCTGCTGAACTTTCTTAGTGCAAGTTTAATAATTATGCATAGGGCAGGGTTAGGGCTTCCCAGGTGGCTCAGTGGTAAAGAATCCACCTCCCCAGCAGGACATCCAGGTGTGATTCCTGGGTCGGGAAGATTCCCCTGGAGAAGGAAATGGCAACCACTCTAGCATTCTTGCCTGGGAAATCCCATGGAGAGAGAAGCTAGGTGGGCTACAGTTCATGGGGTCACAAAGAGTCGGACACAACTAAATAACAGCAACATAAAGCAAGGTTATTTTCAGTTGACTAAATGTTAACATACTTTACCCACAGCCTGAAGCAAAGCAAACCAGTTGAGCCCACCTATACAAGTTAGACCCTGGTCAACCTTGAGTTGTATGAGAATAAACAGATATTGATGTAAATCACTGTGTTTGGGGTGATTTATTACAAGGCATTATTATTGCAATAGCTGCCTAATATCATGAGAAAAGAGTCTTTACAAACAGGATTTAAGCATCTAGAAAAAAAAATAAAGTATTTGTGTTTAGGAAAAAGTAAAAATTCTCACTCAACAATGGAAAGCCCTTTTCTCATCATTTGTTGTATTTTATGTCAAGGCGTTTTCCTAACAGAATTTGCCAGAGGAGCGCCACTAGGTTTCAGGTTTCTAAATCGTGACATAAGCACCGGTCATGGAAAACCAGGACATCACAAATATTCTTTTCTCTCCACCAGGAAGGACATTTTATTAATAAGCAGTGACTAGTATGCAAATTACATGGAGATCTGTGTACCTCTTTCCCCAAAGATAAATTATACACATTGTAACAAAAAGAGACTATGTATTGTTTGCAAAATTCTTACGAGAGTAGTCGTTCTTTGCCCAGAATTATGCTTGGTTGCTTCTCAGTGTGTCCACCAACTTGTGAGAAGGTGTCACTCAGGACCTGGAGTTGCTGCCCCAAGGGACATGTAAGAGTCAGAACACTTCTTCCAGGGAAGCAGCTGCCCGCAGAGCATGCTGTGATCATGGACTAAATCCTCAGGGTCCCTGAGACTGAATGAACCGCTGTTTTGGAAGTGCTGACCTTGGACAGCCATGGCCATTGTGCAGAGAGCTGGAAGCGGTCACTATTAAGAGTCTCTAATGGTAAATAAAGGGCACAGTGTGAGCCCCTTTCAATGCTTTCTCTTTCGGTATCCCAGAATTTTAGTTTTACTGAAATCAAAAGAACTGGAGAAAGATCTGGCCAGACTGGGGCTGTATCCTTGTATCTGGCTGATCCTAAAACAACACTTGAATGCACGCATGCTCAGTCATTTCAGTTGTGTCCGACTCTGTGTGACCCCATGGATTGTAGCCTGCCAGGCTCCTCTGTCCATGGGATTCTCCAGGCCAGAATACTGGAGTGAGTTGCCATGCCCTTCTCCAGGGTGTCTTCCTGACTCAGGGATGGAACTCTAGTGTCCTGTGGCTCCTGCACTGCAGGCGGGTTCTCTACCAACAAGCCACTGGGAAGCTTAAAACACCTGAGTAATAAACACTAACTTGTAGAGCGTGTGAGCTTAGATGGTTCGACAAGTTAATATTCATATTTACTGGAAAGATTCCAAATGGAATATGTGTGAATACTATTTTAAAATTTCATGTTTTCTTTAAAACACTAAAGGGAAACTGGTCACAAAGAAAAGGGTTAACACCAGTTCTATTACCACCGCAGGGACCTGTGACCCTTGTGTGAAGTCATACATGTTCACTGGTCCATACTTCATTCATGTATGTAAAAGCTATTGAGTTCTGGCCTCGCACTGCTGCTGCTAAGTCGCTTCAGTCGTGTCCGACTCTGTGCGACCCCATAGATGGCGGCTCACCAGGGTCCCCTGTCCCTGGGATTCTCCAGGCAAGAGTACTGGAGTGGGGTGCTGGCTTCACACTAGATTGTGCTGAATGCTAGGAACACAAGGGGGTGGCTCTCACAGGGCTTATGTAAAGTCAGAGAAGAGCAGAGAGACAGGTGTAATAGGTCTGTGGCTGAGTGGGAGGAGAGCACATGCTTTCCTAACAGGATAGGGGAGGGATGTCAGGGCCAGAAAATCTAGATTGAGTCCTGGCTTCTTCCGTGTTTCCCTGGCTTAGGGAGTCTCTTTCAGTAACTGCCTCTCATTTACCCGCTTTCTCTGATCAGCTTGGGGCTTCCCAGGTGGCACTAGTGGTAAAGGACCCACCTGCCAATGCAGGAGACATAAGAGACACAGGCTCTGTCCCTGGGTCGGGAAGATCCCCTGGAGGAGGGCATGGCAACCCACTCCAGTATCCTTGCCTGGAGAATCCCATGGATAGAGGAGTCTGGCAGGCTGCAGCCCAGGGGGTCGCACAGAGTCAGACTTGACTGAAATGGCTTAGCATGCATTTGTTCAGCTCAGTACCCACCAAAGGACTGCTCCCTCCTCTAGGGACCTTCTGGTGTTACACCCAGGCTGCCTCTCCCTGTGCCAGAGTATGAGCAACGTCTAGGTGAGCTTGGCTTCAGTACTATATTTATTCTGTCACCGCTTCTCAAGCATAAGCATCGCTTCTGAGAGGAAATTTTACACGGAGAGTTCATGTTATGTGAAATATAAAGGTTTTCTACTTTGCAAGTTGTATGTAAATACACATTTCATGTATTAAGCTTACTAAGAAGTAGAAATACCTGCACTTTTTAAACTGAGACAATAAACTAGCTGGTGGAAGACAAGTCACAAGTCTAGACACAGCTGTTAGATTTTAAAAAGTGCAGGTACTTTAAGCAGCACTACCCTGGCACGTGCTCAGTGCAGACTGCATGTCAACCAGCCCAACAGGTGTTAGGAGACAGATGTTCACCAAATGCTTAGCCCTCAGGGAGAAAACATGAACAAAACACAGAGCACATGCCCCTGAGTCTCAGCAACTGAAGAAAGCATTTTACTATCCACTGTCCTGATTTCTAAAAACAACTTCAGAAGTTTGGTGAGTCCTTACTATATGCCGAGCACTATCAGATATGCTGTTGAAAGATAAACAAACCCTGATGTATAAATCAGTCTCTTGAATTTACCCGTCGTAGCTAAGGAAGTTCTAGAACTAATTTTATCCTTCACAAATCTTGCTTTTTCCTTTGGGTTTAAAAGATTCATAGAAGTGAACCAAGTTGGCTTTCTCACGAACTTACTGAAATTGACTACCAAGCCCAGTGATTCTTCTCCCCTTTATCTTTGGCACCGTTTTCCTTTAGGCCTACAGAATTTTGTCATCTGAACTAGTTCATGATTTCTTATGAACTCATTTTTCCGCCAAAATTTTGCCCCATTCTAATTCATTGTTAACCAGCCGCTAATGTGATCACATAAAACACTGATGGTGGGTGGCCACTTTCAGTGCCAGCCTGATGCCTTCAGGACACAGCCCAGACAGGCCCACGTGGCTCCCAGCATCTCTGGCCTCACTTGCCATTCCTCTCGCGTGAACATTCTGTGTTCCAGTCACAACTAACTGCTCCCAGTTAAAAAAAACAGTTTAGTGTGTGTGTGTGTTTATTTTTGCCATGCCAAGTGGCATATAAAATCTTAGTTCCCAAAGCTGGGATAGAACCTTCACCCCCTGCATTGGAAGGTGGACTCTCAACCATGGGAATGCCAGGAAAATACATTATTTACCTCCTTTTACCTCCTTTCTCTCTCTCTCTCTCTCTCTAGATACACACACACACACACACACACACACACACACACACACACACACACACACACACACATATATATGTATTTTTGGCCACACTACGGCATCACAATTTTTGAAAAGCCCCAAGTTTCCTCCTGCCTTGGTGTCTCTGTCACAATCTCAGACTGCTCCTCCTCACATTCTCCCAACCTCTTCCAATGGCCCCCAGTTGATTAACTTTTCCCTCCAATTTTTTTATTGGAAAGTTTCAAAACATTTAGTACAATAAACACCTATACAACCTTCACTTACATTTATGAATTGTTAACATTCTGCCACATCTGTGTTCCTTTTCCCCAGTGCCCCTACCCACAAGGGTTTACTTTTGCCAAATCATTTGAGAGGAAGTTGCAGACATTAGGACACTTTATACTCTTAAACAGTGGCAAACTTTATTTTCCTGGGCTCCCAAATCACTGCAGATGGTGACTGCAGCCATGAAATTAAAAGACGCTTGCTCCTTGGAAGAAAAGCTATGACCAACCTAGACAGTGTATTAAAAAGCAGAGACATTATTTTGCCAACAAAGGTCTGTCTAGTCAAAGTTATGGTTTTTCCAGTAGTCATGAATGGATGTGAAAGATGGACCATAAAGAAAGCTGAGTGCTGAAGAACTGATGCTTTTGAACTGTGGTGTTAGAGAAGACTCTTGAGAGTCCCTTGGACTGCAAGGAGATCAAACCAGTCAATCCTAAAGGAAATCGACTCTGAATATTCATTGGAAGGACTGATGCTGAAGTTCCAATACTTTGGCCACCTGATGCAAAGAACTGACTCACTGGAAAAGACCCTGATGCTGGGAAATACTGAAGGCAGGAGGAGAAGGGGATGACAGAGGATGAGATGGTTGGATAGCATCACTGACTCGATGGACATGAGTTTGAGCAAGCTCTGGGAGTTGGTGATGGGAGAATGGTGTGCCGTAGTTTATAAGGTCGCAAAGAGTCAGACAGGACTAAGCGACTGAACTGAAATGATATTCTTAAACTGCTCAGCATGTTAAGTCCTAAAAAGAAAGCATTCTCTTACATAACCAGAACACAATGAGCACACTCGGGAAAATTAACCTCAAAATACTAAAGTTTAATTGGAATATGCAGTCAATATTCAGATTTCTCCCAATTTCCCAACTGGCTATCATTCATCATTCAAGACTGAGCTCAAGTCAACTACATGCCAATAAGGGGACTTCCTTGGTTCAGTGGCTGAGACTCCATGCTCCCAATGCAGATGTCCAGGGTTTGACCCCTGGTTGGGGAACTAGCTCCTACAGACCACAAGAGTTCATAGGCGGCAACTAAAGATCCTGCGTGCCATGACAGGATCCTGTGGCACAGCCAGATAATTATTTTTTTTTAAATATACTCCCAATAAAAATGTTTTCAAAAATGACTAAGCTCTAGAAGGACATGCCCTTCTCACACATACACAATGCATCAGGTATCTCTATTCCTCGTTTTTATTGCCCTTTGCATATTTTTATGGAAGCAATTATATAAAATACTATCACACTGTCTCTTTCCTTTCTGCAGTATTTGACGCTCACCTAGACTCATTTCAACTTCTCTTGCATGCCGTGAGCACCTGGCATTAGTATGAACGAATAAATGAATGAACATTCGAGATGCGCATTCCACTCTCTCATTTTAACTGGTCAATGTGTCTCACAGCCTCTGGGCACCACTCATGTCTCCTCAATTTCACCACTTATTTCAGAAGCTGCCACCAGTGCCCGTCCTGCATAGGCTTTTACTAGCCTTGTGCAGATATAACCTGACAGCACCTCGCTTTGAGCCTGTGCTGTGAACTCCCGGTTCTGGCCCCAGGGTTATGCTGGAGTGGGAGCAAAGGATTCCAGTGAGAACCATTTGGCCTTCAATCTGGCACGTACAATCTGGAAGCCAGGCTGTGGAGCTCTCTAGGGCCACCCTTGTCCACTGAGAGACAGGAGCTCATGGAAAAATGCTTCCCCCACTTCTGACCCCAGGGTGGCTCATTCTGAGGTGTATTCTGTACGGTGATTCAAAAACTCCCACAGGATCCAGTAGCAGATACTCAAGAGTGCGTGCATGCTCAGTAACTTCAGTCGTGTCCAACTCTTTGCGACCCCATGGACTGTAGCCCACCAGGCTCCTTTGTCCATGGGATTCTCCCAGCAAGAATACTGGAGTGGGTTGCCATTTCCTCCTCCCGGGGATCTTGCCAACCCAGGGACTGAACCCACATCTGTTATGTTTCCTGCATTGGCAGGCCAATTCTTTACCACTAGCGCCACCTGGGACGCCCAGTAGATACAGATAATGGTTGCCATTTGAAGAGGATCCATGGATGGGCTTTCCCTCCTTGCTGGGGTCATTCCGCTTGTCTCTCACAGTCTGTTCCCTGGGGTCAATTCTCAAACAAGCTACCTGCACTTGAGTCTCTGGGACAGTCTGCTTTCAGCAGAGTCCAGACCAGCACCGTTTTGGTAAAGGGACAAGAACACAGGTTTGGGAATCAGACAGATTTGAACCCAAATTTGGTCATTCACCAGCTATGATCTTGAGCTGGTAATTTAACTTCTCTCAGTCTCACTTTCCTCAGCTTATAATGAGGATAATAATACTTTGTAGGATTGTGATAATTGGAAATTAAAAATTTCTTCCTGGGACTTCCCTGACGTTCCAGTGATTCCCACACGTTCCCTGTGCTTCCACTGCAGAAGGGAAGGGTTTGATCCTGGTCTGGTGGCACTAGTGGTGAACCCGCCTGCCAGTGCAGGAGATCCAAGAGATGCAGGTTTGATCCCTGGGTCAGGAAGAGGGCATGGCAACTCACTCCAGTATTCCAGGACAATCCTATGGAGAGAGGAGCCTGGCTCAGTCCATATGGTGGCAAAGAGTCAGACTTGACTGAAGCGGCTGAGCACACATCCTCGGTTTGTGATCCCACAAGTAAGATCCCACATACCGTGTAGCATGGCTAAAAAAAAAAAAAAATTCCTTCCCTTCCTCACATATAGTGTGTGTGTATATATACATAAACCTCTAGACTAATAACAAACATAAAAAACAATGTTGGATATCTGTTCAGCCTAGGAACCATCTTCTTCCTTTCCATTTCTCTTAAAACTTAACACTCCTCCCCCGCCTCAGTTTCTTGGGTGTGGGCTCATGTGCTCACGTTTTTACTGGGAAACTTCGTGATCCTTCCTTCTAACTAGAGCTGATTGGACTGTGAGTAGATTCTCTATTTCAGGAAACTGAAATTCAGATTAAAAAAAAAAAGGTAGTTAACTTCTCATGTGGCTTTAGCTATAAAATATAAACCCAGGCTGTGTGAATTGGTCATACTCAGCCATGTGGATGAAGAAGCACAAAGATCCAGTCTATAGAAAGAAGCAGGACCTCCCTAGTGGTCCAGTGGCTAAGACTCAGGGTTCAGTTCCTCGTCAGGGAACTAGGTTTCACAAGCTGCCACGGAGAGTTCACATACTGCAACTAAAAACGACCCCTGTGTGACTAAGACCCAGCTCAGCCAAGTAAATAAATAAATACTTTTAAAAAACAGAGAACAGGTTTTTGTTTTTAAAGGAGCAAATGTGAAGCGTAGTGCTTCATTATGGTATGTCATGAAGCAGCAGAAACAAGCAACAGACAGGACTCAGAGCTTCCTGGAGTCTTGATGGCTCCCAGTTCCAGCGTCCATGCCCTTCTTGAGGCCCAGGTATATTCTTCTGTTTACATCTCTTTTTTTGCATTGGCTAATTTTAGTTAGTCAGGTTTATTAGCAACCAAAGTTTTAACGAATGCACCAAATACACTAATAGCCGAAATAAATAATGCGTAAGATCATTTTTGAAAATAACCATCCAAAATTCAGGAAAAGGCAAACCACGTTTCACAATATAATGTAACCTGTGTGTGTGCTCAGTTGCACTGACTCTTTGCAACCCCATGGACTGTAGCCCTCCAGGCTCCTCTGTCCATGCAATTTTTCAGGCAAGAATACTAGAGCAGGTTGCCATTTCCTACTCCACGGGATCTTCCGAACTCAGGGATCAAACTCGAGTCTCTTTCCTGCATTGGTAGGTGGATTCTTTAACACTGCTGCCACCTGAGAAGCCCGTAACTTAGTAAATCTAAATTTCAGGAAGAAATTCTCAATCTGGAGGTGAGAAACTTAAGAAGTATAGCATCAATATCTTATAGGAATATGTTGTCTTAAGATTTTCAAAGCCTTGGGACCTCAGAAGTAGTCCTAATCAAAACCTCTATTCAGGGACTTCCCTGGTGGCCTAATGGTTAAGAATCCACCCTGCAATGCAGCAGATGCAGCTTCAGCCCCCGGTTAGGGAACTAAGATCCCACATGCCACAGAACAACGAGACCCGACACAGCCAAATAAATAAATATTAAAGAAAAAAAAAAGGCCTGTATTCATTACCATAAAACCATAGTCAAACCAGAAAGTATAGGGATTACTACGCTTGAAATATTTATCTGTATCACACAAAATACTCCAGGTTGCTTACACACCTATTGGGAAATGAGAATTATTCAGAAGAAAAATTACTTTCTCAACAGGAGAAGCGTCGGAAAGTTGCAAAGACCTCAGAAAAACAGCAACTTTTAGAAAGAGCTACCACACTTGTCAATCAGGAGGCACTAGCAAGTCTTCAAAGAGAGAATTCATTAAAACAGTTTATTGAATTCTTAAGGCAGTCAAATTAATTTACTTACACTACAGATTAAAAAGATTCATATTCTAATGTTTTTAACATCATAGCTTTTAATGATTTCATGTAAATATTTTAAACATGCATAGTAGGGGAGAGTAATAATTATATAACATGATTTTACAGGTTACTAAAATTTCCATTGAATTTCACACTTTGCCAGTTTACCTTTTTCCCACATTTTCATCTTTATTTTTATACAGGCAGTGTTCTAATGGAAGTAAGTCCCCCAACCTTAAAAAAAAAAATCCTTTGGTTGCTGAATATCAGTCTCAATAAAGTAATCTCTAAGAACTTAATTCTAAATAAAATCATAGTGATTCTCAACACAAGTTCCAGGGCTATAAAAACTAATGCCTGGTCTGTATTATTTTATGCTATTATTTATTTTTTATGTGTGCATTGAGTCTGAAAGGCAGAGATCATGCTTTATATCTCTTGTATGTGTCCAATGCCAAGTTGATCAAAGAATCCTGGGTTTACAGAATCACCGTGAAATTACATGGGCTTTGGAGGTCATCTAGCCCAATCTGCTACCATCCTACTTTATCAACAGCCAGCCTTTGCAAAAACACTTCTAGGGGAAAGAATGCCTCGATGCCAGGATAAACAACTTCATTAGGCGTGACAAAGCTAATTGGTATATAATTATTTCTTTTAAAAAATGCGTATTTATTTATTTGGCTGTGCCGGGTTTTAGTTTTGGCACAGAGGATCTTTGACCTTCCTTGCAGCATTCGGGATCTTTAGTTGGGGCACACAGGATCTAGTTCTCTGGCTAAGAATTGAACCCAGGCCCCCTGCACTGAGAGCTCAAAGTCTTACGCACTGGACCACCAGGGAAGTTCCTGTAATTATTTCTTGTTGTTGTTTAGTTGGTAAGTCATGTCTGACTCTTTGCGACCCCTTGGACTGAAGCCTGCCAGGCTCCTCTGTCCATGGGATTCTCCAGGCAAGAATACAGGAGTGGGTTGCCATGCCCTCTTCCAGGGGATCTTCCCGACCCGGGGATAGAACCCTCATCTCCTGCATTGGCAGGCAGATTCTCTACCACTGAGCCACCAGGGAAGCTCTTGCGAGCTCCAGAGAAACATAAATTAAAACAACTGGGCTTTCAGCAATAATAGTAGTTCTCAGTGAAACATCAAGTCTATTTCCAGCAGCCACAGGCTATGAATCCTTCCTCCAAAGATGATCTAACAGATAAAGTCAAATCTTAGTGTCCCACACATACTCCCAATGTTAATCCTCAAAACTTGTTTTATCCTAGCTGCTATACCAAATTACCATAGCCTGGGTGGTTTAGACAACAAACACTTATTTTTCACAGTTCTGGAGGCTGGAAGCCCAAGATCAGGGTGTTGGCATGATAAATTTCTGGCAGAAGCCCTCTTCCTGTTAACAGCTGGTCCTTGTGTACCCATGCTCACGAGAAGAGCAGAGAGAGAGATGAAGCAAGCTCTCGTCGTCTTATAAGGGTGCTAACACCATTAATGAGGGCTCCACCTCCTGACCTAATGACCACCTATTACTATCACATTAAGTAAGGTTTCAACCTATGCATTGTGGGTATCCACTGCAGAACTATGGATGTTCTCTTCTCCGTGTCCCCTAGAGCAATGGTTCCCAAAGTGTTACCCTGGACTGGCTTCACTGGCAGCACTGGGAAAGTTGTAGAAATGCATATTCTCAGGCCCCACCTCAGACCTACTTACTGAGTCAGAAGCTGGCAGTGGAGCCCCACAGTGGATTTTAATAAGCCTCCAGAAGATTCTGCTGCATCATTCAAGTTTAAAGATCACCACTGCAGACTAGATTATGCCCTTGAGGGTAGGGACCAAGACTTGTTAAAAGTTGAAATCGTGACACACAGCTCATTGTTGAATACACGAATAGCCTACGCATTTCCCCAGAAAACTCCAATCTATCATTATGTTTTAAAATTAAAAATATCTTTTGAGTACTTCACTAGAAATAGGTGAATCTGTTTCTGGCATCTCTCCTAGGTGCAGTCACTAAATTGTTGTTGCTGTTCTTCAGTCACTTAAGTCGTGTTTGACTCTTTGTGATCCCATGAACCACAGTATGCCAGGCTTCCCTGTCCTTCACTATCTCCCGGAGCTTGCTCAAGCTCATGTCCATTGAGTTGGTGATGCCATCCAACCATTTCATCCTCTGTTGCCCTCTTCTCCTCCTGCCCTCAGTCTTTCCCAGTATCAGGGTCTTTTCCAGTGAGTTGGCTCTTCACAATAGGTGGCCCAATTACTATAACTTCAGCTTCAGCATCAGTCTTTCCAATGAACAGTCAGGGTTGATTTCCTTTAGAATTGATTGATTGTCAGCTCCTTATTGCAAAACTCAGACTTAAATCAAAGAAAGTAGGGAAAACCAGTAGGCCATTCAGGTATGACCTAAATCAAATCCCTTATGATTATGCCGTAGAGGTGACTAAATTGTTACGTTTCCATTATCTCTTAGATTAGGATTTCTCAACTTTGATACTATTAGCATTTGGACCAGATCATTCTCTGTTACAGGGGTCTCTGTGATGTTTGGCAACATCCTTGGCCTCTGCTCACTAGATGCCGGTAGCACCTACTCAATTGTGAGAATCAAAAAAGTCCCCACACATTGCCAGATGTCCCCAGCGTTTGGGGACAACGCTATTCCCTGTTGAGAACCACTGCCTTAGATCATTCCGTACCAATGGAGATGAAGTACTCACCTCACACCAGGGATGGTCGCTTTCTGTGCTCTTAGAATGGCTAGGGAAGCACACAGGGGTGGCTGGGGGCGGGGCGGGGGGGGGGGGGTTGGTGGTGGTGGTGGTTTCTCACCTTGACAACAGTCATTTACAAAACAATGGACAGTTTTACAGGTTAAGGCCCTAGTTCCAGATGGCCAGAGTTTCAATGCTGATTTTCAGTGCTTTCTCAAAGAACAAACGCTAATAATCTGACAAAATTATGAAATTATGGCGCCTCCCCTAGTGGTCCAGTAGCTAAGATTCTGAGCTCTCGGTGCAGGGGTCTGGGTTCCATCCCTGGTCAGGGAACTAGATCCCACACACTGCAGCTAAGAGCTTGAGTGCCACAGCTAAGGATCCTGCATGCCATGAAAATCAAAGATCCCGAGTGCCAAAACAAAGACCCAGTGCAGCCAAATAAACGTGTACTTTTCAAAGATAACGAAATGGTGGTCAGACTCAAACCGACTGTGTACTCTTCCACAACACGGCACACCAAAGAGGAGTATTCATCAATGTACTTGTGGTAGAATGCCTACTCTTAACACATGAGATCTAAATTTAGATAGCTACATGTGAAAAATACGATCTTTAAGACAGTGAAATGGAATTCCGTTTCAAAAAGATGGGCACCTGGAATGCTGTTAAGTTCTACTGCTGCTGCTTGAGTAAGGCAAAACTGAAGAAATTTTACAAAAATGTACTTAAGCCCAAGACTCTATATCACTACCAACAGGAGGCTGAGAAGGAGACTGTACATAGAAAGGCTAAAAATATCTCCATTTGGAAATAGCAGATTGTGAAAGAGTATATGACCGACAGATATTAAATATTAAGGGCATGACTAAGATGTGTGTGCATTCGTTCACCAAAGTCTCACATTCACAAAGGCGGGCAGTGCAGTGTGATGGATGACTCCAGTTTACGCGTTAAGATCTCAGGTGCCCTGACAGCGGGCCCCTAACACAGGCTCTCACAGCATTCACCAGAATTCCGAAGCACTTAGCTATTTGTGTGATTATTTGATTGTCTCTCTTTTCCTTGAACCCTGGAAACCCCAGGAGGGCAGGGATTATATTCTAGTCATCACTGCAGCTCCAGGGTGTATATAGCTCAAGAAATGTTTGTTGAATGAATAAATGAAGAAAGAGGGGAGGGCAAAGAAGCTGCAAAGGAAAAACCTAGAAAGGTGGGAGAAGTACTTGGGGCAAATTCGAATCAGGTAGATCAAAGGAGAGAAAAATCTAAGGAGTGTGATCAGCAGTGTCTAATGTCACAAAGGCTCACTGAAAGATAAAGACGACAAACCGTTGACTGGTTTTGGCAAACATGAGGCTTGTTGGCAAGTCAACAAGAACTATTTTAACAGTTTTGGGAAGAGAAGTTAATGGTAAGGGACTGAGGACAGGAAGTGGGGATAGTCAATTATTGGCCACTCTTTCAAGAAACTTGAACCTGAAGGGAAGCAGAGCTGAGTCCATGGCTATACCAAGAGGTGGAGTCAGGCACTGTCTTTTCTGTGTACGAGTGTATACTGGGTGAAACTAGTCGAGGTGAAAGCCAGTATCAACAAAGTAGTTAGTTACAACACATTCCTGAAAAGCTAGGAACTGGATTGGGCTTAAAGAGATGAAGGTACATTTCTTCCCCTAAAACAAAATACGCAAGATTGGGTGGGTTCTCATATAGGTAGAATTTTAAGTGTTGAGGAGGAGGCTCAGAAAGTTCTAGCGTGATGCCCTCATTCCCCAATCTCTATCCTACTTCCAAAAGAAATTTTTTTTTCTCAATTTTGGTCGAGCCTTGCACTTGCAGGATCTTAGGTCCTCGACCAGGGATTGAACCCTGGCCCTCAGCAGCAAGAGCTCGGAATCCTAACACTGGACTACCAGGGAATTCCCCCACCCCTCTTTCTTAATGCAGAACAGGTTGCAAAGTCAATAGCTAGGAGAGAGGACTATAAATATAAAAGGACTAGAAAAAGTGCTAAAAATTTGGAGTAACTAGTTAGACCAGCAGAGGTTGGAATCCATAAATTGGAACTGGCTTCAGGTCACAGTTATACATGTGGAACAAGAGACAGGGCAGCAAGGCATTCAAAGAAATGAAAGCGTCTTAAGTTGAGGATAGCTAGAGCTGGTGTGAGGAGGGACCCATCTAGACGAGGAGGGAGGAGGAATGACTGGGCTTATTAGTTCACACTGAACTCAAAGAACTCAAGTGCTTTAAGTAGGGAAGTGACAGATTTAAGAAGACTGAGAAATATTTGCCAAAAAAAAAGAAAGAAAACCAAGGCACTGTGGAACCAGGGGAGCCAAGAGAAGAGAGCATTTCATGAAGGTGGAAATGGCCAACGACTTCCTCGTCTGGAGCTCAGAATGAGGAGGCCACACTAATCTGGTGGTATTAAATCCTAGAGGTGGCTGAAATTATACAGCCTGTGTGTGTTGAATGAGAAAGGGACCAGGAGGGGCTCCTTAACGCTCTGGACATCATATGGGGCAACGGTGGGAATACAAGAAAAGCTTCAAAGGAGACTGGGCAACGGTCACCAGAGAGGTGGCACCGGACTCAGGGAAGCTAATAGAAGAGGATTCTAGAAGGAAGAATGAATCAATGACAGTGAAACTGCTGCCAAACACTGGTGACAAGGAAATCTCTGAGGACCCCGCTGAAAGTGAAGTCAGTGAAGTTGTAGGAAAGACAGATTACTTTGGATGAAGATGGAGAAGAGTGAGAAGTGTGTGTGTGCGTGTGTACAGAGCAGACTCTCTTCTCAGACCTTTAAGAACTGCAGTTAGAAAGAAGAAAGGGGAGTGGCTGGAAAGGAACATGTGGCTGAGGCAGATTTTATCAGGCAGAAGATACTTAAGCACGTTGAAATGTTGGTGGGATGGATTTATAGATCTGAAGGGAGACCTCATTCTTGGTGACAGTGGGGCCAGGATATGACCAATACATTTAAAGAGGATAGATCTGCTCATGGGATTGGTCAGAGGAGGTGCTGCTATTGCAAGAGGGGCTTAGCCCTGATGACAGGGAGCAAATCGAAGAGAATTTGTGTTCTTCTGTTAGCACCTAAATTACGGGATTTCAATAGGGTTATGGTTAGGAAGATTTATAGAAGGCTTAAGACCATGAGATGAGCTCCAGAAGAGAAAAGGAAGTCAATTAGGCGTCGATGATGTCCTGCATCTGAGCCAGAACTGGGGTGGACGTTCCAATCTGGAGTCAGCTCAGAGCCCAATGCTTTGGGCTCCACATAGCAGTGGGAGCACGAAGTCTCCTGGCCTTGCATTCTGAGGGCAACTACTCAAGCACATTTCACTAGAACAAGGAAGATTTGATGCAAAGTCAAACTGACTCCCGCATTTACAGAAGCATCTAGAAGTTCTCTTGTTTAAAGAATAGGGGGAAACTCCCACACACTTCATTCTGATAGAGTGTCCCCTACACTGCCTGCTGCTGCTGCTGCTAAGTCGCTTCAGTCGTGTCCGACTCTGTGCGACCCCATAGACGGCAGCCCACCAGGCTCCCCTGTCCCTGGGATTCTCCAGGCAAGAACACTGGAGTGGGTTGCCATTTCCTTCTCCAATGCATGAAAGTGGAAAGTGAAAGTGAAGTCGCTCAGTCGTGTCTGACTCGTAGCGACCCCATGGACCGCAGCCTACCAGGCTCCTCCATCCATGGGATTGTCCAGACAAGAGTACTGCAGTGGGTTGCCGTTGCCTTCTCCCTACACTGCCTGGACAATATTAATAATATTGCCTGGATATTAAATAACACAACATTTTCTTTCATTTGGTACCTTTTAGCCATGTGCTTCAAAGCCCAGGGGCTATTTTTCTGCAAACTTACATTTAGATTCTAGTCAAAAGTAACCTGGGACCTTCTATGTTAGAGGTGTCTTTAACAAGTGTACATGGGAGAAATATATTAATCAATTGAGGATAAAGCCTGAGATATGGTTTAAGAATTTTATGTATCTAGTTCATTTATTAACAACTTCTTCACGCTTTATTAGCTAGTTTTTGACTCTATAACTGCACTCTTCCTTAATTTACAAGCCAGTAAAAGTTAAAATAGTAACTGGAAAACCTATCTTGGTTTTCAATAAAGAGTTTATTTTAATAACTTCAGGGGCATTGTGCCCAAAACGTTTTAGCTGTGGAAATAAATTCAATTCACTTTTTTTTTTTTAAAGAATCAATTTTACTGACGTGATAGCTTCTCAAAGGAAATGTAGACAAGTGATCAGGGACAGCACGTGCTTAAGATGCTAACCACTTCCCTGTGCTTATGAAAATGTTTTTCTTCCATTCCAAAGATGGCTGGTAGTAAATTTCAGCAGGTTTATGATAACTAAGAGTAACCATTTTTGCCCTACAGAAAGGTTCTGCTGAGATTTTTCAACTGTGGTCAGTAGAGGCAATATTCCAGAAGTCATATTTAAAAAATATCCTTAGTACACTCAGCAGTTTTTCAAATAAGTACTTTCATCCCTCTAAAATTCACGATAGCAGTTTATCAAGTTGTCCTGATGATATAAACAACTCTACTCTATGATGCCTCTTGGTGACAGAAACTGGAGGCAGAAATAGAAGCTGAATGCCTAAATCTATACTCCTAAAACTCAGCATACATCACTCAGTGTCAGTAGTTGTAGCAATTCTACTGCAAAATGAGTCAGTAAGCTCTAACACCCTGCTTAACTAAAGTATAAAGTCTCTGAATGAAGCAAATTTAAAATGAATAATGATAGCTGTAATAAATGCAGTACACAGTTCTTGCTGGGCACTGTGGCATCCCTTTACAAAGATAATCTTGTAGTCACAATATTAACCTCACCTTAGAGATGGGAAAATTGTGGCTCAGGATGGTTACCTAAATTATACAAAAAATCACAAAAAACATGTGATAGAGTCTGGAACCTGAATCCAAATATGAATGGGTGCATACTAAGCTTCCATTTCTGAGTTTCAGTTCAGTTCAGTGGCTCAGTTGTGTCCAACTCTTTGTGACCCCATGAATCGCAGCACGCCAGGCCTCCCTGTTCATCACCATCTCCCGGAGTTCACTCAGACTCATGTCCATCGAGTCCGTGATGCCATCCAACCATCTCATCCTCGGTCGTCCCCTTCTCCTCCTGCCCCCAATCCCTCCCAGCATCAGAGTCTTTTCCAATGAGTCAACTCTTCGCATGAGGTGGCCAAAGTACTGGAGTTTCAGCTTTAGCATCATTCCTTCCAAAGAAATCCCAGGGTTGATCTCCTTGCAGTCCAAGGGACTCTCAAGAGTCTTCTCCAGCACCACAGTTCAAAAGCATCAATTCTTCGGCGCTCAGCCTTCTTCACAGTCCAACTCTCACATCCATACACATTAGGTCAATAAACTCACCTTTGGCCCTTTAAAATATTACTTGGCCCTGTGACCTACACGGGCAAGGTTCACAAAACTACCATGTTTAAACACCTGCTCCCCCACTGCCCACTGTTACTGTCGAGGCTTCTAGAATGTGGCCATGGGAAATACTATACACTTAGAGGTTTTAAATCTGAGGGCTTGAGAAAGCAAGAAACTGAAAAGCAGGCAGAGCCTAGGGGAGCAGGTTCCTAGGTAACCTCCCAGGGCCCAAAATACATGTCCCTTAAACTGCCAGAATATTTCCTTTCACTTCATAATACTGCATGGAATTCTGCCAAATTAGGACTTTATTTGGATATCATCTCAATTTCTAATGTACATGCAAATCAGCTGGTGTGCGTGTGTGCTTAGTTGCTCAGTCAAGTCCGACTCTGCGATCCCATTGGCTGTAGCCTGCCAGGCTCCTCTGTTCATGGGATTCTCCAGGCAAGAATACTGGAGTGGGTTGCCATGCCCTTTGCCAGGGTATCTCCCGACCCAGGGATCGAACCCGTGTCTCTTGCATCCCCTGCATTGGCAGATGGATTCTTTACCATTAGGGCCACATGGGAAGCGCAAACCACCTGGGGATCTTGTTAAAATTCAGAATCTGATTCAGTAGGTCAGGAGATGAGCCGAAGAGATTGTGTTTCAAACAAGCTCCCAGGTTTATGTTTGTGTCACTGGGCTTAGGACCACACTTAGAACAGCAAAAATGTAGAACAGAGGTTCCCAACCTTTTTGGCACCAGGGACCGGTTTTGTGGAAGGCAGTTTTCCAACAGACTGCGAGAGGGGGCATGGTTTTGAGACGATTCAAGGGCATTACATTTATTTATGCACTTTATTTCTATTATTATTGCATCAGCTTCACCTCAGATCATCAGGCATTAGATCCTGGAGGTCAGGGGACCCCTGATGTAGATGTTTGATTTACATTCTCTGGACGCCTGCCATGGTGTCTCATTTGGCCTAAACCTCCGCTTTGTACATAATAGTGGGAGGGATGAGTTGGAAATTAGCAAATTAGAAGGAGGACCTCGCTCTCCTGTACCCTATTAGATGTGGGCATGTGGCTTGGGTCCAGACAACAAGAAACTTCTTTCCAGGTTCATGATCCTCATTGAGGCCACACTGCAAAGATGCAGTTTAGACAGTTTAGAGACAATTCCCAGCAAGAGTGACATTGAGTTCAGTGTCCATGGTGTCAGGGGCAGTGTCCTATGCAGACTGCTTCTTGGCTTGCCTGCCTCACTCTGCGGTCATTTCCTGAACACTGCGGAGTGTCTGCCAGTTACGTGTGCTCGGACATTGCCTTCAGCCCATGGAGGGAAGCTGGGCAGCTATATAAGACGTTCCTGCTTTCCTTGGGCCACAATACAGACTAGGGGCACACGCTCGTTATCGATATTCTGAATTCCAAAACTCAGCATTTGATAAACACTGCAGTATAGCAGGAGTCAACATACTTTTTCTGGAAAGAGACTGGGAGTAAAGGTTTCAGGCTTTCTTGGCCATAAATGGACCCTACTGCAACTACTCAGTTCTGCCATTGGAGGGCATAAATAGCCATGGACAATAAACAAGTGAGCTATGTGCCAATAAAACTTTATTTGTGGGAATTTCATATACTATTCATGTGTTGTGAAACATTATTTTTCTCTTGATTTTTGTCCAATCATTTAAAAAGGCAACCACCATTTTTAGCCTGCAGGCCACACAAAAACAGGTTTGGTCCACAGGCTGCAGTTCGATTTCCAATGTTTTGAAGCAGTAGTAACTTGATTCAATTTACACCAACAAATTTTTTCTCCTTCAAACAGTGGATTTATTTTTACCAATAAAACAGGAAGATAGTATCTACACAATCCAGCATTTAGATGATATTGCTTACTTTCTCAATATTTTGATCTTTATGGAAATCAGTAATAGCAACTTAAAAGGCAAGCAGTGATAGACTGAGTAGTTGGCTGATTAAACATCTCCTAAAGGGGCCCTGGAACAGGAACCACAGACATGCAATGCCCCTTTTCTGGGCAGCTTGCTATGCATATTGGTGGGAAATTTTTATCACATACAGCTGTGACCCTCTACCAGCCTGGGGTTTGCTTGAACTAACCATAATTTTAGGTGGAACTACTAGCCTCAAATTCTAAGTCTCAGGTAAAGAGTTTTAACAATGTCCTTTTAAAAGTCATAAGTCACACTCCTGTGGTGCACAAAATTAGGTGACTTCCTTATCTTTCCCTACTCAGCCCTTGCAGCCAATTTCCAGTGCTGCATTCAGACCAAAACCAAAAATGTCAAGAATACTAATCTTTTCCACTTACTTGATAACCAAATTTCCAGTTCCACACACCTGATACATGGTAGGTGGCACTAGTAGCAAAGAATCTGCTTGCCAGTGCAGGAGACATAAGAGACACAGGTTCGATTCCTGAGCTGGGAAGATCCCCTGGAGAAGGAAATGGCAACTCACTCCAGTAATCTTTCTTGGGAAATTCTATGGACAGAGGAGCCCAGCGGGCTACAGTTCATAGGGTTGCCAAGTCTGACACGACTGAAATGACTTAGCATACATGGGGTCTGGTATATTCCTGCTACAAATGGGTTGATGGTAGTGAAGTGACTGAAGGGGCTAATATATACTGAGACCTGTGGATGTCTTCTTCAGCTGGTGCTCTTAGAACATTCCATCATGGCTCTCAAGCCCAAATCACAGGCATGCACTTCTAGCACCCCTGCTTGTTCTTTACCCAGAGTTAACAGGCTTCGGAAATTAGACAGCACTGACATACTTGGAAAAGAAAGGGAAACTGGGCACACCTATTTAGCAGTTCACTGCAGCTGAAGATGAAGACCTGCCAGGTGGGCAGAGGTTTTCTTTACCTAGAAAACTAATCTGCAGTCCCATGCCCACACTGGCAGGGAGGCTCCAGTATTTCCACTCTGTGGAATCTTCAGGAAGTATGGTTTTCCCTTCCCAGTTCATTCTCCCATTCCCGAGTCTGGTTCTCTTACACAGCACACAGTGGTTGCATGGTGGTTCTCCAAAGATGTATGGTGATGGTGGTTCAGTTGCTAAGTTGTGTCCAACTCTTGCGACCCCATGGACTGTAGCCCGCTAGGCTCCTCTGTCCATGGGATTTCCCAGGCAAGAGTACTGAGTGGGTTGCCATTTCCTTCTCCAAAAAGGCAGTCCATGTCCTAACCCTAGAATTTGCGAATGTGACCTTATTTGGCAAAATGGTCTTTGACGATATAATTAAAAATCTTGAATGAGATAAGATTCAATGAGGTAAGATTCTTACCAATGAGATAAGTCCTCAATTTAGAGTGGGCCCTAAATCCAATGGCAGGTGTCCTTCTAAGAGAGGCAGAGGGAGATTTGAGATAGACATGGGGAAGGGCATGTGAAAGACAGGCAGAGACAGGAGTCAGGCAGCTCCAAGTCAAGAAATCCTGGCAACCCTGGAAGCTAAGAGAGAGGCATGGGATGTTCTTCCCTCAAGCCACCAGAGGGACCAACCTGCTGACACCTTGGTTTTGGATTTGTGGCCTCCAGGCTGTGGAGAATAAACTTATGTTAAAACACTGATTTTGTGGGTAATTTGTTATGGCAACATTAGGAAACTAATTCATGCATAAAAAAGCAAAAATGGTTCATCCTGGGACACAGCCAAGCTTAAAGTAGCAAAAACAGGTGGATAAAGGTCTGTATTCCTGTATTCAGCACAACAAGCATGTACGTATGGTTATAGGAGCACTGGGATTAGCTCTTTTAAAATAAAGCCTTTCCCACCAGCTGTGTTGTATTCCTAATTTCATATTTAGAGATTATTTCCTTACTTCCTGTTGAAAAAGCTAATTTTTCTGAGAGAAGTCACACATAATCTTATGTTAAATCCATCAAGCTCACTGTAAACAAGTCTAGTTCCTTTTTCATTTTTAGCTATTTAGTATGCATTTCTATGTGCTTGGCAGTGTACTAAGCACCTTAAATGCATTACCTTGTTAAACCTCAACAGTATTCTGTGAAGAAGGTGCTATTCCTATTTTACAGATGAGGAAACCGAGAAAACAATGTTGTTCAGGGTCTCACTTATCTGAAATGGTATATTTATTAAGTGGCAGAGCCGGGCTATGAGCTTCTGAGTCTGGTTCCCCAAGCCTCTGTCATTAATTACTATAATGCCTTTCCTATATTGCCTTCAGAATGTGGCTTGATGGATAAACAGCAGAAAAAGCACAGGTCACAAGACAGGGAAGGAATGCGGAGTGGAGAGGGAAAGATGAGAAATAGAAGAAAGGTTCTAAGACACCAAAACCAAATCTCTGTACTGACACTTTAGAACTTGAATCAGTTCTTGTGTTAATAAGGCCAAAGGTCATGCCTTTCACCTCTTCATGTTTTATCCTTGCTCAAGTCCAGAGAAAGCTTAGATTGTCTAAGCAGAGTCTGTAGCCATCCATGGCTCTCTAACAAGCCGCCAAGGGTTCACAAATGCATGGACTTCAATAGGGGGAATATGAATAGGGCAGAACATGGATGATTACAGATGCTCCCTGATGATGGGTGTTAAGTGTTCCCCTCTTCCGAATTCATATGTTGAACCTAATGTCCAATGTGAGATTTGGAGATCCCCTGAAGTAGGAAATGGCAACCCACTCCAGTATTCTTGCCTGGAGAACCCCATGGACGGAGAAGCCTGGTGGGCTACAGTCCATGGGGTTGCAAATAGTCGGACCTGACTGAGAACCCATGGACATATCTTTGGGAGGTAACTGGGTCATGAGGCTGGAGCCTTCGTGGATGAAATTAGTGCTCTTACCAGAAAGACACAAGAGATGGTCTCTCTCTCACTGCCGGATGAGGAAATAGCAAGACGGTGGTCTGTAAACCAGGAAGGTCTTCGCTAGAACCTGACCATGCTGACACCCTGATCTCAGACTTCCAGCCACCAGCAGCCGCTGGAACCATGAAAAATCAGTGTTTGTTGTTTAAGCCAGTGGTAACTTATTACAGCAGCCTGAGCAGACCAAGACAATGGGTCAACGGCATTTTCTTTGTGTGTGGAGGAAAAAAGCACTTTGGTCTTGATGACTCACAAGCAGAGAGAGTAGGAGTGAAAAAGAAGTCTCAAGCATTCCATAGAAACAAGACTTCTGCTTAAACAAGTACACTAATAATACAAGCAACAGATGATTCAATTCTCATTCTTTAAAAAAAAGAAAAAATCACCTGTGAATTTCTGTTAGTGAAAACTTTTAGGTACTGCAAAACTGCTTTGGTACATAATTGGGTTCTCATTTTACTCTTAGTCTAAGGCAACTTTCCCACTTTGAACTTCTGCATCTTATTTTATGATCACTTAAGTTTTCAGAAAGCAATTTCAGTAAGTGCTTAACTTAATCAGTATACAGCTACGCAATGACACATGTGGCTCTACTAACATGTCCTTCAGATAACTGGGCCTCCGTAAATCTTGATCCTTCTACATGGTATACTTCTGATTTTGTGTGCGGTTTTCTTGTCCAAGCCCAGTATTAAAATGCTCTGCTTCCTACACGTTTAGGGACAATGAGAATAAAAGCAGTTTTGGTTACTTCTTATCTAAGGAAATTCATTCCCTGATTATTAAAAACTTTTCGTTAAATGCCCATCTTTCAACTGTGTTAGATATTCTACCAAGACATATCAAAGAGCAAAGGCCCATTCTCCAAAGAGATAGTTCATGTTTTCTTGAGTTCTGATCTCATATAATTCTCTTCTAAAAGACAAATTTTCATTTTCATATCCTCATAACATCTTTCAAATAAATTAATTCTCAATAAACAGTATCATGGATCCTTTAGTTCAAGTCTTGTTCAAAAGTCAGCCTCATGAATGTATGGATTCAATATAAATTATATTTTCATAAAGTCAAATGTAAAAGAGCAAGAATAGCTGGAAAGTGGTGGAAAAATTCTATTCTTACTAGAAATGCACAGTCATAAGGTAATTTTTGGCATATATAGACATTTTATTCTGCATTCTTTTACTTTTGATTACGGTAGGGAAGCACTCTTACAGGATTAGCAAAAATGACTGAGTTCTTTTTAAAGATAACAAGCACAAGAATGAAATTCAACTTTTAATAGATGGTACAGTCTTGTGGTTATGAAGCCACAGCAGATTAATGGAAAACATAAACCTAATCAAGTTTGGAGAAAAACAGGATTGTCAAAGCAGAGAATAAAAATGGCTTAAGATTAGTTAAGAAAAATTAATAAATTTGAGTATTGGCTTCTATTGGCTCTCATTAAATTTGGTGTAACAGAAGTCTAGCAGTATGGACCAAGAGACTACACCTGAAGCTATTTCTGTATTCACATGTTCCTGGATAGCAGATGCCACTTTGGAGGAAAGAAAATAGCTTCAGGTCTAGTTCTGCAGTCTTACGATGTGAGAGTAAGCATGACTTCAAGAACTGACCCTGAGTTAAAACTTAAAGGATGAATGTGATGTCACCAGGTATGAAACGATTCCAGGACTGTTCATGAGTATCAGGGGTAGGTGGTGTTGATAAATACTCCAGTTAGGAAGTACTGAATACCTTTCTTTCCTCATACACATCAGCAACAGACTGCAAGGACATATCAGAAATAAAGTGTTCATCTTGGCCTTTAGAGACCTTTCAATTACATTTTGCAAAGGCATTAAGAATTTAATTCTGAAGGCAATTCTAAATGCAAATTTTCCATCTTATATATTGATAGAAATTGGCTATTTACTATAAAATTTTAAAAATTAAGTAAAATATATAATTAGCTTTTATACTAGCACAGGCAAATTTAGAATTTAAGACTTCACAATCATGGTAAGATTATTTTAATGCAACTCTGTTAATTAACTAAAATTTCCTTTAACTCTCACATCTGTCTTTTATTTCTCAAAACATTTTTCTAGTATTTCACCAGAGCAAGTTATCAGAAGGATATACCTTGTATCAAAGAACTCTGCTAATTCTTAGTAACTCTGGCATAAGATTTAAGAGAAAGACAATGAATGACATTTTCAGAAACTTCTGCTTTCCCTCACTCCTAAGACCACTCTAGAGAACAAGTATTTATGGATATTTTTTTTAAAAAATTGGATTGAAAGAGACCGGGACTTGCGTCATGGATTTTATCAAAACTTAGAACAGTTTCATTAGAAAAGCACAGAGGCCTCCCACACTCGTGGTCTAATCTCACAATTACCTAGATATCCATCAACAGGTCTCTAAGTACTTGTTCACTACAGATGCCGAGGTCTGACAGTTTCACTTTCAGTTTTCAGAATATCTATTCTTTTAGTGGTGTAAGAACATCATTAGAACCTCTACAAAATAATTAGTTATAATTATGCCTTCCGTTAAATTTAGTACTAGAGAAATCTGGAGGACACAATTCACTATGAAATTTGACTAAGAATTCTTCTGGGGGGAGGTGTGAATTTCAAATGAAGGCACGTCAGACTCAACTCCTCCTCCTGACTCTGTGGTGCAGGCTCCTCCAAATGGCAGCAGAAATGTATTACTGTCTAGAAATTCTAGAATGGTGCTAACGTTTTATGGTTCTGTAGAGATAAGGACAAATTAAAGAAAGATACTCTTAGAATAATATTATTATTTAAAATAAAAATGCTGTTATGACTGCTTACCAGGGTAACCTCTTTAGAACATTTAAGTTCTTTAGGATTTTCAGTATATTACTTAGATAGTACAATTGTATTTTTCAATGTGGAAAAAAGTGCATTGTTTCAAAATACGACATCTTTGGATATACTTCAACAAAATTAAAATATGCAATTAGCAGACTGATATGCTAAGATACAAATTTTGATTATGAACAAAGTATGATACTTATATTTAAAAACTCAACTATTCAAAACTTCAAGCAACCACAGTGACTAAATTTAATATTGAAGGGGAAAGAAAGGGAGTCAAGTGATTCCAGCATTTTCCATAGGGAAGGACTCAAGGATGAATGGTAAAATCAGTTATTATGTTCAAGACTGTGAAATATGTGGGTCTGGGACAGATGAGATGTGTGGAATGGGAAAATAATGAATATAGCAACAGACACAATGGATCTGAGATATCCAAGAGGCCAGTGGGATAGTCTTCAAAGTTCCACTCACAGGTCACTTTCCCTATGAAACCTTGCTGAATACTCCCGCCTCCAAATGGAATTAATTTCTCTTCTGGGATCACACAGCACTTTGTATTTTGATAATATCATAATTATATTCTGTTTATAGATATTTTTAGGATTGTACTATTTTATAGTTATTTGTCTTCATGTTTCTCCTGGGGCACCTTTTATCAGAGCTCTTTACAAGTTCTTCCCCAATCTCACTGCTTGAAGGCCCATTTTATTTGTTTTTGTATTCCTAATGCCAACGCAGTGAGAGTCAACACTGTGTTGGCATTACAGATGATGCACAATAAACAACTGTTAAATGCATCCTCTTCTGATGATAGCACCATGTTAATATAACCCCTAGTCAAAATTTCTTAATGTGTCGCTTAACAAACAGAATGCAATTATTTAATAAACATTTACTGAATATTAATTCCCAAGAACCATGCTAGGATCAGACTATTAAGATGAATACGATAAGCTCCTCATTCTACTCAAAATCTTGAATAATGCAGCGTTATAGATTATAAACTTTTCATTAGATGCCTTCAGTAGTGAGACTTCATATTTGGAATAACATACCATGGCTGGTTGTGCCAGGACTCTGATTCCTCTGAAACTACGCTCTGCCTAGTTTACAATTTGCCTGAGGGCTGTCCTATGGAGGACCTTACCCTACTATAGCACGTTATTTTTATGATGCAAACTGCAGGTTACCCAGTCCTTTTACGTAATGCTTACATATACCCAGATTGGTTTATTTTCCACAAAGTGTTCTCTCTGTAATATGCATATACCATATAAAAGTCCTGCTAATGGCCAAGTACCAAAGTTGTCTCTGCTGGTCAATCACTTATTTTCTGTACAATTCTACCTTAATTGATATGCTAAAACCTACCAAAAATATAAACATAGAACAACAGTATCTTTATGGTATGTATGTATTATTTTGAATGTCGGCTTACACGATTTCAAACTATAGAGTTATAAAGTGGGAAAAATAGTCTTTCTATTGTGTTACTCAGTTAGAATTTAGAATTTGCATCTAACTCTTCATATGAAGGTGGCTCAGTGCTTAAGAATCCTCTGGCCAACGCAGGAGATGCAGACTTGCTACCTGGGTCAGAAGGCTCCCCTAGAGTAGGAAATGGGCAACCCACTTCAGTATTCTGGCCTGAAGAATCCCATGGACAGAGGAGCCTGGAGGTCTACAGTCCATGGACTTGCTAACAGTCAGACACAACTGAGTATACATTGTGTTACTAGTCAAATTCATGCTTGCTTAGTTGATGATTAAAAAAAAAAAAACCAAAACAGTGACTAAACCTGCTTTAGTTTTGTTTTTAAAATTTTGAAAGTGCTAAGTACAAACCAAAGGCAAATCGCATTTTCAATAATAAGTCCTGCTGAGGACACACCAGCACTATTGACCCCACTGACCCCACTGAAGTATTTGTGAATCTAAAGGTTTACATGACATCATTTGTACCTACAACAGATGCAACATATCTTACAGATCAACCTACAAAACTGAAGTACTTAGCATAGTGCTTTATTTATAATTAATACTCATCATAAATTTCATTAACTGAATTATAAGATGCATGGTCTGTCTGTTACCAACAGAAATTTTCACTTAGGGGAGTCCATTAGGCTGAAGGCAACTTTGAAATACTGTAAAGGAGTGAGCTATTTCTTTCCAAAAGTAATAAAGTCTGACAGTTTGAAGCCTGTAATAAGATACTAACTTAATACTAATTTTCTAATAATACCATGTTGCTAAATTCCTAATATGGGGTTAGTCAATGATAGGAAAAACATAAAAAGGAGTCACATTCATAAATGTGTGCCCAGGGCCTAACACATAACCCTGGTAATGTACCATTTCCACTCTAAATAGAGTAGAAACAGAATCCCTGCCCCTAGGCCCCAGTTAATTTCCTTATCAGGATTCAAGGCCAACACGATTGGTCTCTCTTTTTCAAATTTTAAGGGGCTTCCCTGATAGCTCAGTTGGTAAAGACTCCACCTGCAATGCAGGTAGACCCTGGTTCAATTCCTGGGTCAGGAAGATCCCTTGGAGAAGGGATAGGCTACCCACTCTAGTATTCCTGGGCTTTCCTTGTGGCTCAGTTGGTAAAGCAGCTGGCATTTTGGGGAATTCCCTTGGTGGTCCAGTGGTTAAAACTCTGTGCGTCCAATGCAGGGAGTGCAGGTTCAACCCCTGGTTGGTGAACTACGATTTCCATGTGCCACTCAGCATGGCCAAAAAAATAAAGTTTCAGACATTTTTAAATGTCTTCCTTTGCCCAAATGCATACAATAATAAAATCCTGATGCTTCTTTCTCCATTTTATTTAGTGTAATTTTTTTCTTTTTTTTTTTTTTAACAACTTAAAGCCACTTTTCAAACCCCACAAGTTGAATTCAACTTGATACATCGTCAAAGCACTTGATTGAAGTCAAGAGGCTTGGGAGACCTAAATTCTAGCTCCACCTGCACCATGAAAGAGACAAACTCTAGGCTTTGTGAGGCTTCAGCTTCCTTGTTTCAGAATGAGGCGATTGGAAAATATTCTCTGGTCCTAGTAGGCAATAAAACACAATGATTCTACCATTATTTCCTTTTCTCACCGAAGAATAAAATCTGATGCACAGGAGGCTAAAGAATTTGAGTGTTAAGGACTCCTTGTTGCTTGAAATTCTCTCCACCTCTGGCTTCAGGGTTGGATATCTACTTTTTGCCTCTCCCCTCACTCTGTCTGTTTACCCTTAAGTATTTTCCCTCTTTTTTTTTTTAAACTACCTCTTTTCACTCCACATTTTTCTAGGTGGTTTGACCCAAACCGTGGCTTCAACTCCCCTCAGATGCTGATGCCCCTCTTCACATCAGTACTGCCGACATCTATTGGATGCTTCCTAGGTGCTTCTAGTTTACTAGAATCCCAACCAAACCGCCATTCCCCCAAATGTGCTTTTTCTGTGTCCTCTGTTTGAAACCTGAGTCATTCTAAATCCCCCCTTCTCCTTTGCTTTCCACATCAACTCCATCACCAACATTCTGTGCTGATTTTATCTCCTGAATGTTTTCTGAAATTGTTAAGGCTGGAGTGTTTTGTGTCCCGACCCCGGCACTCCCCACAGCCCACCATGGTGAAGCCCTAACTCTCAGGGAGACTGTCTTTGGAGACAGGGTGCCTTTAGGGAAGTAGTTAAAGTTAAATGAGGTCACAAGGGTGGGGCCCTGTTTGATAGGGTTAGTGTCCTCCTAAGAGACCCCAAAAAGCTGGCTCTCTCCACACGAACACACAGAGGAAAGGCTAAGTGAAAGCAAAGCAAAATGGCAGCCCTCTGTCAATTACAAGCAAGAACCCAGAACCCAAATCTGACAGCATGAAGGTCTTCTAGTCTCCAGGGCTGTGAGAAGATAAATTTCTGTTGTGAGGCAACTCAGTCTGTGGTACTGGGTTATGGCAGCCTGAACAGACTTCCCTCCATCGGCTACCTGTACCCAGGGCAGCTCAAATCTTCCCTATAGTTGGGCCATGCTCTCACCTACTCAGCAGCATCTCACTGTGGGTTAGAGTCAGATTACTGGGATTGAGTCCTGGCTCTGCCACTTGACTGTGTAAACTTGAGCAAGCTACTTAATCGATGTATCATTAACATGAGACTATTAAAAGTAGGATGGTTTCAACATGTTGTGATACATGTAAAATGCTTACAACAGTGCTTGGCACATTAAATGCACTCAATGAAAGTTAGCTGTTACCATCCTCTACATTACCAGAATAAGCCACCTCAACCAAGTGGCCCATGTCAGTCCACGGGCTCCCCACCAGTGACAGGACGAAGTCTAGACACCATAGCACAACTCAGGGGCTCCATACAAACCTGCAAGCTCCACCACAGCAACCAGGGTGAACCTTCCACTCCTACTCTGGGCTCACTCATATCGTTCCTCACCCATGCGTACTCCAGCAGTACTGAATTCCACACAGTTCCCCTTAGTTCCTTAATTCTCAGGACTAATTTCCTCTGCCTGTAATGCCCCTTGGCCTTCACTTCACCTGGGCAACTCCTACTCATTCTCCTGGATTCCACTCGGATGTTCCCCCCTCACTACAGAAAGCCTTCATGAGCTCCTCAGTCTGAGTTTTGAAACTCTTGTTTTTTTCATACTTTATACAAGGCTTTGTCACAACACTTCACCATTATAATACCAAGCTGACCAACTTGTTTGTTTTCCACTAGACAGAAAACTCAAAATCAGAGAGATTTTATTTTTTGTATCAAAGTATTTATTAATAACCACCTGACACAGTTAACATTCAATTAATGAATGGAACTGAACACTGGAATTTAGATTATCTTTCTCATACTTACCATTGCTATCTAGTTCAAGTTTTATTTCCCATTTGAAGCAATGCAAAGAATTTCCTGTCTTTAATCTCTTTTCTCTTTACCATCCTTTAAGCAGCTGACAGAACTTACCAAAACACAAGTATCTTATCCTATAGATTCTAGATTCAAAACCTCTGGGCTTCTCACAACAAAAGAACAAAGTCTTTTCCTTAACAAGGCACACACATCCTTCAATCGATCAAAACTCTTGCTACACCGAACCTCTTACTGTTGCTAGAAGTTCCACTTTTTCAAACATCCTGTGTGTGCATACACAGGTCCACTTGCCAGGAGTGACCTTCTCTTACAGCTGGAAAACTCAAATTCATCTAACATAACCTAATTTCTTATGTCACTTCTTATACCAAGTCTGTTTTGGATTTCTGCTGGGAGAATTAGTTGGATGCTTCTCTCTGTTCCCATAGTATATTTTTCCTTCTGATAGAACACTTAGTAAAAGTTGTAACTTTGTCTTACCCTCTGAGCTCAAGGGCAGGACCGAGTCATACTCATGTCTGAATATCCTAGGACCTAGAACTGCCTCCGACCTACAGTAAGAACGCCATGGGCTTCCCTGATAGCTCAGTTGGTAAAGAACCTGCCTGCAGTGCAGGAGACCCCAGTTTGATTCCTGGGTTGGGAAGATCCCCTGTAGAAACAATAGACAACCCACTCCAATATTCTTGGGCTTCCCTTGTAGCTCAGCTGGTAAAGAATCTGCCTGCAATGTGGGAGACCTGGGTTGGGAAGATCCCCTGGTGAAGGGAAAAGCTACCCACTCCAGTATCCTGGCCTGGAGAATTCCATAGGCTGTTTAGTCCATGGGGTCGCAAAGAGTCAGACATGACTGAGTAACTTTCACTCACTCACTCAAGAGCTCAGTATGTACAAACATTTAAAAATAAATGAACAAAATGGCTAGAAAAATGAGATGGCTTATAGAGTATCATACTGTCACACCAAGAATACACACTGAGTAAAATCACTCTTTTTCAAACTGTAGGTCATGATCTATTATGAGAAGAGTTCAAATAACTGAAAACAGAAGGCATTACATGCAGCAGGGCTGGTTACTCATTCACACTTTGTTTTAGTTACATGTGTGTATGTATACTGGGTTGAAATGTAAAATGCTTTTGCCACTGTGGAGTGCGGTTTTAAAAGTCAGCTTGGAAAACTGCATATGACCATGCCTTATTTTAGTATGATTTATTTTTTGTGATGACCCCAACTCTAATATAATGCCCATGATGAAGTTTGGGGAACATTCAATAAGATATGAAAATGTTAGGCAGAGTGGGTTCATAGCACAGCTCATGGCGATACCTTATAAAACTTTTCCTAAAAAAATATATTGTATTTAATTCAATTACTTCCTTTTACGTATTTCAGTGTTTTATGTGGCAGTGTAGGAAAAGACAGTTCAGTAACCTTGTTAAAATCCTTAGACTGCCACTGTTGTTCAGTTGCTAACTCCTGTCCAACTCTGCAACCCTATGGACTATAGCATCCAGGCTCCCCTGTCCTCCACTATCTCCTGGAGTTTGCTCAGATTCATATCCACTGAGTTGGTGATGCTATATAGCCATCTCATCTGCTGCTGCTCCCTTCTTTTGCCTTCCATCTTTCCCAGCATCAGGGTCTTTTTCAGTGAGTTGGCTCTTCCCATCAGGTGGCCAAAGTACTGGAGCTTTAGCATCAGTCCTTTCAATGCACATTCACAGTTGCTTTTCTAGAGGATTGACTGGTTTCATCTTTTTAGATATCACAGGATATTTAGAATCACCTTGGGTTCATGTTTGGACATTAACTTTGGCTTGTTTTATTTCTCAATTTATCCACTGATTCAAGTTAATTGAATCCATAAGACAGTAAATTTACAAATAATACCAATTTATTAATTTGTAGGAGATACTAATTCCACCATGAAGATTTATGAAGTATCTCATTCACGACAGGTAGTGAGATATATACACAGGAAAATGGATGCCAGTGGTTTATATTAGGTATCCTTTCCTAGTAGAAGGACATTCCCAGAAGACATTGCCTAGCACTACGCCTGGCACCTAGCAGCGACACTTAACATCTCTTAGCGGAATAACATGAGAGACTAGAATGACACCCAGAGGCAAGAAAGGGTTAAGTTGGAGAGACAATGATAGGTTTTTATCTATTTTCCATTTTTCCCAGTGGCTAATCACCACTGGTCATCATAATTGAGACATCCTTTTCCCCAAAACTACAGACTACCTAAAGACACTCTTCCTCCTCAGCTTTTCTGTGGCAGATGATGCACTTAAAGCAGGATGTCTACCTGCCTAACAACAACAAAAATTTTTAAACAAACACAAGAGAGAATCAAATCAATCTTATAATTTACTTAGAGGAGTGGATATATGGTGGCTCCTTCTGATCATATTCCATAAATAGCATAGCCCAGCTCTCTAGTGTAACAAGTTGGTCTTGGTCTTACAAAGGCCTAGAGAAAAGTTCAGCAAAGGCCCATGGGCGAAATCTTGCCTGCTGCTGGTTCTCATGAAGTTTTATTAGCACACAGCCATTCCCACTCATTCTTCTATTGTCAGTGACTGCTTGGACACTACAACAGCAGAGCTGGATAGTTAATGGCAGAGACTGCATGGCCTACAAAGACTAAAATATTTATTAACTAGCCCTGTTATTAGTCAGCTCAGACCGCTATAACAAACTACCACCATAGACTGGATGGCTTATAAACAACTGGAACTTATTTTTCATGGTTCTGGAGGCTGGAAGTCTGAGCTCCGGGTGCCAGCTCTGGGGAGAGCCCTTGTCCCTGGGGGCAGACAGCTGACTTCTGGCTGTAACCTCACATGGTAGAGAGCAGAGAGAGGGAGAAGGCTCTTGGACCCTTTGTTGTTGTTTAGTTGCTCAGTCATGTCCCAGTCTTTGCAACTCCATGGACTGTAGCCCGCCAGGCTCCTCTGTCCACAGGGATTCTCCAGGTAAGGATACTGGAGTAGGTTGCCAAGTCATTCTCTAGGGGATCTTCCCAACCCAGGGACTGAACCCATGTCTACTGCATTGGGCAGGCAGATTCTCTACCACTGAGCCACCAAGAAAGGCTACTCTGACCCTTACAAGGGCACTAATCCCATTCACAAGAGCTAGATTTTAATAACCTCAACTAATCCTAATTACTTTCTAAAGGCCCTACCTCCTAATTCCATCATGTGCAGGGTAGGGGCTTCAACATATGGGTTTGGAGGACACAAATATCCAGTCCACAACAGATCCTTTACAGATGCTTTGCCAATCCTTAGAGAGTACTAGACTTCCTCGGTGGCTCAGATGGTAAAGCATCTGCCTACAGTGTGGGAGACCTGGGTTCAATCCCTGGGTCAGGAAGATCTCCTAGAGAAGGAAATGGCAACCCACTCCAGTACTCTTGCCTGGAAAATCCGATGGACATAGGAGCCTGGTGGGCTACAGTCCATGGGGTCACAAAGAGTCAGACATGACTGAGTACTAGTACTAGTAGAGAGTACTAGTACTGTATGTTGCTAAGAGCATAGCTACATGTATTAGAAGCAAACAAGCAAGTGATACGTTACTAAACTATAATGGGAACTGAGGTTCCTAATCAGGACTCCTGCTTTGATAGAAAAGTGAAAGTGAAGTCGCTCAGTTGTGTCCGACTCTTGGCGACCCCATGGACTGTAGCCTACAACACTCCTCCATCCATGAGATTTTCCAGGCAAGAGTACTGGAGTGGGTTGCCATTTCCTTCTCCAGAGGAGAAGACCATCTTAACTCAACGAGGAGGGAGACACCTGCAGGCAAAGTCAGAATTTTCTGCAGGAAAAAGTTTTGAGTTCAACATGTGAACAAGTGCTCAGTTATGTATTTAATCTGTTAACCACGCTTCTACAGATGGTTCTCTCTGGCAAAGACTGCTTTTTTCAGTAAGCCCTGAGACCTTCTGGGAGAAATAATGTCTCAGGACTTCCCGAAGGGAGCATTTTATGATTTGCAACAGAACCACCATATCACGCCAGAACAAATGGGTATCACAGCTGGAGCCAACAAAGCAAGAAGGTAGAGTAAAACAAGACATGAGCAAGAGAAGTGAGGTGTTTATTTAGAACAATGGAACTCTGATGTATGTTTCAATATATGAGGAGCTGGACATGTAAGAAGACATACATGAATGTCAGCAACACAATGGCCTCTGTTGGAATTAATGTAACTTATCTTTCATTCTGTAATCAAAACTCTTGAAAAATGTTTGAAAAATACACTATTTTTCAAGTAGGAAGGAAATTAGTTTTATGATATCATTTAGTGAAAAAAACACATAAACCAAAACGGGAAGAAGTGATGAAGAAATACTATCCAAGAAGGGACGTAACTGCTTAAATGATTGTTCATTGTCTAACATGGCACTGTTGAATATTCTGATTCTCTTTCCCTTACACCCCATATCCAATCCATCAGTACACTCGGACTCTAGCCATTTCCTACCATCTCTGGCTGAAATAGGTCTGAACTACCAGTGTCTCCCTTGGATGGCAGATGCCTCAACCTGAGCGTCTCTGCCTCTGTTCCACACAGCATTCAGACTGACCTTCCTAAGCACAAATCTGATCATGTTCTTTCCGGGGTTAAAACTTTTCAATGGGTTCCTTAAAAAAAAAAAAAAAATTACTTGGCTGCATCAAGTCTTTGTTGTGGCATGTGGCGTCTTTAATCTTCATTGTGGCATGCAAACCCTTAGTTGTGGCACGTGGGAATCTAGTTCGCTGACCAGAGAACTAGAACCCAGGCCCCTGCTTTGGGAGTGCAGTCTTAGCCCACTGGACCACCAGGGAAGCCCCTTGATGGATTCCTATTATGGGAAAACCCCAAATCCAAGTTCCTTACCTCCTAATTAACAAGACTTAAACAATTAGAACTACTAACTCTCTGAACATCTCCTACCATTCTATTCCGAAATGAGTTCACATTCCCCTCATAGGAACCTTACCTTCCTGTTGCCAGCCAAACAGAATCTTCTCTCAAGACATTTATAACTTGCTCTTTTCTCTGACTCTAATCTCCTTCCCTGTTATTCAGTCTTAATTCCAGTTACCTCAAAGAGGTCTTCCTTGACTACTCAGCAAAAGCAGTTGTCTCAGTCACCCTCTGCTGTATTTTCCTCACAGTATTTGCTCACACCACGGGAGGTACTAAGTAGTACTGTATCAGCACATACGACTCTAATAAGTACCATGTGCTTGCTGTCTTCCCCTCACCTTCTAAAATGTAAGCATTTCTTGAGGGCAGACATCGTTTCAGTTCTGTATAAGCACAGGGAACAGTGTCTGGAACATGCAAGTGCTTAATGCAATTTTACTGACTAGCTACAAAACATTCGACAGATCATTTCACTTTCTCAGCAAAGCACATATGCTTTGAAATGTAATTAATCAAACTGCTATTTGGTTAAGTATTTTCCAATTATTCAAATAAAATAGTTACTATTTTGGTCAATCAGAGGCATTGTATTAGAAAGTGTTTCATTTTTAGCAACTAGATAGCCTCTAAAAATGCTAACATTAACACACAGTTTGCAACGATGGGAACACCAGATACATGCAGTGTCCAGTAAGATAGATTACTGAGGACTCGATATGTGACCAGTGAAGCAAGAGTTGGATTTTTAATTTCATTTCAGTGAATTTGAAGTCAAATTTAAATGGCTACATTCCAGTACTGGCTATCAGGCAGGACAATGCAACTCTGTGAAAGTTAGATGTGAGCAAGCAAATGATAGACGGCTAAAAGCTTTTAGAAAGATGAAGTTCAAGGTGAACTGAGGCAGAACAGGAGCTTAGAGAGGGAGGCAGAAGCTGTATTAACAAAGAAATCCATTTTAAGGCAGAATCATATAAAATTTCCAATATTTGACCAGTTTTGATTTTCAATTTTATATACTATAATGTGTTACAGAATCTAAAACGCTTTCTAAACTCTATAAAAAGCAACAAGGATTTTCAAATTTAAGACAACCTAGTGAATTCCTGACTGATACTAAAAATATAAACAAGTAACCTTGAGGTAATCTATATTCCATTTATAATTAGATTCAGAGCTTACCTTATGCTTCACAATATGGTTCTACTGTGGGCAGCCTAATAACTAACGTAGTTTGAAAGATCAACTATGTTTATATATTAACAGATATGCAGATGACACCACCCTTATGGCAGAAAATGAAGAGGAACTAAAAAGCCTCTTGATGAAAGTGAAAGAGGAGTGAAAAAGTTGGCTTAAAGCTCAACATTCAGAAAATGAAGATCATGGCATCTGGTCCCATCACTTCATGGCAAATAGATGGGGAAACAGTGGAAACAGTGTCAGACTTTATTTTGGGGTGCTCCAAAATCACTGCAGATGGTGACTGCAGCCATGAAATTAAAAGACGCTTACTCCTTGGAAGGAAAGTTATGACCAACCTAGATAGCATATTCAAAAGCAGAGACGTTACTTTGCCAACAAAGGTCCATCTAGTCAAGGCTATGGTTTTCCCAGTGGTCATGTATGGATGTGAGAGTTGGACTGTAAAGAAAGCTAAGTGCCGAAGAATTGATGCTTTTGAACTATGGTGTTGGAGAAGACTCTTGAGAGTCCTTTGGACTGCAAGGAGATCCAACCAGTCCATCCTAAAGGAGATCAGCCCTGGGTGTTCATTGGAAGGACTGATGCTGAAGCTGAAACTCCAATACTTTGGCCTCTTCATGAGAAGAGTTGACTCACTGGAAAAGACTCTGATGCTCGGAGGCATTGGGGGGCAGGAGAAGGGGACAACAGAGGCTGAGATGGCTGGATGGCATCACTGACTCAATGGACACGAGTTTGCGTGAACTCCGGGAGTTGGTGATAGACAGGAGACCTGACGTGCTGTGATTCATGGGGTCGCAAAGAGTTAGACACGACTGAGTGACTGAACTGAACTGAATGTTAACTGTATTTAAACTGCATCGGTGAAAAGCATCTGTGTTCTTTCCCTCTCCATTTAAAAAATTTTATTATTTTTGCCACACCTGTGAGCTCTTTATTATTTCTGCTCAAAGCTTGTGAGCTCTTAGTTCCCTGACCAGGGATTGAACCTGGACCCTTGGCAGTGAAGGTACAGAGTCCTCACTACTGGATGGCCAGAGAATTCCCTCCTCTCAATTTTAAGAGAAGAAAAATTGTCAAAATTGGTTAGCTTATTTGAATGTCATATCAGAGAATTATTCTGAGTAAAATACATATTTATCAATAAAATATTTCTCTTTGGTCAATATTCACCCATACAGATGCCAGGACATATATACAATGACTTAAAAAAAAATCTTTCTCCATCTTTTATTAGATTTTCTGATCTTCGTAAATTCCTTTCTGATCTACAGGTGCCTTTTAAAAACCTCATTTCTGACAAAATAAAACCATAGCTCCTTTGTTTTAGCCTGGTATTTGGTTACCGTCCTAGCAAAATATAATACAGAACTTAGAATTTTTTTTTATATTAAAGAATTACATGAAAATATCAACCTTTCAGGTAATATAAAGAACATCTTCTACAATAGTACAGCCATATCCATTATCCTACGTTATATCTGAGGTAAGGAATTATCTTTAGTGGTACTCTTATTAGAAGTTATTACAGTTTCAGCATATTAGCACTTTATTTCCAAGTTTACTTTACAGTATTTTAGGCAACCATGTATAATGATATTTCCCTACACCAGAATCACAAAGTTGAGTGGCTGAGAATGCGTTAGTCTTCAGATGAAATGAATTGCCTAGGATACTGCCACGTGGGAAGAGTCAGGAACAAAACCATAACTATGATCACAGCATCAGAAGGTTAAACGTTGTTTTATCTTCAGATTTTAAAAACATTTATCATCTCAGAGTAATGGTTTAAGCCTTTACACTTGTGATACTGTTGGGAATAACACATGCAAAAATAGATATACAATAAAAAATTTAGTGCTATTATTTTTTTAAAAAGTGAATTCCCAGGCATTTTATATAGTATAAAACAAAGTGCAACAATTCAATATTTTAAGCATTAGAAGAAATAATCTAGGTTATCCCCCAGTCTCTTAAAGGGATTACTTGCACTAAATTATTCAACATGATCTAGTCATTTTTAATACACCAGAATAGGTAAAAATGTCACACAACAGCAAGATAAGTTTTTCTAGCAGGTGGATGTGACTCTTACAGGAGCAACAGCAATTTCCTTTTGAACAGAAAAGGGCATTTAGGCTTTCCCACTCTGGTGCGGTTACAACTATCCCCAGGCAGAGGCTCCTCCTGACCTCTATGGCATGCCAGCCTCTGTGATTGTCTTTTAATATACAACAGGGCATACAAAGTCTGTTATATTCTTCTTTGTATTCCCAGGACTCACTCCAGTGTCTGGCAGATAATAAGAATTTAATAGTGTTTGTTAAATAAATTTAGCAATAGGTGGAAGAAAATGCTTTGTTTCTAGGGAAAGATACCACTGGCTTTTCTGGGGAGACAAGTTCATGATGAAGCTAAATAAAACCACCTAAGGTCATCCCGAGGCCAAGACATTTCTTTACTTTTAGAATCCAGTTGTTGAGTCAATCAATACTATTTACAGTAACATGAAAGATAGAAAACTCTCTTATTGTAAACATTTTCTAAGATTCTACAACATGTTTTGCTTTCCCATTTTGGCTCCTAATAATTCCTTTGAACTAAGTTTAACCTAAATTTTGCTTTGAGCTGATCCCTTGAGTGGAATACTGTTTTCTCACTTCAGAAAACGTAAAAGGATACTGAATCTAATCACAAGAAAACACCAGACAAATCCCAAACAAGGAACATTCTTCTATAAAAGGGAAGGCCTATGTTCTTCCAAAATTTCAATGTCATAAAAGACAAAGTCTATGGAAATGTTACATAAGAGACTAAAAGTACACAACTAACTGCATAAGCCTATACTCAATCCCATATGGGGAAGGGGCTGCTGCTGCTAAGTCGCTTCAGTCGCGTCCGACTCTGTGCGACCCCATAGACGGCAGCCCACCAGGCTCCGCCATCCCTGGGATGCTCCAGGCAAGAACACTGGAGTGGGTTGCCATTTCCTTCTCCAATGTATGAAAGTGAAAACTGAAAGTGAAGTCGCTCAGTCATGTCTGACTCTTAGCGACCCCATGGAATGCAGCCTACCAGGCTCCTCCGTCCATGGGATTTTCCAGGCAAGAGTACTGGAGTGGGGTGCTATTGGGAAGAGGCAAAACGGCATAAAAGATGTTATTGGCTCAACTGATAAAACTGGAATAAAAACAGTGAAATATCAAGGTTAAATTGACTCAAGTTAATTGTAATTCTCAGGAATTACACACTTAAGAATTTAGGGATAGAGGGCTATGATGCATACCCTTGGGTGATTTAGAAACAACATTGTGCGTAAAGACCCATACATGTGCACTGAGTGAACACACGGAAGCATCAAAGATAAACCTAATGAGACAAAATAGCCAAGTTGAGGTTAAAAAGTATACAGGTGTTATGTTTTTCCAACATTATCAACTTGTAAGTTTGAAATTACTTTCAAATGAGTAAGAACAGGTAATCAGAAAAGGGCATTCTCTTTTTCTCAGTATATTCTTTCAAGGTAGCCAACTCCAACAGTCGGTCCTTCCTGGTTCTGCCGTGAGTCTCTTCTCCTCTTTGTTTAGACACTTGTTAAGATGTCAATTCTCTTATAAATAATTGTTTTTGTTTATTTTCATTGCTTAAACAATCTAACTTCCTTTTTAGGGAAACCTACTGAAAATACTGCATTTACTCCAAAATAAAATAGCAGAGGTAATTTACAACCTTTCTGAACAGAAACAACAGGTACAACCCAGGTGTTCTAGGTTTTAAGTTCATCATATATAATTAAAAATATTTTCAGAAAACCATAATCACCTCTGTAAGGCCTACAAAAGTAGATTAAGACCTGAACTCTGTCATTTGGTAGATTAAAGTCTAAAGGGAGATAAAGATATAAACTATGATCAAAAAAAGAGTGACAAACAATGAAGATGGTATTTCTACCGTTGCATAACATATTTCCCCAAACTTGGTAGCCTAAAACAATAAACATTTATTGTTTCATAGAGGTTCTGTGGCCAAGAACCCAAGAGGACTCAGTGGCAGACAAGATGTAGGTGGGGCCTCCAGTCCTCCCAGGGCTTGACTAGGGCTGCAAGGTCTACTGCCTGGGTGGCTCACACACACGTAAACCAGTCCATGGGGAGGAAGCCCGAGTTCTACATCTCACAGACTTCTCCACAGCGCTGCTCCAGTGCATGCAGAACGTGGCAGCTGGCCTCCCTGGGAGTGAGCAATTCAAGAGAGCACAACGGGAGCCGCAACGTCTCTTAGGACCTAGCCTCAGAAGTCACACATTGACATTTCCACAGTCTCCTACTGGTTACACAGGTCAACCATATTTAGCACAGAAGGGGACTTCACCAAGGCATGAACAACAAGGGGCAGGGATCACTGGGGGCTGTCTTGGAAGCTAACTGCCACAAAAGATAGAAGATACCAAGGGAGGACAGAGAAGGTGCAAATAACTCCATTCCCTTGGCTGCCAATGACAAAAAACTATTAGGTGATTATCTCTGGGGTATTTAAGTTTAGTTCTTCACTCAAGAGTATGCCATAACTGTGACAGAAAATGTGACAGTCTGGCAATATTTCTCCCTCTTTTAACTGAGCACGTCGTAGAATGTATCCAAAGAAAGCGTCACGGTTGTTATACCCGGATACTGGGAACCCACCACTCACATGTTATTCCACTCCAGACTGGCACATCTTGGTCTCAGTATAATTGTTTGCTACATAATCCTTAGTATGAAGTTAAATGCAGCACTGCCCCCAACCAACGGATACCTCAAATCAAGAGAATCTTTATCCCATTCACAGAATCAGCAGCTCAGAATCCGTGAATTACAGGGGATTTTACTGTTTAAAAGTTGTGTATTTATTCATTCACCTGTACCAGGTCTTAGGTGCAGCACACAGGACCCTCTGATCTTTGCTGGAGCACTTTGTGTGGAATCATTAGTTGCAGCATGTGAACTCTCTGTCGCAGCATGGGTGGGATCTAGTTCCCTGACCAGGGATCAAACCTGGGTCTCCTGCATTTGTAGCATGGAGTCTTGGACTACTGGATCACTGGGGGAAGTTCCACCATGGATTTTAGAAAATTTCATCTCTTCTTTTAAAGAAACGGGGACGAAAACTTTAAAAAGTGGCTTGTCAATGGTAAAGAGGGCGTGAGACTTGTAGAAGAGTTGTAATGAGAACCGCAGGATGCATCACCTGACCATAAATGCTACTGAAATAGGCAACAGAGATCCAGACCAAGGCATGCCCCCATGAGGTTCCAACCACAAGGGTATACTGAACACATATGCTTCCATTCTCTCTAGTAACCACTGACCTTTGGCAAACTCTTTCTCCACCAAATGTACACAGAAGGCTTCAACCCAAAATAATGCATCATCTGCTTGTTTTTCTAATGGAAATGTTGGATTAAGTCTAACCCACCTATAATTTATTGTTCTGTGATCAGTAGAAGGCACATAAAAGATGACTCGAATAACACAGCTGGCATAAACAAGTACTATACTTGATATGAACCTCATTACATCATAATACACAACTGATTATAGAGTAATGAGGTTCATATCTAGTACTTGGGTTAAAGCCATCTTTCCCCATTTTTCCTTCAGTTACTCTCCATTAAAGAGGAGGGGGCTTCCTTGGTGGCTCAGATGGTAAAGAATCCGCCTGCAATGTGGCAGACATGGATTCAATTCCTAGGTTGAGAAGATCTCCTGGAGAAGGGAATGGCTACCCACTCCAGTATTCTGGCCTGGAGAATTCCATGGATTGTATAGTCCAGGGGGTCGAAAAGAGTCAGACACAACTGAGTGACTTTCACTTTCTAGGAGGAAACATGCACATGCAAATTATCTATGACTGGCAATTAAGCACTCTCAGAAGCACTAGTGCCTCCCATGTTATTTCCTGGGACATTCCCCATGAATACCCCCAAGGATATGCTGCTTTTCACAAAATGATTAACATCCAGTGTTAAATAGTTAAGGTACTTTTCATAATCACCAGGCATCACAGGCATTGCAGATCTGATAGCTGGGCTAAGTCTATACACAGCAGGGCAAAAGCAAGAGATGCAAAGTTCCAAAATGATGTCACGGGCTATTGCGTTTCCTTCTCTTTTTCTAAATTGGGCCACTGCTGTTTCCTCACTAAAGGAGCTGCCTTCTGCAAAGTGAACAACACAGTAGTAGCTACCATAAAACAGGTGCTCCATAAACGCTAAGGCCCTCTCTTCTTTTTCAACTGGACTTCTCCTGTGTTTTACAAAGACAGAAAAACAAGATGGAAGATTTTCCTGTTGCTTAGGAAAAACAACTAAAGCTTGTTTAGAGAATATACCTACAAATACACGAAAGCAGCCAGTTATCTGGTATGCGTGAGTACTGGAATGGCATGGAGTAATGTAGGGTTGGGTGAAAAGGATTGAGAAGTGGAAGGAAAATCTTATTAAGAAAAGATTCCTATAACCCATTCCTGACTCCTCCCATAACAAAAATTTTTGGTTTTGAAATGATAAAAACAGAACCTATAAAGGTGGGGAAAGGGCCCTGTTATCAGTTTACGTGGGCTGCAGTAACAAAATACCACATCAGTGATTTATTTCTTCACAGCTAGAAGTCCAAAACGAAGGTATCAGCAGGCTGGTTTCTTCTGAGGCCTTTCTCCTTGGTTTACAGAGTTGTTTCTCACTGGGTCCTCACATGGCCTCCTCTCTGTACATCTCTGTACATCTGTTGCACATCTGTGTCCTAATCTCCTCCTCTTATAAGAACACCAGTCATAATGGATTAGGATCCACCCTAAAGATTTCATTTTAACCTAATCATGCCTTTAAAGAACTTATCTTCACATACAGGCAGATTCTGGAGTACTGGGGGTGAAAAGTGTCAACATATGAATCTTGGCAGAGGTGGGGAGCTCAATTCAGCTCGTAACAGGCCCACACATTGTCAGCACTCTTGTTAGCATTTACAGTGCAATAACTGCATCTCTATTTATTTACATGTCACATAGGCAAATGAAGTAATACAGCATGATGATCTGAATTTATTAAAAAGCATCTCTCTTCTGTAGAAACCCAAATCTATAAACTGCACACAAAGTGTGGTGATTTACCTGATAACTTGCCAGGGCTGGCCGGCCCAAGGCGGTGGGTGGACCACAAGGAGCACCAAAGATCTCTTTCCTAATCAAAGCTTCCTCACTGCCTTGCCACAAATCCTAAAATCCTTCTATTCCTTCACTGGCATTTTGTTTCCTCTGAAAATGTAAATAATCTCTGGAAAAGTAATATATTAACTGATCGTTAGCCACTAACATCTTAGGGTAGAACAACTGAGATTGCAGTCTTAAAATATTATGAATTCCATCAAATGGAATTTTATTACTGCTCTGCTACTGGAATGTTAACAACAGTCTTCTTTAATGGTAATTCTAGTCTAGGCCATTTATGCTTTTTTTTTTAAAAAAGTCTGTGAGACAAATATGTATAAAAACATCCCCTCACCTAATAAAGAAACCTGAGAAGAGTAAGAGGAAGGTGATGAAATTAACTTTTTTGAGTACCTGCTCTGTATCATGTACTGTTAAACATTTTAGAAAGCAAATTATTCACTGTTAAAAATAATTCTATATATTAGTATCAACTGCATTTACAGATGAGGAAATGAGCTCAGATAAAGTAACATCAGAGTCTGAGGATAGGTAAGGAGAGATTAAAACCCACGTCTGGTTCTGTGGCATGTTTGGTGGGTACACATGGTCAAACTACTAGTGCTGAGCTCTAGTTTCCTCCTTTTAAAAATAAAGCTGATACCAGCAGACAACCCTCCTTTTCATAGCACTGTTGTGAGGTTTATGTCAGTTGATGTGCACATAAAACAGTGTGGTGGAAGGCAGCAGAACTGACGTGCGGCTTCTGAGACTAGACCTTGTCGCCTTCTGCTCCGTCCCCTTGGAACACTTCCACTTGTTAAAAAGTCCAAGGGAGACTACAAATGAGGAGAGACAGCCTGGAGACAGAGACAAAGGCCCAGCTGACACACAGCACCTTGGCCTTAGATCCTTCACCCCACTCACAGTGGACCCTGCACGAGTGGACCCAGGTGAAACTTGAACTTCCAGTGGACCCAAGAGAACTTCAGGCAACTACAGAATCAGCACAAATGATAAAGCATTCTGGAAATCCACAGAGTACAGCAGAGGCTACACTTAAGCATCCTACCACGCACAGGAAGGCCCACTCCTCCCCAAAGAATTCAGGTCCTAAATGTCAATAGCACTGAGGTTGAGAAACTCAAGTTACCTGTAATGGAATGGTGCCTAGGATTAAGATGGTAGCGGTGAGAGGTGGACAAGTGCTGAGATTCTGGATGTATTTTTAAATATTTTTAAAGTAGAGCTGACCATATTTGGTGAGGGATTAAATGGACAATATGAAGGAAAAAGAGGCATCAATGATGACACCAAAGTTTCTCACCTGAGCTATTAGAAGGATGAAGTGGCTTGTACTAAGATGAGAAGGGTGGTGGGAGCAGCAAGTACGGGAGCAAGAGTTTGGTTTTCATTTGGGAGTGAGAAGTAACGCATGGAAATTCAAGCATCAAGTTTTGGACATACTAAATTGAAATATGTATCCACTTGCCATCAAGTGAATAAATTTATCAAGCAGGCAAATGGATATGAGTCTGAAGTTCAGGGGCAAGGCTGGGGTTGGAGAAATAAACCTGGAACTCTTAGTATCTGTACAGTATTCACAACCATGGGACAGGCTAATATTATTTAGAGAGCAAATGTAAACTGAGACCAGATCTGAGCTCTGAGGCATTCCAATGTCAAGAAGAGAAATCAGCAAAAGATACTAGGAAGATGAAGAAGACAACTTGAGGTAGGAGGAGGAGAGAAAAGAGTGATCAATAGTGTCAAATGCTGCTCAGATGTCAAAAAGAAAATGAGGGCTAAGAAACTATCAAATCCAGTCACAAGGAAGCCAACACTGGTGTGGAAATGAACAGTTTTGGTGGGGCTGTAGGAATGAAAACCTGAATGGCCTGGACCTCGATACTAGCTATAAACAATGATCCACTCTTTTGAAGCCTTTGTAAAGCTGAGTCAAGAAACAATAATATCTGGAGGGGATTTTCTTGGCTACCAACTTATTTTATATACACACATGTATAGAAAAGCTTATAGTGTGACAATTCCCTTATATCTACCAGAGATTCAAATTTTAACACTTTCACGTTTTTCCTATATACATATATATACATACACACACACATATACACACAAATACATACATCAGAATATTGAAGATAACTTCACCTATAAATATCCTTCCAACACACCTCCTTACAAAAGGCCTTTCTCCTGCAAAAGTAATAACCATAAGCTCAGTTCAATCACTCAGTCATGTCTGACTCTTTGCAACCCTATGAACCGCAGCATACCAGGCCTCCCTGTCCATAGCCAACTGCCGGAGTCCACCCAAATCCATGTCCATTGAGTCAGTGATGCCATCCAACCATCTCATCCTCTGTCATCCCCTTCTCCTCCTGCCCTCAATCTTTCCCAGCATCAGGGTCTTTTCCAATGAGTCAGCTCTTCGCATCAGGTGGCCAAAGTATTGGAGTTTCAGCTTCAACATCAGTCCTTCCAATGAACACCCAGAACTGATCTCCTTTAGGATGGACTCGTTGGATCTCCTTGCAGTCCAAGGGACTCTCAAGAGTCTTGTCCAACACCACAGTTCAAAAGCATTAATTCTTTGGCACTCAGCTTTCTTTATAGTCCAACTCTCACATCCATACATGACCGCTGGAAAAACCACAGCCTTGACTAGACAGACCTTTGTTGACAAAGTAATGTCTCTGCTTTTTAACATGCTGTCTAGATTGATCATAACTTTCCTTCCAAGGAGTAAGCGTCTTTTAATTTCATGGCTGCAATCACCATCTGCAGTGATTTTGGAGCCCCCCCAAAATAAAAGTCAGCCACTGTTTCCCCATCTATTTGCCGTGAAATGATGGGACCGGATGCCATTATCTTAGTTTTCTGAATGTTGAGCTTTAAGCCAACTTTTTCACTCTCCTCTTTCATCGAGAGGCTCTTTCAATAACCATACACACACTCAGAAAAATATATTCCCAAATATATTCTACAGCTAGGCATACTTGAATTTTCCACTGTGTTTTATAGCAGGTTCCCATCCCATCTACCCCACCACCCCCCCCCCCCCCCGCCACCCCAAACCAAGATTTAATCCAAGTCCACGCACTGCAATTGGTTATCAGGTTTCTTTGGTCTCTCTTAAAGACTTTTTGAAAAGATCTGTTTTACAGAATGGATTGGATGATTCCGTTATGACAGTTAATTTGTTCTGTCCTGGAAGGGAAGATTTTCAGGGTAGTAAGTGTATTTATTATTTTTGGCACAATATCCTAAAATTAACATTTCCCAATTTTCTGATCTCTGCAAACTCTTTTAGTTTCAGAAAATTCTCAATTTATTCCAAGATTTTTTTCATATTCAACTGAGCAAATTTCAGGGCCTATATACTCCATATTCAGAAAAAAATATACTATCATCTCCATTTACTGTAAGAATTCATGGGAGATCTCTTCTTAAAGCTAATCAGTACCCAAACCAAATATCATTTTATTGATTAATCATGACAAATTACATTTGGAAAGTAAAATGAAGTCTCTGAAATTTCTTTGCTGATTAGCAAAATATGCCTCCTTATACTTGAGGGTGAAAGCTGCTGTCAAATAATGCCTACATGACTGGAAACTGTAATAGCCAGATGCGTTTACTGGGTTGGTGCTGGTATGTTCTGTACATTCCTCTGTCAATGTAGTAAACAGGTTAAACACAGATGAAAAATTTGATTATATTAATATTTGGCTTCTTTACCTGGTCATTTATGTACAAATTCTTTCAACAACTTAATTAATGTTCTTTAAGCAACTTAAAATGAAAATTGACACGTTTACAGCAGAATTTCAAGGAACATTTGTTGTTGCTGTTGTTCAGTCACCCAGTTTTGTCTGACTCTTTGTGACCCCATGGACTTCAGCATGTCAGGCCTCCCTGTTCCTTACCATCTTCTGGAGTTTGTCCAAGTTCATGTCCATTGCATCAGTGATGCCATCCAGCCAACTCATCCTCTGACCCCCTCTTCTTCTACCCTCTATCTTTCCCAGCATCAGGGACTTTTCCAGTGAGTCGTCTGTTCACATCAGATGACCAAAATACTGGAGGCTTCAGCTTCAGCATTAGTCCTGGCAGTGAATATTCAGGGTTGATCTCTTTTAAGATTGGCTGGTTTGATCTCCTTTCTGTCCAAGGAACTTTCAGGAGTCTTCTCCAGCACCACAGTTTGAAGGCATCAATTCATCTTAAAACATTTTCTGCCATAATCTTCAAATTATCATGTTTTTCACAGTGTTGGAAAGCATTAAAAGTAGAATTTTTATACAAATTAATTTTATACTCTTTAATGCAATGAACATAAATTCCCTCTACCTTGCATTGCAATTGTTAGCTTACAAAACTGAAACTATTTAGCATGTTATATGATATTTAAATTATGGTGAAATGAGCAAAACAAAACGGTTAATGATTTTTAACTGTTCTATTTCATTTACTTGGACTTTAGTGCTTTGACACTGGAATATGAATCAAACCATTGACACTTATTTAGAGTGGTTTTCAATTCCTTTGGGTCTACAGACTATTTCAGTGAGGTAAATGACCTTCACTAGTCATCTAGTCCACCTCACCCAGATTACCACTGCAAAAAACCTTCACTTGAATAAATCAGAAGTTGGCAATCAGATTTTAAGAAGCACTTTCCCTAAGACCAGAACTATTGATTCATATAAAGATAAAAACTGTAGCTATTATTACCTTATATTAAGTCAGTCTGTAACTCAATGGAACTTTCACAGACTAGCAGGAAGACCATGATCATACTAAGTAAACTTTAGACACAGAGCTAGACAGCAGGGCAGGACCAACCAGTAGAAAATTATCCTCTCAATTCTCCAGCTAGGATATTATACAGTAATATATACAAAAATACAACTCTTCCACACAACTCTCTTGGTACTTTAATAATTTTAATGGGATATTAAACATTACTGAATTAGTTGCTCTCATATGAAACAATGTGAGGCAACAAAATCAAACATGTTACATATTTGTGGTAGCCAGTATGAGGTGGGCTCCAGTGGGCCTGGTCTCCTGCTGTTTACACTGTGTTCATCGCCCCCATTACATCAAGGTGGGTCTGTGCAACAGAATGATGGGATGTCACTCCTAAGGCTGTATTATCAAAGATATTGTGGTTTCTGCCTTTTTCTCAGACACCTGCTCTGGAGGAAAGCCAGCTGCCATGTTGGGAGGACACTCAAGCAACCACATGAGACCCTGAATTAGAACCACTCAGCTAAACCACTCCCAATTTCCTGATCATCAAAAATAATAAATAATAAATGCTGTCTTTTAGGCAGTTTTGGGAAAATTTCTTACAGAGCCAGGGATAACATAATAACATGTATTAATTAAACTGGTTGAAGTTCTAAGTCTCTTAACTTCTCATTTAGGTATTAAAAATCAAATTATGCTGATGCAATGTAAGGTAGTTAAAAACAAAAAACAAAACTCACTAACAAATACCTACTGAGTACCACTGAGGGCAAAAAAGCTCTCTCATACCCCACATGAAACTTCATTACGGTAATATTCATGCTGACCTCTAACTTCTCGCTAATTCCTCCCCAGGTAGGAGGGAGTAACTGGTCTGATAACAAGTTTGAGAGAAGGAATTCTGAGGCTCAACTAAAAGTGAAGTGAAAGTCACTCAGTTGTGTTCGACTCTTTATGACCCCATGAACTGTATAGTCCATGGAATTCTCTAGGCCAGAATACTGGAGGGGGTAGCCTTTCCCTTCTCCAGGGGATCTTTCCAACCCAGGGATCAAACCTAGGTTTTTATCAGCAGATTCTCTACCAGCTGAGCCACAAGGGAAGCCCAAGAATACTGAAGTGGGTAACCTATCCCTTCTCCAGCAGATCTTCCTGACTCAGGAATCGAACCGGGGTCTCCTGCATTGCAGGCGGATTCTTTACCAATCGAGCTATTAGGGACGTCTACTTGTCTAATCTCACCTACTTGTCTCCTTTCCACTTGGGACTTGTCTGACTGAAGAGAGCTGTTTGTTCTGGTCTGCCCTCTGTCACACAGTAAATATAGTGGGACGAGATCTACTCTTGTAGACAGAGAAACATGAGGTTGAAATCTGTGTAATTCTGGAGTGCCACATTAGGGAGTTCATTGTTTCTGCAAACCTCAGTCACATTTTCCCAACAACTATTTCAGTAATTAACTTATATCTGAATCTTTATCTATCTGACTTCTGTGTCCTGTTTCTAAACTGGATCCAAACTTCAGTAAGGGAAAAAAAGGGGACGGAGCAACTTATCAACTTCTAAATACAAACTATTAGGGGTATTTTGTGCCCTTGTGCAGTTTAGTCTATTTGGCATATAAACTAGAATTATGTAACCTGAAAGGTTACATTATATAAGAATTACCTAACAAATATAAACTTTAAGAAGCACGTAATTATTACCAAAAGTGAGAAATTATGATCATCTGTGAGAATCAGAACATCTGAAAGAGAAGGGTAAAAACATAGACCTACCCCATGCCAAACCTATAAACTCAGAAATGGGACCCAAATAACTGCACTTTTAATAAGTTCTCCAAACAATGCTGATCCATACGAATCTAGTCAAAGTGAAAGTCAGTTGCTCAGTCGTGTCCGACTCTTTGCGACCCCATGGACTAGTAACCCTCCAGGCTCCTTTGTCTGTGGGTTTCTCCAGGCAAGAATACTGGAGTGGGTTGCCATTCCCTTCTCCAGGGGATCTTCTCAACCCAAGGATTGAACCTGGGTCTCCTGCGTTGCAGGTAGATTTTTTACTGTTTGAGCCACCAGGGAAGCCCCAATCCAAGATATACATGGCAGGTGCAATGACTTTGGAAAAAAGGAGCCTGCTATGAGCTAGCAAAGGGAAGATGATACCAAACAAAACCTGAAGCAAACTTTGAAAGATATACAGGAGTGGAAGAGGTGGAAGAGGATGAGGGGAAAACATCTGCTGAGGGCTTCTTAACTGCAGACACTCTCCTATGTATTACTTGTTTAAGACGATTTCATTTCTTATATGGAAAAACTGAGGCCCAGACAGATTAAATAATTTGCCTGAACTCATGAAACTAGTTAAATGACAGAATGAGATTAGCAGAAATTTTCATTTTAAAGATGAAATTGAGCCTCAAGGGGGTAAAATATGTCAGAAGTAACAAAATTGGAAAGGGGCAGAACTGTGATTAAGAAGTGAAGTGGCCAAGCTGAAATCAAGTCTGTGAATCTAAAGGCTCTGCTGTTGCTGCTTCTTTTTTTTTAGTTAAGTGGGGAAGGAGGTCTGTCTCGCTTAGGAAAACACACGAAAGAAGGAAAGCAAAAGCAGACTTAAAAAAAACATTAGACCACTGCAAAACAGACTATATTTTAACTTGTGATACAGCCAGAGAATCATACATTAAAGGCCACCAATGGCTTAAAAAGCACTCAAAAAATAACTGTTTAATCATTATGGTTTTGTCTCAATTGTTTAGTTTACTAAATAATTACTAACTGCCATTCGCAGTCAGCAAAGAACCAACTGTTAAGACTGATGGCTTATCAACTAGTTGGAAAGCACCAAACTAGTCAAAACAGTCAAACTAATTGTATAGCTAACCTTAATTTTAGAAGTATGACATTAAGGCCAGAATAATTTTATTAAAAATTGCTCTGTTGTTGTTCAGTCACTATGTCCAGCTCTTTGTGACCCCCATGGACTGCAGCATGCCAGGCTTCCCTGTCTTTCACTATCTCCTGGAGCTTGCTCAAACTTATGTCCACTGAGTCAGTGATGCCATCCAACCATCTCATCCTCAGTCACCCTCTTCTCTTCTTGCCTTCAATCTTTCCCAGCATCAGAGTCTTTTCCAATGAGTCGGCTCTTTGCATCAGGTGGCCAAAGTATTAGAGCTTTAGCATCCGTCCTTTCAATGAATATTCAGGGTTGATTTACTTTAGGACTGACTGGTTTGATCTCCTTGCAGTTCAAAGATTGCTTTATGACAATGTTTTATAAGACTGCTTTGTGGTCCATGTTACAATTTTAAGGACTTTTAAAGTGAAAGATAGTGAAGATAAGTCCTTAAAATATTTGTCTCTATAGGGACTTCAGTTCCTCTTTTCTATCTCAAGACCAAAATAAAAATTCAACTCTGTAAGGCCCTTCCTGTAATTAATCATTTTTTCCTTCATTGCTGCTATACATCATTGCTTGTACAAATTTAGCTTTTATTTCATTTTGCCTTGCATTAAAACTGTTTGTTTAAAAACATTTGTACTTCTTTAGGGAAGACTATGCATCATTCACCTTTGTATTCACCTAGCATTTAGCACAGTGCCTTGCACATTCAATAAAAGCTCAAGATGAGCACATAAATTACATATATCAACACATTTCCTATATCAACCTTGAACTAACAAATATAAGACCATGGGAAAATACACTGTTGAAAACATTTCCATTTTTAAGCAGGTTTGGTCAGCCATGTAATTTGAGAACTGGGAACCACCAAAATAATTTTTATCAACAAATATGCAGTATGTACCATGCAATGTATATACAACAATGGGGGAAAAAAAAACAGATGTAGTTTTTGCCCTCACAAACCTTACACCTAGTAGTAAGACAGACAACAGCATATAAACATGTTATGAAGAAAACAAACAGTAGGTGAAATGAGGAATTAGAGTAAGGGTGGAGGGTAAGGGCAGCTTACATAGGTGCACAACCTGACAACTAAAATTTAAGCTGAAATTGAAGGGTGAGAGTCAGTTATGCAAACAGTCAGCAGTTTCACACGCTAGCAAAGTAATGCTCAGAATTCTCCAAGCCAGGCTCCAACAGTACGTGAACCATGAACTTCCAGATGTTCAAGCTGGATTTAGAAAAGGCAGAGGAACCAGAGATCAGATTGCCGACATCTGTTGGATCATCAAAAAAGCGAGAGAATTCCAGGAAAACACCTACTTCTGCTTTTGACTACGCCAAAGCTTTTGACTGTGTGGATCACAACAAACTGTGGAAAATTCTTAAAGAGATGGGAATATCAGACCAGCTTACCTGCCCCTTGAGAAATCTGTATGCAGGTCAAGAAGCAACAATTAGCATCGGACATGGAATAACAGATTGGTTCCAAATCGGGAAAGGAGTACGTCAAGGCTGTATATTGTCACTCTGCTTATTTAACTTACATGCAGAGTACATCATGAGACATGCCGGGCTGGACACGGCACAAGCTGGAATCAAGATTGCCAGGACAAATGTCAATAACCTCAGATACACAGATGACACCACCCTTATGGCAGAAAGAGAAGAACTAAAGAGTCTCTTGATTAAAATGAAAGAGGAGTGAAAAAGTTGGCTTAAAATACAACATTCGGAAAACTAAGATCATGGCATCCGGTCCCAAGACTTCATGGCAAATAGATGAGGAAACAATGGAAACAGTGAGACTTTATTTTTGAGGGCTCCAAAATCACTGTAGATGGTGACTGCAGCCATGAAACTAAAAGATGCTTGCTCCTTGGAAGAAAAGCTGTGACCAACCTAGAGAGCATATTAAAATGCAGAGACATTACTTTGCCAACAAAGGTCCATCTAGTCAAAGCTATGGTTTTTCCAGTGGTCATGTATAGTTGTGAGAGTTGGACTATAAAAAAAAAAGCTGAGCGCCGAAGAATTGATGCTTTTGAACTGTGGTGTCGGAGGACTCATGAGAGTCCCTTGGACTGCAAGGAGAGCCAATCAGTCATTCCTAAAGAAAATCAGTCCTCAATATTCATTGCAAAGACTTGATGCTGAAGCTGACACTCCAATACTTTAGCTACCTGATGTGAAGAATTGACTCCTTGGGAAAGATCCTGATGCCAGGAAAGACTGAAGGTGGGAGGAGAAGGGGACGATAGAGAATGAGATGGTTGGACAGCATCACTGACTCAATGGACATGAGTTTGAGTAACCTCCTGGAATTGGTGTTGGTGATGGACAGGGAAGCTGGGCATGCTGCAGTCCACGGGGTCACAGAGTGAGACACGACTGAGCGACTGAACTGAACTGAATTGAAGGGCCTAAAGGTGTGTGTGGGTCATGTGCTGCAATGCCAGCTTCGAAAAGTTATTACAGCACATTCCCCAACCTTCCGTTTTTCAATTCTTTTGCTGCCTAAATTAAATTTAGGCAGATTCTCTTGCCTAAATTAAATGACAGCACTAACTCTGGGGAATGCAAGATTCCTTCCATATAATACCAATTTCCTTTTAGTCTTTATGACTATTAAATTCATCTCAAAGTGACACCTTTTTCCCAATTAGGAAAGAGTGTTTCTTCTATATCAGCTTTCATTTTTTGATTTGAAGCCCTCCTGATTGCTAATCAACGTGTTGTATGATTACTTCAACAATTACTTATAGAATGTTATTCTGTCATCAGGAAAAATGCACTGCTGGCTTTTGGAACCGTATGTTGCTCTGGAATATAAGGTCACACAGCAGAAGAATTAAGATTAGAAATCCAAAATTTCAGCATCTGCTCTAGGTGTCTTCCTTATCTTCTGTCTTCTCATTTTGTGAGTGAAAATCAGAGCCAAGTTAAGTTTAGGTTACATAATGGGCTGTCACCTTCTGTCTAAATTATAGTCTATAAGTACAAAATAACATCAAACTCTCATACTATTTTCTTGTGTGGTTACTATATGGCTGTATTTACAAATAGGTTGTGTACATCTCTTTCACTGCACATATTACAGTATGTTAACTATCCTCCTAACTGAACTGAATTCACTGAGTGCAAGAACTAAAATTTCTTTTATTTTTAAATATGCAAATACTGGCCCAAGTGTAATGCCAAAAATATTAATATACATTCATATCGCTTAACCAAAATCCAGGGGCTGGGTGCGTTTTAGAAACAAGAATTTCTGTGAATTAAAAAATGTCACAAGGCACATAAACCATTTCAAAACACCTTACATACCAGTGGCCAAGAGCAGCACCTCATAATCAAGCATATTAATATTTCTTCAGCAGAACATAATGGATAAATGAAGACTATATATACCTTTTCATTAGTTCAGGTTGCATTTTGCTCCCAAATGAATTCTATCTCCAAGCTTAAAATGCTTTTGCTTTTCAAAGCCTTTTGAATGTTGGTATTAGAGATATTATGGACTGTATTCACAACAGTGCTGCTACAAGATGCAATTAATCACTTCAACTCTCATCTTTTTGATGAGACCAGAACAAGTAGTTATACCAGGCAGCTTTTATATCCCATGTTTGAAGAGAGGTGTTTTATCACTAAGGAATCCAACCTAGCAGAGGGGATCAAAAGCTGACGGGGAGGGGGGGAGGGGGGCAGGAATCCTAATTGTACAATACTGTATTCTTATCGGAGCTGCTCATTAATTATTATTTAATAAGGAAGCTCCATTTGATTAGATCATGTTAGTTATTTTTTTAAATGAAAATGGGTAAATAAAACTCTTGTCCCATACGGCTAACAGGCTATGGAGGCAATCAGCTTTGAATTCTGTGGGAAGGTAACTGCACTCTTTGGGGACCAATGTTCATAGAAAGAGGGATTCCAAATATAATGGTGAGAAATAAGCAGAAATGTACACATTTTTCTCTAATTATAATTACTATAATATAAACCAAGGGAAATTTTCTAGTCAATCTCTCCTAACTTTTATATTAGCAATCTTATATAAAGTCTTACATGTTTTTTTCTACTTTTTACAAATGGAAAAAGCACTGCAATCAAAGCCGAGCAGACTAAAATCCATTCTTTTCTTTCCATAACTCAAGCCCCACCTCCACTTTGCTTCTGTTACTATTAGATTTTTTGCCTCAGCAAAACACCCAATTTGCACACAAAGACTACAAATCAGCTCTGCAGACAACAATGTTTGATATGATTCAGTCTGGGGATGTTGATTTTCAGTCTTAAAATTGTATGGACATTTTAACTGAATCAGTTACTTTGTTCAATATATGACATTAACATTCAGCAAGTGTTTATCACAGAAAAGTGTATTCCATTCTAAAAATGGAAATACCAAGACTGAAAATGAAATAAATCTTCTTGAGTTTTAGCTACTATTTCAGAACGAAATACTACCTTCTCATATTTTCCTAATTCGTTAAAATAAGAAAAAGAAAACCTAATAAGCTAGATCTTAACAACAAATATACCAGCACGTTACTTACCTAGTACAACAAAAAAGGTGAACAAAAACTAACCAGACTATTTTTCAGTCTGGAGAAAAACAAACTCCCTGTTCCATTTCTCAGCTGTTTACATTCAGTAGTAACGAAAACTAAAATCCTTCTCACTGGATTTCTTGGTACAGGGGACTGACTTCCTCTATACTATCTTATGAAAACGATCAGCATTAAATATTTAAATTACTTAGCTTGAGACCACTTAAAAAAAAAAAGCCCCACAGTCCAAAATGCCAGTGGTGACTATTCTGTAAGGAAATGGGTCAGAAACGTTGTTATTCTAGGAAGCAGATCAACCGAGCCAAGGACTTCTGGAATATGCTGCCCCCAAGATTCAGGATGCAAGACACAAGAAAGCACGCGCGGTCACGATGTCCGTGAAGCCACAGGACCTTCCTACGAAAGCAGAGCCTTAAAACTCATCGGCTCATGGAGAACTCCCCCTTTCTCTGAAGTTACAACAAGGCAGGGCAGCTGACAGGAGCGCGCTAGGGACATCTCGGCCCCTGACTAGCTAAGAATGGGGTCCCCGTGCTGCGGCTACTCCCCTTACCGTGAGAAGATCTGGGAGGGAGGAAAGGAGGAGAAACACCCAGAATCCTGGTGAAAAAGGCCCTGGCCTCGCAGACGGGGGTTTAGGGAGACAGGGAGGGGCAGCTCCGTGTGTGGTGACCCTTTGTGAACAGGCTCTGTGGCAGCTCGGCTCTCACCGAGGCTTTCATGAGAGCGGACAACGGGGGCCCTGCGCCGCCCGCCCCGACGCGGAAACCTCGGCGCTGCGGGCGGGCGCCTGCCAAGAGCCCCTCCATCGTACCCTCCGCCAGCTGTTGGGAGGCTTCGCTCCTCGCCCGCCCGCCGGCCCACCCAAGTCACTCAGGGCGCGTCGGCTTTCGACCCGGGCTCGCCCGGCCAAGGCGCAACGAGACGCGCGCTGGGCTCTTTCCTTAGCGTAATCCCTCCGCTGCCGGCCGCGCACTAGTTTTAATCACGCCCCACTCTCCCCCGCCTTCCCCCGCCTGGCCGCCGGCGTCACCTCCGCCACCCGGGCGCTTTCCAGCAGCTTCCAGAAACGTCGCCTCCCCAAACCCTGCCACTCACATATGGCGGGCTCTTGCAGCCACCGGCCCCGCCCCTAGTCGTCGCCGCAGCTACAACTGCGGCTGCGGCGGCCGAGCGGAAAGCCACGCCTCTCTGCGGAGGCTCACCGGAAGTGTTCCAGTCTTCGCCTTCCCTGCCCGGCACACGCCCTTTCAGGGCCCCCACGCAGAGCCGGAAGGGGAAGTGTTTCGCCGAGGACTCAAACCGGAAGCTGCTTTCCTAGCGGAGGGGCTCGGGGGGAGGAGCGGGCCGAGGAGAACGTGGGTTGAACGTCGCGCACTGGCGTGGGAGCTCCAGTTGGAACGGGAGTTCCGAGCGACCCGCACGCGAGGAAGGGCCGAGCCGGCGGCAGGTAAGAGAAAAGACGGAGTAGCTTCCTTCAGCTTCTGAAATAGGAAAAGCGGATGGAGCTGGGGTGATCTGTGGGGGTACTACGCTGGTTGAAAGGAGGGGCTAGGCTGGTTGGGGGAAAGGCTTGGTGAGTAAGGTGTTAGAGTCACAGATTCATTCGCTTGGACTCAGAGAGGTAAATGCTGAAGAGAAACCAGAGGTCCCCTTACCCCCCCCACCCCCCCTTCATAAGGACCGTGAATTAACGGAACCCGGCGTCTCCTCGGGTTTCCAAGGTTGGGTTTTGAAACTCACGTCTCCTGGTCTGTGATTCAGGACGGCTGGCTTGGGTACCAGACAGGGCTGGGCGCCGAAAGCCAGCCCTAGCCCTCGGCTTCAAGTCTGTTGTGGCCTCACCTTTGACAGCTCGCGTGCCGAGCCCCCTTCCTTGGAGGGAAAGCTTAAACGGGTGTAAGGCCTTATTCGAGCAGTTGGTTCTCTGGGTTTCCCCATTTTGTGCTGGGCTGTGACTTCAGCTTAATTGCTGCCTTCGCTAGCCCCAGGGCCATCTTGACGCTTTGTTGCTGTTACTGGGTCCGTGCTGGGTTAGTACTTGACATTTGGGCTTCTGGAGCGTCAGTGGTTAACAGAAGTAATGAAAAGGGTGGGGGTGGGGAGCGGCTCAAAAAACAACAACAACAACAAAAAAACAAAACCGGGAGGGTGAAGTGGAGCAGACGGTAAGACTGGAAAGGCAGTGGTCTCACAGTGCGATGGTATTTAGGTCTTAGCATTGCCCTCAGGTAACCCTGAACGACTGAACACAAACGCACGGAGGGTTTGGACTTTACTGAAATCAGACTGGAGTCATTACTTGATTTTAAGCTGGGCAGCGACAGACTCAGACTTGTTTTTCTTTCATAAAAGCATCACTTTGGCAGTGATAAGGAGTGGAGATGGAGATGAAGACAGAAGTGGGGGTTTGAGATGCTTCCAAAGAACTGTCCACAGAATTTGACGACTTTGACTAGAGAACCACTCAAATTTTCTAGTATGTGTGTTTGTAAGCATAGAAGTGCCAAAGTCTAGGAGAAATACAAGCAAAAGGAGCAGGAGCAGGTGGTTTTTTGAAGAGAGGACAATGAGGGCAGTCATTCAGGGATAAATTAAGTTGTAAGAACTACCCCAGGGTTTTCTATCTAGGACCAAGTAAGTTGTATTTGAAAGACTTGAATAGCCTACCTCTGTTTTGTTTTTTTTTTTTTTGATGAATTTTCTTTTGGGGCTTCTGCATATTCAGGATTTCAACCACCAGCTTACCTGTTTTTCCACTGAAATTGTTGGGTGATAGGATCAGGAGAGCAAATTTGAATTCTTATCATGTTTTACTTTAGTAGAGAGAGAACCAGCTGGAAAAGTTTGCTTAATCCCTCAGGCAGATGGAAATTTTCAACAAGGAAGATTTTTTCCAGATACATGGCTTACCAGCCCTTTTTTTTTTTTGGAGAATACTGCAGAATGATCCAAGCTATGCTGCCTATTTTCTGCATAATGTATAAAATAGCACTAAATAGTACTTAAAATTTGCTATGTGTCAGGTGCTAAACATTTTACACACATTGCATTTTATTCTTCAGTTCAGTTCAGTCGCTCAGTCGAGTCCGACTCTTGTGACCCCATGAATCACAGCACGCCAGGCCTCCCTGTCCATTACCAACTCCCGGAGTTCACTCAGACTCACGTCCATTGAGTCCGTGATGCCATCCAGCCATCTCATCCTCTGTTGTCCCCTACTCCTCCTGCCCCCAATCCCTCCCAGCATCAGAGTCCTTTCCAGTGAGTCAACTCTTCGCATGAGGTGGCCAAAGTACTGGAGTTTCAGCTTCAGCATCATTCCTTCCAAAGAAATCCCAGGGCTGATCTCCTTCAGAATGAACTGGTTGGATCTCCTTGCAGTCCAAGGGACTCTCAAGAGTCTTCTCCAACACCACAGTTCAAAAGCATCAATTCTTCGGCGCTCAGCTTTCTTCACAGTCCAACTCTCACATCCATACATGATTTAATTCTTAGAATCATCTAATTTTCCAAATACAGTTTTGAACCTAAAGCCCGTGCTTTTAGCCACTGTTGAATCCTAAAAGTTTGACTCTTCCTGTATAGTTCCCTTCTGTGAGTAGGTTATAAACAGAACCAGCCAGAGTTAACAAATGGGTGTCCTCCCTGAAGAACTTAAAAGGAGAAGCAGTAAACTTGTTTTTTTATCCTTTTGGCAGTGATACTCAATGGGCCGAATTTGGCCCCCTACCCCCACCCCACCCCTCAGGTTGGCAACATTTGACAGACATTTGGCAACATCTGGAGATATAGTCACAACTGAGGGGTGGGTGTTGTTGGCCTCTAGCAGTTAGAGGTCAGTGATGCTGCCGAACATCCCCTTAACCCACAGGACAGCCTCCACAACAAACTGATCTGATCTATGATGTCTGTAATCGTGTGGTTGAGAAACCCTGCTTATGAATGTTTCTTGAGGAATAGCAACTTGAGATTCACTGATGCTTTTCTGAAGAGAATTTTTATTTTTGGAATTATTCCTTGGCTTGAAAGCTGTGTAAAGTATATTCCTGTGAAACAGAATAGCATAACTAGTTACTAAAGTGAATCTGTGAGCCCCAGTTTTCCAAGAGGTGGTTGTCATAGAATCACGGATTCTTAGATATTGGAAAAACGTTTTTCTTGCAAGTATTCTACAGCATCCCTGTGAAGTGGTGATTCACTCTGCCCAGAGTTCTCCTTTATCTAGTTTTCCTTGTATTTTAAATCTGAACTACTGTTAACAATTACTTTCCCTTACACTGAACTCCAGTCTCATAATTTTGACTTGACTGAATGTGATTCTACTCCAGGGGACTACACTCAAAAAACACTTGTTACATGTGTAATTTGTACTATGACAGTGTTTATATTTTTGTTCTGTTACAAATTATTTAATGTTAAATGAAGTACATTATTGTCAGCTTTTAAGAAGTGACACTGTTCTCAGCTGGTGATGTATTCTTGGTAATTGAAAGCAATAGGAATGTAGGGGGTTCTTTTGTCCTTGTCAGGTAATAGCACAATGGATCTGGGTTTTGTAAAGTACTTTCTTAATATAATGTTTATATATTTGTTTTAAATTGTATATAGACTAAAAACTTAGGTTTTCAAACTCTGGTCGATACAGTTAACTAATAGCTAACTCTATTACAAGTTTTGATGTTTGCTTTTAAATGAGTCTACTATGAAGACTGGTCCTATTGCTGGTCTGTGCCCTCTTCCCACAAATTTGCTAGATTTATAAATAAATTTAGATATTTTGCTTTCACTTCAAAATAACAATTTTAGAATCTGTTTGACGTAGGATATATAGTTCTCAAAATATACTTAATGTATATCCATCTTCTAAAATAGCGTAGCTCTTTTTCAAAGTAAATAGGATTTTTGTTTAATTGTCTATTGACTTTTTTTTTTCCAGGGTTCATTGAGAAATCCTTAGTGCTATTGACATGTTTCAAGGGACATAAATTAGCCAATGACTCGGAATGACGGATTCCCCGAAGAGTGGAAATGGTTTGCCAGTGGTTGGACCAGGGGCTGATATAGGGAAATCTTCACTCCACATGGTGGGGTACTTGGGAAAAGTTAGTGCACTTATTTTTTGCCTCAGTGCAAAGTTGGTTTTTTTCCCTCCTGTTTTTGAGACTTAAATTTGGTTTTAATTTTACCAATTAATTTCTAAAAAATTGTATCTTCCACGGAAATCTTACAGTAATGGCGAAAGACTGTTTCTGTTTACCTCTCTGTTTCACTGATACGTGAAAGTAGAAAGAAAACACAGACCTTACGGTTTACTGTTTGAAAATGTCGAACATATTTTCAGTAGTAACTGATGTTACTTTTTTTCTTGCAAATAAAACTAATGCTATTCTTAATACCTGCTTTAATATTTAAAACTAGAATATATTCTTTTTGGAATAATAGCTGTATTAAAGCCTGTATGCATTTCTTTTATTCGCTGTCTTTTAAGATATCTTGCCAGGATGCTTCTAGGTGAAAATTATAAAAAAATTTTCTGGTTACTTTTACATTTAACTTTTTGTAATTTGATAAAATCTGTGAGTGTCTCTATTTTAATTTACTTTTTTTCTCTTTTAGAATTATGATTCAGCTAAAGTTTTATCAGATGGATATTGCCCTTCTTGTAGGGCGAAGGGAAAGTTAAAAGCCTTAAAGACTTACCGAATTAGTTTTCAAGAATCTGTCTTTTTGTGTGAGGATCTGCAGGTAAAGTATTAATCTTAGATGGTATCAAAGTTTTAGCCTTTTGCTTTTTTCTTCACTGCTTAAATTTGTGCTCATTTTGTAGTTTTTAGATTGTATGGTTTTTAATATGTAGATAATCAAAGTCTCTAGATCTGTCTGGTATGCAATTTTAAGTATTCTGTTATTTTCCCACTCAGTTTCCTGAATTATTACATGAAGATGTTAAGACTTGTTAGAGGAGAAAATATATTTCAAGATTTTTTTTTTTTAACCTTATAGGGGTCCTTTAGATGTTGTCACTCTTATCTGTTGGTTTCTTAACTTTGGGACTCACTGAGAAAGTTATTAACCTCTAAATATTATGTACTTAAGAACTCTAGAACTTCTTCATCTTACAAAACTGAAATTCTGTACCCACTGAATAACAACTTCTCCCTGTAGCCCTGGCAACTACCATTCTAATTTGTCCATGAATGTGACTAATCTCTAGGTACCTCATATAAGTGGAATCATACAGTATTTGTCTTTTTGTAATTTTGCTTAATGTAATGACCTCAAAGTTTATCTATATTGTACCATATGACAGGAGTTCCCTTTTTTAAGGCTGCATAACGTTCTATTGTGTTAATATGTGTATACCACGTTTTCTTTATCCACTTGTTTGTACATGGACATTTGGTTTGCTTCTACTTCTTGGCTATTGTGAATAATGTTGTAGTGAGTATGGGTGTGCAAATATCTCTTCAAGGTCTTGCTTTCAATTTCTTTGGACAACTTTTTGAATACAAAATTACCGCTATTGATTTTAAAGTGTTCTATATCATCTGACATGTGGTAGGGTTAAGGAAGTAATCTCAGGGTATAAAAGTCGAGGATTAAGTTGTTAATGGTGACTGCACAACTAGTTAGTAATGGAAAAATGAAGAACTTGTCCTGTTAAACTAAAGAATTTCTAAACAAGTGCAATATTAGGAATATAGTGTTCACTTGTATAGAAAATGCTATATTTTAAAATGGAGGATTTAGTGCATTTCAGGTTTCCCTCGTAGCTCAGTCAGTAAAGCGTCTGCCTGCAGTGCAGGAGACCTGGGTTCAATTCTTGGGTCAGGAAGTTCCCCTGGAGAGGGAAATGGCAATCCACTCCAGTATTCTTGCCTGGAGGATCCCATGAACGGAGGATCATGGGATCATAAGAGTCGGACATCTTTCTTTCTTTCTTTCTTAGTGCATTTCAGTTAGTTGTTGCTGTAAAATGAACTATCTCAAAACTTAGTGACAAAGTGACTTAATGGCTTCACTCATGATTCTGTGGGTTGTCAAGGCTGTTCTTACATTTCCCATTTTGTTGGCTGGTACAGCTAAATTTAGTCTGTGTGGCAGGCTGTGGATGCCAGCTCCCAACTGGGAACTCAACTCAGGTAGTCAGCAAGAATCTCACTTCTTCTCCACAAGGGTCTCTCCATAAGGCTAATTAGGATCCTTACAGTGCAATAGCTGAAACTAAGAAAGTATCTTCCAGAAAGAGGGTTGCGAGAGGGCAAGTCCAGTCAGCCAGTGCTTCAGGCCTCCGTGTGCATCCTGGTTGTTCATGTCCCATCACAGCTAGTCACATGGCCAAGCCCAAGGCTGTGGCAGGGGGCTGACTCTAGGGCCTGACTACTTGGAGATACAGTTCTTTAGTTCACTAGAGGTTACTGATCTGGCTGTCTACCATACCTGTATAGAAGAAGGCATGTTTTACATGAAGGCACACAGGATGTGGATTTCTTGCATCTGTCTTATAAAATGTTTTGCTGGTGTTCAAGCTTACGGAAAATTCGTTGGTTATTTTAGTGACTTGTTTACACTTTTGCTGTTTGGCTGAAATTGTGTTCATGTATGGTGAAGTCATTAAAATTCAGCCAGTTTGATTCTGAGACCCAGTGTGGTCATAAAATTGGTCCACTGATGTGCTCTTGGGTTAATACTCAGTTTCAAAACTGTGTAACACAGACATTATTCTTTGGAGCTTTTTACGTTGAAACTACTTTTCTAGTTTTTAATGCCACACAGTATACCTATCCCCAAAAGAATAGTACACTCATCGTAAAATTTTAGAATTTTTAGTTCATTCAACATTGGATTCTTTGTTAAAGCAAAAATATGTATGTTTTCCTTGTTAACTTACCCTGGTGTAGCTTAGATTAAACCCTTGACTATTCAGATTAACTAGGAAAAAACTAATCTTTTGAGGACTAAAGTTTTGATTAACTGTTTATCCTTGTTCCTTCAAATTTAGATTGATAATATTATATATCCTTTCATATCAAATTAATGCTAGCGTTTTATACATATTTTTCATGATATAGAAATGGTGAAGTAAAGCTTGAGCTTATTAGAATTTTTATTTTTTCTTTCTAGTGCATCTATCCTTTAGGCTCTAAATCACTTAATAACTTAATTTCTCCGGGTTTGGAGGATTGTCACACTCCAAATAAGCCTCAAAAGAGAAAGATCTTGGAAACCAACTGTGAAGATTTACCTCTTTTAGCAGATTCCAAAAAGACTAAAAATCATCGAGGCATTGACAGTGAACAAGTTTTGAACAGTAACCATAATGGAGGAGAATATGATGGAACCTCACCAGGCTTACCTGGTTCACTGTACAGTGGACAGCAGAATCCAGTTAGGACAGCTGATTCCTGGGAGCAGAATGAGGCTTTGGAAGCTGATACTGTTGACATGGCTCCTGAGGAAGATGCTACCATGGTTGATGTTTCTGGAACTGAAGGAACTCGCCCTCAAAATGAAAGATGCACATCTGAACTGGAAAAGCCACTGGAGAGCAAACATACCTCATTTTGCCAGACTTCATGTGTCCAGTGGAAGAACGCACATGCCCTGTGTTGGTTAGACTGTATCCTGTCAGCACTGGTGCACTTGGAAGGGCTGAAAAGCACTGTGACTGACCTGTGCTCTAAAGAGGAGTCCGTGTTCGGGCAGTTGTTTACCAGGTATAATGAAGCCAATAAGCTTCTGCACACCAGTCAGCTGGATGGAGTCAAAGGTTAGTAATAATGTATTATTTCTCTTTAATTTTAAGAGAGACTAATATTGAACTTGTCTCATAGCGCGTGAAAAAGATGCTATTCGTACCCGTTGTTCTGTGTCGAGACCTGGGAGCAGGGCCCAAAGGGACCATATCATGAAGCTTGAGATAATACTAGTTGTGTTATCATGACTGCCCAAAAGGCAGTCTTTTTCAAAAACTAAGAGTAAGGGGTCTGTGGTTATATCTTATCTGTTGGTCAATGGTGGTCAACGTAGAGTCCATCAAAGTAAAACTTTGTAAGTTTTTGAGTTGCTGTAAAGTGGAATAAAGAAGTAAGTCGATCACCCATAATCCCACAATTCTCCAAAAATCACTTCACAGTGAGGGATATATATTTATTTTTTCATGAAATAGGATACCCAGGAACCACCTCCAACCCAAGATAAAATATTTGCAGTGATTTACATGTACCTATATGTTCCTCCCCATGCCATCCTCTACTCCCCCCGAAGGTAATCATCATCCTAAAATGTGTTTTATCATTTCTTCTTTTTAAATAGTTCTTCCTACATATATATGGCTAAGTAATATATTGCCTGATTTAATGTTTTGAACTTTATAAAGATAAACAGTGTATTTTTTCTGGGACTTTTTTATTTTCTATCAAGATTTATCTGTAAAGCTGCTTGTGTCTGTGGCTCACCTATTTTAATTGCTGTGTAATATTTCCAGTTTGTCAAAATACCAGTTTGTAAGTAAGTAAGTAAAGTAAAGTCACTCAGTCGTGTCCAACTCTTTGTGACCCCGTGGCCTGCAGCTCACCAAGGCTCCTCAATCCATGGGATTCTCCAGGCAAGAATACTGGAGTGGATTGCCATTTCCTTCTCCAGGAGATCTTCCCGACCCAGGGATCGAACCTGGGTCTCCCGCATTGGAGGCAGACACTTTAATCTCTGAGCCACCAGGGAAGCCTCGTTAGCAGTGCATTTATTCATCTATCATTGGGTTGATTTTTGCCATCATAAATACTGCTGCCGTGACTGTTTTTAGGCCAATCTTTCAGGGCCCAAGAATTTCCCTTGGATCTACCTTAGGACAGACTCTGAGTTCACACAGACTGGATAAAGGCTGATGGTTTTCCAGAGTGGTTGTATCGGTGTGTACTCCCATTAGCAATATAGATGAGATCTTCCTCATCCATATTTCCTCCCTTGGCTATTTTCACAGGTGGAGATTTTTGCTATTTGGATGATATAAAATGGTCCTGATTTGCTTTTCCCCAATTTTAGAAAGGTTGAACAGCTCTTCCTGTATAGATTGACCCTCTGTTCCCTCTGTGAAGCCTGTCTGTGTCTTATACCTGTTTGTTCTGTTGTCATGTGCTTACTGATTTGAGCTTTTATATGTCCTTGTTGCTCTATTTATTTATGTCAGATAGCTTGCTACATCTCCCAGTTTGTATCTTGTGCTTTTGCTTTTTTAAAGATCCCTTTTGATGTACAGAAATTGTTCATCTTTCTTTTTGTAGCTAGTAATGTTTGTGGCTTTAAACAGAAATGTTTCCTTTATCCAAGATGAGAAAGTCATTCACCTGTGTTTTCACTGAGAAGTCACAGAGCTTTGCTTTTTACATTGAAATTCTTCGTTCAATGGGAAGTAATTGGGTATGGTGTGTGGTAAGAGTTAATTTTTTTCCCCATTGCATAGTCAGTTTTTCTAGCTCCACCTTTTTCCTCAAGTGATCTGCCATGCCCCCTTTGTCATATTCCAGTCTGTGTAAGCAGTTCCTTAGCGCTCAGTTTTGTTCTCTTAGTCACTTTGTCTCTGCACCAGTACCACACTATGTTAATTATTAGGGCTTTCTAGGTCTTGCTGTCCTCATCTTTACTCAACTTGACTTTGATCTTGCAATCTTTTATATAAATCTTATACATTGTTTCCCCATCTTTGAATATTTTCCTGTCGCTGCACCAGTGCCAGGCTGTTTAAATTATTATGGCCTTTTCGGTCTGGAAGGGGAGACTCCTTACTTTTATGCAGTTTGACCTTGGTTATTCAGTATTTTATTCATCTTTTACTAGATAATTGTCATTTTTATAATATAGTTGTAATTACATTTGTTCCAGCTGCATTACTGTTGATTGTAAGTTTTCTCTTTTTTTCCAGTGTGATCAGATACCAAAAATTCTGGTCAGTGCTCACTTCTTATTACAGGAGACTCCAGATGTTCTCATAGTGAAACGCACAAGCAGTGTGTGATCAGGCTATATGAATTATTTACTTGTAAGAGATTTGAGTGAAAAGATCTAGTAGCCAGAGTCAAGTGCATATGGAGGCTTTTACTCAAAATAATTTTAGTTAATCTTAGTTTCTTAATTTTGCTAATCTTAGTTTTCTGTCAGTAATTTTGAAGACTTTGGCCCTAAAGAATGTCAAACACATGATCAGGTATGTGCCCCAAGATGTTCATGATAATAGTATTTATAATAGTAAAATAAAGAGAAAAAGCTTAAATGTCCAGCGATAGGGAATGGCCAATAAAACTACAGTTCAGTTGGAATGTAATAACTAGCCTGCAAAGTTTTTAATGAAGCACATTTGTGTAAAAAAAGCAGAATGTGGAGTTGTACAAAATGCGATGATGTCAGTGAAGATCCCTTCATGCCCTCCTTCCTCCCCCTCCCCCAAAAAAGAGAGTAGAAGGAGGGAAACATACCAAATGTTTGTTTGGGAAGTAATCATAATATTAAGACTCCTTATAAATTTATCTGTTCCTGAGATATAGTTAAGTTCAGTAAAAGTTATAAAGATAAGATTAACTGATTCGAAGTTGTCTTAGCATAAGGAACAATTGCATTGAAAGAAACCGCCTCAGATGTTTCAGAGATGGCCAGAATATTAACATGTAGCTCTTTAGCTAGGCCTGTGATTATTTGGGTGAGAAAAACTTTCACTAAGATTTTACTGCGGCAGAATGATGTTGAGCCAGGCAGTCAGTACTAACGATATTGTGCTGTTAAAAAAGACTGAGAGAATCTATGGTATACTACGGGACTTCCCTGGTAGCTCAGATGGCAAAACATCTGCCTGCAATGCAGGAGACCCTGGGTTTGATTCCTTAGTCGGGAAGATGCCCTGGAGAAGGAATTGGCTACCCACTCCAGTGTTCTTGCCTAGAGAATGCCATGGATACCCCATGATGGGCTGCAGTCCATGGGTTCACAAAGAATCAGACACAAGTGAGTTGACTAAGCACATACACACATGATATACTACAAAGAGAAGAAGAATTAAGAATTTTGTAGTTTTCCATTTTGTCTCTGGATAATTTGTTGGCTGAGAAACTTTCATTTTTGATAATGTGTTAATTGTCTATAGAAAGATATAGGTTGATGAGAAATCAATAATGTTCTATATTTTATTATTAGATGGAGATTGTAAAAAGCTTCCTTCAGAAATATTTGCAAAGATAGAGACCTGTCTGAATGAAGTAAGAGATGAAATTTTTATTAGACTTCAACCTCAGCTTAGATGTACATTAGGTAAGTAATTTGTGGAATTTAACTGTGTTACTCATCTACTGTAAAGACATACTTACATCATAAGGAAATACAATACTGTTTTATTACTTGGGATGATCAGATTCTTGGAAGGGAGAATCTGGGTAGAAACGTATCACTGGTTAAGTCATTCAAGGATGGAGTTGTTTTATATAAATATGCATGCATGTGCTTCTTCCCTTCAGAGGGGATGCAGTTCTCAGAGCCAGGTCAGCACTCAGGGGTTACACCATTGGCTTCTTTCCCTGTCCTTTCCCCCAGTAGACTACCCCAGTCACTCATTGTTGGGTGGGAGATTCATCCCAGAGGAGCCTTGTCCGTAAGATCGCCAGAGTGTAAACTGAGGGGCTCCCATGTTGCATTTTGTGGCTATCAGTTCCCTCCTAGAGTGACCTGAGATGTTTATTCAGGTTCCCTACTTCAGTTCCCAGTTGAATTTTAAAGACTGGTTTCTTCCCCAGTCTGAATCACCACCCTGCTTATCCCTGCTCATTATAAATGTTTGGAAGATTGTGTCTTGCTCTACTGCTGCCTTGGATGTGGATTTCTGTATAACAGAGAAAGGATGTCTGAAAATTGTGCACTCATAGCAATTGGGCAGGCATGTAGCTCTTCCTGTACAGTAGCATCCTCTCAATGTGTCTGCACTGCTCAGTCAGCAGTGAGAGGGGCTACGTTAGTGCTTAAGGTCTTACTAATGAAACCTAACATTTGCTTCTGGGAACACGTTGGAATCTTACAATGTGTGTGTCCTCATTCTGAATATTAACATGTATTCTAAACCACTAAAGAAAGAGAAGTAGAATCTGTACTGGCTTGGAATGTTGGTTACAGTTTTAAGATCAGCCGGACACTTAATCATTTTCATTACTGTTTTTAGAAAAAAACACATTGTAAGCTATCCTCTCTGCTCTCCCTACTCACAGTTTAAGAAATGTTACAGCTAATACCCTTTTAATACTCTTTTCCCAATTATTCCTTACCTCACCACAAGGATAACTGCTATCTTCAATTTGATATTTCCTTTTCTTCATTGTATATATGTTGTTTTTTTTTTTAAGAAAAAAGCCAGTATTTTATGGTATCTACTTATTTATGTCAGTGTAGAGAGTAATTTAGTCTTTGACTGTTGTATACCAGGATAGACAGACCAATAGAACAGAATAGAAAGTCCAGATCCAAACCCGCCCACCTCCCCCTGCCCCACCCCCACTTGGTTTCTTCCTAATGGTGATGGTTGGTTCCTGATTGGCAGGGGAGGGGGTGTGGGTGGGATTAGAGCCCTTCTTCACAGCATAATTAGAAAGAAACTTCCAGTATTCACATAATGGCACCCCACTCCAGTACTCTTGCCTGGAAAATCCCATGGACGGAGGAGCCTGGAAGGCTGCAGTCCATGGGGTTGCTGAGGGTTGGACACGACTGAGCGACTTCCCTTTCACTTTTCACTTTCATGCATTGGAGAAGGAAATGGCAACCCACTCCAGTGTTCTTGCCTGGAGAATCCCAGGGACGGGGGAGCCTGGTGGGCTGCCGTCTGTGGGGTCGCACAGAGTCGGACACGACTGAAGAGACTTAGCAGTAGCAAACATGAAAAGCAGAATTGTAAAACTTTGGAAGAAAATATAGGTCACTATTTTAGTAGAAATTGGTGACTGCAGTTACATCAAAGTTTAAAACCTCTGTGTAAAGACAGAACAAAGAAATAATATCTAGGATATCTTATGAAGAATTCTTGTACATCAGTTTAAAAAAAAAAAAGGAAAAAACCTGATAGAGAAGTGGCCAGACACATTAATGAGCCAGTAACAGAAGAGGAAACCTGAATAGCTAGACAGCAAGGAGTCACTGAAAAGTTTGCATCCTGATGAACAAGATACTTCAGGGAAACATGCAACCTAGGTACAGATGGTCTCCATCTTTCAGTGGTCCAACTTCTGATTTTTTTCCAGTTTACAGTGGTGTTGAAGAGATAAATGCAATCAGTAGAAACTGCTCCGAGTTTTGAATTGTGATCTTTGCCTAGACTAGTGATAAGCCCTATGATACTCACTTGTGATGCTGGGCAGTGGGAGTGAGCTGCAGCTCCCAGCCAGCCATGCGATCACAAGGGTAAACGACCGATATGCTTACAACCATTCTGGATCCAGTCGAGCATCCTGCTTTTCACTTTCAGTATAGTGTTCAGTAAAGTACATGAGATATCCAGTACTTTATTTTAAAATAGACATTGTATTCAGTGATTTTGCCCAACAGTAGGCTAATGTTAAGTGTTTTGAGCATGTTCAAGGTAAGTTCGGCTAAGCTTTGATATTTGGTAGGTTAGGATTAAATGCCTTTTCAACTTAACGATATTTTCCACGCTGTATAGGTTTATTGGAACATAACCCTGTTGAGTTGAGGAAGATCTATAGTTGAGCAGGAGTTTGGGTTAAGGCAGTAGAGACCGAAACCGCTTAATTTAGATAGGAGGTTATCAAAATTAGAAATAAGCTTTGGTATTGTATGTTTCTCTAATAGGACGCTTTAGATACCTAAAACTGATAATCAAAGGAAAAATAATTAAGATCAATTTAGGAGCTATGTACATTACCTAAAATGGTCTGTAATCATATAACTTATTCAATTGTGTTTTGAGCTCTTTTGTGATAGTTTAATTTGTTGAGAACTATATATTTTTTAGAGCTAAAGATTATGTTGTCATAATGCAATATAGATTATTTACTTTTTCACTTGATATTAGTTTCAGCAGAGTAAGTAATTAAAGGCTGATAACTAATTACAAACTCATGCTATACTGCACACTCTTTATGCATATGATGTTCAGTTTTAGGAGATTAATTTGTTATTTCTGTTTATGAAAATATTTTGTTTCGGATTTCTGGTTTTTTTACAAAAATAGCAGTGGGACTATAAAATAACCTTTGTGACAACTGATACTGATAGAGTGGTGCCTAAGACCACTGATCCTTAGGCAGGAAGATCCACTATTCTGCCTTTCAGTACAGCTGACCGAGATGACTCCTCTCAACTGTGTTCCAGACAACTGTAGTTCCAGGGTTGGAGAGAAGCGAACGTCAGAAGTGAGGCTGTCCCAGGGGAGGTAGACGATGGCAGGGCTTGGATTAGTCCTTGGGCCAAATCAATAAAGCAGCATCTAAGCTCCCCGGAGGATAGAAAGGAGGGAAAGCAATTGGAAGATGAATGTGAGGAGAATCTAAATCCTCCTCCTAACATGCTGCTCTCCAAATTGGAAGGTAGAATCCACAGTGCAGCTTTTGTTTTAATGAAAACAAAATTCAGATATTCTTTAGTTTTAAAGTTGTTGAAGTTTAATTGTTAAAAGATTAAGAAGAGTAGTGGCTGAGGAGTCTGGTTCTGTGAGCCTGGCGCCTACACCACTTTGTAGAACAAGAGAGTCAGAGTAGAGATAGCTTTTTTTCATGGTTTTGTCCAACTTGGAAATTATTATCCTACAGTGTTTCTCCAGTTATATTATTCTTAGCATCTGTACCAAACAAATCTACATATTTTTGCTTTGTTTTTATGATGCTTTAGAACTGTCACAGTTATGAGGATTTCTTTTTTCCCAGAGAAAAGCTTATCTGAGGAGACAGTGTGAGTCTTTTGTATCTTTGTCTTAGGTGTTTTCGTAAGTGTCACCAAGACAAATGAAAGATAGTGAGTGTTAATTAAAATGATGGGCATTTTTAGAAAGTGCTTCGAAAACTTCTCTTGCCCAACTGTGAATAACTTACTCTATCATATATATGTATTCCCATATATTCATACTGTGAATATAGTGAGAAAAGACAATTTGTAATTTTTTTTTCAGTTTATTATGAGCAATAATTTTTCTTTTTCTTCTTCAAGGTGATATGGAAAGCCCTGTGTTTGCATTTCCCCTGCTCTTAAAAATAGAACCCCACATTGAACAGCTCTTCACATACTCTTTTTCTTGGAATTTTGAATGTTCACACTGTGGACACAAGTATCAAAACAGGTTAGTGTTTCTATTTTCTTTAGTGGATTCATTCTGTTGAAAATGTCTCCAAGTAATGAAATATGAAGAAAACTTGCTTCCACTTGTAGCATCGCTGTCTTTACCCTTGATAAAATTTCCTTTTGTGTATTGAAGTTTCTCCACCGCTAAAAGGGAAAAATTGAGCCCCAGAAGCTGCATTATTTACTTGCTTTTTCATACTAAAAGAGTACCAAAAATAATAATAATAAATAAACATAAATGGTTTGATAGATTACTAGAAGGAATTTTGTTAAGGAGTTCTTTAGTGGGAAGTGGGGACTAATGGTAAAGTGGCACAGTCCCCTGCCTCCCCTACTTCTGCTGGATTCCCCGCTGAGTAAGTATACCTCGTAGAATTCTTTGCAAAGCCATATGTGTTTTGTTTACTCCTATATTAGAGACTAGGGCTTTTGTTTGCTTGTTTTCAACATTGTGGAAACTTGATTTTAGGCTCCCAGAGTCTTGGCAGCAGATCTCAGAGGTAACTTACGCTCTCCCATTCCTTCCCTTAGTCCTATGAAAGAGCCACCACCAGAATCCTTCTACACGTGAACTGTCTCAGCTTTCTACTTCCCTGCTGCCTCTAGGTGAGGATTAGAGAGATCACGATTGTTATACATGACCCTGAGATTGGTACTCAGGACGAAACATGGAGAAGAAAGAAGCTGCAAAGTTATTTTGCTTCCATACACCTGCCATATTAAAAAAATAGAGAAATTAGGTTTTGGAAGAGGAGTCAGGGAGAGAAAATTTATCAGACACGACGCCTTTGCTGTGTCCATATATGAGAAAGTCACTGGCTGGCTGTCAATTAAAACATGACCACGCTGGTTCTGTTGGTCATTTATTCAAACTGTTACGATAGAGGTAAATCCTTTCCTCTTTTATTGAATTCACCTGTTAATAACCTAGAAAATTTGGAGTCTCCACGTTATTGAATAAATATATATGAAAAAATACTACTTCAGATATTCATTATCTTAATTGAGACTATTTTCAGGTATTTAAGGATTAGTCAAGGAGAGCTGAGTGTGAGAGAATGCTCTAGGAATTCCAGGCTGTAGAACCAGGAAGCATTTGTTGTTTTTTTTTTTCAAATCAGTTAAGTCAAAAGGACTAGAACAGAATTCAGTTCAGTCGCTCAGTCATATCTGACTCTGTGACCCTGTGGACTGCAGCACACCAGGCTTCCCTGTCCATCAGGGAACAGAATAAGACTTAGCATTTCACTCATACCTAGGACTTAAGTAACTTTGTATGAGTATTAGAACAAACATCTGCTTCTAGGTCTTCTGGCATTGAGTTCTATAAATTATCTGACTTTCTCCTCGTTCGACATATGTGGAAACTGAAACTTGAAAGGGGTTAAATTGACGCCTGAGGTGACAGACTAGTAAGTGGAAGAACTCAGGCTTAGGCTTCCTGTCCCCTCAGACTTGCCTACTCACTGAGGTATGCTGCCTAATCTCCACCTGGGTCTCAAATAATATAAATACCAGAAACAAGCCTGAAGACAACAGTCAGCTTGATGATAGCTTTTCCGGAATCTGTGTCTCAGTTGTTTGACAGCTTTTCACTGAGCATGTTCTCTGTGCCAGGAACTCAGCAGAAATCATCTTTATTCGGGCCAAATTCAGACAGTTAGTTAGGGAAGTAACATGGAAACATAACAGAGGGCCAGTGACTTAGCAGTTATTTTGATCTGTTGGCTTTGAATACAAAGTGAAAAGTGCATTTTGGAGCCGTATAAAAAAACTATGAGAGCTCAAGGGAAAGAACCCACCAACCACTTGCCCCCCTCCCTTTTTTTCTTTTTTTGTTAGAGTTTTTTGCTCTGAAAGTATAAGTAGTTAGAGGGGAAAAGCTTAAAATGAAGTGGCATTTCATTGAAACTTAGTTTCATTTAATCTGGTGGAAGAATATCCGCAAACTTGTTCATTTGTGTGCTGCTGTTTTTAGTGCTAGTTTAAGAGCTTTTGACTTGATTTGGAAGATAGTTTCTGCAGGCAGTTAAAGACCTTGGAGTTGGGCTCCCTGAACTCATTTCATGTCTGTCGGGTTTATCATCTGATGTGTCTCATTTTCCTCATCTGTAAAATGGGGATGAAAAGAGTGCCTGCCACAGGGATGTTTTGGTAGATGAGTTTGGCTTAGTGCCTTATATGTAATACCTGCTCAGGAATGTGAGATGTCATGTGGGGCATTAATGCTTATTTGCTGAGACAAACTCCCTTTTATTAATGAAAAATAGGAGCTTTTACTTAATATTTATCTTTGGAAACTGAGAATGTAGCAGAAATAACAGTCAGTGCATTTGTTGATACCTTTATGTGGCTTTGCCTTTAAAATGTTAGCTTCCCTGAGAACTGATCTATTTGTAACAGCCTGTGCTTACCTCACATATAAGTTACTGGTATTTGTTGTTATTTATAAAAGAAGGTGGTGTCTCTTAGATAAGAAATAATTGCTCTTTTAAAAATAGTTAATCGAGTTGAATTATAGTGTGCATCTGTAAAGATCATGTTTGCAGATGCTGTTGCTATCAAATATTCAGGCTTAAAGTGCAAAATTTAGAACTCATGTAAACTGTGAAAACCGTATTTTTTCACAACTGATGTTTTTATACTTTAAGAATCAAAATAATTAAGTTGTTGCTATTCCCGAATATATGCTTTTGTAAGTGCCCCTTTTCATTTTTGGTTGTTAGTAATGGATAGCCAGATGGTGAATTTTTTGATTAAGGATGAACTGTTAATACATTTGAAAGCCTTAAAGCAGTGGTCCTTCACTCAGGGCTCTTTCCTGCCCCGTGGGATATTTGGCAGTGTCTGGAGATAGCTAGTTGCTGCAGCTGGAGGCTGTTACGGCCTCTCATGTGTAGAGAGGCCAGGAATGAGGCCCAGCATCCTCCAGTGCACAGGTAAATGCCCTCCAGCGAAGAATAACCCAGTGTAAAATATATAGCAGCGGGATTGCCCTTGAGAAACCCTGCCTTTAACATTTTCATCTCATAGCTGAGAAACTATAGATAATTAATGTGGAGAGTCCTTACAGAAAACTTTACTAGGGTAGGGTTAGGAAGGAACATGGACATACTTTTGTGGGAATAGAAAAGTATGAATAAATAAAGGAAAGTGCCTTCTGTTTTAGTCGTTGATTTAAGGTAACATGAATGAATTTAACTTAATCAAAATTATGTCTCTCTTTTTTTTAATAGATGTATGAAGAATCTGGTCACCTTTACAAATGTCATCCCTGAGTGGCACCCACTTAAGGCTGCCCATTTTGGTCCATGTAACAATTGCAACAATAAGTCACAAATAAGAAAAATGGTATTAGAAAAGTGAGTTTAAATTGCCTTACTATTTTTAGAACAAAGTGAATGTGGATTTACTTTTTTTTTCCCCCAGTGTGTAGTATTGAAAGTGATGACTGCAACTTGCTTTTTAGAAGTTTGAGTTAGCATAGGTTTATGAATTGCCAAAGTGCTTCTCTCTGTCAGAAGCTCTGGTTCAAGTGACACACCACTGCAGAGCTGACTTAGGGTAATTGTCTGACGCCCCCCTACTCTCTCTCCTTTTTTTCTTTGTCTTCTCTCTTTTAAGCTTATTAAACTTCCATTTTCTTCATCTCTCTCAAGTGCCTCAGTTCAGTTCAGTTCAATCACTCAGTCGTGTCCGACTCTTTGCGACCCCATGAGTCACAGAACGCCAGGCCTCCCTGTCCATCACCAACCCCCAGAGTTCACTCAGACTCGCGTCCATTGAGTCAGTGATGCCATCCAGCCATCTCATCCTCTGTCGTCCCCTTCTCCTCCTGCCCCCAATCCCTCCCAGCATCAGAGTCTTTTCCAGTGAGTCAACTCTTCGCATGAGGTGGCCAAAGTACTGGAGTTTCAGCTTCAGCATCATTCCTTCCAAAGAAATCCCAGGGCTGATCTCCTTCAGAATGGACTGGTTGGATCTCCTTGCAGTCCAAGGGACTCTCAAGAGTCTTCTCCAACACCACAGTTCAAAAGCATCAATTCTTCAGTGCTCAGCCTTCTTCACAGGCCAACTCTCACATCCATACATGACCACTGGAAAAACCATAGCCTTGACTAGACGGACCTTAGTTGGCAAAGTAATGTCTCTGCTTTTGAATATGCTATCTAGGTTGGTCATAACTTTCCTTCCAAGGAGTAAGCGTCTTTTAATTTCACAGCTGCAATCACCATCTGCAGTGATTTTGGAGCCCCCCCAAAATAAAGTCTGACACTGTTTCCACTGTTTCCCCATCTATTTCCCATGAAGTGATGGGACCAGATGCCATGATCTTCGTTTTCTGAATGTTTAGCTTTAGGCCAACTTTTTCACTCTCCACTTTCACTTTCATCAAGAGGCTTTTTAGTTCCTCTTCACTTTCTGCCATAAGGGTGGTGTCATCTGCATATGTCAGGTGATTGATATTTCTCCTGGCAATCTTGATTCCAGCTTGTGCTTCTTCCAGCCCAGCGTTTCTCATGATGTACTCTGCATAGAAGTTAAATAAGCAGGGTGACAATATACAGCCTTGACGTACTCCTTTTCCTATTTGGAACCAGTCTGTTGTTCCGTGTCCAGTTCTAACTGTTGCTTCCTGACCTGCATACAGATTTTTCAAGAGGCAGGTCAGATGGTCTGGTATTCCCATCTCTTTCAGAATTTTCCACAGTTTATTGTGATCCACACAGTCAAAGGCTTTGGCATAGTCAAAGCAGAAATAGATGTTTTTCTGGAACTCTCTGGCTTTTTCAGTGATCCAGCGGATGTTGGCAATTTGATCTCTGGTTCCTCTGCCTTTTCTAAAACCAGCTTGAACATCTGGAAGTTCACGGTTCACATATTGCTGAAGTCTGGCTTGGAGAATTTTGAGCATTACTTAACTAGCAGGTGAGAAGAGTGCAATTGTGCAGTAGTTTGAGCATTCTCTGGCATTGCCTTTCTTTGGGATTGGAACGAAAACTGACCTTTTCCAGTCCTGTGGCCACTGCTGAGTTTTCCAAATTTGCTGGCGTATTGAGTGCAGCACTTTCACAGCATCATCTTTCAGGATTTGAAACAGCTCAACTGGAATTCTATCACCTCCACTAGCTTTGTTCGTAGTGATGCTTTCCAAGGCCCACTTGACTTCACATTCCAGGATGTCTGGCTCTAGATGAATGATCACACCATCATGATTATCAAGTGCCTAGAGTCATTAGAATTCTGGGATTTCCTTAACCTGGTTTCAAGAACTAAGATGATTCAAAATGAGCCATAGGCTCATCTGTCTGAGTTTCCATCTTCTCCCGGACTGAAGCATGCTAATTCTTCATCCTTCTGTAAGCTTTCTGCTGCCCTTAAGCAGATATATCTTCATTATATATCAGCAAGCCTTCTGTTTTTCCTCAGTGGACAGACTGATCAGAATTTTCTTTTTTAGTGTTATCAGAAGCCCCATCTCTGTAAAAGTTCACAGGTCAGTTCCATGTTTGGAGAAGGCAGTGGCACCCCACTCCAGTACCCTTGCCTGGAAAATCCATGGACAGAGGAGCCTGGTGGACTACAGTCCATGGGATTGCGAAGAGTCAGACACAACTGAGCGACTTCACTTTCACTTTTGAGTCTGATGCATTGGAGAAGGAAATGGCAACCCGCTCCAGTGTTCTTGCCTGGAGAATCCCAGGGACAGGGGAGCCTGGTAGGCTGCCACCTCTGGGGTCGCACAGAGTCGGACACGACTGAAGGGACTTGGCGGCGGCAGCAGCAGTTCCACGTTAGGCAGTTTCTCTCTTTTTGTTAATGCACTCACACACGTACCTCCTCTGTAACTTTGTCCCCACCTAAAGGACATGTTTTGAGGTTTCATTTGATGTAGTAAAGAACCAGTGACATTAACCTTCTCTTCCTGTTTCCCGATGGCCTTGGATGTGCCAAGAATCCCTTAGAACCTTTCCTGAAGGTTTTATTTTCACCCAAGTAACAAAATCTCAGTTAATCTACTAGTGCCAAGACCTAAAAGGAGAGAAGAACAGCGTCCCTCCTAGTCCATTTCCAGGTGCCTGCTTTAAACCTTTAAGGTAGCATTCACTTTGACATTTCAGTGCAGTGTACCTTTGCACCTTTTAGAATATTGAGGACTGGGACTCTCACACCATCACCTGGGCCCCACCTGTGTTTAACCTCTCCCTGTCCTTCCAATATGACTACATTTTTTGGTTAAATCAGTACTTCATTGTTTATTATGAGTATACATACATCCCTTCTCCTGCCAAGGAGTATAAGTGGTTACGTTTCATCTCTTTCATAGCTCTTTATTTTTCCTAGAGTTATTGATTATGTTTTCATTTGCTTTGTTATATATGCATTGTGAATTTTCTCCAAATTCTTCAAATGCCCATTAATTTTCTAAACACTTAAATGCTTCACAGTTTTTAAATTCTCCCCACTTTTGGCATCGTGGATCAATATGTGGCAAAAAAACAGAATTTATTGATATAGACAGTTTTGCAGGACTTTTTATTTATAGTTACATAAAGACTGGATTATTCTCTAATAGATTGACAAGGAATAATTTACAAATTGTCCCTTGTCAGTTTGGATAATCTACATTTTTGGACACTGATTCAAGTTTATTTCAGCTGAATAAATGTTGATAAGCTAAGTAAGTTTTGACATCTGTTTAAATATTGGGAAAAGAGATATTCAACATTTTTTTTAAAATCCTGAAAGTTCTGTTAAATTTAGTTATCTGAGGCCTATTCTGGATTCTGTTCTCTGGTTTGTCATGTTACTGTAATAATGTATTTTTGAAATTGCAGATGTTTTGAAATTTATAATAACCAGTATGTTTTCCTTTCTACTTCCTTAGAAATAAACTTTTTGTAAGTAGAATTTTAACTTGATGGGTCTGTCTACTTCCTGAGAAAACAGAGAAATAGGCCAAATATTAGCTTATTTGATTTTTTTTAAATGTTTATTTGAATATCTTAGGTTTGTTATTTTGTTTCACATATTACCTGTCCCATCTAACAAAAAAGCAGTTAAATTTGGGCACTTGGTGCCAAAGAAAATTCTCAAAGGTCTAGATTTTTTTCTTTTGATTCGGTGAAGTAGTTTTCAAGAGATCTTCTGTAAGCCAAAGCAGTGTTGCAGCTTACAGAGCAAGTTTTGTTTAATGGCCTGTGTTAGAGCTTTACTGCATGACGGCCTCCAACTGTCAGTGACACCATTCTGAGAAGGGTGTACTGTTACAGACGTCTTCAAATGAGTTCTCCGTTTCTAATTAAGGCACACATCTGGAGGTTCTCAAGAAAAAGCAGTGCAATTGGCCTTGGGAGTGTTATGTGTGACTCACTTGCCTCAGACCATCTTTTGTGCAGCCAGACACATGGCATCACATTTATTTGACTTCTCTTGCCTTTCTCCCCTACAGAGTCTCTCTCGTATTCATGTTACACTTTGTGGAAGGCTTACCCCATAATGACTTGCAGCGCTATTCATTTCATTCTGAAGGCTGTCTTTATCAAGTAACTTCTGTAATTCAGTACCAAGCAAATAATCATTTTGTAACATGGATTTTAGATGCTGATGGTAAGTGCTTAAACATTTTTCCTTTATGATAATAGGCGTGGGGACTGAACTCTAGTTTGTTGTTCTTTTAAGATAAACGTTGCCTTGACATTCTTTTCTCTCTTCTTGTCCTTGCCTGTTACAACCCCACCCCTTCTCCTCTACCCCATCACCCTGCTTTAGAATCACTCCTCATGGCTGCCTTTGTTTGTTTATATCAGCATGTTTATGAGTATACACATGCATATGCATATTGCTTTTTTAAAAAGAGATTGAGGTGAGAGACTACTGTTGGTTTATAGTTTGCTATTTTTCACCGAATGTTCTTCCTGGGGATGGTTTGGATATATATCACAATATGCTTATAAAAGCACTTTGCAAATGGAAACTCATAAATATAGATATTACTTTAAAGTTTTACCCTACTTCAGAATTTAGGGGGGGGGATTAGTTCTCAATAGCTTAAAAAAAAACTTTGAAAAAAAATTATAGTTGTCTAATTGCACTCTAGAGAATGAAAAATCCTCTTCAGAGAGAAGAGGTTAGGTATTTTCCAACTTTGACAAATATATAAAAATTGTATGATTAGCTTATAAAAAATATCCTGGCTCTTCTCTAGAGCAGTGAATCAATCTCTGAGGCTTCAGCCCAAATAGTAATCAGATGGTTCTAACATATGTTTGTGGTGGAGATCCACTGACCTAGGCAAAGAAAATATTCTCAAGGTTTTAATGGGTATAGGATAAGAAGTAGTGGGTTCGGATTGTTTATAAGACTGTATCGACATAAACTTATTTAGCAGATAGTTTTGTTTGGGAGTTTTTGGTGTTTTAGAGGGGGTATTTAATGTCTTTCCCTGTCATTGATCATCTCATCCTTACTTGACAAATGAGAAAACACGAGCTTAGAAATAAGAGCAGACACCCAAAAACCTAAGCTTTTATTTTTTTCCTAACCACCATCCCCACCAATAAAATAATCAAATTAAATGTTGGTACTTGAGGTAACAAGCTTCATTTATCTTGAAAATTCATATATACGAAAAACCTAATCTATTTTCTGATATTGTCAGATATATCAGGTGATACTGTACTCTCAGTTCCATAAGTTAAAGATACTTCTGTCTTGATTTTTATGAGCATTTTAGAAAAGAGTAAACACTGCCTCAGTTTTTCACATTTCTGAATGTGAGTCCATAACTTCCGTTATCCAAATCCAAGGACTTGACATTCGGCAGAGAAAAATGGTGACATAAGGATAAGGCCATGTTTTCAAGTTCTCTTTTGGTGGGTATTCAGTAATAATAGCAGTTAAAAAGGCCAGAAGAAAGTTACCTAGGATAGTGGTCTGTTGGAATATCTAACCTCTCACTTTGACTCCCCATTCCCCAGGAAGTTGGCTAGAATGTGATGACTTAAAAGGCCTGTGTTCTGAAAGGCACGAGACGTTTCAGGTTCCTGCTTCGGAGATACATATTGTTATTTGGGAAAGAAAAACATCCCAGATGACAGATAAAGCACCTGCCTGCCGTCAACTTAAAAAGACTAGTGACCAGTACGCTTTTGGCAACGAGAAGCAAGCGTCTCGAGCAGCATGTTCTACAGGCAAAGCTGCCTCAGCTGAACCGTCTTCAGGAACGCACCCCACAGATGTGTCCATGGTTCCTAATACCCTCTCACAGGATGAAGCCGTAGCTCCTGGACATCATTCTCTTCCAGATCTGAAAGGTTCAGTTGACAGCAGTATCTTACCTTCGACACTTGAAGAAGTACAGTCCAACTCTGAAGGTTTTTTATTAGAACACAAACCTGTGGCAGAAAATGTAGGGGTTGTTGAAGCAAACACTTTGCAGTCAGAGAAGCCACTCATAGCTTCTTTAGTGGCCCCATGCGAGGACAGGCTTACCCACAACCAGTCTATGGATTTAAGCTTTTCATCCCAACTCTTAGCTATGCCATCAGTACAGGTGACTACAGAAGATACTGTAGTTACTCAGCCTGTGAATGACACTCGTGCTGGGGACCTTACACAGCAAGTAAAGTCAGTAGACACTGAAGGTACAGTTGCGCTAGAGAGGAATGCTTCATTGAAACAATTTCTTGTACCAGAAACTGAGAAGTTAAATCCAGAACAACATGTTACATCTCAGGTATCTGATTGGAAGGAAGAAGAAACCACAGCATTTTCTCAAACTGTAACAGCTAAGCCGTTACAGAATCCACCTCTGAAAGAGAAGAAACCATTTGTGGGAAGTTGGGTAAAAGGCTTATTAAGCAAGGGTGTTTCTTTTATGCCCTCTTGTGTTTCAACTCATAACAGAAACACTGTGACTGATTTGCAGCCTTCAGTTAAGGGGGCAAGTAATTTTGGTGGCTTTCAAACTAAAGGTTCAAGACAAAAGGCCAGCCAGGCCTCCAGGAAAGCTCACAGGAGGGCAGCTAAGCTGCCTCTGGTGAGTAACTCTCCTCCAAGCCATCAGTCACCAGCCAGCACAGCTTCCCCTCCCCGTGCTGATGGCACTGGTGATTCGGAAGTTTGGAAGAGATGTGAAAGTGCCTCCTGTGGAGCTCACCTCAACCACAGTTCTCATGGAAATGAAAATGGTGTTTCGTCACCAAACCATGGAGACACAATTGAGGGTCAGATTCATAAACTCCGTCTAAAACTTCTTAAAAAACTTAAGGCAAAAAAGAAGAAATTAGCCGCTCTGATGTCTTCCCCCCAAAACGGAACACTTCCAAGTGAACCTTCAGAACAGGTGTCCCATTGTGGGTCTCCAAATGACGGTGAGTCAATAGAAGGCTTGCTACAAGAACTGCAGCGTCAAATTGACATTGCCGATAATAAATCAGGGTGCGCCACAGTTCCCGGTGTTTCCCCGTACGGTGGTCAGACGCATGAAGAAATTCTAGCAGAATTACTGTCCCCGACCAGTGTGGTTTCAGCAGAGCTCTCAGAAAACCGGGAGGCTGACTTCAGGTATTTAGAAATGGGAGATAGTCACATCCCGGCACCAGTTCCCAATGAATTCAACAGTATTCCCCACAACACACATCTGAGGCAGGAGCATAATTACTGCAGCCCCAAGAAAAACCAGAGTGAACTTCAGCCAGATTCACTCACAAATAATGCTTTTATTAGAACATTGAACTCGGAAAGTCCCATGAAGACTGATATTTTTGATGAGTTTTTTTCTGCTTCAGCATTAAATTCTTTAGCAAATGACACATTAGACTTACCTCATTTTGATGAATATCTGTTTGAGAATTGTTGAGTGCTTTTGGCTCTTTTTAGTTTTATATTTATTACTACTCTTGGAAAAATTTACTGTATTTCTAGGTAGTGTTTGACACACTGGCCTTGTCATGAATAAAATGTAAGCTACTGAAAGTTTTGCCTCTCCAGTTTTCTTACCTGGAGAATCCCATGGACAGAGGAGTCTGGCGGGCTACAGTCATGGGGTTGCAGAGAGTCGGACATGACTGAAGCAACTTAGCAGTAGCAGCAGCATGCCCATGAAGCCTGTGATCTGTTTCATAAGTTTAAATAATGATGAATGTGTTCTCCTTTTTGGCTTCATTTTGTGGTAGATGAATGAGGGTTTGAAAATGTTACAAATGAAAAGTAGTGTATAGTTTCTAGCAATTTGTACAGTTGGGTACACTCAATTTCTACATTTCAAATTTTAGTTTTGTTGGTTCAGGAGAAACACTAGTTGATACAAACTTAAGTGACTGTATATGGTATGTGAGCATGTGACTGCTTTTACTAGTGGTGCTGTGGTCTTAGATAAGAGCCTAAGCATGTGTCTTGTACCAGTAGAGTGGTATAGAATGTAAACTTCCCCCCCAATATAATTTGTCTCCTCTTTCTCTCCTTAAAAAAGATGGCAGGAAACTCATAAGTAGAATGTTGCATAATGTTGTGATCAAAAAATGATCTATAAAAGGAAAAAGTAATGCATTTTTGTGTTGATGTGCTAAGAGATTATAAGTATCATCTTTCTCCCCTAAGACACTTATTTCTGTAGCCAAAGTGGAACACACCATCTAACAGTTATGTTTTGGCAGAAATAGTTTCCTTATATGAACCTGTAGCTTCATTTAAACTTCGGGTGCCCAAACAGCACCTCCTGCTGTATTAATTTGAATTAGCAGCAGAGTTACTAAGGTTTAAGGGTGGCCATCTTGGGGAAAGAATACTTTGCTAGGGACTCAGAACTTCAGAATTAATTCATCAGATTTACTTCCAAACCTCCCTCCCTTCCCTTTTTTCTGATTACAAAAGTGACACGTTTATTATAAGGAAAAACTGGGAAAATACAAGAAAACACCAAGATTTCAGAGTATTCATCTTGACATTTAGTGATAATAACTACTGCAGACATTTTCATGTTTTTATGCATTTAGACTTTTAAGAAATAAAAGCTTCTCTTGTACCTGTTTGTTAATGATCTGTGTTCATGTTTAATGAGCATTTTTTCCATCTTTAGTTTTTGACACCTTTCAGATAGCTATGTAATGTTACATTGTATTACCACTGTTTCATCAATTTATATTTTGAAGTGATTTGTACTGTTTTGTTATTGTTAATTATACTTATTGACAAAAATTTTCACAGATCCAGGTTTTCTGGGAGTGGAATTGCTGGGTTGAAGAATATGCACTTTTATTTTTGGTCTTGAGTCATTTTGCTGAATCCTCATCAGCACTAGGAAGTAGCATTGGTTGGGGGAGGGAGAACCTTGGCTCATTTTGGTTACATTTCCATGATGACTAGTGAGGCTGAATATTTACTATAACTCTCTTAGCTATTTGAGTCTTTGAGGCATTACTTATCCATCCTTTACTTGTTATTAATTATTCATTCAAATATTTCTAGGTTTCTGCTGAATGTCAAGCATTGTTGTAAAGCTGATATAAGGCAATAAAAAAATAATAAAAGGAAATTCTTGCCTTTCAGTCATTTGCCTTTTAAACAAGAAGGTAAATCTATAATGTTAGGTGGTAATAGGAAATAGATGTGGTTGACTCTTGTTGTTCTGTAGTTCTGTAAAGTTGCTGTGAACACTATATTAGCAGTTACTGAACCACTGCTCCTGGTGGGAATACAGATAGCTTCCTGTGAACCTCTGCTTACAACATCATCATTTGATCAACAAATGATGTTTTTTGTGTCTTTCTGTTTAAAGATATCGTATGTAATAGATATTATTGCTTCACTAACATTGAACACAAGGCCAACAGTGCTGTAACTCATGCCTGAATGGAGCTTGTCCCACACATGTTTTCTTCCATAAGACACATCACATCTTCCTTGAGCTTGGGAACAGGAGATACGACTTGAGCACCACGCTTCAGGGCTATTTTAAACCACAAAATAACCAACAAAAAGCACGAAAAATGTCCACGAGATGTTGGGTCCATGCCAGCAGTCTTTGAAGTCTGGTCCTATCCAAGATGTACATGAGCATGTTCAGTTCACGCCAAGTGATCTGTACCACACATCGAGGACCTTGTGGCACAGACCAGATGTTCTGCAAGGGACTCAGATTTTTCACTGCTGTGTACACATCCACAAATGACCACAAAAGCATTGCAGGTATTGGTTTTTAGGGTTACAAATTTTAGCAAGTAGGCAAATTCACAAATGCAGACTTAATAATTGATAAATGTCAGATGGTACTAAATGCTATGGAGAAAAGCGATGGGCAGATTATTTTAGACCAGGTGGACTTGGCGGGAGGGGTGGCATTTGAGCAGGTCCTTCAGTGAAGTTAGGAAATTGACCACGTGACTGATTCAAGGGCATTATCCAGGAAGAACAAAAGCCTTGAGGCTTGGCATGGTTGAGAACAGGGAAGAGGCCAGTGTGAACAGGGAGCAAGGGAAGGGGAATTAGAACATCGGGTTAAAGAGGTTGGCAGAAACCAGATCACGTATGGTCTCCGAAAATAACAGGAAGCCACCAGAAGTTTCCAGACAAGGGAATGACACAATCTAGTCAAGAGGTTTTAAAAGATCACTGACTACGGTTGTCAGAATGGAAGTGCTAGTTTATGACGGTCTCAGTTCAGACAGCTGTGGAGGTGATAAACAGCTGGACCACTGTTGCATTTCAGAGGTGGAGCCAACAGGTTGAGTTGATGGTCGACTGTGGGGTAGAAAGAGGATGCAAAGAGGGAGCTCAGATTTTGTTGCCTGAACACATGAGTGGTTCTGTCTACTGAGATGGGACAGACTCGGGAAGGAAAACCTTTAAAGGAAAGAATTTATTCAATTTTGGATGCATTCCCTCTCCTGGGTGATCAGAAGATAGGGTTTCCTAGCTGGGAAGGCAAAACATCTGTGATTGTGGGAACTATAATCACTGGTGTGCATGTCCAGGAAGTGCACAAACAAGGTGTGTGCTCTCTGAATGAGCAGCTGCACCCGGAGTCATGTCCTCAAGGCCAGGGAGCAAGATCCTCACCTTTGACCAGCTGGCCCTGGACTCTGCCAAGGGCTGTGGCACTGTCCTCTCTTGTCCTCTCAAGGGCGGAGAGAGGTGTACAGGCGTTTCGGCAAGGCCCCAGGAACCCTGCATAGCCACACCAAACCCTTTGTACACTCCAAGGGCTGGAAGTTTGAGCACACCAGAGGCCAACCATGGTTACAAGAACTAACCCCTGACTCTACTCTGTTATTAAAAAGATTTTGGATGCCAAAAAAGAAATAAAATTGGATGCATGAATGTAAGATACCTATTAGACTTCCAAGTGGGGAGAATAGGAAAGTGGATCTACAGCACTGGGGCTCGAGAAGGGACCGCTGAAGATACCCATCTAGAACAATGAGTGCACGGATCCTATTTGATGCCATGATGTAGTGCGTGCCTGCTAAGTCACTTCAGTCATGTCTAACTGCAACCCTATGGACTGCAGCCTGCCAGGGTCCTCTGTCCATGGGATTCTCCAGGCAAGAATACTGGAGTGGGTTGCCATGCCCTCCTCCAGGGGATCTTCCCAACCAACCCAGGGGTTGAACCCACGTCTCAGGTCTGCTGCACTGGCAGACAGGGTCTTTACCACCAGCAACCCCTGGAGGGTGCGGTCATTAGGGAGTTAAAACAGCTCTGGGGAAAGAAGAGGGGCAGTTACGAGGAAAACCAGGCGAGTGGTGTCCTGAAAATCAAGGGAAGAGCTGTCGGGAAGGCTGCCGACTGGCCAGGTGCCGCTGAGCAGTAGAGAAACACAAAGACCGAGACCTGACTTGGGCCTTGGCACCGGGAATGCACATGTTTAAGTGAGAGAGCTCAAGTGTTCCAGAAAGACAAATGGATGTTGTAAATGAGAGAAGGGACAATTGCAGGAGCGGATTTCTCTGGGATGAGATCCAAGATCAGAAGAGGGTGTGACACCAAGAGCTAGAAGAGTTTATCCATTTTAGTACCAGGGAAGACAAAGTGTGTAGGTACTGTCATCAGAAGATTTGAAGATTGGGGATAAGGAGGGTCTTGTGATTCTTTTCTCGAGGAAACAATAAAAGCTGCGGGCCTGAGGGGAGAAAGAGTTACAGATGGAAGAAGCGAGATTTGAGTTTCCGGTGCTAAATGAACAGGACCATGCAGTAGGCTCACTAGGCAGTGCTCAGAACCCTCCAGAAGTCTATGGTTGTAAACTCTACTGAGACCAGCTAAAATGGTTGTTTATTTTTCTCTAACCGTGTGTGCGGCTAGGGTGCAGGACTGAGAGAGTAGATGGGAAGTTAAAGAGTTAGCTGAAGTTAGAGGCTTTGTCAAACAAACTGGATACAGAAGAGAAAGGAGTTCAGGTTTTAGGCAAGAAAATGATAATAGTAAAGGATAAGGAGGGAGGGTTAGGGGGGACATGGGATAAGGAACGGTCATTCAAAAAGTGGTGGCGGACCTCCATGAACTGGAGGTGGGTTCAGAGAATGCCAGAGTGGGACTCATGGAGGAAGTAAGCAGGTTAGAAAGTGGTGTACTTGAACCTGAGCTTTCAGACACAGTGCACTGACCTGTGATGACAGGGTCTGAAGGATGACAAGGGAGGTGCGAGGCCAAGGTTGGGTCAGGAGCTGAGGAAAAGTGAGGAGACATAGGAACCAGGAGGCCAAGGTGGTGTGTGGATAGTCTCTGTAGGTGGTTGCTGCTGCTGCTGTTGCTAAGTCTCTTCAGTCGTGTCCAACTCTGTGCGACCCCATAGACGGCAGCCCACCAGGTTCCCCTGTCCCTGGGATTCTCCAGGCAAGAGTACTGAAGTGGGTTGCCATTGCCTTCTCTGTAGGTGGTAAAGGCATCTAAATGGTAGACTGTCTTTCTGGCCCTCTTGCTTTTGCCTCCAGGAAATCCTCACCCCCTTTTTTCCCATCCATGTTCCCTCAAGAAGCACAGAAGAGACACAGGTGGCTGACAGGCACACCAGGACATTTCTGAGTAAAGCAGACCCACAAAAAGCACTTCTTATATAAATAACTTCTTCACAACAGCCAAGTGCCAAAGTGACAAGGAATCTGGTGGAGAAGTTTAATCAGGAGATTAAATGTAGCCAAGAAACAAGAGGTCATTGGGAGTAAAGAGGCTCCTATGAAATACTTCAAATCTCAAAATGAAAATGCGTTTTCTGTTTAGTTACTGCAGGCACTTAATAGCTGGGTCAAGCACCCTTCTTGCCAGTTTTCTCTTTATGATAACCTTCCCGCTGGGTTTGGAGGCAGAGACGATCTAAATATGCTGTAAAGTTCAAGTGTGTCTACAGCTCACCTGATATTTAAAGCTCCCCCAAGGCCCAAGACGATGTAAGGCAGGCCTATTCAGAAGGATGGCAAAATGTTTGAGTTGTAATCTAGAGTCCCATGGATACAGACCTTGTCATTATCATAAAGCATCTCTGTGGACGGTAATTAATAGAAAAATTCTATCTTTAAAACTTTAATTCTATACTGAGTTCTTATCCATTGCAGATTGTCACCTCTGTAGTAGTATTATAGTGAATTCCAATTATCAGGTCAGCCTATATATGCTAGTACAAGTGAATATATTAGATAATTAAATACAAACTATCATTACACTCAACATGTGCATATAATAATCTATGCTCTACTTTTTCAGCTTATTACTAAGGTAGTTGAGGATCTCCTTATTTTAAAGTGTGTATTTGATTTACTTGTTTCAGAATAACTAGTTTGAGTCATCTTTGACAGACAATAGTTTTTGGTTTGTTTTTACTGCAAAAAAAAAAAAAAGGCTCAATTCCTGTCAGAGGGTGACTCATGATAGCAAATATGACAATTTTGGGGGAGTCATTAAAGTAACTCCCAAGGAAAGAAATGTAAATTGGTATCTGGTGATGGTATAAATCCCTACAGAAGGGGCCCTGAAAGCATCAGTATACTAAAGCCCTTCACAGAGTATGTGCAGTGGTTCCAGAGTGTTAACAATAAAGCATGCATGCTCAGTCATGTCCGACTCTTTGTGACCCTATGGACTGTAGGTAGCCCACCAGGCTCCTCTGTCCATGGAATTTCCCCGGCAAGAATACTGGAGTGGGTCACCATGCCCTCCTCCAGAGGATCTTCCTGACCCTGGGATCAAACCTACATCTCCTGCATTGGCAGGCAGATTCTTTACCCCTGAGCCATCTGGGAAGCCCCTACAATAAAACATTAAGTGTTAAAGCCTCCAGCGAGCTCTTTTTGTCTCAAGTCCTTTATTACTAATTTTACAATGTACTTAATTTCTCAGCAAGGAAAAAAAAAGGAACTGTCTTCTCTGTGACTTGTCAATACTATTAGACTCTTCTAGTTCTTTGTGTTACCTTAAAATCTTCAGTTTAGTAACTTTTCCATACCTAAACACTTTGGATTTGACATGCTTTATGACTTTTATCAGTAATTAGAATACAAATTGGATAAAATACAAAACAAGGCCAAGAACCTGCACCAGAGGCTCTGTGACTCCCTTGGACGCTGTAAATAAAAATTTCTCAATGAATGTGTACATTCTGGGGAGAAGAGCTTTAGCTTCCCATTCAGATTTTCACAGGGCTCTGTGAAACCCCAAGTGGTCTGCTGGAAACTATCTTAAATAAATGAAAGTGATAGTGAAAGTCATGTCTGACTCTTTGCGACCCCATGGACTATACAGCCCATGGAATTCTCCCAGCCAGAATACTGGAGCAGGTGGCCTTTCCCTTCTCCAGGGGAATCTTCCCAATCCAGGGATGGAACCCAGGTCTCCTGCATTGCAGGCAGATTCTTTACCAGCTGAGCCACCAGGGAAGCGCATCTTAAATAAATGAAGTTTACCTTAAAATGAAGTTAAACTTAAAGAAAAAAATGACGTTTCTGAGACTAGGTTCTCAATGAACTCCATGGTGGAGAACTGACCACAGGTAAGCTAAAAATACGGACAATTTATAATTTTTTGAATTTCAAGTTTTCTTTAAGAATCATCCAAAGTCCCACATCAAGCAAAGTTATCACCATTTTTCTGGGTCCCCTAGGCTTTAACCCTAAAGGAAATCAACCTTGAATATTCATTGGAAGGACCGATGCTGAAGCTGAAGCTCCAATACTTTGGCCACCTGATGCAAAGAACCGACTCACTGTAAAAGACCCTGATGCTGGGAAAGATTGCAGGCAGGAGGAGAAGGGGACGACAGAGGACGAGATGGTTGGATGGCATCCCAACTCAATGGACATGAGTCTGAGCACACTCCAAGAGAAAGTGAAGGACAGGGAAGCGTGGTGTGCTGTAGTCCATGGGGTCACAAAGAGTCAGACATGACTTAGGGTCTGAACACAACAAGCTTTAAATGTGGGCTCCACCCTCACACTTCCCTCCTTTTTCCATCCTAAGGTTTCAACCAGTCTTCCCTTGAATGCATCCATGCCTTCTTTCCTTTACTCACCTTAGCCCAGAGTCTCACTGCTTCTCCTTTGAAATACAAGTGTGTCTCAACTGTCCCCTGATCTCATTTCTTATTGATGCTATTGTCAGCCTGACCACCAAAAATAGATTTCCTTCTATCCTAAAACAGAAACCTTTTAACAGTGACTCCTTTACAGAGTCAAGCCCAGCCTCCTCCCTCAGTCTTCAGGGCCCTTTTGCAAGCTAAGAACGTTTTCACTGCACCCTAAGTACATACACATAGTCCACCCACAACCCCCGCCACTCCCTCATCACGTCCTGAAATCTGCCCAGCCTAAAATGTCCCTCCCCTGCCTTGTGCCCTGTCCAGATCTTTCAGGGTCATTTCAAGTCCTCCATGAAGACAGTTTAGCCCATCGAAGTTGACTTCTTTCTTCAGGGCCAGGGAACATTTTTCTGTGTTCCTCATGCTGATCCTTGGTCATAGGCAATTTTATGTGACTGTCGGCCTCTGTGAACCACGTACCCAGGAAGGCAAGGATGGCTGTGGTCCTGAGTGTGTGCCATGGGACAGGCCTGGGCTAGGTGAGCGAGCAGCATGAATAAAGGCATGGTTCCTCCTCTAAAGAGATCACGGTCCTGTTCAGGGAACAAGTAACTCCCTGGTTGCAGGGTGCTATGATGAATTGCGGAGGACGGCCATCTGTATCAGATGGAGGCAGTGTCGGGGAGGCTTTCCCAGGGGTAGCTTCTCAGCAGATGTGACCCAGGTAAGCAGAGATGGGGAAGGGCACGCTGGGCAGATGGACAGACATCTGGCCAGGAAGAAGGTGTAAGGCAGACTGGACCTTTCAAAGAACTCCTAGTAAGTGCTTATAACCTCTAAAAGGTTTCATGTGGAAACAGGGTGAAGGGAATCCTCTGGATCCTAAAATGATCGTTAATATGGTCTCTTCCTTCGAGGAGCTTAGAGCCTAGTGTAAATATACTCAGCTTCAAAGTGGAAGGATCCGTCACTTCAGTTAACAGCAAATATTACAGTTTCTTCATCTTGAAATGTGAGACTCAATTTGAACAGTCTGTAAATGATCTTATGACATAATTCCACCTCCACCCCCCATTCTCTTGTTTCCACTGTAAGCTATCCTGAAGTGTAGGTGGAAAGTCTGGGATTTCCAGGAGCTTCAGAAAGGCTCCTAGCTAGGAACATGTGGGTGGGTGGAGGGTAGGGGTAGGGGGGAAGGGCTACTGTTATTCTGTCTGGAATTCCACTGAAAGTGCAACGTTGTGTCTTCTTCCTGAGGGCTCCTAACAAGGCAATAGAGGATATTTTATCACCAACAGTAACTTGATAAATAGTTGTCAGCCTGCATTTGTCAAAGCATTCCCAAAGAGACACCCTAGTGAGATAGTTTAACGATTCCTTCTTCTGGGTCTCTAAAGTCTATTCATGGTAGGTGCCTCCCAGAGAAAAAGCACCTACCTACTGAGCACCAGGTGACCTCAGTCTTGGCAAGAATGAATTACAGCCTCATGTTATCATATTGTCATGTGGTTCCCTATCTTTATAGAAAATCATATGTATACAGTGATATAATGTCAACTACTTCTCAATAAAATCAGGAAAAAAAAGGAAATCGTGTGTGAATCCTCTGCTTGAAAAATATTTGAGTCTTCTGTGCGATGAGTTGAAAACACGTCGTTTGAGATTTTTTAACAGGAACCTCTACACTTTCTAATTTCAGGAAAAATTCTGCCAGGAGCCTAAACGAAGTGAACAGTTAAGGCCTTCGCCTAGACTGAAGTCCTGGCTCCAAAAGCTAGATAGAGCACAGCTTAATTCAGCCCACAGTGGCTTGGGATGAATTGTGCCTCCACAGTCTGAGAGGTCCCCTCTTGCCTGTTTGCATCTGCACGGCTCCTCCAATCTTTCTGACTGCACATAAGGCAAAATTGCATAACCACTTTGGCTTTTGAGTGGTATCAGGTTTTCCTAGAGAAACCAATGGTTATTTATTCATTCACCTACCAATGAGCAATTGCGTGTTTGGGGTTTGTTTTTGCCATTGCAGTGTCTGCTGTTGATGAACAAGGTCGGGCAGGTCTCCTGGACCATGGGTGCACATTTCCCCCACATACTCGTTTGAACTAGAATGAGCAAATCACGCCGCAGTAGCGTCGCTCTCGGATTCACCCGGCACCGAACACCATTAACTGGACGTCGTCTTCCTCTGTCCTAGAAGCGTCGCAGTATCGTACTCTTGCTCCATTAAAAAATCTCCTTGTTGCCGTTTTAAAATCAATTTTCCCGCAGAGGAAAAACAAAACGCTATCGTCCCTGGGTGGGCTCGAACCACCAACCTTTCGGTTAACAGCCGAACGCGCTAACCGATTGCGCCACAGAGACCCGGCTACTGGTGCTGCGCTGCGGTGTATACAGATTTCCGCGGCCGCAGCGGCTCCCTAGCTGCCCGGGGCGTTGCCGCGCGGGCACCTCGGAGAAGCGCGCCGAGGAGGCGGCGGGAGGAGCCGGGAGGCAGGCGGACGTTCGGGCGGAGCCGCTGGGACTCCTCGGGGGGCAGGGCGCCGCCCGCAGACCCCGCCCCCTGCAGCTGGCCCCACCCCCCGGAGCCGGAGCCGGCCCCGCCCGGGCGGCTCGGGGATCGGCTGCGCCCCCTTCTCTCTCCCTGTGCGCGCGGGAGGTGGCGGCAGCGCGCGGTGACCGTGACCGCGACCCCGGCGACAGGGCGCCCGGCTGCAGGGGCTGGACCGGGTGAGGTCGCCCGTGCTCCCTCGCCGGAGCTGTGAGAGGAGCATGGATTTTGCCCCCAACCACCAATCCCCCCAAATTATGACACCATAGATCCGCGGTGTGAATTTGCCATATGCACTTCTGTGCTTGGTGCATGGAAAGAAGATTTTTCCGCCTGCAAGAACCACTGTTTGCCCTCTTCGGGTTGCGGGGGAGGCTAGGGCCCGCGCTGAGAATGCATGGTTTGGGGGACATCAGAACGGCCTTTATGGAGGCAGTGGCAATTCGGATACGCCCTGTCGCTTGAAGTGGTCACTGCAGGCTCCCGGCTTTCCCTGACTTCTGCACTGAGGCCTTGGAAGCCACCCACCCCCCGCCCGCCCCGCTCCACGGAGGAGGGGAGTGGGGGCCTTAGCTTAGTGCCACACCCTGAGAACTGCCTGGTTTGCATTCTACTTCTGCCTGAAGTCAGATCCCTAGAGCTCCTGTGGGCTCAGCTCCCCTGTGCCCTCAGCACACAGAAAAGGAAATTTCACTCTACCTCTGCACGTGCCGAATCCAGTCTAGTGTGTGTTCCTGTTTCCGTTCGGTTTACCTGGAAGGGGTCTTCTCCAACTCTGGCTCCTGCTTTCCTCTCCCATCCCTCCTCCCTTCCTCCTGGTTCTTCTTTTCTCATCATTTTAACGATGTTTGTTTGTTTTTAAAGCACACAATTCAGTGACAATAATACACTCACACTGCTGTCAACCATTGCCATCACCCATCTCCAGAACTAAAACTCTGCACCCAGTAAACACTCCTGTGGAGTATGTGTGCTCAGTCGTGTCTGACTCTTTGCAACTCTGTGGACTGTAGCCCGCCAGGCTCCTCCTTCCATGGGATTCTCCAGGCAAGAATACTGGAGTGGCTTGCCCTTTCCTCCTCCAGGGGATCTTCTTGACCCCTGGATTGAACCTGCATCTCTTGATTATCCTGAATTGGCTGATTTTTTTTTTTTTTTTAAACCACTGAGACACCTGGGGAGCCCAAACCTGGCAACCACCATTCTACTTTCTGTGTCTAGGAATATGGCTATCCTAGGTCCACTCCAGAGAAGGCAATGACAACTCACTCCAGTACTCTTGCCTGGAAAATCCCATGGACGGAGGAGCCTGGTAGGCTGCAGTCCATGGGGTTGCTAAGAGTCGGATATGACTCAGTGACTTCACTTTCACTTTTCACTTTCATGCATTGGAGAAGGAAATGGCAACCCACTCCAGTGTTCTTGCCTGGAGAATCCCAGGGACAGGGGAGCCTGATGGGCTGCCGTCTATGGGGTCGCACAGAGTTGGACACGACTGAAGCGACTTAGCAGCAGCAGCAGGTACCTCATGTGGTGGAAATGGACTGTCCTGTCTTGTTTCACTTAGCATGTCTTCAGAGTTCATCCACATTGTTGCATAAGCTGAAATTTCCCTCTCAAGGCGGAATTCAACCCTAACCCTTTTTAAGGCTGAGTCATATTCTGTTGTGTGTATCCACCGCATTTTCTTTAGCCCTTCCTCAGTTGATGGACGACTGGGTTGCTCCCACATTTTTTTGTTGTGAATAATGCTACGGTGAACACAGATGTGCACGTATCTCTCTGAGTCCGTACTCTTATTTCTTTTGGGTAACATATCCAGAAATACAATTGATGAATCATATGGCAGTTCGGTTTTTAATTTTCCATACCATTTTTCACAGCAGCTGCACATTTCACATTTGTCCACCAACAATGCACAAAAGTTTCTATTTCTCCACATCCTTGCCAACACTTGCTGTTTTCTTTCCCTCTTCCTTTCTCCTTTCCTCCCTCGCTCCCTCTTTTCTTTCCCTTTCCTCCCCCCTCCTTCTTCCTCCCCACTCCTTGTCCCTCTCTCCCTCCTTTCTTTCTCTCTCCTTTCTGCTTCTTCCTTCTTTCCTCCATCCCTTCCTTACTTTCTGTAATAGCCATCCCGATGGATGTGAAGTGTTCTCATTGTGGTTTTAATTTGCATTTCCCCAGTGACTAGAGATGTTGAGCATATCTTCTGATCCTTCTTTTGGGTTCTCTGACTCTTCTTCTGCTTGCTTCCTCCTAGCTAGAGCCAGCTTTGCTTCTCTTAGGAGAAAGCTCTGAGTGATGGAGGCCAGCTTCTGATAAAGGGGGTAGGGAAAGACTAAGGGAAGCTGCGGAGTTGAGCCTGTGCTGTGCAAGGAGAGGAAATGAAGGAGGAATCTGCTGAGTAGGACTGTCTAGAGACCTTGTTTTATTTATCTGTGTTGGGCAACTTTTGGAGTCAGTTATGTTTGATCTGGTTCTGTTTGGGTAAACATAACTGCCTGAAGTCATGTTTAATCTGGAGTTCATTTATGTATATGGTGCTTATGCGTGGCCTACAGGTGAAGAAGGAATTGATGACCTCCATCTTGGAATTATTGGAGCAGATTAGGTTTTCCAACCTGCACCTTTAAAAGTTAGCTTAAAATTATGCTAATTTAATGGAATTTTCCATTTGCACTTTCAGTTTCTCCTCAGGGACTGTGGGACTTTTTTTGGCCACCTTGCAGTGTTTACAAGGATCTTCGTTTCTTGACCAGAGATCGAACCTGTGCCCCCTGCAGTCCTAACCACTGGACCTCCAGGGAATCTCCAGGACTGTGGGAAATTCTAATTAAAGTGTTTAAACGATGATCCCTATCCCTCACCACCCCCTTGTGATTCCTCTTAGAAACACAGTGATACCTTTCAGATGTATAAGAAATAGAACTCTGTCTTTCTATGATTCCGTACAATTTCTCTTTTGATTTCCTGTTCAGCTGCTGCTTAAGAAACAATCTCTGTCAATTCAGGATTCCCTCTATCCCCTTCTCTGGAGTCGTTTCCAAGTGCTGAGGATTTGGTGGGCAGTCCGCATTTGGTCCTGAGTCACATGTGCACACAGGTTGCTGAAGAGGCAGTTTTGCTACTATTGAGGGTCCCATTCCTTTCCCCGCTGAGGGAAAAGACTCTTGTGAAATTGACTCTTGCATCATCATTCCATAAAGTCACTCCTGGCACAATGCTGGCACTCCTGTCTGCTTATGGGATCTGTTATGGACTAAATGTTTTGTTGCCTCAAAGTTCATATGTTGGAATCTATTTGCCACTGTGATGGTATTTGGAGGTCAGGCCTTTGGGAGGTATTTGGGTGGGGATGTCACGAATGGGATTAGTGCCCTTTTAAGAGCCTGGAGAGATAGTTCCATCTTTTTCCGTCATGTCAGGGTACAACTAGAGATCAGCAGTCTGCAATATGGAAGGCCCTCACCAAAGCCTGACCCTGCTGGCACCCTGATCTTGGACTTCCAGGCTGCACAACTGTGAGAAGTCCAATTATGTTGTCTGTGAGTCACCCAGGTTATGGTACTTTGGTACAGAAGCCTGAGCTAAGACAAGACCCCAAACTTCTCTTTTCTCATCAGCCCCACCCACACACCCCCATGTCTCCAGCCCCAGACTGTGGGATGTTCAATGGTTTAAAATTTTAGAGGCACCTGAATAGAAGGGAAACAAGGAAATAACCACTGAATGTGCTCGAGTCCCAGCTGAAAGTTTAAAGGTTTTCCTTCAGTCATACTTGTTTGAAAATGTTATCAAATTTTCTCCATTAGGCTGAGCTCTCGGGTGTCTCTTGCTTCATATTCATGTGAATACAATGGTTTTCTGAAGAGAAGGTGGCATTAAGGGACCAATTATGTTTAAGTAATTATAGGTACTTATCTAACTAGAAAACAGGTGTTCTAGAAACCAGATGATTGTGTCCATTGAAACGACACCCTCGACTAGAAGCTTCCACAAGAGGTAGGGCCTCCAAGGACAGAGATTTCAGTCAACTTTGTTCTCTGCTGAATCTCAGCACCTGCCATGGTGCTCAGCACACAGCAGGTGCTCAATAACTCCATGCAGAAGAGATGAGTAAATGAAAACATAAGCCTAAAGGAAACTGGAAAAAATATGAGGAAAAAATTAACTTCCTAATATATAAAGAAGATTTATCAATTACTATGGAAAAATTCCTTTTTAAAAATTTATTTATTTATTGGCCACAGCATGTGGCCTGTGAGATCTTAGTTCCCCAACCAGTAATTGAACCCAGATCTTTGGGAGTGAGAGCTCAGAGTCCTAACCATTGGACCACCAGGGAATTCTCAAAAACTACCTCTTTACAACTCAACTTAAAAAAAGGGGGGGCAAACAAAAGTTGAGACAGGAGCAGAGGATTCTGAACTTACAAGTCATCAAAATTAAATGAAGTAAAAATTTTCCTTTTCTCAAATAGCAAAGCAGAAAAAGAGATATTACTAAAATTTTTATCAAGGACATCATTGGGGTCCACTGTTAAACAGAACTGATCAAGTAAACTTGGGCTATTATTTCTGGATAGTAGATTGGTAAAAGGAACACTGAACAATGTTTATACCCTCTTTTTCTAGAAATTCTATATTTAGAAATCTGTCCTAGGAAAGTGACCAGAGAGATGACCCAGGTTTTAAGTATATCATAGCAGTATTATTTATAATAGTGATAAATAGGAAGGAAGTGGCAACCCCCTCCAGTATTCTTGCCTGGGAAATCCCATGGACAGAGTAGCTTGGTAGGCTACAGTCCATGAGTTCACAAAAGAGTTGGACATGACTTGGCCACTCAACAACAGCAAAACAGGAAACAACTTAAATGTCCAGCAACAGGAAAAAATGATAAATTGTAGTATATTGAGAAAGTGAAGTGGAGTCGCTCAGTCGTGTCCAACTCTTTGTGACCTAATGGGCTGTAGCCTACCAGGCTCTTATGTCCATGGGATTTCCTAGGCAAGACTACTGGAGTGGGTTACCATTTCCTTCTCCAATATTGAGAAAATAGAATATTAAATATATAGATATTAAAAATAATGTTTTGAAATATATAGTGAGTCATGGTAAGTTGTTGTTTAGTCAATAAGCCATGTCCGACTCTCTGTCACCCCATGGACTGTAGCCCGCCAGCCTCCTTGTCCATGGGATTTCCCAGGCAGGAACACTGACGTGGCTTGCCGTGCCCTCCTCCGGGGGATCTTTCCGACCCAAGGATCGAACCTGCATCTCCTTAATTGCAAGCGGTTCTTTACTGCTGCACCATTGGGGAAGGACATAGTCTTGGTAAAGTGTTATGTTAAAAAAAAAAAGCTACAGAATCCTGTAATTCTAAGAGTAGTGTTTTCAAAGAATGACAATAGGGTATGATGAAATGTTAAGTGAGAAGGTCAGATGAAGAACTATGTCATTGTGATAACTCATAGCTGCGTATTCTATGTGTCTCATGCTGTTAGACACACTTATATATAACATCTCATTTTAGCGCATAGCAATCCTGTGGGGCAGACATAATTACTTATTCTAATTTTGCAGGTGGGGAATGGGAGCAGAGAGCTTCTGTTCAGGTTCTAGAGCTTGTGAGTGCAGAGCTGGGTTCCAGACCCAGAGTCAGGTTCCATCAGTCACACTTGTAACTTGACCCACACAGCCTCTCAACATTGCCTATACAGTATGAGCACAGATTGTGTGTGTGTGTGTTTATACATGAGTAGTGGTTATGGTTATCTCTGAATGGTGATTTTAATTTTCTTCTTTCTCCCTTTCCACTACTTCCTCAAGCATTTGCAGCAAGCAGTACTTATAAAGAGCCAGTGATGAAAGGTGGCAGAAGCAGTTTCCTAAATTGCAGATAGAGGGTGGTAGGTGGTTATTCTTGGCCGATCTTCTCCATCTGGGGGCAGAGGAGTGCCAGCCTGTGAGGTGGTAACTTGCATAGTCCTGTGTCTGCACACATGGGTCTCTGCCAAGCCCCGTATGCCCCAGCTGGTCTCCCTTCTCCAACTCTTTCACTTGCCTCAGAAAGAATGTCTGAGGGGCAGTAGATTCCTGTGGGGAATTTTACAATGTGCAACTCTTCAGTAATGAATATGCTTTCATTTAAGAACTGATCCCTGAAATTTTGGGCTTTCCAAGTGGTGGTGGTGGTGTTCAGTCGCCAAGTTGTGCCCGACTCTTTGTGACCCCATGGACTGCAGCACGCCAGGCTTCCCTGTCCTTCAGTATCTCTGAGAGTTTGCTCAAAGTCATGTCCATTGAGTCAGTGATACCAGGTAGCCCTCTTAGCCTCCACCACCCTCTTCTCCTTTTGCCTTCAGTCTTTCCCAGCATCAGGGTCTTTGCAGGTGGTTCAGTGGTAGAGTCTACCTGCCAGCACAGGAGACTAGGTTCGATCCTTGGGTTGGGAAAATCTCCAGCAGGAGGAAATGGCAACCCATTCCAGTATTCTTGCCTGGGAAATCTCATGGACAGAGGAGCCTGGTGGGCTACAGACCATGAAGTCACAAAAAGTTGGATACAACTTAGCAACGGAGCATGCATGCACTTGAGATTTTAGATGACTTTTACATTCTTAAAAATTTTTTTTTGCACTGATTTTTTTTCTTCTTTTACAACAAATTAATTTCATTTGGGAAGGATAACCCAACCTATAGGAAAGGTTATATTAAGGTATATTAAGACTTTAAAAATTTGTAAATTTAATATGAAATATTTAATGCATTTGGGGCTACATGGAAGTTAGCAGCTATTTATTGAATCTCATAAGGAACCAGATTAGTTGCTTCAAAGATTCTCCTTCTTCCAGAGACCTTCCAAGACATCAGTCCTGCCCACAGATCATTTTAATCTACTTTGGCAAGTAGGAGATCTATTAAAAAGGTTCAAGGCAGTAAGTGAGAACTGGGGGTATTTAAGGCATCTGAGTCAAGAGTAACCACCGAACGAGCGGTAAAGAGCCTTGGGAGGAGCTGGGTCCTGGGTTGATCCTTGGCAAGATCCTTTAGATGGTGAGGAGAGGGAGTGGAGGTGTGGACTGTGAGAATGAATGATTGACCCAATCAAAGAAGAATATTTACACAGACCTTGGTAGGACACGAAGAAAGCTAAGTGCCAGTCTGGAGGCCCTTAAATATCTGGTTAGAAAGTTTGCATTATTTTTTTAAATTTTATTTTATTGTTGGAGTATGGTTGTCTTACAAGTATGTTAGCTTCTTTTGTACAACATGAATCAGTTATATGTATACATGGGTCCCCTCCCTCTAGAGCCTCCCTCCAAAAGTTTGCATTATGAATAATATTGTTCATAAGAGTATTGTTCATAATGGTAGAAAATTTTAAATGACTTAAACATTCATCAAAGGAACAATGTCTGAACTAGTATGTTTTATGTATACAGTGAGGATGCACTGAAAATTTTGAATGAAAGAGATTGGATAACAAGTTAATCTGGCAATCAAAGGTTGGGAGAGAAACCAGTGGGAAACCTAGTTAGGAGACTATTTCGATAAACCAGGTGTGAAGTGAGGAGGCCTTGTTGGGATGGGGTGGTGGAAAATGGAAAGGAGATTTTAAAATATTGATTACTTATTTATTTGGCTGTGCACTAGGTCTTAGTCGTGGCATGTGGGATATTTGATCTTTGTGGCATGCAGTTTCTTTCATTTGCATCATGCAGCCTCTTTGTTGTGGATGTAGGATCTTAGTTTTTTGAGCAAGGATGCAACCCAGGCCCCCTGAATTGGGAGCATGGAGTCTTAATTCCTGGACCACCAGGGAAGTCCCTCGACAAAGAGTTAACAAAGGGAAAAGCAGTGGGATGACATTGATAAGTTGGAGTTATTGATTTGGTGCCGTCGATGGCAATAACTCTGGCATTAAGAACTTTAGTGTGCTGCAACACCCAATGATTACATTTTTTAAAGAAAGAAGTTCTACACCTCTCCTTACATAATAGATGCTCAACACAATTTTTGACTGTGTGGGCTCTTCTAGGTGCCTTGTTCTATTGCTGTAGCCCTTGCTAACAAGGCTTACTTTCTGCTTTCTAAATATTGCTATGTTCAAGAATCCTCTTTCTCAACTGTATCTCTTGTGAAGAAGAATGGTTATTTTCGCTAGTATATTACAGAAGGCAAGCTTCCAGGAGAGGAGCTAGGAAGTAAAAACTTTTTAGTTAAATTAAAAAAATTTTTTAGCTTTATTGAGCTATAAGAGAAAGATATATATCCATTCATCTGTTGACAGACACATAGTTGCCTTCATGACTTGTCTACTGTGAATAATGCTGCAGTGAACACGGGAGGGTAGATATCTCTTTGAGATCCTGTATTTAAATCCTTTGGATATATTCCTGGAAGTGAAATTGCTGGATTATATGGTAGCTTCCTTGATGGCTCAGCTGGTAAAGAATCTGCCTGTAGTTCAGGAGACACGGGGGATGCAGGTTCAATCCCTGGGTCAGAACAATCCCTTGGAGGAGGGCATGGCAACCCAGCCCAGTATTCTTGCTTGGAGAATCCCATGGACAGAGAAGCTACAGTCCGTGGGATCACAAAGAGTCGGACACAACTGAGCGACTAACACTTTCATGGTATTTGTATTTTTAAGTTTTTGAGGCATCTCCATGCTATTTTCCAAAGTGACTGCCCGAATATATATTCCCACCAACAGTGCTCAAGTGTTCTCTTTGCTCTACACCTTTGCTAACACTTGTTACGCTTTGTCTTTTTGATGATAGCCATTCTAACAGGTTCAAAATGGTATCTCATTGTGCTTTTTGATTTGCATTTCCCTGATGATGAGTAATGTGGAACACATTTTCCTATATCTGCTGGCCATTTGTTTATCTTCTTTGGAAATGTTTATTCGGATTCTGTGCCCGTTAAAACAAAAGGCGTGCTTCCACTTGGCCTCATTAGGACAAGTGGTAGCACCACCTTTTACATGTAAGCCCAATTTTGCAATAAAAGATTACTTGTATGACCATAGGGCTTATACAAAATAAATTGAAAGTTGGATTTGTGAAATTTTCTAGAGACCAAGAAGCTAGAAATAATTCACTTATTCAGTCAATATTTACTGAATCATTACTATGTTCCCCAGGGAAGACAGAAAAGTCTCCTTAGGGTAAGAAAGGATTTCATTAACACAACACAATAAATATAAACACAAAATAGTTGATGTATTTGATTCTAATTAAAATGCAGAAGAACTTTTGTTAAACGAATAAGCAAAAAATAAATAATGTAAAAGACAAACCATGGTCTGAAAAGAATTTGCAACTCATGTAACTAGAAAAGCCTTAGTATCCAGAATTCATAAAAATGCTTCCCAATCAGAAGACAAACAACAAAACAGAGAAACAGGCAAAAAACATCAGTGGAGAGAAAACCCATCATCAATAAACTTGTGAGAAGACAATAACCTGGGACACATAGAATCACAGTGAGATGCTATTTCACACCCAGCAGATTGGCAGATCTGAGGAAGCCTGACAGGCTCAGCTGGTGTGGTGGGAGCGCTTGGTTCATCTGCTGTGGGTGGAAGCTGGGGGCACACGCCCCGGAGAACCGTTTGTCAGTATCCTGGTGACACTGGACAGACTCACTCCCTCCAACGCAGTTTTTCATCCTAGAGATGTGTAGACAAGGATGTACACAGGACGACTCCATCCAGTATTGTTCACAGTAGTGAACTATTTTGTTTATTTTATTTAAATAAACAATAATGTATTTAAATAATTTAAATAAATAAATTATTTGATATATTTAAATATTAATATTTTATAAGTCCTTGGTGTACAAGTGCACATATAAGTGTACATATAAGGTATACATATAAGTTCTTGGTGTACATATAAGTCCTTGGTGTACATCATTTTAGTTCAACATCTCTGTGTACTCCAGAGTGATCGCACGAGTCTAGTTACCTTCCATCACCATGTGCTTGGCTCTGTTCACCCATTTTGCCCACTCCACACCCCGTTTCCCTCTGATAACCCCGAATCTGTTCTCTATGAGTTTATTTTTATTTAATTTCATTTATTCATTTTAGATTTTACATATGAGTGAAATCTACATATGAGAAATGATAAGGTATTTATCTTTCTTCATCTGACTGATTTCACTTAGCATTTCACTTGTACCATCAAGGTCAACCTGTATTGTCACAAATGGCAGGGTTTCATTTTTTTTGGCTGTGTAGTATTTCTGCTGTGTTGTGTGTGTGTGTGTGTGTGTGTGTGTGTGTGTGTATCTAACATCTTTTTTGTCTATTCATCCCTCAGTGGATACTGAGGTTGTTTCCATATCTTGGCAATGAACGCAGAGGTGCATATATCTTTTCAAACTAGTATTTTTGTGTTTGTATAAATACTCAGAGGTAGGCTATCTGGAGCATATGGTAGTCCTATCTTTAATTCTTTGAGACATCTCCATACTGTTTTCCATAGTGGCTACACCAATTTACATTCCTACCAACAGTGCATGAGGTTTCCCTCTTCTCCATATCCTCTGCAACATTCGCTCCTCCTTGTCTTTTTGATAACAGTCCTTCTCGTAGGTATAAGATGCTATCTCACTGTGATTTTGACTTGCATTTCCCTGATCATTAGTGATATTGAACGTCTTTTCATGTGCTTGTTGGCCATCTGTATGTTTCTTTTGAAACATGTCTATCCAGACCCTCTGCCCGTTTTTCAACTGGGTTGTTTGTTTTTTGTTGTTGAGTTGTCATAATAGTGCAGCGCTTGAAATGACTCAACTGCTCATCAAAATGATGGTGAACAAGTAAACACAGTATACGTAAACATTGCAATACTGTACAGAAGCTTTAACAATGAATTGGGTCTTTATCAGTGTATATCAATTTTAAAATGTGATGGTGCACAAAAGATAGGTCCATCACGGTTGTTTTCAGTTGCTCAGTTGTGTCTGACTCTTTGTGACCCTGTGGACTGTAGCATGCCAGGCTTCCCTGTCCTTCACTATCTCCTGGAGTTTGCTCAAACTCGTGTCCATTGAGTCAGTGATGCCATCCAACCATCTTATCCTCTGTTGTCCCCTTCTCCTCCTGCCCCCAATCTTTCCCAGCATCAGGGTCTTTTCCAATGAGTCGGCTCTTCGCATCAGGTGGCCAAAGTATTGGAGCCTCAACTTCAGCATCAGTCCTTCCGATGAATATTCAGGGTTGATTTTTTTAGGATTGACTGGTTTGATCTTGTCCTAGCTTTGCTTCCAAGGAGCAAGTGTCTTCTAATTTCATAGCTGCAGTCACTGTCCGCAGTGATTTTGGAGCCCAAGAAAACAAAGTCTGTCACTGTTTCCATTTTATTCCCATCTATGTTACCATTTATATAAAAGTAGTAAACAGACAAAGCAATGCTATATATTATTTATAGATATATTTACATGCGGTCATAATATCAGACATGCACAGGAAAAATTAAAAAAAAAGTTCAGGAAAGCAGCTACCTCTGAAGAGGGAAACAGGTCATGGAGACAGGAGTCCCCCGCAACACACCCTTGTCTGGCACATTTTGCTCCTGGATAAAGTCTGAAAATGAATAGTAAAATGTTAGGATTTGATAATGTTCAAAGATGGGTACACAGATTTTTTTTACTTTTTTTATTGTGGGGAAAAAACATACAACAAAAAATGTATCATCTGAACCATTTCTGTGTTCAGTAGTGTTAAGCATATTTGCCTTATTGTGTGAACAGCTCCAGAACTTTTTCATCTTGAAAAACAGAAACTTTATACCCATTAAACAATACCTCTTCATTCCCCAGTCCTCCCAGTCCCTGGCAACTACCACGTTACTCTCTGTTTATATGAATTTGCTTCTGAATCTTCATATGAGTGGAATCATAACAATATTTGTCCTTCTGTGACTGGCTTATTTCACTTAGCATAATGTGCTCAAGCTTCATCCATGTTGTAGCATATGTCAGAGTTTCCTTCTTTTTCTAAGGCTGCATTGTATGTATATATGTATGTATATCTGTATAGACCACATTTTCTCTATCCATTCGTCTGTCAGTAGATATTCGGTTTGCTTCCACTTCTTGGCTATTGTGAATAGCAACGACTAATGTGCAATGGACGTGCAGATATCCCTTTGAGATCCTGCTTTGAATTCTGTTGGATAGATACCCAGAAGTGGGGTTGCTGGATCATATGGTGGTTTTATTTTTAACTTTTTGTGGAAGCTCCCTACTGTTTTCCATAATGGCTGCACCATTTTACATACCTACCAACAGTGCACAAAGGTTCCAATTTCACTCTATCCTTGCAGACACTTGGTATCTTTTGTTCTTTTTATAGTGACCATCCTGAGTGTGAGCTAATACCTCCCTGTGATTTTGATTTGCATTTCTCTGATAATTAATGATGTTGAGTATCTTTTCGTATGCTTCTTTGGCCAATTTGTATATCTCCTTGGGAGAGCTGTCTACTGAAGTCTTCTGCTCCCCACCTTTGAAATTTTCACTTAGTTTTTTGTGTGTTTTTTCGCACCGTTGTCTTTGTTGCTGCATGCAGACTTTCTCTAGTTATGACGAGTGGGGGCTGCCCTCTAGTTGTGGTGCACGGGCTTCTCATTGTGGTGGCTTCCCTTGTTGCTAAGCACAGGCTCTAGGTGTTCAGGCGTCAGTAGCTGCAGCTCACGGGCTCTAGAACTTGGGCTCAGTAGCAGCGGCCCACAGGCTTAGTCGCTCCACTGCATGTGGAATCTTCCCGGACTAGGGATCAAGCCCATGACCCCTGCACTGGCCAGGTGGATTCTTACCCACTTCACCATCAGGGACGTCCCTGCCCCCTTTTTAATTGCACTCAGTTCAGTTCAGTTCAGTCGCTCGGTCGTGTCCGACTCTGCGACCCCATGAACCACAGCACGCCAGGCCTCCCTGTCCATCACCAACTCCCAGAGTTCACCCAAACTCATGTCCATTGAGTCGGTTTTGCCATCCAACCATCTCATCCTCTGTCGTCCCCTTCTCCTCCTGTGCTCAATCTTTCCCAACATCAGGGTCTTTTCAAATAAGTTAGCTCTTCACATCAGGTGGCCAAAGTATTGGAGTTTTAGCTTCAACATCAGTCCTTCCGATGAAGACCTAGGACTGATTTCATTTAGGATGGACTGGTTGGATCTCCTTGCAGTCCAAGGGACTCTCAAAAGTCTTCTCCAACACCACAGGTCAAAAGCATCAATTCTTCAGTGCTCAGCTTTCTTTATAGTCCAACTCTCACATCCATACACGAGTACTGGAAAAACCATAGCCTTGACTAGACAGGCCTTTGTTGACAAAGTAATGTCACTGCTTTATTGTTTTTGTTGAGTTGTATGAGTTCCCTAAAAATTCTGGATATTAGCCCTTTATCAGATATATGATTTCCTCCCATTCTATAGGTTGTTATTATTTTAACTGATCTTTGTGTTTAAAATATTTCATAATAATATTTAATATTTACATGTATTTATTTATTTGGCTGCACTGGGTCTTAATTGCGGAACACAGAGTCCTCAGGATCTTTCATTGTAGCATGCAAACTCTTAGTTGTGGCATGCGGGAGCTAGTTACCTGACCAGGGATTGAACTTGCATCCCCTACATTAGGAGCATAGAGTCTTAACCACTGAACCACCAGGGAGGTCCCCCATCTTAACCAGTTTTAAATGTACAGGTTAGTAGAGTTGTATGAGACATACACATCCAACACCTATATATGCAGAAGAAATCCTGAAACTCCATACTGAGGTGATAACAGAGGTAACAGGTAATCAAGGGGTGTGATAGGTGCTTGTTGATTTGTTTCTTTATTGATTGTATCTACTTTCCAGTTTTACTGTAATAAACATGCACAATTTTATTATCAGAAAAGTAAATTGCAAACATTAGTTTTAATTTAAAAAACTGAGTCCAAGTCTCTCTTCCCAAGGCCAGAGCCTTCCTGCTGTCCAGGGGTGCCCTCCCTGGCACCACCTCACTGTGTAGGAAGGTGTAGTCCACACCGCAGCTGCCGGCTTCAGCCTGTGGGGCCTCTCCAAACAGCCTGCAACCCTCCGCTCTGGGGTTTTGCTGCACACACTCACTCCCCAGAGGACCGGATGGCCACCTTGCCTTGGACATGGGTGGTGACTCCCGGAGGGTTGCTGGTTTCACAAGGCATGTAGGATCTTAGTTCCCCAACTAGAGATCAAACTCATGCCCCCTGCATTCAGAGCATGGAGTCTTAACCACTGGGCCACCAGGGAAGTCTCACTACGAGGACCTTCATACGTCCTGTTAGATGTCAGCAGGTAGCAACCCAAAGTCTTTAACCAGATTACAGCACCCCTCCAATTCTGTCTAAGCACACTCCCTTCCTATGGTTGTCTCCACACAGTATTTCATCACCTTCATTGATTTGTCTTCATATAATACACGGGCTTCCCAGCTGGCCTAGTGGTAAAGAATCCACCTGACATTGCAGGAGATGTGGGTTCAATCCCTGGGTCAGGAAGATCCCCTGGAGAAGGAAATGGCAACCCACCCCAGTATCCTTGCTTGGGAGTTCCATGGACAAAGGAACCTGGCGGGCTACAGTCTGTGGGGTCGCAAAGAGTCAGACATGACTTAGCGGCTAAACAACAACAGTCATGCAATACACATAAAAGAACATCTTCTCTTTCTAAACGTTTGTGTTTCTTTAATTGCTGTGGAGCCTGTGAATCGTGCACTGTGGAGATTTACTCTGCTAATAAACATGCAACCCTACCGTGAGCATGTTTTATTTGTGTAATAGATCAAAATAAAAAATAAACACAGAATCTGCTGACTATGAATTAGACATACTGATAGGTACCAGGATGAGAGAGGTGGATGAGATATAGTCCCAGGCTTGAGCAGCTTGCAGTTTGGCTGGGAGTCTGGACGTGAACTTTAGAAGGATTAAAGTAATAAACATGTTTATGAAATGCTGAGTAAGTGCCCCAGAGCACAAAGGCTGAAGGTGCTTCGTGCAGGGAGAGCTCAAGACTAACATAGGTGATAGGAATGTCGTTATTGTTCAGTCCCTGTCGTGTCTGACTCTTTGCGACCCTGTGGACTGCAGCACATCAGGCTTCCCTGTCCTTCACTATCTCCTGGAGTTTACTCAAACTCATGTCCTTTGAGTTGATGATGCCATCCACCCATCTCATCCTCTGTCGTCCCTGTCTCCTCCTGCCCTCAATCTTTCCCAGCATCAGGGTCTTTTCCAATGAGTCAGCTCTTCTCATCAAGTGGCAGAGGTATTGGAGCTTCAGCTTCAGCATTAATCCTTCTAGTGATTATTCAGGGTTGATTTCCTTTAGGATTAACTGGTTTGATCTCCTTGCTGTCCAACGGACTCTCAAGAGTCTTCTCTACCACCACAACTCGAAGTCATCAGTTCCTTGGTACTCAGCCTTCTTTAGGATCCAATTCTCACATCTGTACAGGACTACTGAAAAAACCATAGCTTGTATGGACCTTTGTTGGCAGAGTTATGTCTCTGCTCTTTAACACTCTGCCTAGGTTTGTCAGGGTTGTGGTATAGTCGCTAAGTTGTGTCCAACTCTTGCAATCCCATGAATTCCTTTTGCCAGGCTCCTTTGTCCATAGGATTTCCCAGGCAAGAATATTGGAGCCAGTAGCCATTTCTTTCCCCAGAGGCTCTTCCCAACCTAGGGGTCGAACCCACATCTCCTGCATTGCAGGCGGTTTCTTTACCACTGAGCTAGGTGGCACTAGTGGTAAAGAATCTGCCTGCTAAAGCAGGTTTGTCATAGCTATCATCTACTCAGTGATATGAATAGATAAATTTATTGCATGCATTTAACATTCACTCCTGTGTGGTGGGATGGGGGATGGGGGGTGGGGCTCTGAGGGGCAGCGGCTCCTCAGACTGGTTTCCAGGGAGGCTGAGGAATAGGGGGTGGTCTGGGGAGGAGGGCAGTGGGAGTGAAGGGAAACATGGTCACCTCAGGCCACCTCCTCTCCTCTGTGAGCCCTTCCAATGCGAGGGTTCAGTCTGCATTCTTTCAGAATCCACTCCAGGACAGAGAAGGCAGGAAGAAAGCTCCGATCAAAAAGATCCAAAGAGCGATGTACTTTACATGCAGAGCATTGTTTCTGCTGTCTTCCCAGATGGAGTGTCTCCTAAAAAAGCCCATTTCTCTGACAACGGTTCTAAAAGGGAGCAAGCGGGCTCTGCAGCAGACGGCTGCATCTCTGACTCTGCATCCGCTGAGCAGACCCTGTTCCAGGTGCCTCCTGGCTTCCGTCTCACAATGAGTGTGGCTCATGTCTCAGCCAGGAGTGTGTGTGTTTGTTTGTTTGTTTTAAGAAAGGAGGCTCTTTCCTCCACCCAGGTCTGCCGGCCTTTCAGAGATTCTAAATTTGCTTTTGCAAGTCAGGCTGAGGTTAATGGTTCTTGGTTGCCGCCACTGAGAAATCCGAAGACTGTCTGGCAAGTGCTGAGCAGACAGTTTGAAAGGCCCACTTCCTGTCTTGTGTGTGTGTGTGTATGTGTGTGTGCGCGCATCTGCTAGAGCGGAAGGAGGGAAACCTCAGAAAAGCCGGCCCCAAAGTAGCAGCTGTGTGCACCATCCTGTCTGGCTACTTCCCCAGTGAAGCCCAAGCAGGGGAAGAAAAGCCAGTGTTTTGAGACAGAATGAGCAAAGGAGGGGGGCATTGAAAAGAACAGAGACCCGAGGAAGGGAGCGAGAGGGAAGGGAAGGTGGGAGAGGAGGGAGAAGGGTGGGGAGGAGTGGAGAGGAGGACAAGCAGATGGGGAGAAGGGCTCCGGAGACTGGGAGACAGCCCATCTTATTGGAAGAGAAGGGCGTCCTGGAGCAGAGAGGGCAGGAAACATGACTCAGCCTGGCACATGGGAGCCGTAAGGGCCACCTTCTCATTTTACTGATGAGGAGACTGAGGCTCGGGGAGGGGAAGCAATTTGTGCAAGGGCAGGTCCTGAAAAGACTCATCTCCCTTCGCTCTCTCTCTCTCTGCATTTCCTCACCTCCCCTTCTGTCCCGAGTCAGTTCTGAAAGACAGGCTGGTTGGAAGCCCTACTCAGATGGGCTTGGGGCAGTCGTATAGCTCAGGAGGGTTCCCAGGTGAGGTTCGAGTCTCGATTCCAGGTCAGGGAAGGGAGATCTTTAAGATCTCTGCCCTCCTTATGGTCGTCTCCCTCTGAGCTGTAAGGGGATGTCTAGGCTGGCTGCTGTACCTCCAGACAAAGATCCTGGAGAACGTGAAGCTGAGCGTGAGCTGGGGTGTGTGCAGAGCTTGGGGCCCCCGCAGTTGTGCAAGTGGGTGCTGAAACTCTCCATCAGCCCTCTGTGAAGATCTGCACATCTGTTCTCTAACTTTTCTGTTAAGCATCCTCACAGGGAACCTCAGAGCTAAGAAATGCAAGCCCTGCCATTTTGCTCGGTTTGTCTTCCCCAGGAGTTTCAGTTCAGTTGCTCAGTCATGTCCGACTCTTTGTGACCCCATGGACTGCAGCACCCCAGGCCTGCTCCAGGACCACCCTGTTTATTTGCGGAGTTCATCTCGGTGCCCCGTTGCACCTGCACACCAGTATTTTTATCTCTACCTTTCTAGTATCTTAGCTGGCTCAGCCTGGATTTTGGTTATGCGGACCTCTGTCCGCTTCCTTCTCTGGCCTGGCCATTCTTCAAGGCTGGGAGGTGCCCATCTCGTTCACACCCATATGTCGCCCACCTAAGTCAGGGCACAGATATTGGATGCTTGGGAATCTGAAAACAGCTGTCAACACAGAAGCATTTGCCATGAGCTCTCCAAGAGTCCTGAAGGGTGGAAAGAAGAGGGACTTGGGTGTTGGCAATGGAAGGTTATTCTAAGGACGGGAGTGGCAGGAATGACAAATATAGCCAGTGGACAGCCAGTGGGAGGAGAGAAAGGGGAAGGAAGCGGAGACACAAGCCCACAGGGCAGCGGCCTCCACCTTCACCCGTCCCCCCAGCCGCACCCCGCTTCCCGCTCCGCCCCCCCACCCCCACCCTGCCTGAGCTCGCCTACTGTGGGCGTGCAAACCTCAGCCTCCGACCGTCCTGCCTTTTGTCTGTCATTCTAACTCTAGGTCCTTGAAGAAGATCTTTTGCTTAAGTTCCACCAACACTCTGACTTCGGATGTTTGGTAGGAAGAGGTCATGGCCCTTGCATGCCGTCCTACTAAGATGAAAATAAATACATCAATGGGAACAATTTTTCTTTCTTGAAAGTTCTTTTGTAGAATTAAAAATTCCCATGATTGTTCTGGCTTTAACGTCATCTTTGACTTTTAGGGATAAGATTTGCCATTTGATGCAAAATAACCATGTCACAGGGCTTCCCAGGTAGCACAATGGTAAGGAATTCGCCTGTCAATGCAGGAGATACAGGAGACATGGGTTTGATTCCTGGGTCGGGAAGATCCCCTGGAGAAGGAAATAGCAGCCCACTCCAGTGGACCGAGGAGCCTGGCAGGCTTCAGTCCATGGGGCCTCAAGGAGTCAGACACGCCCTAGCGACTGAGCATGCCACCGTGATGCACATGAGTGTGCACCTGTCTCGTTACCCAGCCACGCGCATGGGCATTGAGTGTTGCCATCTTCTCCTGCCCCGTGTTTCTGCCTTCGCATCCTTTACATTTGCTGGTGTTTGGCAACCGCAGCCCGGATCTGGTTTCCCAGGAGTTTCCTGGGAGGAGTGAACTGGCTCTTGGCTCTGGGATGGGGCCCTGGACCAGCTCAGGGGAAGGCTGCTGTTGTAACCTCTGGACCAGCCCTGCCTGGGGCAAGAATCGCCTCCACCTGCTCTTCCCTCTGTTCAAGCCCCCTCTAGAAATGTGAGGATTTTCTTGGATGTTTCCTAAACATGGATCCTCATTTGTGGAAATGTGCCCCAAGGAAATTTTTCTGAAAGTGGAAACAGCCCATAAGCTCTTCTTCCCACAGAAAGTGTGTGGCCACCCTCTCTTCCACCATCGGATGTGCAGGTGTGTTGAGTTCTCCTAAAGATGGCCCAGGACCCTAGACACACAGTTCTCTGCAACCCCCTGGATGCTGGCTGGAAGCCTCTCGGCCACCCCACCCCCGTCCCTTTCTCATCATCCCTTCTTCCTCTCCTGACTGGCCAGCCATTTCTGTTATCCAGCGCCCTGCTGCAAAGGGGAGCTTCCCTCTTGTGTTGGGCTCATCTTCTCTGCAGACAAATAGCGGCTTCTGTGTGTCCAGAGAGTCCTGTCACAGAAGAATGCAGCTCCACTGAGACGCAGTCTGGTCCCACCTCTTGGTGACAGGGAGGGCATCACTTTCCTGTACAAGGCCTCCCGCTGGGCCCTGGGTTTTCAAGACTTTCCCTCCAAATCATTGTTGTGAAGACTGGACAGGGCTCAATGCTGAGCTCCCTTCCCAGTTCCCTGCCTCAGGCCGCCCCAGTGACCCTGGAGGGGTATGAGACCCAAGTCACAAATCTCTGCTCTCACAACCCATCACCACGCTGTAGAGTGGGTGGATATTGATTCCAAGGATGCTATTGACTCTTCCAGGGACTTGAACTTGACTTTTTCTGTGAAGGTGATTTCTGCAAGAGGGGAACAGAGAGGACCAAGTTCCTCCAAATTAATCTTTATGCTCAATTATTGGAAATCTATCCATCCTGCATCGCTTCAGTCATGACTCACGGTGACCCTGTGGACCCATAGTCCTCCAGGCTCCTCTGTCCATGGGATTTTCCAGGCAGGAATACTGGAGTGTTTTGCCATTTCCTTCTCCAGGGGATCTTCCCAACCCAGGGGTCGAACCTTCATCCCTTAGGTCTCCTGCACTGGTAGGCAGGTTCTTTACCACTACCTCCACAGTTCAGTTCAGTTCAGTTCAGTCTACTCAGTCGTGTCCGACTCTTTGCAACCCCATGAATCTCAGCACGCCAGGCCTCCCTGTCCATCACCAATTCCCGGAGTTCACCCCGACTCACGTCCGTCGAGTCCGTGATGCCATCCAGCCATCTCATCCTCTGTCGTCCCCTTCTCCTCCTGCCCCCAATCCCTCCCAGCATCAGGGTCTTTTCCAATGAGTCAACTCTTCGCACGAGGTGGCCAAAGTACTGGAGTTTCAGCTTCAGCATCAGTCCTTCCAAAGAAATCCCAGGGCTGATCTCTTTCAGAACGGACTGGTTGGATCTCCTTGCAGTCCAAGGGACTCTCAAGAGTCTTCTCCAACACCACAGTTCAAAAGCATCAATTCTTCGGCACTCAGCTTTCTTCACAGTCCAACTCTCACATCCATACATGACCACTGGAAAAACCATAGCCTTGACTAGACGGACTTTTGTTGGCAAAGTAATGTTTCTGCTTTTCAATATGCTGTCTAGGTTGGTCATAACTTTTCTTCCAAGGAGTAAGCGTCTTTTAATTTCATGGCTACAGTCATCTGCAGTGATTTTGGAGCCCCCCAAAATAAAGTCTGACACTGTTTCCGCTGTTTCCCCATCTATTTCCCATGAAGTGATGGGACCAGATGCCATGATCTTCGTTTTCTGAATGTTGAGCTTTAAGCCAACTTTTTCACTCTCCACTTTCACTTTCATCAAGAGACACCTAAATCAGATTGATTATATTTTTTGCAGCCAAAGATAGAGAAGCTCTATACAGTCAACAAAAACAAGACCAGGAGCTGACTGTGGCTGAGATCATGAACTCCTTATTGCCAAATTCTGACTTAAATTGAAGAAAGTAGGGAAAACCACTAGACCATTCAGATATGACCTGAATCAAATCCCTTATGATTATACAGTGGAAGTGAGAAATAGATTTAAGGGACTAGATCTGATACAGGAGACAGGGATCAAGACCATCCCTGTGAAAAAGAAATGCAAAAAAGCAAAATGACTGTCTGGGGAGGCCTTAAAATAGCTGTGAAAACAGAAGTGAAAAGCAAAGGAGAAAAGGAAAGATATAAGCATCTGAATGCAGAATTCCAAAGAATAGCAAGAAGAGATAAGAAAGCCTTCCTCAGCGATCAGTGCAAAGAAATAGAGGAAAACAACAGAATGGGGAAGACTAGAGATCTCTTCAAGAAAATTAGAGATACCAAGGGCACATTTAATGTAAACATGGGCTTGATAAAGGACAGAAACGGTATGGACCTAACAGAAGCAGAAGATATTAAGAAGAGGTGGCAAGAATACACAGAACTGTACAAAAAAGATCTTCACGACCAAGATAATCATGATGGTGTGATCACTCACCTAGAGTCAGACATCCTGGAATGTGAAGTCAAGTGGGCCTTAGAAAGCATTACTATGAACAAAGCTAGTGGAGGTGATGGAATTCCAGTTGAACTATTTCAAATCCTGAAAGATGATGCTGTGAAAGTGCCACACTCAATATGCCAGCAAATTTGGAAAACTCAGTAGTGGCCACAGGACTGGAAAAGGTCAGTTTTCATTCCAGTTCCAAAGAAAGGCAGTGCCAAAGAATGCTCAAACCTCCACAGGATGCCCCCCAGTTATTGGTAGGGAATGTGTTAAAGAAAAAACGTTGGCATGGATGTTTTCCTGAACTGTTGCATGTTTGAGCCAATATACAGAGGTTTACGGGCCACGTTGCCAAAAATTCATTTCCCTTCAACTCACCCTATGACTCTTGGAAAGCCCCTTGTTCACAAGTCTTGGGGAAGGACAGCGTGATGTTCTCGTCTGTGCAAAGAGGAGGGTGTTGGGGGCATTTCTGGGGGCAGAAGTCAGAAAGTTCTGGGGATAGTTGGTTTTTCAAGCTAGTAGACGCTGATCTTACAATTGTCTAAACAATTCTGGCATCTATGACGGGACCATGAAAAGAAAGGGAGAAAGAGACTGAACCTGTGTTGAACCACTGGTTTGTCCACACTTCTCCAAGTCCCTCTCTCTGTCGGCTGCAGAGCCTGAAATGACAGTTTCCGCCTGCCCCTCCTCCACACTGCTCTCTCCACCTAACTGATGAGGCCGTTGTCAGGACCCATCTGATAAAATATGTAAAGTGCTTAGAGCAGCGTCTGGCACATGATAAGGGCTCAGAAATATTAACTCTTCTTATTACTAATAATCTGACATATATTTCTTCAGCAGGGTAGTGGGTCCATGGTGTTCATTTTATTAAGCTTCAAACCGTGCATATATCTTATGAATCCTTTTTATGTGTATCATATATTTTGCATACATTAAAACACACGCATTAAAAATAAATGAGCATTTATGAGGTTTGCTTTAGCAATCATGTATCCCAGGGTTCTAGGGCAGCTATGAAGGAAAATATTCCACCTGATTTCTAACCCTTGTGCCAAACAGCAGGACTGCTCAGGTATTCTTATTCAGGGATCAAAAGAAATATGGTAACAATATGAATCGTCCTGATTCCCTGGAAATTAATTTGAGCATGTTTTTGTTTTTTCCTTTTTTTTTCTTTGGCTTAGAAGATAGGTAGGTTCTAGATTCCTTGGAGCCCCTAGCATTGAATCACTGGTGTGCTCATCCTCACCAGGCCAGCCAGCATGGTCCGGAGCGGGGACATCCAGCTCTGGGCAGTCCAAGGGGAGGACTGGCCTGCTTGCTTTCCCAGAGAGAGCACACTGATGAACTTTTTACCTAGAGAGCTTCAGTGCACCTTTGATCCTATTTCCTTTCCTGGCTTTCAATTCCCTGCATAGAAAGAGGCAGAGATTGGCACAAATATTTAGTGTTGTGGATCAGGGAATGATCCAGATCTTGCTGGATGAAAAAGACACAGCCTTTTCTCTGATGAAGTTTGTGGAGGTTACTGTGCTCTCAGCAGCTCCTACAGCCGAAGCCAGAGCCCTGCCCTGCGCACACTGGCAGAAGAGCGTCTCTTGAATCATTGCTGAAATCTGCTCCTGCGGTGCTCTTGGCTGTGTCAGAGTCATCTCTGCACACTCTTGTCTCCTCCCCTGGATAACAACGGTCCTAACAGGAGAAACTCCCTTGTTTATCTTTGAATCCCCACAGTGACTTCCTCAGCATTTTTTGAGTGCATAAATGGGGGAGTAGGTGACGGAATGAGTGAATGAGCAAATAGGAACCATCACACACAAAAGAAAAGACTGAGAATTGAGTGGAAGGACTGGGGCCTAAAATCTTTATAAAATCTTATTCTAAAATACTTTCAGGAATATTCTAAGGCACTGAGTTGACAGAACAGAGATTATTCAATGTGGGGCCACCTGTCTGGTCATTTGCGAGAATTTATCAGTGTTTCACTTGACTGGAAACTCTGAGGAAACAAGAACCATGTCTGTCCCCAAGAGCCGGCACCTAGTAAGCACATAGTACAAAGTCAAATGAAATCGTCTCTTCCCAGTCAGTAACCCTGGCAGGAAGAAAGACACATTCAATTCAATGCCACACAGTTTTGTATAGAGCCTCTTCTTCAGATATTTTGCCAAGGATAGGTGAAAATGTGAATGTCATGGATTCTCTCTGTAGGAATTTTCAGTCTTTCGGTGGTCGATACATTTGTACCCAACTATAATACAAGGTGGCGCTTCCCAGGTGGCACTAGTGGTGAAGAAAATCTGCCTGCCGATGCAGGAGTTGTAGAGATGTGGGTTTGATCTCCCGGTCAGGGAGACCCTCTGGAGGAGGGCATGGCAACCCACTCCAGTATTCTTACCTGGAGAATCCCATGGGCAGAGGAGCCTGGAGGGCTACAAGTGCATGGAATCGCAAAGAGTTGGACATGACTGAAGCAACTCAACATCCAAGCACATGTAATACAAGGCAGAGCATGATAAGCACTGTAACGGAAGTAACAGTGCCATGTGAACCAGGAGTTTATCAAAGCTGATGCGCTCTGGGTGCCTTTATGGAAGTGAGTTCTGGTAGGACCGGAATGATTTTGGCGGCCAGGAGTGGAGGAGGGTCATTTGGAGGGGCTACTATGCAGGGTGCCCAGGATGGAGGCTGAGGGTCAAGATGGGAGATCATGGTAGCTGGCCTCCAAAGTGGTTCCCAGTGATCCTCATCTACAGTCATTCATGCTCTTACTTAACAGTCCCCCCAACACTGTGTGAAGGTTGGTGCGTGTGACCAGTTAAATATAGCAGAAGTGATAGTACGTGGCCTCTTGGACTAGGTAGGTCATAGAAGATGTTGCCACTTCCCATCCTGGAACATCCCCTGGAGCAGGGACAGGCAACTCACTCTGGTATTCTTGCCTGGAGAATCCCGTGGACAGAGGAGCCTGGGGAGCTACTGTCAGTGCGATGGCAAAAGAGCTGGATACGACTGAGCGAGTAACACACGCTAGCCAAGTGACCGGGTTCTCTGAGCTTAATTCCCTCCTCTGTAAAAAGGGCGATAACAATAGGGTTTTGTCCATGTTAAATGAGGCACTGTGTGCAAAGCCCTTGGTGAGGCATCTGGTGCATTTGCGTATGTTAGCTATTATGAGGAAAGTTCTATGATCACACAGCTGTCCACGTGGCACTGGTCAGAGTGAAGGTGGTCAAGGCCCCCTCGTGCACTAGGGGCAGGGACTATCTCCTGAGCCGAAGGCCTCCCTGTCAGCACACACAGAGGAAAAGGCAGCAGAACCCCCAGGGCCTGTTGGCAGAACAGGGAGACAGGGTCACGCTAATGGGGTGAGAAGTGGTCCAGGCGCCCTGCCCTGGAGTCCCCTCCTGGTGTGAGCCTCTGTGGAAGCTGCCCTCGTGATGGGAAGGGCCCATCCATCAAGATGTGTTTAGAGCCCAGAACATTTGGAAATCTCCCCATCAAGCTTCCTTCTGTCAGACGTTAGCATCCCTTTCCGCTCTTGAGCTTCTTTTCAAAAACTAGGGTTCAGGCAAGTGGTCCTTTGATTTTGAGGGTGATCCCTTCCTGACCATCAAATCCAGCATTCTTATCCAGTGATAAGGGAAAAAAGAAAACACGAAAAAAAAACTTTGGTCACAGTCAAATAGGAATGTCTGCATTGAAGGGCTGAACATCACTGTGAAGCTGAGTTGGGAGCAACATCTGCCAACTCATGACATCGAGCCATCTTCCCCCAACCCCCTGCCCCGTCAGAGCAGAGCTGCTTCCAGGGGTCAGAGTCACTGGGTGTGTGGCATTGGGGTGATGGGAGCTACCAGCCTGGGGCAAGCAATTGGCAGGGGCCAGGGGAGCCCCAGATGGAGACACACTCCTTGATCAGTTTCACAGGGCCTGGGCTCATTTTCACATTTCCCAACCATAAGCAGACCTGTGGGGATACAGTGGGTGCTTGAGGTCATACCAGGAGGTGGGTGAGTCAGGGTGGCCCTGGCTTCCCAGCAGCTTCCAGACCTCCTGTGAAATCCCTGGGTTTTGAGGTCACAACAGTCCCCTCCTCTGATGTTCCTGGCTGTCCCCAACCTCCCAACTCTTCCTCCCCTAAGACCACTGCTCATGTGGCCACAGGCTTCATAGTCTTCTCCTCCCCCAAGCTCCTGCCCTCTTCCTGAGTGATAGCAGCATGTTTTGGACGCCTGCAGCCAGCGGGCAGCTTTATTTCTGTGTTCTGGTTGCTTCTTGATTTTTTTTTTTCTTTATTCTCCCTTGCCATCAAGTTGCCCTTCCTTACTGTTGCCATGGTACCTGCTTCCAGCTGTTCCTCCTCCCGGTCAGTGCAGGAACCCGATGGACTTGGAGTCACGTTGTCCTGGATCCGAGGCCCGTCTCTGCTCTTGACTGCGCGATGGTAGGAAAGTGATTGAAACTTTGCAAGCCTCCGTTCCCTCCTCTGTGACACGGTTACAATAAAGAAGAACCCTTAGAGTTCTTTTGTAAGAATTAAGGGTAATAATGGATGTAAAGTGCTTGGGACTGTATCTGGCACCCATAGAAAACATCCAATAAATGTTAGCAATGACAGTTATTACTGTCATGATTCTCTAGGCTCCAGCAAACCGAAGGCTAGGGTTTCAGCTTTACCATGTGCTTGTGTGACCTCTCTTACCCTCAGTGTTCTCAGCTCTAAAATGGGACAATAATGCCTCTTTGTAGGGTTCTTGTCAAAATTAAACAATGTGCTGTTATTGCTTCTCTTAGCTGCTTTTGTTCCCAAAACCTCCTGCTCCTTCCTCCTTGTTTGCTCCCTGTAGGTGTGCACTTCAGAGAAAGAAGCATGTTACAATCCTGTATACAATGACCAGGCTCTTTAGGGCATTTCAAAGAGTCAAATGGCGTTTAGTGAGTACTCTCTGTTAAACCTGCTCAAATGGTTCAGGGTTGTTCACTGTGAGGTTAATGGGCAAGTTCCAGGCGAGTGAGAAGTGACTGTTGGGATGTTTTGTTCATGAACTCCTGTAAGTTCTAACTTGAGAATATGATTCAAGAACAATAGCACTGTGGTTCAGATGCTTTGGTTTTTCTCAAGGATGCTTTTAAAATATGTGCTTGCAGTTGGAAAATGTGATTGGCATTTTTTTCTAACTTTATATTACAGACTTTTTTTCCAACTTTATGACAGAAAATCAGATGCTAAGGATTATTGAAGCCTTGGCCACCTAAGAAGATTTCTAAGTGGTTCTCAACACCCCTCATCTACAATGTAAATTGTAATATCTCTCAGGATATGTGAGAACATCTGTTTTTCTTTTAATGCAGTAAACATATAAGGGTCCCTTGGGATATCTTTTAAATAGACTTAATGCAACATTCAGGAATGATAAGCAAAATATAATCACAGTCGCAGGGGAATGTGAACATTTTATATCAATAATGTTGGAACCTTATGTTTAACACAGTGTTAAAAGTTGACAATTAAACGTGTAAGAGTCAGGAAATTCAATTAAAATGATCACAGTGATATGAATTTAGCCACATTCTGTATTAGTTATGAAATCCATTTAACACCACAAACAGTAATGTTTTCAGCTAGTTTATGAGAAAGAAAAACAGGAACAAAAACACCTTAATGCTGTATATACTCTGTTAATGTGGTCAGGCCAATTTTGCCAGAAGAATCTTAGCTTTTGAATCTTTGAATGCCCAGTCATTTAGTTTGAGTTCCATATACTTGCGTGTTGCATAATCTCTGTCAATAAAGAGAGAACAGCAAAGAAAGGAGTTTTTCTCTCTTCTGTCCGCCGCGCCCTAATGGAAGGGGGAGTCTGCATCCTGAGGGCCCCCTCTGGGGCGCAGAAGCATCATTCTGATTTCTCTCCCCACTTCTCTGCTGGCACCAATGCTCTGTGGTTGTGGGGGGTGTGTGTCGGTGGGGATGCTGTACCTCTAATCGAGAACTGGGAGTCCCCTGTGGCTGTGTATCTGGGGGGAAATGAAGCTTGTAATTCAGCTCTCCAGCCATCACGCTAGGCTCCTGGACTCTGTCTGGTCTACTCCCTACGCCTCCCTTCTGCTAGCTGGGCACAGCTCCCCCCACTCCTCCTTTTATCAGGACGCCATAGGAGATGAGCATCCATGTTTGGTACATGCACATCTGCATCAAGTCTAATTTTTGCTACATCTCAATAGTACTGTCAGGTGGATCATTTGGGAGCTGTGATGCTTGCCAAAATTCACTCAAAAATAGCCAAAGTCAGCCAAGCACCGCGGCCTTCAGCTATGCACCCAAATGACCCCTGATGAGGGACCCTAAGCATGACGATAGTGAAAGGGTCTCGAGAGGAACTTCTCAAGGGGCTGAGTCAGCCGCTCATCCGGATCCAGAGTGTTGTCAGAAGTCTGAGAATCACACTTGTGCTGCCTTCCCTACCCCACATCCCTCACTAACCCTTATAGGTGCTGTCTAATAGCAGTAGCAGTGTTAGTCACTCAGTCACGTCTGACTCTTTGCGACCCCACGGACTGTAGCCCGTCAGGCTCCTCGATCCATGGGATTCTCTGGGCAAGAATACTGGAGTGGATTGTCATTTCTTTCTCCAGAGGATCTTCCTGACCCAGGAACCGAACCCAGGCCTCCTGCATTACAGGCAGATTATTTACCATTTGATAATTAGCCCTCAAATCCAGCAACTTCTGCCCAGTTAATTCCTTTGCCACTTTGGGAGTCTGGTCGTCATCTTTTCTCCATAGATCTCTGGAATGGACCCCAGCTGCTTTCCCGTGCTGATGCTGGCTCCTCCAACTTGTTCTCTACATTGTGGCCAGTGTGATCATCCAAACTGCAAATCCATCCATGAGACAATTTTTTTTAACATCCCCCAGTGGCTTCTCTTTGCCTCCAGGATCATTTCAAACCTTGTTGAGGGCACCTACATGGCCCTTTGCCATGCGGTCCCCCAGGCCCCTCCCACACCACTTCTCCTTGGTGGTTATGGTGTTGAGCATCTCTTCCTGCACTTGTTGACTATTTGTCTGTCTTCCTCTGTGAAATATCTGTTCAAGTCATTTACTCATTTTAAAAACAAGTTGTTTATATTCTTATCACTGACTGAAATAAGATCCTTATATATTCTGAATACTCTGAATATATAGTCTAATCCTTCATCAGATTTGTATATTACACACATTTGCTCCCTGTTTCTGTGGGGCTTGCCTTTTTATTTTCTTAATGGTCTTTTAAAGTGCAGAAGTTTTCAATCTTGATGACATCTGCTGCTGCTGCTGCTGCTAAGTCGCTTCAGTCGTGTCCGACTCTGTGCGACCCCATAGACGGCAGCCCACCAGGCTCCCCCGTCCCTGGGATTCTCCAGGCAAGAACACTGGAGTGGGTTGCCATTTCCTTCTCCAGTGCATGAAAGTGAAAAGTGAAAGTGAAGTTGCTCAGTTGTGTCTGACTCGTAGCGACCCCACGGACCGCAGCCTACCAGGCTCCTCCGTTCATGGGATTTTCCAGGCAAGAGTACTGGAGTGGGGTGCCATTGCCTTCTCCATGATGACATCTAACTTATTGATTATTTTCCCTCGTATCTAGTTCACCATTTTTCTGTTTTATCTAAAAATTCTTTGTCTTCTTCAGTCACAAAGACTTTCTCCTATGTTCTCTTCTAGAAGTTTTATAATTTTAGTTTTTATGTTTAGGTTAAAGGCTTATTTCTAGTTATATTTTGTGTGATTTGGGGACAGGGTCAGGGTTCATTTTCCCCACATATGAATATCTAGTTGTTCTAGTACCCTTTGTTGAAAAGACTTTTCTTTCCTCATTGAATTACTTTGTTAAAAATCAGCTGAGCTTATGTGAGCATCACAATTTTCAGTGCTGTTAGAACTGAATATTTCCAAGTTGGGTCATACTGTTTTTGATCTCCTTTCCCTGGAGAGTTGATAACGCAGATTAAGCTGATACTTGGGTGAAAGAACCTATGTGTAACATCTGTTTTTGTGCACAGAACACAGCATGATATCTTCTGCTCTCATGGGTTGTTGTTCAGTCGTTCAGTCGTGTCTGACTCTTTGTGACCCTATGGACTGCAGCACGCCAGGCTTCCCTGTCCTTTACCATCTCCCAGAGATGCTCAAACTCATGTCCATTGAGTCAGTGAAGCCATCCATGCATCTCACCCTCTGTCGCCCCCTTCTCCTCCTGCCTTCAATCTTTCCGAGCATCAGGGTTTTTTCCAATGAGTCACCTTTTCGCATTAGGTGGCCGAAGTATCAGAGCCTCAGCTTCAGTATCAGTCCTTCCAATGAATTTTCAGGGTTGATTTCCTTTGGGATTGACTGGTTTGATCTCTTGCTGTCCAAGGGACTGTCAAGAGTCTTCTCCAGCACCACAGCTCGAAAGCATCAATTCTTTGGTGCTCAGCCGTCTTTATGGCCCAGTTTTCACATCTGTACATGACTACCGGGAAAACCATAGCTTTAGCTATACAGACCTTTGTCGGAAAACTGATATCTCTGCTTTTTAATATGCTGTCTAGGTTTGTCATAGCTTTTCTTCCAAGGAGCAAGCGTCTTTAATTTCATGGCTGCAGTCATGAGTTACTTGCTTAATTTCAATTTTTAACTTCTGTTTCTACTTGTTTCCTTGCACTGATATTATCATCCTGTAACTTGAGCTTCTAGGGAACTGAGGTCTGATCTGCCCATACGATTTTGATTTGTGAGCCATCCCGCCGGTTGCCCTGAGCACGTGGACTTTCATCAGGAGCACCGGGGTTGCAGCACACTCACTGCAGTGCTGGAACCTCAGTTTTCTCACCCTCCAGTGGCATGAGGGTCCCTCTCTGTCCAGCTCAGTTCAGTGTGAAGCCACAGGCTGCTCATGTAAGGTTGTGGCCAGGGAAGGAGACATGACACTTTGACCAGGCTGGCTGGTGCTCATGGCAACTATCACCATGTGACATCTGTAACAGGCTGTGGCCTGATCGTTGCTCCTATCGCTTATTGTTCAGATCAGTATTGGTCTGAATATCTTTCAGATTAACTAAAATTAAAAGAAAGTGCTTGGCTTAGAGAATCGGCTTATGGTTGCTCGGGGGAAGGATGGGGCAAAGAGACAGCTAGGGAGTTTGGGATGAGCATGAACACATTGCTATATTTTAAATGGATAACAAAGAAGGGCCTACTGTAGAGCACTGGGAACTCTGCTCAATGTTATGTGGCAGCCTGGATGGGGGGTTAGGGGAGAATGGATACATGTATGCATAGGGCCCAGTCCCTTTGCCGTTCATCTGAAACTAGCACTTGTTTTGTAATCAACCCAATACAAAAGTGTTTCGTTCTTTTTTTTTTAAAGAAGTGCTCTGTAACCACTTCCAGCGTGTGCCTACAGACAGACCTTAGCTATATCCCCGTGCTGGTCTAGGGGTGACCTGCACCCCGGGAGCATTCTGCACACTCTCTCTCACACCCAACATCTATATGCAGGAAGTCCTCCTCCTAATGGACGCTGAGGGCAACCTTGGCCGGAGAGCAAAAGGAAGAGACGTCATGAACCGGCAACACGCGGCTCGAGGTGAGATGAAGGATTCGAGAGTGCTCTTGTCTGTAGTGGACCCGTGTTGCCATGGTGACGGAGGCGCTGACGCTAAGTGGATGAACAGCAGCTCCTGTGGATTTTAATAGCAGCTGGTCAGTGCCAGCACCTTCGCTGAATTGCTGCCCCCCTGAGTCACTGCTTGGCCCTGGCTGTCCTGATCTCTGTTGACAAATGGTTGTCCTTCACAGTCAAACTACTAACAGTGCTCTAATTAATGAACGTGCTAATTATTCTTCCTTACTCCCATCACATTTGTCTAACTAACCTGTCACACGAGGATAAGCGCAGCGTCTGCATGAGCGCTGAGGGCACTGAGGACAGGGGTCCAGGGAGCATAGCGGGTGGGCTTACGGCTGGGAAGCGGTGGGCTGTTTCTGTTAAATTACCTTTACTGAAAGGTCAGGTGTCCAGGGAATACACTACTTCCTGCAAAATGTATACGTTTTCCTTTCTTTTCTTTAAAAAACCATTTCTCTAGGGATTGAGCAGCTGTTGGTCACTTCACTAACCCCTGAAGGGGTTGCCAAATAGGGAGGCAGAAGGGCCAGGAGCCCTGAGCTCTGAAGGCCATTCCAGAAGCAGCATTCAGGGCGCTTAGAACCTCAGACGTTGGAGCTAGACAGGCCTGGATTTGAATCCCAGGTCTGCTCCTTACTTCCTGCACCTCTGTCTCATCTTTTGGGCAATGGGAGGGATAGTTTGTCCCCAGAGGGGTGTTTTGAGGAGAAAATGCACAAGCTAGGTCCCCAGGACATGGCTACACAGCGCCTTGGGTCCTGGACTGGGTCTGGTCTATTTTTCGCTGGGCCAGGGTGGGTTGCAGGCCTGGAGACTGTCCTGTTAGGAATCTGGAGTCCAGCTCGAGCCCCTCCCTGCCCATGCCCTGGAACCCCTCCCTTTTTGTTCTGTCTCAGCAGCTCTCTATTGAGATGAATGGCATTTCCAGAGGCTTCACCTCTGATAAGTAAGTGCCCCTCTGCAGCCGCAGCCAGAATCCTAATGTGCAGCTGTAATTTAATGGCCATCTCGGCTGACTATTAAAACGCTCTCTTCCCGGGTGAAGTGGACTCACACACGTGTGCCCCATCCAGGCAAGGTGACTCCAGGAGCTCAGATGTGGGGGCGGGGTCCCATCACGGGTCCCTCCTAGCATGTGCCTTCTCAGCTTTCTAAAGTGGGGCTGGTTGGGCATCCCCCCATCGACCCTGTTTGTAGGGCTCCTGAGGCTTGGGAAACCAGTGGCCGAGGCTTCTCCTTCCTGCATTCCTGGGGTCTGATGAGGTTTGCACAAGCGCCCTGGGCAGACCATGTAGGACTATGTTGATACTGTGTCTGTGTGCCTGCAGGTCTTGGCACAAACTTACCCACCACAAACAGGAAGGAGATTAGAATAAGTCTTAAATACAGGAGACTATAGGATACAGAAACTGCTTTAAAGTTGGGCATTTTAATGTGGGATTATGAGTCCTAAACAGTCTCAATAGAACAGTAGACATACCCAGCACTCCTCTCCCCCACCGACCTCTCTCTTTCTTTAGGGAACAGTCTCGCTCAACCACAGGAGACTGCGGAAACCCCCAGATTCTCTCATTTTTCTGCCAGCTGGTTGTCTCAGCAACCCCATGGACTCTAGCCTTCCAGGCTCCTCTGTCCATGGGATTTCCCAGGCAAGAATACTGGAGTGGGTTCACTGAGAAAAGTCAGTCCTTTACAGATGACAGAGCTGTAAGATATAAAACTCTAGAGGTGGAGGGGGAGATATTTTCCACTGTGTGGAGAAAGCTGGTCTGCAGAGCGAAGAAGGCTGGTAAGCTATAAGAAAGTGGAGAGAGAGAGACTGAGACAGGAAATTTCATCTGAGAGGCCCAATCTCATCTCTGCTCGTTTCAATGCTTGGCTGTTCAGTTCCATGCAGTCTTTGAGTCAGTAAGACTTCCCTTTTGGCTCAGGCTAGCTAGAGCTGAATTTCTATTGTTTGCAACTAGAGAACTTTGCAAGGGTCTGACCTTCACTTCTGATGCACTGTTACTAAAATAGGAGGAGTCTTAGAAGGGCCACCTTTATGGGGGGCAGACCCCTTGTTGGCTGGGACTCAAGTTTTCCCTGAAATTTACACATCAGATCCCATTGAGGTGAACACATGTCTCTTGCTAGTGCTGAGCCCCTAGACAATCATGTAATGACTCCACATGGTGCAAAGTGTTCTAGGCACTTGATTCTTGGGAGCATTGTGAACTGGCTCAGGGCTGCCCTTGTAATTGGCTTCTGTGCATCCAAGCTCCACTCGCCACCTCCAAGGACCTCTTTCCCTCCAGCCGGCTGCAGCCACTCAAATACAAGGCCGTGTGATCTCTTCCCCGCACCAGCCTCTCCCACACCGAGATGAAAACCCCACCACCACCAAGTAGAGTGGTCAGCATTCTCTTTCAAAGTGAGGTTTTGATAAACACTTATCTTTATCACTGCCAAATAGATGTTGAGGGGATGAAGATCACAGAATCTTGCATGTTCTGTGTAACTTCTGAGTGGTTGCTGTTTACAGGGAGAAACCTCCTGTAAAATAACAGGCACTGCCTACTTCATTCAGCAGGTTCCCTCTTTAACCTTTTCTCTACTCATCATTCCAGTACTCTTGCCTGGAAAATCCCATGGACGGAGGAGCCTGGTGGGCTGCGGTCCATGGGGTCGCTAGAGTCGGGCACGACTGAGCGACTTCACTTTCAGTTTTCACTTTCATGCATTGGAGAAGGAAATGGCAACCCACTCCAGTGTTCTTGCCTGGAGAATCCCAGGGACGGGGGAGCCTGTTGGGCTGCCGTCTGTGGGGTCACACAGAGTTGGACACGACTGAAGTGACTTAGCAACCGCAGCAGCTACTCATCATTATGTGAAGAAGATTCCAGGGGAGCATCTCAGTAATTACCTCAGAGAAGCCAATTGAGGTGTTGAACAATCCTTCCTGCATGGAGGTTTTCCTCGGGAGTCATCTGTGACCCTCTTTCTGCTCCTTATTTTTTAAAATAATTTTATTTATTTACTTATTTTATTCTCAGCTGTGCTGGGTCTTCGTTGCTGCTCAGGCTTTTCTCTAGTTGCAGCAAGCAGGGGCTACTCTCTAGCTGTGGTGTGCAGACATCTCATTGCAGTGGATTCCCTTGTGGAACACAGATCTACGGAGTATGGGCTTCAGTCGTTGTGGCTGGTGACCCCTAGACTACGGGCTCAGTAACGGTGGTGCATGGGCTTTCTGGCTCCGTGGCATGTGAGATCTTCCCAGACCAGGGATCGAACCCGTGTCTCCTGCATTGGCAGGCAGATTCTTTATCACTGAGCCACCAGGGAAGGCCCCTTGGTTTAGTTTTCATTCTCTTGTTGCTTGTTTCCCATAGAAACATCACTTCTTCATTCGTTCATTCATTCATCCAGGGCTTATGTGGCTGCTACTCTGGATTCTGTCATGTGTCAAATATTTATTTATTTTCCCAGGAATTCAAAGAAAGAAAGAAAGACAGTACCCTGGACACAGACCTTTTAGGTGCTCCATGAATGAAAAACAAGTTTCACTTTTTATTCCCTTCCTTCTCTACTCCTGAGCCCTGCTTCTTCTGGCAGGAGAGGCTGAGCCCGGGGCACTACGGTGGCTAATTAAAAAAAAAAAAAAGGAAGAAGAAGAAGGCCTGTAATTGTGCTGGGACCTTCGGAAATTCTAATGATGAAAGGCAGAGGCTGGCTCCCACTTCCCCTTCCTGCACAGTGCGGGCGTGGGGTGCCAGGGAGCTGAGCAGTCCGGCTAGGAACCCGAAACAACCATGGACCAAGAAGCCGTGGGCAATATCGTCCTGCTGGCCATTGTCACCCTCATCAGCGTGGTCCAGAATGGTAAGGGAGGCCCCTCCCTCGGGGTCGGCTTGGTGTCTTGGTGTTTGAGAGTCAGGCTTACACACTTGTGTGTTTGTGTGTGTATATGTATGCACATTTTTTTATCTGTATTTGTATCTTTATTTGACTGTACAAGGATGCGTGCACTTCTGTGTGAACTGGGAGTTTTCCTTCTCCCCATCTTTCTTTTGCTTTAATGGGGATGATTAATCATGTCTGCAGAGCTGGAACAGCAAGTTGGTTGTACAGAAACCATCACTGAAGTGTTTGCGATCAGCACTTTAACTATTAATTACTGTGGCCAGTTGGAGGGCAGGAAGCCTGAAAGCGACAATCAAATATATGTTCATTCAGACACTGGGTTATACCCGGTGCAGCAGGCTGACTTCAGCGCAGTAGGAGTTACCTGTTACCTGTAGGCTAAAAAAAAAAAAAATTGGGCCAGTGTGAGGGGGGACTTCACTTTTTCATTATTTTACCTCTGTATTGCTTTTTAATTTCTTTTGATGAAATACATCCTTTGCAATACTTCCTTTTTCTTTAGCAATGTGTAATTTTTGAAGCGTTCTTTGGTAGACATCATGTACTCACATAAAGGGAGAGAGAGTCAGAAGGATTTCCTTGTTTGAGGGTTGCATTTCCATTAACCCTGCGCTGTGCTTTCGCTCAGTTGTGTCCCACTCTTTGCGACCCCATGGACTGTAGCCCACCATGCTGCTCTGTCCATGGGATTCTCCAGGCAAGAACACTGGAGTGGGTTGCCATGCCCTCCTCCAGGGGATCTTCCTGACCCAGGGATCGAAACCAGTTCTCCTGCATTACAGGCAGATTCTTTACCATCTGAGTCACCAGGGAAGCCTAAGAGTACTGGAGTGGGTAGCCTATCCCTTCTCCAGGGGATTTCCATTAACCCTGGTGTCACTTAACCCAGGCAAGGGACCTAGAACTGAGAAAGGCAGGACAGGGTGGAGTTTCTCTTTAAATTCCTAAGTTAGGACTGTCTCAGATTCTTTTTATCAGCATGGCTGGTGTCTTTAGGATTTGCAGTTTATGAAGACAGAGAAAAAAAGGGGAAGATTTACTCTGTAACTTAACGGTAATTTCTGAATGTTCATATACTGTTACACTTTGGAAATGTGGGTATTCACTCGATTTGGGATATCCTGATATTTTCCCCCAGCTTGAGTGTGGCCTTAGGTTTGTGATGAGCCCTCTGGGCACAGAGTAAGGCTCCCATGGCCTCCTGGCACCAAAGGGACCAATCTTGCATACTCCAAGTCGGTCTCCTCTGTGGAACAACACTTGGCAGCTTTCTGACCCGAGCATTTTCATAGTAAGTGCCACACAACAGAGCTGCAGCTCTGAGAGGGGACGAATGGCTCCGGGTGAGGCTGCCATGGCCCCAAGCCACTGCTGTTTCATGCAGCTGCCATGCTGGGCTCTCTTGGTCTCTGTAAATCCCCAAAGGATCATTCATTCAACCTGCGTACTCCCAACGGGGACTCTGCCTGGCCCAGGAAGGGTCCCACATCCATGGGGATTAGCAGCAAACAGCAGGAGAAGATGGGCAGGCAGGAAGCAGGAAGCCTGCTGTGAAGCCTCGAGTCCCTGTGGCGGCAGTTGCATGGGTGCTGGTTGTGCGGGTGCCCCCTCCGGCCCCCCCGAAACCCGTCAAGATTGGTGACAGGGGACGGGAGCCAGAGTCCCCTCAGCCGCCCATGCAGAGGTTTGCAGCCACCCTGAGCTGCTGGCCTCCGGTCCAGAGCTGAGAGGGGGGATGCTGCGTGGTCCCCCCCATGAGAACAGAGTCTCTGCCCCTCCCCCAAGATGCCCCAGGACCTGGCTCTGGAGTGTCCGGTGAGTCCTGGACTTCTCTGTAGAAGTGCAGGGAACCCTGAGCAGACTTGAGGTGGATGACGAGATTTCTAATCATTTTTGGCAGATGAGATTAGGTCGTGGGGAGGAGAGAGGATAGATGGCCACATGTCTGAGCTCTAATCACAATCTTTCGGCTGACCATCTTGGATAGGCGACAACGGGACGCAATGGCCTTGCTCACACAGTCCCATGAGCTGATGACGCTTCCTGGCAGGGAGGGAATTGAGAGTGGACCAGCTCCTGCTTTGGGCTGGAGACTTTTCATCCTGGACGCATTGTCGATTGGGCTGTGTTTATGGCGATGTGGACAGCACGGAGCCCATGTCACAGCCTCTGTTCCTCCCCATCCCCTGCCCTGTGACCAGCAAGGGCACCGTGTGGACAGAGTGATTTTGCAAAGGTTGGGGCGGTTTTGAAGCCACTGAAGGAGTCCTTGGCTCTCTTCAGAGGCTCAGGATCAGCCTTGCTCGTCTCTGAGGCACAGAGTGAGGCTTGCTGGTCATGCTGAGACCACCTTTTAACTTTGTTCAATGTGCTGGTGCAGGGGAACCAGAGAAATTCAAGTGACTGGGGAGATAACACCTCTACCTGTTCTATCCTTGAGCTTTTAGGCAAACACAAAGGTCCAACCGAGGTCCAGAACCTCTCTTTGCAATTCTAATTAACCTCGAGGTTGCAGCCAAAGGTCTACCTACCGTATTACGTGCAGAAAATATGCAAAAACTCTGCCCCCACCCCAGTTACATTCAAAACCCTTCCTGTTAGCTTTAGGATCGATTTACATGCTGTTGCCAGGCACTGTGTACTTCGTGTTTGTCCCAAGACAAGGAGTTTCGGCCCCTGTGTCTGTGATACTATGGGGGTGAGGGGGGCGCACTCTGGCTCCCAATTCCCCAGGGGAGAGGCAGAGCCCACCAGCCCTGTGAGCTTCCTCCTCTGCCTCCCAAACAGTCAGGAGTCGTCAAGATCATTGAACCCGAGGCCCCCTCCCAGCTTGATCCAGCATGATGCACGTTTGGGAACGCAGACCACGTTTAAAGTTTGAGCGACCTGGACCATGAGTACCAAAGCCTGGTTTCCCCGGTCGTGTAAACAGATGCATTTCCTCTGCGTAGCATCCAGAGGGCCTCCCACTTCCCGGCCAGGGTGCCAGCAGCTTTGACATGAAGCAAACCTGGGAAACATGGCTTTGGAGAAATGATTCCCACGGGAAGCCAAACTAATTAGGTTGGGGGGGTGGGGGACAGAGTGAGCTGAGGGGAGGGACCCAGGGCCTTGTGCATGGAGACCTTGTGAATGGTAACAGCAGAAGTCTAGACAGCATCCTCAACAGCCCCTACTGAACACTCTCAGGATGGAGCGTTCACAACATCCTGGGCTCACTCTTCCCATTGTCAAGTGTATTGAGAATTTGCTTTGTGTCATGTATGGTGCTTTGTGCTGGTCATAACATGATCTCATTTAATCCTTGCACCCTATGAAATATTCTACTATTGCACTCTTATTTCACAGAATAACTAAGTGGAGCTTAGAGAGCTTAGAGAGTTAGTTGGAGATTCCAGAGTCAGTAGTGGTGAAACTGGGATTCAAAGCTACTTCAAAACGTGGAAGTTTACACGATGTGTGTTGTCTTGGATTCACTCATTCAAACACTCACCGCTCGGGAAGTTCTGTTACATTGAACTGAAACCTGCTGCCCTCTAATTTCTATCCACTGTTGTGTCTGTTCTTTGGAAAAGCTTAGACTGTGCCTGCAGCTTCTGTATTTCCAAAGTCACCTGTAATAGCCCTGGTTCAACATATCATTTCTCAGCCGACTTAGTTTCCAGAGTCCCTAGTCATCAGATTACTCCTTCCCACCCCACCCACCACCAACTTGCTATCTTCTTTCTAAGATGCAGGTGGGTGTTTTTCATGCAAGAAATCTGTTCCCGAAATCCAGACACCAGTTCTGTTAAAATGATGGAGGTGTGAGCTATTCTTGTGTATCACAGGGCTGACTCATACTAAATGAAAATCTCAGAATCTTTTTCTGTGATCCTGAGAAAGTTATTCACCTTCTCTGACCTGCAGTTTCCTCAACAGAGAGGTGGGGTTCTAATACTGTCCACCTGTGGTAGCTGAGGGTGTTGCCTCAGATAATCCCTGAGTTGCAGGCAGAGGCCAGCATGAGGTAGTTTCTTGGTGACCGTTTGCAACCTTCTCCCTCTGGTCTCTCTCCATCCCTCCAGTTTGGCCTGATGTTAGCAGCCAGCCAAGAGCAGTGTGTGAATGCTCCCTGCACGCATAGTTTCTGTAACATGATCAAGCATATGGAGTATGGAGTGTCAGTATTTGGAGGAGTGGACAAACGTGGCCCAACTCTCTCAAGTTTAGCTTGGAAGGAAAGAGAGGTAGACCCTAGTGGGGGTTCAGGACAGAGGCAGGCTTGTTTTTATTCTGTTTTGAGGTTAGGAGAGATTTGAGCATGTTTCAAGGGTAAAGATTCGGAGAAAAATAGAGACCAAAGATTTATGAAGCAGGGCAAACATCGATGAAGGAAGACCGGAAGAGGCTGGCCAAAGCAGGGTCAAGGTCGCAGGTGGAGGACTAAGACTTGAAAAAGAGGAAGGGGCTGTTCTTGGGCAAGGAGAGGAAGAAGGGAAGCAGGCTGAGAGAAGGAGGGCCCCGCCGTGCAGCTGGCTGCAGAAGTAACCTCGGACTTTCTTAATACCGTCCCTGCTAATGTGTTCAGAGGCACGGGCATCACCTTGGGTTCTGGAAAGACAGTGATCAGAATTTTCACTGTATTCTCTGGAGAGAAGAGATGTCCAGAGCAGACAGTTGGCTACTCAGACCCCACACTGCTGATGGAGTCCCTGCAGTGAGCTTCTGTGTGGTAGTAAGAGGATGGACATATTCTCGCATCCCCAGCTGCACTCGAGTCCCAGCAGCCCCCTGTTCCCCAGTGGTGGGACAGAGAAGGTTATTCAACCTCTCTGAGCCACAGTGCCCTTGTTGACAGCATGGGGATGTGCTTCACAGAGCATGTGTCTGGCGTCCACCAGAGTGCCATCATGAAGCCAGCCCTGTGGCTCTGCCTGGTGTGGGCACAGCCCTAGGGGAGGAACATGCTTTCACCAAAAAGCAAATCACAAAGGCTTTTATCCACGGACACAATGGATGAAGCATCCTTTTCAGGTCTTTTCGAGGAGGCTAATGTGAAGTTGATAAAAAGAAATCCTGTGAGTGGGATACCTGACTGTCACCCTTTTTCCTTTTTTCACTCTTGAACTAGGAGGAAAGGAATTAAATAGGAGGGGTGGGAGAGAGAGAAAGAGAAAGGAGGAAAGAGTGAGAGGGAAGGAGAGACCGTGTTCCCCCCTCCCCACCATCCAGCCTGTAGACAAGACAGACTCTGTCTCCCCCACGTCTCTGCATCCCCCAGCCATCACCCTAACCAGCTCCCTGCTGTCTTTCCCCCTGTCCTGGGTCTCACCCCTCTAAGCCCTCACCACGCTAAGACAGAGCGGCTTTCTGGCGAAGCCATTCATCAGCTCACACCTGTCAGTAACTCCATGCTTCCTCAAGATGGCAATAAATTCAGACGTTCTTAACGTGGCTCTCCTCAAGGTCATGGTCACACTGCTGGTCTGAGGGCTGTGTGCCTGCCACCATCTGCTCAGCCTTGGCTCACTTAGCACTTTTTCCTTGAGGCTCCCCCTGGCCACCCTGACCAGCACCCCTGGAGGCCCCTGCCCTGCTCTGCCTTCGCTTTTGTCCACAGCTCGGCACACCATGTGATTTTATTTCTTACATATTGTTTACTGTGTGTGGTCTGTCTCCTTTCCTTGTATCCTGCTGGAACATAAGCTCCTGAGGCCAAGGCTCTGTGTGTGTGTTTTGTTCTCTGATACAAGCTAAGTATCTGGCACAAGGCAAGTGATAACAGAGAAATGGCATTGAAAGAGCAATTCACCGCCTCCCTCTCTTCGGCCTCATTTGTAATTCTACCAGGTTTATACTCCCCATTACTGCCCTCCCCACCTCCCATCTCCCAGTCAATTGGATGTACGAACCCCAGAGGGAATTGCTGCTGGGCCTCTGCATATCCCATTCCGACAGAGTGAAGTGGTCTCCTCAGCTCTCCCTGGCCCCTTCCATCTGCTTGTCCTTCAGGTTTTATCTCACACGTCACTCCCTCTAGCAGTCCTTCTGTGACCCAAACACTGAATTGTTAGCCCTCTTTGACCCTCGATGGCTCCATGTTCTCACTCAGTCTCAGCACGCGTCTCTCTGTAGGCCTTTCTTTACTTGGTTGTCTGTTTCTTCTGGTGGGGGTGTGTCTTGCTCACAATTGCCTCACCAACACCAAGTGTAGCAATCAGTCAAGAGTAGCTGCTGAATACCTTTGTGCTCAGTGACATTTGATGGAGGACAATTAGGGGTGTTTAGAGGTCGAGAGAAGGAAACATTTAACATTCCAGGAAAAATATTAAGATACCAGGCTCAGGATACGTGCCCATTATAAATCCAAACCTTTCCTTCTGGCAGGGTTCTTTGCCCACAAGGTGGAGCACGAAAGCAAGACCCACAATGGGCGGAGCTTCCAGAGGACTGGGACGCTGGCCTTCGAGCGGGTCTACACTGCCAAGTGAGTCCAAACTCTGACACTGCTCTTTGACCCGGAGTGGGCCTGGGACAACCTTCTGGATGCTGGGGTGTGGCGGGGGACGGTGTGGGTTCCAGGGAAGCTTGAACTTCACCTGGGAGGCTTTGGGGGTACTTTTCATCATTTTAGCAGGTGCTGGTGTTTGAAGAGAGGAAGCAGAGGTGTTGGGGGTGGGGGAGTAGACCTCACAGCTCCTGCCTGGTCAGGAAACCTCTCAGCCAGTCATTCGGTCATGGAGTTGACCAATTTCCTGGGGGGTTAGTCCCGAAGTGCTGGTGTGCAAACCAGCCATTACTTACCAGCTGGCATCAGAAGCAACAAGCAGGACTGGCAGGCAGCTGCCTGCTGCCCCGTTGACACACCTACGCCTGGTCTCCTGGAGCGACCGGGACAGAGAGCATGAGGGGACTATCCGCTTGCTTTTCTCTCTCTCCTTCTTTACTTCTGCAGGTAAAGGTTGCTAGAAAACACCTGAACAACTCAGGGAAGGAGGAGGGGTGCTATTTGGGATGCAAATCTGAACGGTGTTATTCAAACACTCATTTTCCTCTCTGCCAAATGCATTTAGACAAAGGGTTCAGCCATCAGCCTGTGGCGGGCTTCTCCATGCCTGTGACTGGAGGCTTGTTAGGAAGGGCGGCTGTAGCCCCAAGCTGCCAGGGAGCTGGCCTTCAGTCTCGGCTTGGAGGTGACTTTGATATTCCCCAGAGAGCCTTCTAAAACGGGACTTAGGGCCACACAAGGAAAGTTCTAGAAGGGTAGGGAGAAGTTGAAAGGTGTGGCTTTAAGCCATGTAGGATGTTCACATTTATAGGAGAGGGGAATCGTGTGTGGGGCACCCCCAGCCCTTCTGTGCCGTGTGCAGGGGCCGGCAAAGAGGAGCAAAGACAGGGTGCTCCACTGGGGATGATGCCAGAACCTCCGTGAAAATGGAATCCAAAAACCAGGAATCCTGTTCTACAGACAGGCTGGAATGGGAAGCTTCTTCCCACCCAGATCACTGCATTCTCACCAGCAGCACTGTGCTCTTATGAACACAGCTGGTCAGTATTGGAGAAGTGGGGGCAGGGGAATTTCTCTGTACCAGGTGGGAAGTTGAGCTCCTATCTTGCCAGCAATGAGGAAGAGCCACAGCAGGCCAGGCCGCCTTGTTTCTGCCTTTTCTTCCAGGAGTGAACCAGCTCTCCTCAGAAGCTACCATGGGACTGCCCTGGTGGTTAAAACTCGGCGCTGTCAATGCAAGGGGCCTGGGTTCGGTCCCTGGTCAGGGAGCTAGATCCCACATACTGCAACTAAGACCCGGAGCAACCAAATAAATAAAAATAAATTAAAAAAAGAAGAAGACAAAGCCACCGCACTGACCGCTGGTCCCCACGGCCAGCCTCCGGATTGTGGAAGTGCCCTGTGGGGGTGGCTGTGGACCTCTGCAATGGCGTGCAGTCCCTGAGATCAAAAGACGCTAGAGAAGAGTGGTGGGCAGTCAGTGCTGCCTGGGGGTCCTGACTTTCCTACTTACCCTTCCAGAGAGGGGAAAGAGACCGAGGGGAGGAGAGTGAACTGTGGAGAGGTTGGACCTATGGCGGGGGTGGAGGAAAATTTTCTGTAAGATGAAGGTCATCCAGACACTGCTGTGGTTCTGTTACAAAGACCATTTCCTCCCTGGCCAGCTTGCAGCACCCTGTGTGTGCCTGAGGTGGGTTGTGGAAGGCTCTGGAGATAACACAGCGGTTGTTACTGCCCGCTGGCCACCCCCAGGGCCTCCGGTCTGAGCGCCTCGGCCAGGAAGCTACCAGAAGAAAGTCATTCCCAATGAGAGCTTCCCCAGGGGCCTCCAAAGGCACCCAAAAGGGGTGTGAGATGAGCCACGGGGATGCGAGTAGAAGAGAACATGTACTTACTGTTGCCATCTATAGGAAACTAAGCTTTACTCAGTTTTAATATACAGATCGAGAGGCATATGTTGTGTATAATTTGTACATAAATGTACCTGTCATAGGCTTATACCATCAAAAGTCTTGGTTGATGGAGTGTGGGATCGTAAATGTTTAGAGACCATAGAAAGGGAAGATAGCATCAGGAATAAATGATGCTGGTGGACTGAAAGGACTAATGCATGTTTTTCAGCATAAAATTTGGCTGTGGACTGATACAGACTGTTCAAGATTTGGGGGCTGTCGATAAACAAGACGTCCCAGCCAGGTTATGCCGTTAGTTCAGACTGGACTTCGGTTAATCGGCTGCCCTACCACCTATCTCCCTCGAGGGCAGAGCTGAGCCTGATTTTGAGAGAGAAAAAGACCTTGACTGTCTTATCTTGTATCTAACACATAGGTTGAAGCTCTGTTCCCAGCTGATGTGTGCAGGCAGAGCAGTCGAAGTTTGATTTTTGGAGAAAAGTGTCAGTTAAGGGACCTAAGATTCTTCCCCAGGGGTGCAGGTGAGCACAGACTGTGGAGAGAAAACGGGTCTCTGGAGGTATGTAGTTTTCCAAAATGGGTCCCCTAGGTTACAAGTTCGTGGGCTGTTATCAGGTATGACAGGGAAACAGGTTCCCCACAGCAAGGCTTTTGAGACCCTTTGCAGTTTTAAGAGACTCTGTGGCGCTTGGTTCTCCAAGAAGCGGAGGTCTTATTGAACTACAGAAAACCCTCCTTAAAAAAAAAGCGTATCAAAGGCTTGGTGTCTCACAAAAATGCATTTTGGTAAATGACACCCTAAGGCTTCTTCTCCCCTGCTCCTCTCACCCTAGGCTCACTTCTAAGTAGCATGGACTTGTCCAATGATTTGAACGTGATCCATCTACATTGGTTCTATTGATTGGTATTGATGCTATTACTGTTATTAATGATATTTGCTTCATTAATTAATTAATTTAAAATCTTTTTGAAATAGAGTTGATTTACAATGTTGTGTTAGTTTCAAGCATACAGCAAAGTGATTCAGTTACATGCACGCATTCTAAGTTGCTAAGTTGTGTTCGATTCTTTGTGAGCCTGTAGACTGTAGCACATCAGGCTTTTCTTCCACTATCTCCTGGAGTTTGTTCAAACTCATGTCCATTGAGTCTGAGATGCCATCCAACCATTTCATCCTCTGTTGTCCCTTTCTCCTCTTGCCCTCACTCTTTCCCAGGCTCAGGGTCTTTTCCGGTGAATTGGCTCTTTGCATCATGTGGCCAAAGTATTGGAGCTTCAGCTTCAACATCAGACCTTGCAATGAATATTCAGTGTTGATTTCCTTTAGAATTGACTGTTTTGATTTTCTTGCTGTCCAAGGGACTTTCAAGAGTCTTATCTAGCACTGCAGTTCATAAACATCAATTCTTCAGTGCTCAGCCTTCTTTATGGTCCAACTCACATCCATACATGACTACTGGAAAAGCCATAGGTTTGACTAGACAGACCTTTGTTGGCAAAGTGATATCTCTACCTTTTAATACACTGTCTAGGTTTGTTATAGCTTTTCTTCCAAGGAGCAAGCATCTTTTAATTTCACAGCTGCAGTCACCATCCACAGTGATTTTGGTGCCCAAGAAAATACAATCTGCCACTATTTCCACTTTTTCCCCATCTATTTGCCATGAAGTGATGGAACCAGATGCCATGATTTTTGTTTTTTTGAATGTCAAACTTTAAGCCAACTTTTTCACTCTCCTCTTTCACCCTAATCAAGAGGCTCTTATTCACTAAATGCTTCACCCCAAATGGTAGATCTTTAAGGGGCTCCTGTCCTTTGGAATTATTACTGTGTTCATAGGTCAGTGGAAGTTCTGGGTGTCCAGAGCACCTAGTGAGTCAGCAGGCTTTGTTGGTTCCCCCATGCCCATATCCCAGGACAGGATACATTGGTTTCTTATCTTTTCTTCTTGTCAAATTCTCCAGTAAAGAATTTTTGACCATCAGAAAGACATGAAGGCCCCCGTGGCCAGGGACACAGCCCAGCCTCCCTGGGCACTCTGTAAGGGACAGACCAAAGGCTGGTCATTCTAGGGTTCTCAGTGGTACCATCTGAATCGGGAGACCCTATCAATTTGAAGGCTGATATTTAGGAGAAAAATCATGAGAAGCACATCAAGAAGCTGCCAGAGGAAAACTCTAAGAAAGGAACTTGGATAAAAGGCCAAACGTGTTTTGAAGATTACATTTTTTAATACGTTTTTGGCTGCACTGCACAGCATGTGGGATCTTAGTTCACTGACCAGGGATTGAATCTGCAACCCTTGCACTGGAAGCGCAGAATTTTAACCACTGAACTGCCAGGTAAGTCTGAAGAAAGTTGCATCTTTGAGTTTACCTCTAGTTTGAATTGCCTTAGACCAGTGGTTCTCAAACTTGAGCATGCATCAGAATCACCTGGAGGGCTCCTTAAAATCTTACTGGGCAGCCCCCAGAATTTTTAATTCTGTAGGTCTAAGGAAGGCATTAACATTTACATTTTTAAGAAGGTCCCTGGTGATTCTGATACAGCTGATCCAGGGACCACACCTTGAGAACTGGTACGTTAGACCATCAACTCTTAGAGCTTAAGTGGATCTCAGTTACTCACTATTCGTCTCTTGGTTTTATCAGTAGGGAAACCAAGTCCAGAGAAATTGCTTTGCCAATGACAAACAGCTGGTTAATATCAGGTTGGGGACCAGTCCTCATCGGGTGCCCCTCCTGCTTTGTTGCATCGCCTTTCCCTGTTCATCCCTCTGTGTCTTGTTATGTTGTGTTTCCATGGATGTCCGGATAGATTGTCCTGATCTCAACTGAAGCTTTTCAAGAGGACACCCACTATTTAATTGAGTGCAGGCATACCTTGTTTTATCATAATTCACAGATACTGTGTTTTTCACTAGCTGAAAATTTGTGGCGGCCCTGCATTGTCAGATGATGGATAGCATTTTTTAGCAATAAAATATTTGTCATTAAGGAATGTGCCTTGTGTTTTAGACATCATGCTATGGCGCACTTACTGGGCTGCAGTGTAGCATAAACATAACTTTTATGTGCACTGGGAAACCAGAACATTCCTGTGAGTTGTGCTATTGCGGTGTTTGCTTCATTGTGGTGGTCTGGAGCTCAGCCCACGCTATCCCCAAGGTGTGCCTGTAGGGTTGAAGAGGTAACAGTCCTGGCTTTAGAGTCGTATTAAGTCCTGGCTTTACTACTCTGGGTGACCCTGGGTAAGTTATCTTCAGTTTCTCCAAGGTTCAGTTTCTCATCTGACACATGAGAAAATTGTGATAGGCAGAAGAATGATCCCCAAAGATGTTCACATCCGGATCCTAGGAACACGTGAATAGGTTATGTTATATGGCAAGGGGGAGTTAAGGTTGTTAAGCAGTTGAGTTTAAATTAAGAGACTGTTTGGAATTACCTGGGTAGGACCAATGTCATTGCAAAGGTCCTTCAGATGTGCAAGAAGAAGGCAGAAGAGCTGGAGTTGGAAAGACGTAATCAACCATGGCTGGCTTTCAGGTTAGATGGGGCTTCGAGCTAAGGAACACAGGTGGCCTCTAGAAGTTGGGAAAGGCAAAGAGACAGAAGCAGTGCATCTCCAGAAGGGATGTAACGATGCTGACATCTTCATTTTGGTCCATCGAGACTGACTTCAGACTTCTGACCTGCAGATAATACATTTGTCCTAACCCTCTGAGTTTGTGGCGACTTGTCCCAGAAGCCACAGGAAACCGTGCAGTTACTGAGTGTACGGGCAGGATTACATGAGCTTAAAGGAGACCAAGGGTGTCAGACCCCGGCGCGGGGGCCAGGCCTGCGCCCTGACAAAGCCATCAGCAGGATAACGAGCACCACCTTTGCCTAATCCACCTTGGCTCCTGTAACGTGGAGGCTCACCTGTCCTTCCTCAGCTTGGCCCACGTGTCTGAGCTGACTTGTGCGTCTGACCTGAAGGTCTACTCGGTGGGGTCCACGTTGTCGGGTCCCTCTCTTGACCCCACCCTGACTCACCCAGCCCTGCTGTCCGCGTCGCTCACTTTTCAATTCTAAGAAGTGCTTTGGCATAGCCGGGAGCAGGACTCCTGCCAAGGAGGATCCATCAAGAAATGGCTTCACTGCGGAAGGGAGTAGGTGAATTCCAAGCTTGTGTCTGCTTTACCTGCTGTCTGTTTCTGGAGGTCAGAGGAATTATGAATGGAGTCCAGGCCTTGTGAGACGTGTGCGCGTGTGTGCTAAGTCATCTCAGTCATGTCCGGCTCTGTGCGACCCTATGGACTACAGCCTGCCAGGCTCTTTTGTCCACGTCTGCTAGGCTCCAGGCAAGAATACCAGAGTGGGTTACCATGCCCTCCTCCAGGGGATCTTCCTGACCCAGGAACTGAACCTGCATCTCTTACGTCTCTTGCATAGTAGGCGGGTTCTTTACCACTAGGGCCACCTGGGAAGCCCACCTTGCAAGACATTGATTATTATTTGGGGTTTCAGGTAATTTTCAGACTAAACTATGTCCTCTGATTTTTTTCCCCCTTGTTGATTTATTCTGCAGCCAGAACTGTGTGGATGCCTACCCCACCTTCCTTGTCATGCTCTGGAGCGCCGGGCTTCTCTGCAGCCAAGGTAACCTGGGCTTTTCTCCTTGTGTGTGCTCGCTCCAAAACGTGTGTCACCAGGAGGTGCGAGTGTAGGCTTTTCTGTTGAAAAGACTTTGTCTGCCCTCCAGCTCCAATCTGCAAAGCTCCGGAGAGGTGAGACCCTCCGGAGGTTGTGCGCCAGTGGGCGGGGGGCCAATGTGGGGCCCGGCGGTAATGCATCGCTAATGCTGGCTCCCTGGTGGCTGGTTGAGAGCGGCTGCACTGACAAGGGTGGTTTCAGGCTAAATGTGACTCAGAAACCTTAAGCAGCATGAGCTCAGACACAAGGGCATTCTGAATGAGAGCAGGAGGTGTCTGTTCTGAGCGACCGTCACCTGGCTGACTGCTCATTAGGGTGCTCCTCCTTCCGGCATGGGTCGGGGTCTCCAGCCTCCCTGGTCCTCAGCAGCCCACAGTCTTGACTTCAGCAAGTTGGATTCCCAAAACTGATTTAAAATTAAGTGGAAACTGAGTGGTATTTTTGGTCCACTTTGGAGACTGGCCTTGTGTCTGCTGAAGGTCTGGTGTGACCTGGCCGGCTTCCACGCTGTGGCCCAGCCGTGTGAGACAAAAGGCTGCCAGTGTCCTGTGAGAGATGATCTCATCCTTATTGTGGTCACTCACGCAATAAAGTAGGTAAAGTGGACATTGTTGCCCCCTGTTGTTACTTTTGAGGATCCTTTGATTCAGGGAGATAAGTGACTTATTCAAGGTTGCTCAGCTGGTGGGTAAAGGAGCCAGGACAGACTCCCAGGGGTTTCAGGATAAATCCTGGGTTTTTCACATGTGTCCTCTTGCTTTATTCATTTCCATAAAAATATACACTGAACACCTACTATGTGCCAAGCCCTGTTCCCTGGATACACAGCAGTAAATAAGACAGAGATGGTGGTGAAGCACACAGCAGTTGGCAAGGTGGACCAACAGAAAATAAATGAATGGATAAGTTCATTGCCAAGAGTGAGACACGCCACGAATCAAGAGAATCAGGTGCAATGAAAGAGGAGAGAGGTGAAGGCTGGGAGCAGAAACTACTTCAGGAGCACGAGGTGATCCATAAGGCTGTCAGGAAACATGTCTTAATCTCCCACTTTCTATCCTCAGTTAAATAAGAAACATGTCTGGCATCACCTGGAAAATGAAGTCAAACTACACTCTGAGTAGGAGTTATGATTCCTTTTATGTCTTCTTAGATGATACTTGATAGGGATGAATCTGGAGTTATTCTGGTTGGATAAAGGGAGTTGAAAAGGGTTTCAGGGCCCGGAAGTAAGCATTTTCTGCCAAAACAAGTGTTGGCATTGCGGGGAGAAAAACTGTCAGTCACTCCTGTTCGGTGTAATAGTCATTTCCTATAAATATGGTAGATTGGATAATTTCTCAGGTGAAAGGAACACCAGCCTAAACTCATCACATTACAGAGCAGGAACCCAAACCTCAGGGGAACCTGCTCAAACCCGAGAATTTTAGAGCCTCGTTTTGAACACACGACATCCCTCCTGGTGTTTCAAGCAGCTCAGGTCCACGCCAGGGGCAGGCACCGATCCCCAAATACGGGCAGTGAGTTCAGTCACTTTGCACCCTGATTTCTATCAGCTCATGTTCGGTTCAGTTCCCGGTGACAGAAAGGTGGGCCAATAAGTTAGCTCAGAGCCATCTGGAAGGGACCAACCAGGAAAAACCTTGTCCACGGCAGCTGTGACTTGTCACAACTTTGAAACCATCAGAGAAGAGAGGATTGGAGACCCGAGTACCCAGACTGCCTGGAGCACTCCCTGACACATATCAAGTGCTTAGTTGATGTGCTTTACTTGGTATTTGAATAACGCGGGGGCGGGGGAGGGGGCGGTGCGGATTTTGAAGAACTTTTATATCCATACTTCTGTTTCACCCTCATAGTAATTCCTGATAGGTAGGAAAAGTGTAATCAGCCCTTTGTCAAATGTATTAATAGAATGTGTTAAGCATTAGCTCCTGATCTTAACAGTCCTGATGGGGCTGGGTTTCCAACTTTCGGCTTCAAGCGCTCAAGACCCCATGGGGTTGTTTAACTTGTGTGTATTCCTCACAGAGTTGGAATGCAAAAGGCATTTCTTTCCCTGGAGATCTTTCCTAAACCGTAGCAATTGTTCAGAAAACGTTGAGCATCATGATTCCCAGAGGTCCACAGGTGAAGGGTGTACTTTGTAAGGACCAGCTTCAGAGCAGGGCTCTGGGAGCAAGTTTAGCTTTCCTCCTACACACACACATGCAAACACACACACACGTGTAAGTGCACCTACCAGCTGACAATATCACACAAGTCTCTTGACTGCTGGAATCCATGTTTCCACATCTGGAAATAGAAAAGACCATACCAAGACTTCCCTGGTGGTTCAGTGGCTAAGGATCTGCCTGCCAGTGCAGGGGGCACAGGTTTGATCCCTGCTCCAGGAAGATCCAGCACGCTGCAGGGCAAGTAAGACTGTGTGCCTCAATTACTGACCCCATACGCCTGAAACATGAGAAGCCACCACAGTGAGAAGCCCATTCACTGCAACTAGAGAGTAGCCCCCACATGCCACAACTAGAGAAAGTCCAGGTACAGCAAGGAAGACCCGGCACAGCCAGAAATACAACAAATACATAATAAAGAAAAAGATGGTGCCAGTCACGTGAAAAGGATTCAGATTAGATGACGGGTATGAAAAGACTTTGTATGAAATGACACTGTGATGCCAGTTCAGGGTAGCATGACTATTCTTAAGGATCTCAGGATGCTTCCTGTCCCTGGCTCTTTGCTAAACTTCACGTCAGCCCTGACTGGCAGAAGCTGAGGCCTCCGCTCGATTTTGCGACCAACACTGAGTACCTATTGTATTAATACTGGGTTCCGTCTAGGACACTAACACGGGTGTTGTCTTTTCTCCTGTTAGTTCCTGCTGCCTTTGCTGGACTGATGTATCTGTTCGTGAGGCAGAAGTACTTTGTTGGCTACCTGGGGGAGAGAACTCAGAGGTAGGCTGCTGGGACAAAGTAAGAACCATGGAGGGAGAGGCGCTTTCCAGCCGGAAGAGTGGTCATTCAACAATATTCCGCTGACCGGGAGGGACCACGAGTGTTGGAGTGGGGAGGGCGACTTCAATCCCTCATCCTTTTTCCTCCCTGAACTTTGCTGGTTCTGGAAATACAGCCAGGGCCCTGGACTAGTTTTTCCATTAAAAAAAAAAAATTCCTCCACGTGGTGCTGGACTCCCAAAGGTTGCTTTAAAAGCATGCCTTGCCAAACCACAGCCTCTACTCCCACCCTGCTGCATCTGGGCCTTGAATCACATCCCCCTGTCTGGCTTCCCAAAGCCTGCCGTGAGTGAAGTGTGCCATTATTTGTCAGGGGAAGGAGAACTAAAGCTTGCACCTTGTGATAAGTTCTCTTGAGTAACAGACATCGGGGACCTGAGGAAAGACTGTTAAGAAAGTCAGACACAATCGCCGGTGGCGGACAGAGACAGCGTAGGCTACGATTGTCCTTTCCTTAGACCTGGGTTGGGAAAGCTGGGTTTTAGTAAAGTAAATGATGATACTTAGAGAAGAAAGGTTCAAGTTACAGTTTGCCCCAATTCTGGAGCGATCAGAATCGCTGATGGGTTCCAAGGGTGGGGAAGATGCTGTGGGGGCTGCTCCCCACGTGCTGGCCCCAGCGCCCACCCCCTATTCCGCTTCTTGTCCCCCTCCATGTCTCACAATAGCACCCTCCCCCAACCCCCGTTTGATTCCTGGATTGGGAAGATCTGCTGGAGAAGGGATAGGTTACCCACTCTCGGATTCTTGGGCTTCCCTTGTGGCTCAGCTGGTGAAGAATCTGCCTGCAATGTGGGAGATCTGGGTTCAATCCCTGGGTTGGGAAGATCCCGTGGAGACGGGAAAGGCTACCCACTCCAGTATTGTTGCGTAGAGAATCCCATGGACAGAGGAGCCTGGTGGGCTGCATTCCGTGGGGTTGAGAAGAGTCAGACACAACTGAGCGACTTCACTTTCACTTTCTGGTGGATAAGGCTGCCCAGTTCAGAGAGCCTCCTCCTTCACTTGATCTTAGCCAAAAGGCCAAGAAGTGAGCAGAGAGCCCTCTTCAGCAGCGAAAAAGGCAGTGACATCCCTGGAGAAGTTGTCTGGGAAGAGTTAAAGACCCAGAGAAGCGCCTCCTTGAGGGGCGATACTCCTCGAGTCCTTAGAAACATCCTGCCCAGACCAAGAACACCACTATTTCATCGGGAGGCACTCCTGTTTCATCCTTCACCACAGATTTATCTTGAACAGGTTCTGAAATAGCTTCACAAATCACTTTCCCTCCTTTCTGTAATGAGCATATGGTGGCCTCATTCATGTGATAAATCTGACTCACTACAATATTTGACTTTTAACAATTTAATTTCTCTGAAGCCTCTATTCTCTGGCTTAAAAAGAAAATAGACTCCTTTACTTTCTTTCCACTTCTTTACCAACATTAGCAGGTAATTCTCTGTATTTGTCTTTGAGGCTGCCAGAACAAAGTGCTCCATGCAGACCAGGGTGTTTAAATAACAGAAATGTCTTTTCTTATCGTTCTGGAGACTGGCAGTCCAAAATCAAGACAATGGCAGGGTTGCTGTTTCCTGAGGCCTCTCTCCTTGGCTTGTACTTGGCCGTCTTCTCCCTATGTCCTCAAGGGTCTTCCCATGGTGTGTGCCTATGTCGTAACCTTCTCTGTAAAATATATTTTTTAATGTATTATTTATTTCTGGCTGTGCCGAGTCTTTGTTGCCTCACGGGTTTTTCTCTAGTTGCGGGGAGCAGGGGTTACTCTGCTTGTGGTGCGTGGGCTTCTCATTGCGGTGACTCCTCTTATTCTGGAGCTCAGTTCAGCTCTAGGCTGTGTGGGCTTCAGTAGGTGCGGTGCTTGGGCTCAGCAGTTGTGGCTCCTGGGCTCTAGAGCAGAGGCTTCAGTAGCTGTGACACATGGGGTTAGTTACTCCACAGCATGTGGCATCTTCCCAGATCAGGGATCGAACCCTTGTCCCCTGCACTGGCAGGTGGATTCTTTACCACTGAGCTACCAGGGAAACCCCGCTAACCTTCTCTTTAAAAAAATTAAAAAAAACTTTTATTGGCTGCATGAGATTCCAGCTTGCCTGACCAGGGATCAAACTTGCACCCTCTGCATTGAAGGCACAAAATCTTTTTTTTGTTGTTGTCTTTTTTTAAAATTTATTTTAATTGGAGGCTAATTACTTTACAATATTGTGGTGGTTTTTGCTATACATTGACATGAATCAGCCATGGGTGTACATGTGTTCCCCATCCTGAAGCCCCCTCCCACCTCCTTTCCCATCCCATCCCTCAGGGTCATCCCAGTACACCAGCCCTGAGCACCCTGTCTCATGCATCGAACCTGGACTGGCGATCGATTTCACATATGATAATATACATAGTTCAATGCTGTTCTCTCAAATCATCACACCCTCCCCCTCTCCCACAGAGTCCAAAAGACTGCTCTATACATCTGTGTCTCTTGCTGTCTCACATATAGGGTCATCATTACCATCTTTCTAAATTCCATATATATGCGTTAATATACTGTATTGGTGTTTTTCTTTCTGACTTACTTCACTCTGTATAATCCACCTCATTAGAACTGATTCCAATGTATTCTTTTTAACGGCTGAGTAATACTCCATTGTGTAGATGTACCACAGCTTTCTTATCCATTCGTCTGCTGATGGACATCTAGGTTGCTTCCATGTCCTGGCTGTTATAAACAGTGCTGTGATGAACATTGGGGTACACGTGTCTCTTTCAGTTCTGATTTCCTCAGTGTGTATGCCCAGCAGTGAGATTGCTGGGTCATATGGCAGTTCTATTTCCAGTTTTTAAAGGAAGCTCCACACTGTTCTCCATAGCGGCTGTACTAGTTTGCATTCCTACCAACAGTGTAAGAGGGTTCCATTTTCTCCACACCCTCTCCAGAATTTACTGTTTGTAGACTTTTTGATAACAGCCATTCTGACCAGTGTGATATGGTATCTCATTGTGGTTTTGATTTGCGTTTCTCTGATAATGAGTGATATTGAGCATATTTTCATGTGTTTGCTAATCATCTGTATGTCTTCTTTGGAGAAAGGTCTGTCTAGTTCTTTGGCCCATTTTTTGACTGGGTCGCTTATTTTTCTGGAATTGAGCTGCAGGAGTTGCTTGTATGTTTTTGAAATTAATTCTTTGTCAGTTGCTTCATTTGCTATTATTTTCTCCCATTCTGAAGGCTGTCTTTTCACCTTGCTTATAGTTTCCTTTGTTGGAAAGCTTGAAGTCTTAACCACTAGATCACCAGGGAAGTCCCTGACCTTCTCTTTTTATAAGAACACTGGTTATCGTGAGTTAGGGTCTACCTCAGTCAGTTCAGTCGCTCAGTCGTGTCCGCCTCTTTGTGGTCCCATGAATCGCAGCATGCCAGGCCCCCTGTCCATCACCAACTCCTGGAGTTCACTCAGATTCATGTCCTTCGAGTCAGTGATGCCATCCAGCCATCTCATCCTCTGTTGTCCCCTTCTCCTCCTGCCCCCAATCCCTCCCAGCATCAGAGTCTTTTCCAATGAGTCAACTCTTCGCATGAGGTGGCCAAAGTATTGGAGTTTCAGCTTCAGCATCATTCCTTCCAAAGAAATCCCAGGGCTGATCTCCTTCAGAATGGACTGGTTGGATCTCCTTGCAGTCCAAGGGACTCTCAAGAGTCTTCTCCAACACCACAGTTCAAAAGCATCAATTCTTCGGCACTCAGTTTTTTTCACAGTCCAGCTGTCACATCCATACATGACCACTGGAAAAACCATAGCCTTGACTAGATGGACCTTTGTTGGCAAAGTAATGTCTCTGCTTTTGAATATGCTATCTAGGTTGGTCATAACTTTTCTTCCAAGGAGTAAGCATCTTTTAATTTCATGGCTGCAGTCACCATCTGCAGTGATTTTGAAGCCCCCCAAAATAAAGTCTGACACTGTTACCACTTTTCCCATCTATTTCCCATGAAGTGATGGGACGGATGCCATGATCTTAGTTTTCTGAATGTTGAGCTTTAAGCCAACTTTTTCGCTTTCCTCTTTCACTTTCATCAAGAGGCTTTTTAGTTCCTCTTCACTTTCTGCCATAAGGGTGGTGTCATCTGCATATCTGAGGTTATTGATATTTCTCCCGGCAATCTTGATTCCAGCTTGTGTTTCTTCCAGCCCAGTGTTTCTCATGATGTACTCTGCATATAAGTTAAATAAGCAGGGTGACAATATACAGCCTTGACGTACTCCTTTTCCTATTTGGAACCAGTCTGTTGTTACATGTTGTAACAGTTGTTAGGACTGGAACCGTTGTTCCAGTTCTAACCATTGCTTCCTGACCTGCATATAGATATCTCAAGAGGCAGGTCAGGTGGTCTGGTATTCCCATCTCTTGAAGAATTTTCCACAGTTTATTGTGATCCACACAGTCAAAGGCTTTGGCATAGTCAATAAAGCAGAAATAGATGTTTTTCTGGAACTCTCTGGCTTTTTCCATGATCCAGCAGATGTCCGCAAATTGATCTCTGGTTCCTCTGCCTTTTCTAAAACCAGCTTGAACATCTGGAAGTTCACGGTTCACGTATCACTGAAGCCTGGCTTGGAGAATTTTGAGCATTACTTTACTAGCATGTGAGATGAGTGCAACTGTGTGGTAGTTTGAACATTCTTTGGCATTGCCTTTCTTTGGGACTGGAATGAAAACTGACCTTTTCCAGTCCTGTGGCCACTGCTGAGTTTTCCAAATTTGCTGGCATATTGAGTGCAGCACTTTCACAGCATCATCTTTCAGGATTTGAAATAGTTCAACTGGAATTCCATCACCTCCACTAGCTTTGTTTGTAGTGATGCTTTCTAAGGCCCACTTGACTTCACATTCCAGGATGTCTAGCTCTAGGTGAGTGATCACACCATCGTGATTATCTTGGTCGTGAAGATCTTTTTTGTACAGTTCTTCTGTGTATTCTTGCCAGCTCTTCTTAATATCTTCTGCTTCTGTTAGGTCCAGACCGTTTCTGTCCTTTATCGAGCCCATCTTTGCATGAAATGTTCCCTTGGTATCTCTAATTTTCTTGAAGAGAAAATTTTACCATTATCATTTTACCATTATCACCTCTTTAAAGACCCTCTTTCTAAATACAGTCATTCTAAGGGACTAGGGTTTAGGACCACACCATATGAATGTGGGGGCGGGGCACATGTATAGTTCAGCTCAGAACGCTCTCTTTGGGGACCATACTTTTTTTCCCTAACAAGGAGCTAGAATGGGTCACGTCACGAGCAGGACTGTAACCAGGAAACCAAGGAGAGAGGAACGCACTGGCCAAGAAGCAGGGAGCTGTCAACTGAGGGTGCCTCTCAGATCCTGCTGTGCTCGCGAGTCCCAGGGGGAGCTTGTCCACAGTATGGGTTCTGATCCAATGGACCTGGGCATGTGCACTTCCAACAAGCTTCTGTGCTGCTGGTCCATGGAGCACTGTGAGGAGCGAGGAGGTTGATACTCAGCTGCAAAACTATTTTCAAACTCTCGACACAGGAAGACTAGGAGTTGCATCATGAACCTTTGGGGTCCCTTTCAATAAGATAAAATTTCTAACATTGAACCTATGGATACCACATTGTAGTCTCTAGATTATAGCAAGCAAGGGCCTGGCAGCCTTAAGGTACCTGTTTAGATGAGTTGGGTGTTCTTGGGGAGGCCTCCTGAGTGCCAAGGAGTCCCCTTGCTAGGGTCTTTACTAACAGCCTTAGCAACTGATAATCTTGGCGACCCATGGGGCTTCCCTGGTGGCTCAGACAGTAAAGAATCCGCCTGCAAATGCAGGAGATCTGGGTTCGATTCCTGGTTCGGGAAGAATCCTCTGGAGAAGGGCATGGCACCGCACTCCAGTATTCTTGCCTGGTGAACTACAGTCCATCAGGTTGCAAAGAGTACAACAGGACTGAGTGAGTAACACTTTCACTTTTCACTCGGTGACCCACTTGGCTGCACTTTCAAAACATACCAGTGCTGCAGGAATGAACCATCCAGAGCCATCACAGAAGGATGCTACAGAGGAGGGGAACCAGGCAGCTGCTGAACACAGCTGTGTGGTCACATGTCACTGGAGAGATGCCTCCTGACCCCAGTGGATGCTCTGTCCAAGCAGTGTAGGATTTAGAGCCTGTGACAGAAGGAGACGAAATCATCTGGCCCTACAAAGTCTCCCTTCCTTGTTTCTCTTCACATGTAAGGGCCTGCCTTCCAGCCCCGGAGGCCAGCTCTCATTAGTGGGAACTTGAGTTATCCCCAGGCAGCCTCAGGAGACTGAGCCCTCGAATGCGAGAGCATCTCTTAGAATCCACCAGGCTTCTTGGTTCATGTATACCATCCCTTCTCACCTGAGGCACTGAAAATCCTGCAATACACACAGCTGCCAGCATGGGTCTTACAGGCACTCCTGAGAGGGTCTTCGTGAATCCACGGGTTCCTAATCCCCAGTCATAACCCCGGCTACCAGCAGACGCCACCACATTCACGCCATCCGGGAGCTGGCGTTCCCATGGCACAGAGAAACCAGAGAGCAGAGCCCTGATGGTGATGGGTTTAAGGCTGTTTTTGCTTGGTTCTGAACTAGATTCAATGACTAATACTAGGTAAGACACGTCCATCCTTCATGTGAAGTAAATGGAGCATCCTTGAGTAAAAGGAGGTATCCTTTAAGCCCCATGTATTTCAAAGCGATAATATTTTGTGTTAAATTGGCGTCACTTGTGCTGTTCTCCAGTTTTCCCTCTCTTTCCTTTCCAGCACGCCTGGTTACATATTCGGGAAACGCATTATCCTGTTCCTATTCGCCATGTCCCTCGCTGGGATACTCAACTATTTCCTCATCGCCTTTTTCGGAAGTGACTTTGAAAACTACATCAGGACCATCACCACCACCATCTCCCCTCTCCTTCTCATCCCTTGAGTCTCTGCTGAATTCCGGTTGGTGTGCTCAGCTAATCGATACCTAGAAGCCATCAAAGCGCAAACCTTTAAGAGAGGCTGTAAATCTAATGACCTGCTGGGCTTTGCAGCTTGAGTGAACCTCGCTTTTCCTGGAAGAGGAAATTTTCACATCAGCCTCGCCCTCTGAACAAGGCCGAGGCCCCACATTTGCAAATTCAGATCCCTTCTGTGTGTTTCGTGACTTATCCTGCTTTCTGAAGACGTTTTGTGACCCAGTTTATGTTTTCCTAAAATAAAACACAGACATATGTTTGAAGCTGGTGGTTGAGTTTTGGGTGGATATATTGCTACAGTTGAATAACTAGGCTGTTTTCCTCAACCTTAATGATGATAATAAAAAATATGCTATCTACACACACACACACACACACACACATACATACACTCCTGGAAGGTCACCAATGATCAATTGTGAGTATCTCTGGGTGAAGAGATTTCAGATATGTTTTTTACTCGCTTATTTATATTTTTGCATATTATTTGGAAAATGTTAAGGAGCAAATAAATACCACTAAACAAAGTAATAAGACACAACTGAAGACTGCCTTTTCCAAGATGCCTTCCCAAACTCCAGATTGGTCTAATGTTGCCCGACTGTCCATAGCACCCTGTGCACGTCTCAGCTGCAGCAAATTCATACCACGATGTCAAGCTGTTTCTTGTTCTGTACCACTGGTCCCCACTAAATCGTCAGCTCTTGAATATTGTGCTGTGCTCAGTCTTTGTGGCTCCATGGACTGAAGCACACCAGGCTTCACTGCCCTTCACTATCTCCCAGGGTTTGCTCAAACTCATGTCCATTGAGTTGGTGATGCCATCCAACCATCTCTTCCTCTGTCGTGCCCTTCTCCTCTTTCTCTCAATCTTTCCCAGCAGCAGGGTCTTTTCTAATGAGTCTGCTCTTTGCTTCGGGTGGCTATAGACTTGGAGCTTCACTTTCAGCATCAGTCTTTCCATGAGGGGCCCCTCTCTGAATAGGAGGCAGTGTGGCATAATGACCAGACTCTTCAGAGTTCCATCCCTGGGCTGGACCCCTGCCCCCACATCCTCAGTCCTGAGCCTCAGCTTTTGCATGTGCTAAATTGGGGTAATAACAGTGCCAGACTTAGGAGGTGCTGTGAGGAATAATGAGATAAAGCAATTGATTATGTTTAGCACATAGTAAGTGCTGAACACTATGATCTATTATTGTTATATTTATTATTGGGATGTTATTGCATTCATTTTCTATTGTGGCATAATGAAAGGCCACACACTTTATGGCTTAAAATCACATACATTTCATTGCAGTGCTATTTACAATAGCCAAGACATGGAAACACCATAGATGTCCACTGACACTGAATGGTTAAAGACGATGCGGTGCATAGATACAATGGAGTATTACTCAGCCATTAAGGGGACGAATTTGAGTCAGTCCTAGTGAGATGGATGAACCTAGAGCCTGTTATACATAGTGAAGTAAGCCAGAAAGAGAAGGAAATGGCAGCCCACTCCAGTATTCTTCCCTGGAGAATTCCATGGACAGAGGAGCCTGGCGGGCTACAGTCTGTGGAGTCTCAGAGTTGGACAAGACTGAGCAACTAACACTTTCACTTTCACACATCAAAACAATAATCTTGTGGATGCTGTTGACACTAAGTTGCTTCAGTCGTGTCCTGCTCTTTGTGACCCCATGGACTGTAGCCCACCAGACTCCTCTGTCCATGGGTTTCTCCACTCAAGAATACTGGAGTGGTTTGCCATTCCATCCTCCAGAGACTCTTCCCAACTCAGGGATCAAACTTTCATCTCTTATGCTTCCTGCATTGGCAGGCAGATTCTTTACCACTGCATCACCTGGGAAGCCCAATATTGCGAATATGTTGTGTTACATAAAATGTATTAGTAAAATTAATTTCACCTATTTCTTTCTACTTTCCTCAGTATAATGACAAAATTTTTAATTACATGTGCAACTTGCGTTGTATTTCTATCGGACAGCACTGATCCAGAGGTTCTATGGGTGCTAGCAAAATCCCCCAACTGAAAGAACTGCTGGACCTCATCCCAAGCACATGTCTCCGGGTAATGACTCCTGCAGAGGATACTGAAAAATACGCTGCTAAAATTGTCACAAGAAGCAAATGGATCCTGCCTAAATCTGGGAAAGAGTTCTTTGAAGCTTGTTACCATGTGATCTTCAGAGTGTTTCATTAAGTATTTCTGATCACAGATGTGGCGCATGATTAAAATATCATTTTTCCGGTCACCCTAGAGGCGGGGGTTATCTGAATATGGAGAGCAAAACAGCTTGTGGAGCTGTTGTATAAATGAAATTACTAGAAAGCAGTGCACTCGATTGCATATTGGCTTGGGGGTTTATTCTTATTAAAATGTTTAGATAGCAGTTTCTGTTCATTTCTGCAGAATTGCTCTCCAAATTAAAAACTTGGCTTGGCACACCAATAGACCAGAGTCCCAGGGGAGGTTTAACCTCCTTTTTTCTTGTTATCCTGGCCTAAGCATTTCAATGCTGGGCTGATAGGTAGTGCAGATTGACTGTACAGGGCAAATGTATTAAGATTTACCACAGCCCCTCAAATTGGCACATTCCCGTCTGCCTAAAGAAGTCAGCTCAGGCTTCAAAGAAATCAGAAAGTTCTACCTATGGAAAAGCAACAGCTCTGTCTCCCTTTGGATAATTTTTGAAACCAGTTTTTAATGGAAATTGGCCTCAATGGTTGAAGAAGTTTGCTGCAAAAATGGACTTGCTATTAATAGACTGGAAACCATAAACATAATGAAAGGAAACACAAGCCTTCTCAGAATTCCAACTAATAACTGCTCAGCCAGTCAACAAGAGGGGAAAAAATGAAGATTTGGTGTGTGATTACTTGATTCTGTGTGTATACGTTCAGGCTCTCATCGTCAATGCCATGGCCACCTGGATGTGGCTACATCATCAGCTAGAAAGGTCAAAAGGTCGATTCTCACCTGGAGCCAGGAGACCATGCCCACCGCGCACACAGCCTCCCTCCCCCACTCCTATTATATACTCACTGATGCACCCAGCCAGGGACAGATGACGAGCGCTGCTTGCATGACTGATGCCATGAGGCTGGAGATGCTTGTTATTTACAGCCTCTGAAAAAGGCTGGGGTGGGAGGAGGGTTGGAGGGAAGTGTGTGTGTGTATGTGTGGGGGTGTGTGCATGCGTGCTTGCCCAGTAAGAGGAAGAAAACCACAACAGCGTTCTGTGATTCAGCTGACACATCCTTTCTGTCACCCTTTCAATCACCTGGTTAATGGGGACCACAGAGAGCAGAGTTAATGAGTGACCCTCGTCTCATGTTAGCCCTCTGTTTCAAAGCCTTTCCTCTCATGAGTTCTCTGCTTTCATTCTTCCCATGTGGTAGGGCTGTTACTGAGATAGGAAGTGGGTCTCCAGGAAGCTGAGAGTTGCTTTTCTGGAATGTTCCACCTTTCCTCAGTGAGGGATTCTCAACAGGCGTGTTATCATGAAACAGGTCAAATAAATCTCTGAGCACAGGGCCTGACTTTGATAAAATGCTAAAAACAAACAAACAAATACATGTATGAGCCATTCTTTGTTACGCTTTTCACTCTGTTTATTGCTCTGTTGGAAGCATTTGAAAGCATGGCACAGAAAAACTCCTGCCATTGAGAGATGTCAGTGTTTGGTTCATTCAGACCTGAAACAGGAGAAAAGAGGAAAGAAATGCCTTCAAAAGACAAGAGAGAAAGAAAAGAAGAGAGAAAAAAATCAATATAAAATGAAAATGTTAAGAGACACTTTAAAGCATTTGAGGAATACAGAAGACGTTGCTGAGAGCCATTTAGAGCTTCATGCAACACCCAGGGAATAGATACCGGTATAACAGAGACTCTTAGTCTCAAAGAGCCTACCTTTTATTTGGGGGAACAGAAGTGTTTATGAAAAGGTGGTCCATAGTTTAAGCTATAGTGGGTAGGATCAAAGAGGAGGTGGTGACTGCCATCCCAAATAGTCAGGGTAGGGAGGAGGGAACCCAGGAGTACTGATTGTGGGTTTGTTGCGGGGAATGGTGCTCCGCTCTGTGGTGAACTAGAGAACCCACAAACCATCAGCTTACTTGGGTACGTCTTACCAGACCCTGGAGATTGGACTCATCTAGTTTTACAGAGTAGCTATAATCCTGGTGGTGCAGAGGTTAAAGCGTCTGCCTGCAATGTGGGAGACCTGGGTTCGATCCCTGGGTCAGGAAGATCCCCTGGAGAAGGAAATGGCAACCCACTCCAGTATTCTTGCCTGGAGAATCCCGTGGATGGAGGAGCTTGGTGGGCTACAGTCCACAGGTCGCAAAGAGTCGGACACGACTGAACGACTTCACTTTCACTTATGATCTAAGATGTTTATATATTAAGACAAACTCGGATGGATATATTATGTTAGGAATGCACACTTTCGCATGGGTTCTTAACATAAGACACACATTTTGAAAGCAACATCTCCTTCTTTGTATTTGAGTCACCCTCCTTTGTAGTTTAAGGAGTCTATAGTGGAGATGTTTAAGAGACACTGGTCTGTGAACACGGGGAATCAGCAGAGATAATGAGTAAACCATTGTGACCAGAGAGAAAGATTTCCTGAAAGGAAGGTCCATGGGTTAGGTCGTGGAGACTCAGTTGCCAGAAAGTCTGTGGGATCTGGATGATCTCAGAGAGTTGTCGAAAAAGGGTTATTTTTTGTTGTTGTTGTTGTTTGCTTGTTTGTTTTTTGAGAGAGAGAGAGGGAATGATGACTTGTGCAGAGTTTTAATAGAATAATCTGACTGCTTTGTAGAAGACACTTGAAAAAAGAACCAGCCAGACATGGGAGGAGAGACAAGCTGGAAATAATCAGTAGGTAAGGATGTCAGGAGAAATATCAATAACCTCAGATATGCAGATGACACCACCCTTATGGCAGAAAGTGAAGAGAAACTAAAAAGCCTCTTGATGAAAGTGAAAGAGGAGAGTGAAAAGTTGGCTTAAAGCTCAACATTCAGAAAACTAAGATCATGACATCCGTCCCATCACTTCATGGGAAATAGATGGGGAAACAGTGGAAACAGTGTCAGACTTTATTTTTTGGGGCTCCAAAATCACTGCAGATGGTGACTGCCGTCGTGAAATTAAAAGACGCTTACTCCTTGGAAGAAAAGTTGTGACCAACCTAGATAGCATATTCAAAAGCAGAGACATTACTTTGCCAACAAAGGTCCATCTAGTCAAGGCTATGGTTTCTCCAGTGGTCATGTATGGATGTGAGAGTTGGACTGTGAAGAAGGCTGAGCGCCGAAGAATTGATGCGTTTGAACTGTGGTGTTGGAGAAGACTCTTGAGAGTCCCTTGGACTGCAAGGAGATCCAACCAGTCCATTCTGAAGGAGATCAGTCCTGGGATTTCTTTGGAAGGAATGATGCTAAAGCTGAAGCTCCAGTACTTTGGCCACCCCATGTGAAGAGTTGACTCATTGGAAAAGACTCTGATGCTGGGAGGGATTGGGGGCAGGAGGAGAAGGGGACGACAGAGGATGAGACGGCTGGATGGCATCACTGACTTGATGGACATGAATCTGAGTGAACTCTGGGAGGGACCCCCGCCCTCAAGGGACGTTCATCCCAGTGGGAATCTTAAAGACTTGAAGGGGTAGAAGAAGCATCAGAGCGAAGTATAGGTGTTACTCGCTCAGTCGTGTCTGACTCTTTGCAACCCTATGGACTGTAGCCCACCAGGCTCCTCTGTCCACGGGATTCTTCAGGCAAGAACACTGGAGTGGGTAGCCATTCCCTTCTCCAGGGGATCTTCCTGACGCAGGGATCAAATCCAGGTCTTCTGTATTGCAGGCAGATTCTTTACCATCTGGTATTGCAGGCGGATTCTTTACCATCTGAGCCGCCAGGGAAGCCTGGAGTATAATGGGTCACAAAAGCCCAAGAGGGGGCAGTTTCAACTTATAGTTGTGTGTAAAATTGTCATGAGAAATTAACATCAAAAGACACTGGAAAGCCACTTATAATAAGGAGAAATGAGAATCCCAAATACCTGATCATCACCGTGACGACGTCTTTATCACTCTCTCACTGTGAGCCAGGTTCATGTGCTGTTCATGTGCTCTGTAGGCCTGATCTTATTCAATCCTTTAATGACCCACAGGTGAGGACATCTGCCCCAGGATAAATAACTAGAGAGTAGCACGTCTGGGAGTCAAATTTGTCTATCTTATCTTAAAGCTATTACGGGGAATTCCCTGGTGGTCCACTGGTTAGGACTTTGCGCTTTCACTACCAGGCTCCTGGGTTCAACTTTGTTGGGGAACTAAGATCCCACAGGTCTCACAGTGGGGGTCAAAAAAAACCCAAAAAACTATTGTTAACTGAATTTATCCAATAAGGCTGAGCACCACTCCAGTAATTTGTGTTTATGATGTCACTGAGATATTTAAGGTGGGTGAGAGTTAGTTCTATCCTCAGACCCCATTATCATGTTATTAAGAAAACAATTATCAGGCCAAATCTGGACATAAGTACAGACTTTTATTAAAGTTCTGTTGGAAGCATCTGAAAGCACTTGAAGCATAGCGCTTCCCTGTCTTCCACTATCTCCTGGAGTTTGCTCAAGTTTCTGCCCATTGAGTTGGTATTAGGCAAGCAGAAATTTTAACCAGTGGCAGCTCACAGGACCGTCATATGGACATGACCCCTGGCCGTACTGGACACTACAGCGTGGATTGGGAGCACCTATACAGGTTTTTACCCATCTTCCAAACTGGAATACCTTTAATTCTACCATTGAGTCCATTTCTGACATTCATCATGTAAACTAAAAAGTCTCTCATTTTTGCCAATAAAAACTCATTTCTGACATTCACTATCTTAATTCACAAAGCCTCAGGTGATGCTGGAGATGTGAAGAGCCAACAGCTTTCTGATATGTTTCTAGCTGACCACCCCCTGAGGCTGAATTTTCTATTAAAGCAACTTAATGCCCTGAGAATTAAGCTTCAACTCATCCAAACTCATGTTTCTGTTCTCAGTGTCAAGCTCTTTTCAAGTAACTTATGGACGTTGTAAAACAAACTCATGTTCTTAACTGCTACTCTGTAAAACCCGTCATTTAGATTTTTTAAAATTGATAGAGATAAACTATAAATTACCTGTATTATTTTTTTTGACCAGGAAATCTTACACTCATAGCCCAGGCAAGAAACAGCTTTTGTTATGGGCAAGACATTGCACTGAGAGCTTCATATCTTGGTTGTTTAGTTGCTAAGTCATGTTTGACTCTTTTGTGACCCCATGGACTGTAGCCCGCCAGGCTCCTCTGTTCGTGGGATTCTCCAGACAAGAATACTGTAGTGGATTGCCATGTGCTCCTCCAGGGGATCTTCCTGTCCCAGGGATTAGACCCGCGTCTGTCTCCCGCATTGGCAGGTGGGTTCTTTACCACTGAACCAATGAGGAAGCCCAGAGGGGTTCAGATACATCTGCTCATTTAATCTTCAAAATCAATAGATGAGTGAGGTGTCATTAACCCACACCGCTTTACAACAGAGATGAGTCTTAGAGAGAGGTGATCCTGATCTCAGAGCTCAGAACTGATATATGTGTTTTCATGGTCTGGATCTCCAGGGTGGGAAAGCTTGAAAACCCTGAAATTATGCTCAAAATGTGCATCTATGGACATCTGTGTTGTTCATGTTTCTGGGTATGGCTTCCCAGGTGGCTCAGGGGTTAAGAATCCACCTACCAATGCAGGAGATGCAGGAGACACAGCTTTGATCCCTGGGACAGGAAGATCCCCTGGAGGAGGGCATGGCAGCCCACTCCAGTATTCTTGCTTGGAGAAGCCCTGGGACAGAGGAGCCTGGCAGGATACAGTCCATGGGGCCGAAGAGAGTTGGACATGACTGAGCACACAGCCTGATGGGGGTTGGGAGGGCCTTGGTATCGGTCTATGACTTTGGAGGGGGTCTCCAAGGCTTTCACCACGGGGTCTGAATCGGTTCAGCCAGGATCCAGCTGCCCATTGTAAGTCATCTTCCTAACGGAGGCTTGAAGCAGATGCTTCATTTCCTCTTCCCCAGACAGACATATTGAGCTGGGTCTTTTAATCTAAAAACTCAGCATCATTGTCCTAATTTATAGAAAATATGTCAGGTAAGAAAAATCACATTCATAAGAAGTCCATTGATTCTTTGTATTTCCCAGTGTTAGGACCTTATTCAAAGAATGGGATGGCTCCTCATAGGTGAAAAATAAAAACCCAGGTCTTTTTCTTACTGTTTGTTAAGGAAATGGACTTGAAGGAATTTTCCTGATAATGACCTTGCAATCCTTCCAGACCTGAAGGGATTTCCAACTTTATGTGGTTCCTGGCTGTTTGAAAAAATAACCTATTCCCATATTTATTTATACCAAAGCAAAATGATTATGTTTGCCTTCCTTTGGTGACGTATTGACAGAACAGATAAGTGAGATATCTTACTGTCACTAAGGGCTTCTCTGGTGGCTCAGATGACAAAGAATTCACCTGCAATGCAAGAGACCTGGGTTTGATCCTGCAGTCAGGAAGATCCCCTGGAGAAGGAAAAGGCAACCCACTCTAGTTAGCATTCTTGCCTGGAGAACCCCATGAACAGAGGAGCCTGGTGGGCTACAGTCCGTGGGGTCAGAAAGTGTCAGACACGACTAAGCAACTAAACATGCACTGTCACTAAAAACCAAACTGACTTGAAAAAGAAGACAAGTAGAAACAGAGGAAGCAAACTTTCTGAAAAAGTACTTTATCCTTCTGTCTTCCTTCTGAGGTCTCTTGAGTCTTCCTGAAACAGTATTTCAGGAATTAGTACAAAAAGAAAATATATGGTTTCTTTGATCTCAAGTTACACACATTTATCTTTAGAATTGCCCAAGATTTTTTATAGAAAAAGGTGTAAAGATTTTGCAAAAACTTGAAGCATATTGCCCAGCAATCCACTACCTTACCACCTGGCTTATACTCTAGAAGAGAGGCTAACACAAAGTAAATGCCTGACTGTCCTTTGAGGCTCATCGACCCCTTATACCAAGAATTCCTGTGAATACTGGAGGTTTGCTCCTTATAATATGAGAATTTGGTTATATTAATGCAGAAATCCATGAATTTCTTACTCTAATACTGAGATGTGCAGAATTGAAAACTATTTCGGGTTAGTAGATCAGACCTGAGAGAGAAATTGGTGTGGAAATCGATTTTTCCAAAGCCTCCACATTTCAAATGCAAAACTGCTTTTATCTGGTTACTTCTGGGGAAATAACCGCTGGGAGGTAATGAATGGGAAGAGACATGGAGATATCTAGGCTCCGTGTTGGCGCTGATTCCCCTGCCACCACCAGCCCTAGGGAATGCTGGGCCTGAGTCTGAGCTCCAGGGAAAAGTCTCCTCCTGCAGTCAGCCCGTGGCCAGTAGGCATCAGGGTCACTTGCTCAGAGGTTTTCACAGTTGTTGCTGCTTCATGCTCATCCTCTTGGTCCCCAAGTTCCTTGGGACCCTCAGTCCCTACACATACATGAACCCCAGCAAAAAGGGAGACATTTCAGGCTGGAAGACAGTACGACGGCCTTTCAAAATGAATGGCTTCCTCCTTCTTCCCACACTTAGAGCATCTCCATTCCCCACTATGTCTCCTCTAAGTATTTCATTTCTGTTTATACCCAAGCTCCACAACGAGACTGTTAATTCCATGAGATAGAAGCCTTTCTCTCGCCTTTCTCATGTGTTATTTCAGCCACAAGCTGTGAATACAGCAGACGCCCACTGAGTACTGATAGATTAATTCCTCCCTTTGATGTGGCAGGAGATTTTGTGCATGTTGTATTTTCCTTAGCAGATGGAAAGCTTCATGAGGACGGGAAATAGGCATGAATCATTTTTGCATCTTGTACAATATCCAATTTAATTATCTATCAGAATAAGTGGAGAGACTGCAATATATAAGGAAGTGATGAGTGGACCGAATTGAGGGAGACTGCACCAGATCAATTTCTAATTTTGAGAAATGGGGAAGGGGCGGTTTTTAGGTTTTCTTCCTGTCGTGGGAGTATTTCCCTGACGTGGTTTGATCGTGCTCGTCTCTCGGAACACTTTCTTCATTTGACTTTCTTCTTGCTTCATCCTGTCCCTCCCCAGCCTCTGCAGGGTTGGAGGTTAGCTACTCTCAAGAAGGAGAGCTCAGTCTGGGGGGAGAATCTCCTGGATATACTCTTAACGTTTACACTGAATTCCTTAGGGTGCTTATTTACATTGGTCAGTTTCTAAAAACAATTTTCCTACCGAAAAAGACCCCTTCTTTTAAAAAAAGAAAAACCTGGTTTAAATCTCCAATTTCCCCCATCTCCACTTAGTACGTCCACAACAAAACTCCTGATGTCCCCAACCCTCAAATCACCTCTCCCCACCCCACCCCACTCCCATGGTCCTCACCTCAGTAAATGGCAACTCAGTACTTACTCCTCAGGACGAAGCCTTGGGATCACCTTTCACTCCTCTTTCTCTCATTCTGCACATCCTCTCCTTAGAAGACCTTGTTGGTTTTTACCTTCAGAAGAGAGACAAACTGGGCCATTTTGTTCCCTCCGCCACCTCCACTCTGTTTGAAGCTTCCACTCTTACCACATTGTAAGCTCCTGAAGGTGCAGACCTGGTCTGTTTTGTTCGTCTCTGTATCTTCAGTCCCTGAAACACTGCCAGGCACATAGTACGTGCTCAGTCACTATTTAGTCCATCTTCCCTGGATGCTTGCAGTAATCCCTTAACTCTGGATTTCTCAACCTTGGCACGACTGACGTTTGGAGCTGGATAACTCTCTGTTGGGTCAGCTTCGTGTGCAGTGCAGGAGGGTTGGCAGTGTCCCTGACTGATCCTCACCCAGCTGCCAGTCGTCCACTCCCCTCCTCCCCAACTTGATGACCTAAACCTGTGTCCAGATGCTGTCGGGTCTCCACTAGGGGAGCAGAACCACCGCCCTGGCCGATCTTCCCCTTGCATGCTCATCCCCTGCAGTCCCTGAGTAGCCAGAGTGACTCTCGAAAACTGTCAGTCAAACCACGGCTTCCTGTTGATTCAGAGTGAAATCCCAACACCTCACAGCACCTGCAAGTCCTCTCTCTTCCCTGACCCTGGCCCTGCCCACTGCAGCCCTGTCTCAGACCCAGTCCTGCTGGTCTCTGGACATACCACGCATGTTCCTGCCTCGAGACCTCACCACTTGCCATCCGACAGCCTGAAGCCCTGCTCTCGGGCTCCCTCTGGAGCCTGTGGAGCTTCTGCTCTATCCTCAGCTCCTGCCCCTCCCTTTCTCTGTGCCTCTGCTCTTCTCACCGCCTCTTCATAGACAGATGCGCCCAGAATGGTGCCCGGAGGTGCTGGGTGTTGGGTGAATGGCCATGGATGGGTGGGTGGACACTGGAGACTGCTTCTATCCCGGGTCCTCCTCCACCTTCTGTCTTTGGCTCGCTCCTAAGTCTTGCCAAGTCACTCCCTGGTTCTGTTTCCTCTTGACTCTGAAATATGACCAGAACTCAACAAATGGAATAAAGGAAAGAACACGGACAACCGAAAGCCTCACAGGGAATACCTTCCAGAACCCGGGTCCCTTTGTGTCCCCCCATACCATGTGCGTGCTCATGTCCGTGTCCGACTCTTCGCGACCCTGTGAACTGTAGCCCACCAGGCTCCTCTGTCCGTGGGACCCCCTAGGCAAGAATGCTGGAGCAGGTTGCCATTTCCTTCTCCAGGTGATCTTCCCAACCCAGGGATCGAATCCGGGCCCCTTACATCTCCTCTGTTGGCAGGCACGTTCTTTACCACTAGTGCCACCTGGGTTTTTGTGTCCCAGGATTTGGGTTTATTTGGAGTCATCAGCACAGCTTAGTGAGTGTGGAGGTGCATTGCCAGGGTCCATCCAGTCATCCTCTGACCCCGTGTGTGCTCATGGGCAATGACATCTTCTATCTGTGCCCCAGGCCCTAACCTCTGACATGGGATGATGATATGACAGAATTCCCAGGGCTGATGTGAGGATTAAGGGACTGAATCACACATGCAAAGTGCTTAGCCAGGTAGTGAGCCCTGGATAAATACTTGTGTCAAGTCTGTGCATGTGAGGATTTGGTGCCTGGTAATAAGACGAGCTTCCAAAACCTTCTGCAAAACCTTCGTTCAGTCAGTCTACAGGCATGGCCAGCCTGCCATGTGCCGTGTTGTTCCAGGTGCCAGGGAAATGGGTCAAATAGGACAAACAGTGTCCCTGTCTTCTTGGAGTTTGCATCCTGTTTTGAGGATATAGCCAACAAGCAACTAAACAAAAAAAAGATCAGATGGTAGTAAGTGCTATGATAAAAATAAAACAGGGTGATGGGGGAGAATGGCTACCTGTATATGTATGGCTGAGGCCCTTTGCGTCTCACCTGAAATGACCACAACATTGTTAATCGGCTATATTCCAATACAAAGTAAAAAGTTTAAAGTTTGGAAAAAAAAAAAACAGTGTGATAACATGGTGAGGGATGAAGGGAGAGAGTTGCTTTAGGTTTCAAGATCTGGACAAGTAACTTCGAAAGGCAGTTTTTGTGCTGTTTTCTGCATGAGAGCAAGGTAGAAGCCAAGCAAACACCGGGGTATCAGGATTTTCCAAGGACAGTAATCAGCTCATGGGGAGCCCTAAGCAGGGGTGGAGCTTCATGTATTTGAGGATCAGAAAGAAGGCCAGGGTCAGTGGGGTGGGTGGAATGAGGGTGATGGGGTGACTGGGAGGGAATGAAGTCAGAGAGACGGAGTTGGGGGGCACCAGAGACCACAGTAGAGGGATTGGCTGTTTTGTTCAAGGGCTGGGGACTCACTGGAAGGTTTATAGCAAGGAGATGGCGTTTTCCAAAAGCTCCTCTGGCTACTGGGTAGGGAACAGACTGCAGAGGGGCACACGTGAAAACTGGGGCTCCTACGGGGCACCATGACAAGGAAAGCATGTGAGCGGTGGGCACAATGAGGGCGGAGGTCCTGTCTGTGAGACGCTCAGAGGCTCTCAGTCCTCTCGTGGACAGAAGGCATCAGCACCCAGTGAGGCTGTGGCACAGGTACCTGACTTGTCCTCTCGACCCCGAGGGAGCCGGACTTAGCGCTTCCGGCCCCTTGCATTTTTATTCCCCAAGAAAATTTTTTAAAATGTATTTCCTTTTAATTGGAGGATAATTGCTTTACAATATTGTGTTGGTTTCTGCCGTATATCTGCCATGAATCAGCCACAGGCATCCATGTGTCCCCTCCCTCTTGAACCTCCCTCCCACCTCCCACCCCTAAGATTTCCATGTAAAATTATAATGTGATCAGTATCGGGAAAAAGAGTGACGCTAGACTCCCTTTACTTCTAGAACTTTCTCCCATGGCTCCCGGGACTAATAAGAAAATAAATTAAAATAGTGTTGAATCTAAAGGGAGAAAAAAGCATCTTTACAATCACTGACCAAGAATTCTGTGCTGACAATGGATTTGTTTATTAAATAGCAAGTTTTTGACAGTGACAATAACTACATGTAGAAAACGTTTGTTTTAAGAATCTTGAAAAAAATACACAGAGACTTCTTCCAACGGTTATAAGCAGAAAGACTGCTTGTTCTCCCTATTTTATAAATTCTCTTCTAAATAAGAGTGTACGTTTCACATTTAATAAACAGTCACTGGGTTGGAAGGATTTCTTTTCTGGATCTAGCAGTGGTGGTGGTTTGGTGGCTATGTCATGCCCTACTCTTGTGAGCCCATAGGCGGTAGCCTGCCAAGTTCCTCTGTCCATGGGATTTCCCCCTAGTAGACCAAAGGCCAAAGGGATTTTTTAGTTTAGTTTTGGTTTGGTTTGTACGGGCTTCCCTGATGGCTCAGATGGTAAAGCATTCACCTGAAATGCAGGAGACCTGGGTTTGATCCCTGGGTTGGGAAGATCCCCTGGAGAAAGGAATGGCTACCCACTCCAGTATTCTTGCCTGGAAAATTCCATGGACAGAGAAGCCTGACAGGCTACAGTCCATGGGGTCACAAAGAGTCAGACATGACTGAGTGGCTTTCACTTTCATATGAGGTTATTTTTTTTCTGTTCTAATTTACACCACTATTTATAGACCAGCCATTTTGTATACTTAGAATACTTTCCAAAATGCAGGGAAGAGGTCCAGTGGAGTTTCTAGAGGTCTTCTCCTCTCTGGTCTTGAGACAAAGTGAACCGCTGCTGATCTCTGAAGCAGTGGTCTTTGATCAGCTCATGTCAGAAGCCTCCCCCATTTGTCCCTATAACATCACTTACTGGGCAGCCAGGATGAGTGTTGTCAGGTCAAATACAAAAGTTCAATTTGAATTTAAGATTTTAAAAAGTGAACAGTATTTTAGTATAAGCGTGTCCCCAACATCACAAGGGCAGATAATAGTCATTTATTTGAAATTAAAATTGAACCGGGCACCCAGTCTGTGCTCTTATTTGATTAAGTGGCATCTTGAGCCATGTTTGGGGCTGCATGGGAAGCATTCCCAGCAGTGGCAGACACTCATGCCACATATCTGCTGCCTCCTTGAGCCTGTCCATCTCTGCTCACCTGCTCTTCTCTACCCAGCTGGTCTTGCCAACATACAGCAAGAGGCTGTTGCCACTGGAGTGAGCAACTCTCTCTTTACCATCTTTCTTGTGTCTCAGACTCCCATGTCTATATTTAGGACATCCCCTCCTTCTCGGCCCTGTAATAGAAGCCATTATCCATCTATCCATCCACCCGTCTATCTGTCCATTCATCTGTTTATCCATCCATCCATCCATTTATCCATTCATCCATCTATATATCCATCCATCCATTCATTAATCTATCCATCTAGCCATCCACTTATTCATCCATCCATCCATCTATCCAACCATTCAGTAAGTATTTATAGAACATCTTTTAAGTACCAGGCATCGTGCAGTAAAGCTGTAATCTCTCTGGGGACACGTTATGTGAACAATTAATGGTCTGTCTTGGAGCTAACTTCTTGAATGCAGCTGTTGTGAAGAACAGAGCAGCTCTGATCCCAGCATCTCTGGACCTTTCCAGGTGAGTCTGCATACCTCAGATGCTACCAGTCACCCTGGCACTAGTCCTGTGAAATGGAGTACAGAGACCCTGAGAGTGCTCTATCTCATCGTATGAGTCAGGGAAGGCTACATGTATCAAACAGACCTCAACATGTGTAGTCACACGAGAAGTTTGCTTCTTGTTCAGGTAGTACTCTTGGGCAGGGGCAGAGGTTGGTGGGCACCCCAATTCAGCACAGTTATTCAGGGGCTTGGCCTGGCTTCCCTCTTTACTAGGTCAGTGGTCACTTCTAAGCTTGCCCAGAGTCATCATCATTCCAGCCAGCTCGGAGAGCATGGTGGCATGTGTGGGAGACTTTGAAGACCCACTTTGGAAAAGGCTCACATCACTTCTACTCAGATCCCTTAGCTACTAGCCACATGGCCACGCCTAGTTGCAGGGGATGCCAGGCAGTGTGTGCCCAGGAAGATGATTAGAACGAGGATTTGGTTAACTTCTCTGAACCTCGGCTTCCTCATCTATTAAATACTCCACCAATGTTCCTCAAAGTCGGTTGATAAAATCTCTGCTGGGACCCACTGTCGGCAGGTCTGACAACAGTCCCTGGTATCCCTTTCCTGATGTCAGACCTCCCTACACCCCACCAAAGCCACTCTGTGGGTGAAGGAGAACTGAGACCTGTTCTGTTTCCCCATCCTGCCTGCTTCCTGGTTCTGCCCTTTTCCACCTGCTGCTGAGACTGAAGACAGTGCATTGACTGGCTGGTGTCTTGGGAATGTTGAGTGCCTTTCTCTATAGAAGCAGCTGTAGGTGGGGTGGTTAGATGCCCACCAAAGCCCAGCCCCCATCTTCTGGCCTAAGGGGTGGGCTGGAGGGAGGCCCTGGCACCTGGGCAGTTCCCATAGCAGCATCTCAGGAGGCTCAGCAGTAGGGAGTGGGGGTGGAGTATAGAGTCCCCCCCCCCGCAACCACCAAAGCTTTGTGAGTGGCTGGTTCCCATGGCAACTGTGGGGTGGCCTTCACAACAGTCAGGAACTGTGGCCCTGGCTAGAAGCTGACAGTGAGTAAGCCCGGAGCCGCCTGTGGCCGCAACGTGGAGAAGGGCACCTTTCAAGCCAGGCTGTTTCCATTACCAGAAGGCCCTTAATAGCTCTGTTTCTGTCTCATTGAAAGAAATATTTACTGAGCATCTGTATGCCAGACACTGTTGTGGGTGCTCAGAACGGGGTCACTGGCCCTGGCTTGGCAAGGCTCCCGGCCTGGAGGGGTCGTTGCACAAACCTCCATGCAGAGGAGCAGTGCCCATGTGACCCAGGCAGGAAGGGGTGGGTGGGAGGACTCTGGGAAGACGAGAGGCAAGAGGATGAATAGGTTTCAGGAGCAAAGAGGAAGGTTTGGTCTAAACAGCACCTTCAGGGCTTCCCTGGTAGCTCAGTGGCAAAGAATCCGTGCAGGGAACCCAGGTTTGATCCCTGGGTTGGGAAGATCCCACATGCTGTGGAGCAACTAAGCCCGTGCATCACAGTTATTGAGCCTGTGTTCCAGAGCCCAGGAACCGCAACTACTGAAGCTGGAGCGCCCTAGGAAGCCTGAGTGCCCTAGAGTCTGTGCTCTGCAACAAGAGAAGCCACTGCAAGGAGGCTGTGTGAGGAGACAGCTTATTAACAAGGCCAGGTCCGGATCTTCTGTCCTCTTCTGCTCGGCTTCTCCACTGGGCCATCTTTCCATCCCTCACCTGTGTGGCCCTGATGGTTAAATGTCATCCCTAGGGCCACTTGCATCCTCTTCACCTGCTGGGCTTCCACCTGGAGTGGCCGCTGATTGGACAGTGACCACAGGCATTTCAAGCTTGAGTTCTTTGTCCTTGACGGTAGCATCTCACCAGAGCGTCCCGGGTAGCAAGTGAAGGTGGATTTGTGTGCTTTGCATTTTTTTCTGCACACTTTGGGCTCTTAATAAATGCAGTAAATTCCCGAGCAGGGCCTCCCAAACTCAGTTTCATAAGATGCAGGCTTGTGTTATAATGGGGTAGGTGGAATGATCAGGTGAGCTTGGTACCAAGGGCAAGAAATCAATCACCTCTCTCTCTGTAGCCGTCTGATCTTCCATTATGGTAGGTGTGTTATCTTGGGACTTCATTATGTATGGAATAAAGACATCATCTCTGCCAAGTGCCGAGGGAGCAAACTCTACCCGCAGACCTTGCAGACACAGTTAGTGCGGTGCTGAGAGATTCAGAAGGTCGGGTCATGGTTCAAGCTGGGGAGGTGGTCCCGGGGAAAATCCCGACCTCAGTACTACACTGGGCCTGTTCCTTGAGCATGGTGTCCATGGGTGGGTGTAGCTGCCTCTGGTGCCCACCAGCAGAGCCCTGGGGTCAAGCAGTGGAGGTGTTGAGCCCCCAGACCGGCAGGGAGCCCCTCAGGACAGTGCCTGGACGCCCCCTCCCCCAGGTGCCCTCCTCAATCCAGGCAGGCCTCCTGGATCTCATCAGGCCACAGCTGCCTGGCAGCCTGGACACAAGAGCAGAGAGTGGCCTGGTTCCCATCGCTGGAGTGCTGAGTCGGCCCGTAATCATTGTCAGAGGGCACATTCCAGGTCCGTGGTTTAAGAGGAGAACACATTTCTGTCTATAATCTAGCAGCCGTCCCCCTCTGGGTGTTTAATGCTTCTCTGAGGCTCAGCAGCACTCCTCCTCCGGTCTAGACCTGACCGTCCGGCTTTGATTTCAGACACAGGCTAGCAGGATGCTGGGAAGGGCATGGGGCCCCCTTCTCCCCCCACCGCCTCGCCAGTTTGGATCTGCCTCCAATCTTAAACATGCAGATGTGGCCAGATGAATGTGCGCCATGTGGATTCCCCAAGGAGCGCAGGACTCTGCATCTTTGCTGAAAACACCCAATAAACCGCTGGCCTCAAGGCTCTGTTGTTTCAGGGCAGGGCTTGAATGTAGCCCCCTTCAGCCTGCCAGGGTGCCTCTGACCACATCACTGCTTGCGGTCCACACAGACACGACTCCCTGAAGCCCCAGAAGGGAGCAGAGGTGGGTCCAGTCTGCTCTTCGTGTGCTGGGTGGGTTCTCTGCAGTAAGCACTCTGCTCTGTGTACCAGGTGACATGGGGACCACCTGTCACCAGGGATGGGGAGGCAAATGAGCTGTAGATCCCAGCCAGGCATCCATTCACCCACGGGAGGCTCTGAAAGCTCGCTGGCTGGGGTTCAGGGTGCACCCTGGCATGAAAGGAAGAGTCTGTCTGAGTGCGGTGAACACTTTTCTAGGTTACAGCCAGCCCAGTGGTAACAGCCAGCTATCCCATAATGAAACACCGAGAGAATTTCTATCGGCCAGAGAGCCAGAAAATGAAGGCCCATGTGTTAAACGGCTTCACCAAAGATGAGATGTGTGTTGGAGCTGCAGGGAGGTTGTGTGGTCCCTGGGCTGGGCTGACTCACGCTCGGAGGGCAGCCTTCGAGGCCATGGACACATGCGCAGCCGGCCAGCCGGCCACAAGTCATGGCCACTCCCAGCGCTCAGGAATCTGGGGTCAATTAGGGATCCCTGGTGCCAGAGCATCTAAAACAACTGCAGACAGCAGGGTGGGCCCTGCTGTAACAGCAGAGGAATGCAGAATGCATAGGCACAATTGGGCCGTCCCTAAAGTAAATCAACATCCTCCCCGCCCCCACTCCCATCCTGCAAGGCCTTTTTCTCTGGATTGCCTGTGGCCAAGTTTAAGCCACTGGTCTGTACAATGACCACCAACTCCATCACTTACCCTTTGCCGTGGGTGCAGAAGTCATAGTCATTTAGGGGAGGAGGTGTCTGTCAGCTTTGGAAGGGCCACTGATAACTCTCCTTCTCTGATTCCACCCACAGGGGATGTTGTTAAGCTAGAGGCGTCTGTGATTCTTTGACCAGAATGTGAGGTCTTTATTTGTTTCTGTTGTGGTTTCGCATTGCTGCGTCAGCTGTTATCTCCATGGAGGGGGCTGAGTTTCCAAGGCAGACTGACTCAGGGAAGTGGAGGGTAAGTGGAGTCACCTGGCAGAGCTCAGGGGCAGCGGGACACAACCTGGACACCCAGGCGGTGACATCTAGGAGATGTCACTATTATTTCTGGTGCACAATTTGGGGCATATTTCGGCAGCTGAGCACCCATTCAAGTCACACCTCCCAACATGTGAGGTGGGCTTGGGAAGGGGTCATCCCAAGCGAAGGCTCAGAAGACAGGCAAGACTTTGCTTCTTCCCATCAGAATCTGACATTGAAATAATATGTTCAAGCTCCTGTTTTATAACTGGGTCAAGACTCAGTTATACTTGGTTATAAATAGCCAGTGCTCAGTATCACGAGTGTTATTTCAATTTGCACTTAGTGAAACATTTAGTATTTACTAGGAAAGATGAAAGGTAACAACAAGAAAGATAAACCCGAGATGACTCTATAACCTCTTGTGAATACTAGGGTTTGCGGTCCGTATGGAGGTTGGCAATCGTGAGCTGCCTTTTCCAGAGAGGAGTTAGCACATAGGATTTAGATCAGATGTCAGATTTCCCCATTCTTGAAGTCTCCTACAAATCTTAGTTCAGTCCAATGGAGCAAGTACCATTAAGGCAAGTCTCTGTCTTACAGTCACACCCATAAGTGACTAACACACTGATCTCATCCTGTCACTCAAAAACCCTTTAGCAGGCCACGCAAATGCCCTCAGTGTGAAGCCTCGGCTTCAGGTAGCTTTCAGGCCCTACAGGACCTCTGCACCCAGCCTGCCATCCCCAGCTCCCCGGAAATCACTGGGGCTCTGCTGAGCTGCTCCCTACAATCCTCCAGCTGCCAGCCTCTGGGAGGACCAGCCTCCGTGCTGAGAAGGTTCTTCCTTCACACCCCCCCCACCCCCACCCTCAGCCATCTACATCCTATCCACCCATAATGGCCAACTCACATTCCTTCCATCTTGACTTCTTCTCCAGTTTCATTCTTTTGCATGAACCTGGTGGAATGGTAAAATTTCTCCATCATTTACTTTTTCTTTTTTTTTTTGGCTGCACTGCTTGGCATGTGGGAATCTTAGTTCCCTATCCAGGAATTGAACCCCCTCCCTCTGCGCTGGAAGTGCAGAATCTTAAGCACTGGGCCACCAGGAAAGTCCCCTCCACCATTTATGTTTAAAGTCTCTCAAACAGGAACTTCTGTGGTTGGTTTAGACTGGGCATGTATCTGGTTGCCCTCTGCAGACTGTATTCCTTGAGGGTCACCAGCAGCTATGTCCTGTGGGCAGTGTCCTCAAAGCAGGAGAAAGGGCAAGGGACAGAAAGTCTAGGGTCTGGTCTCTGCTGTGGGACCTTGGGCCCATTCCCCACTCTCTGGGGGTGTCCCCGGCTCCCCCACCTGCTGCACCCTCCCCTGGTCTGCCTGGTGGCCTCTGCTGTCTGCCGTTTATAGCTCAAGACTCACCTCATTAGGCCTCCCAGTAAGCTCCAGTCTCCTTCCTCTGGATCCCTTCCCATCCTGGGCACACCCCTCACTGGTCTTGTCACCCGTGCTGGCTGGCTTTGCTGTGCTGTCCGCCTCCCCGTTTGTCAAGAGCTCCCAGATTCCTCTTGGCTCCCCAGTGTTACTGCAGGGCCTGGTGTCCAGCAAAGACCTAACACAGCTCATTTCATGAATATGAGGTGAATCTGCTTACCTCACAGGACGATGGTGGTGGTTTAGTTGCCCAGTCGTGTCCAGCTCTTTGCAACCCTGTAGACCTCCAGGCTCCTCTGTCCGTAGGATTCTCCAGGCAAGAATACTGGAGTGGGTTGCTATTTCCTCTCCAACCTCATAGGATAAGATCTCCCAAATAAATAACAATGAAATAATAATTCTATGATAATAGCAAGTAACAAAATGGCTTTGTATTTGCCGCGTGTCTCATCTGACAGCCCAGTCCATTAGATAAGGACCATTGTTACTTGCATCATAAAGATGCTTGGATTAAATCATAATAAATCACCACAAACCCAGTGGCTTGTAACAATACACATCCATTACCTTGTTTGTGGTCCTAGATGTCAGAAGCCTAAAGGCAAGGTGTCGGCAGGGCTGCAGTCCTGAGTGATCTGAGGAGAATCCATCTCTTGCTTTATTCAGTTTCTAGAAGCTGCTTGTGTTCCTCAGCTCACAGCTATGTCACTCCAACTGCCAGCTTCCCTCACCTCATCTCTTGGGACTGACTTGAACCCCCAGCCTTCCTCTTACAAGGACCCTGGTGATGATGCTGGGTTCATCTGGATAAATCAGGATTATCTCCATCTCAAAATCCTTAATCATATTTGTGAAGTCCCCTTTCCCCTGTGAGGTCACCTAGTCACAGTTTCCAGGAATTAAGAAAGGGGCATCTTATGGGACCATTACTCTGCCAACCACAATGAGGAAACCGAGAAATACAGAAGCAATTCTGTGCAAGAGTGCTAAGTGTAAAGCATTTTGTAAGCAGGAGATTATAATAGTGTTGCTCATAGCATCAAGCACTTGGGAGATATTCAATTAACACTTTGAAGCGGAAGTGATTCCTTTAAAGTGAAGTGAATTGTCCCAACATCTATTAACGTGCCTGTTTGAAGATTTTAACATTTAGTTTTCCAATCTTGCAAAATGATCTTTGAATTCTAGAATTCTAGGGTCTTTTTATTCTCATTTTATTATGATCCTGTGAACATTAGGTTATCACTTAGTTCTTGCTTATTCCTTAGGCGATCTTTGTGAGGCAGTGTAACCTTATTTACTATCTAAAGAAGCAAAGTCATTCTGTCTTGGAGTGAGTCAATACCGCATTAAGATTGCAATGAAATATGGATTGAAAATACAGTCTCTCTTTCCAGGCCAAATCCCATGGATGGAGGTGCCTGGTGGGCTGCAGTCCCTGGGGTCGTTAAGAGTCGGACACGACTGAGTGGCTTCACTTTCACTTTTCGCTTTCATGCATTGGAGAAGGAAATGGCAACCCACTCCAGTGTTCTTGCCTGGAGGATCCTAGGGACGGGGGAGCCTGGTGGGCTGCCATCTATGGGACCGCACAGAGTCAGACACGACTGAAGTGACTTAGCAGCAGCAGCAGCAGGCATACATTTGGGCTTCCTTGGTGGCTCAGATGGCAAAGAATCTGCCTGCAATCCTGGAGACCCAGGTTCGATCCCTGGGTCAGGAAGATCCCCTGGAGAAGGGAATGGCTACCCACTCCAGTATTCTTGCCTAGAGGATCCTGTGGGCAGAGGAGACTGGCGGGCTACAGTCCATGGGGTCACAAAGAGTCTAAGCGACTAACACTCAGTTTTCACTTTCAGGCATACATTCATCTGCCGTTTGGCATCTATAGGGTGTCTTTCACGCACCAAGCCCTGGATGACATATGCGAGGAGCGCTGATGGACATGAGTTCCATCCTCTGACGAGCTTGCAGTTCACAGAGGAGGACAAATGGACAAACATGCAGTTATGATGCCACACGAAAGGAGTATAAACCAGGAGGGAACTGCAGGCTGCACTCCTCGCCAGTGGTGTCCAGGGAGCCCAGGTACCGAGACGTGTAAGAAGGAACTGTGGATGTAGATGTGGCTGTGAGCGGCGCAGGGAACAGAGGCTGGAAGGGTCTCCTGTGGCTGGCGAACCCTGAGGTCTGTGAGGAGCAGAGGGAGATGCCCAGGAGGGAGTGGGTATGAGGGGCAGGATGTGGGGGAGATGAGAGTGAAGTGGGTGCCACCTCTTACAATTTGACTTCCTTGGTTCTGTACACTGCGCATTGTCCTGTTTGCTTTTGTCCCTGATGTCTTTCAAGCCTTTTAGTCTTAATAAATGCATACACTGAGATAAGACACAATGTGTTTGCCCAGGGGCACCCAGGAGGCATCAGAGGTTTAGCACTGACCTGGGAGATACATGGAGGCGTCCCCACCAACATGAGCCTTCTCTCTAAGTCTCTGAGAGTAAGTTACTGATGAGGCTGCAGGGTTAAAAAGGGTTGCACCTTATGACCCAGCAATCCCACTGCTGGGCATACACACCGAGGAAACCAGGATTGAAAGAGGCACATGTACCCCAATGTTCATCGCAGCACTGTTTATAATAGCCAGGGCATGGAAACAACCTAGATGTCCATCAGCAGATGAATGGATAAGAAAGCTGTGGTACATATACACAATGGAGTATTACTCAGCCGTTAAAAAGAATTCATTTGAATCAGTTCTAATGAGATGGATGAAACTGGAGCTGATTATACAGGGTGAAGTAAGCCAGAAAGAAAAACACCAATACAGTATACTAACACATATATATGGAATTTAGAAAGATGGTAATGATGACCCTGTATGCAAGACAGCAAAAGAGACACAGATGTGTAGAGTGGACTTTTGGACTCAGAGGGAGAGGGAGAGGGTGGGATGATTTGGGAGAATGGCATTGAAACATGTATACTATCATGTAAGAAACGAATCGCCAGTCTGTCTGATGCAGGATACAGGATGCTTGGGGCTGGTGCACGGGGATGACCCAGAGAGATGTTATGGGGAGGGAGGTGGGAGGGGGGTTCATGTTTGGGAACGCATGTACATCCGTGGTGGATTCATGTCAATGCATGGCAAAACCAATACAGCATTGTAAAGTAAAATAAAGTAAAAAGAAAAATTTTAAAAATTCAAAAATCAAAAAAATAAGCGGGGGGGCGGGGGGGGGGGGGCGCGGGGGGCTGCACCAGTTCCCTTTCTGTCAGTAGAGCTCCCGACTTTGGCCTCATCTTCAAGCCCCTTCTCTCAGCAGAGCATTTAACCTCTCTGAGCCTTTATTTCTTGGTGACAGTAATATGCATTCCCTCATCTCTTGTAAGGATGAAAAGATGCAATACAGATGGTCCCCAGCTTACGATGTTTGGACTGATTTTTCTTCTTTCAGTTCAGTAGCTCAGTCGCATCTGACTCTGCGATCCCCACGGACTGCAGCACGCCAGGCTTCCCTGTCCTTCACTATCTCCCGGAGTTTGCTCAAACTCATGTCCATTGAATCAATGATGCCATCCAACCATCTCATCCTCTGTCGTCCCCTTCTCCTCCTGCCTTCAATCTTTCCCAGTGTCCAGGCCTTTTCCAGTGAGTCAGCTCTTTGCATCAGGTGACCAAAGTATTGGAGTTTCAGCATCAGCCTCAGTCCTTCCAATGAATATTCAGGACTGATTTCCTTAGGATGGACCGATTTGATCTCCTTGCTGTCCAAGGGACTTTCAAGTCTCTTTTCATCTTTACAATTGTGGAAAAGTGGGATGCTTTCCATAGAAACCAGTAGAAATTTTGAGCGTGGCTCTTTTCCTGAGCTGGTGATATGCAGTGCGGGCCTCTCTCGTGATGCTGAGCAGTGGCAGCAACCACAGCTCCCTGTCAGCCATGCGATCCACAGACTGACACACTCACAACTTTTCCAGACCCAGACAGTCACTCTGCTTTTCACTGTCAGTACAATGTTTGATCAATTGCATGAGATATTCAACACTTTGTTATGAGACAGATTTAGTGTTTTGCCCACCTGAAGGCTGATGTAAGTGTTCTGAGCATGCTGAAGGTAGTCTGGGCTAAAACTGAGATTAGGGTACTAAACGCATTTTTGTCTCAAGATATTTTCAATTTACAATGGGTTTTCCCAGACGTAACCCCACTGCAAGTCAGGGAAGTTCTGTATATGTAAAGTTCCCAGCTCAGTGGGTGCCTGGAGCTTAACAGGCACACAAGAAATGTGCCAATCATTGGGAAATTGTGCCCAAGGGAAGCTTTAATTACAGTTCCTTTTTTTCTATCCCAGCTCAAGGATTTGCTTCCAAGACAATTAACAGGCCATAGAATTCTGCCACCTCTCAGCTGCTGCTGATAGCCAACAGACTTCTGGAAGGGTCTCTCGAAGTGGGGATACTCAGACAGGTGCCGGCACGTGGCTCCACGGCTCCACGTGCGTCCAGATTGGTGACCATTACACGAGACATGTGCTTAAATATTTACTACGCGCAGAGTACCCCCAGCACGGCGGGGCTCAGGAGAAAGTCCAAGAAGCAAGACAGCTTTGGCATCAACCACTCCTCGCCTGGTGGAGCAGATGCCTTGACGGGAGGCATTGTCAACAGACGGGGCCACTGTTGCTTTAAAAAACTAACAACAATTATCGCCCCTCAAACTCAGGAATAAATATCAGGCGTGACAGATCGGATGTCAAACGTAGGCAATTAGAATGGCTCCCTGGTACCATTTCACTGAGTATTCCAGAACGTAAGTTCCTGGCGTGAATGCCTGGTGAGAATGCTACAGGCAAGGAGGGGGAGGAACAGACACGATTCAGCATCATCTCAGTGCTGCAGGAACATTCTTGTAATCACTATTATTTCTCTTTTTTTAAAAAATGTATTCATTTTATGTGAGGCTGTGCTGGGTCTTCATTGCTGTAGGGGCTTCTCCCTGCGGGCACACCGGCTTAGCAGTTCCACAGCATGTGGGCTCATCCCAGATCAGGGATCGAACCTGTGTCTCCTGCATTGGCAGGCAGATTCTTTAGCTCTGACCCACCAGAGAAGCCCTCTAATTTCCCTTTTACAGAGAAAGTCTCTGGCTCAGAGAAGGTGAGTAAATGTACCCAAGGCCACCCAGAATGAGAGGCAGGGCCAGGGTTTGGCTCTTGGCTCCTGGCCTTTACAAGCATGGCACAGAGGAAAGACTCATACAAGAAGTGTCCCAGCATCCTTTCGAAAGTCTCCTTGAGAACACGGGCCTCAAGAGCCGCCTGGGTGGCCAAGAGGCCCTGGTTTTATTTGACGGTAAGAGGAAGGAAATTCCATCCACTAAAAGCAGCCCTGATCCTTAGGCCTCTCTGTCAGTTTCCTTCAGAGATGGTCACAGCAGTGTGTTCAGGGAGGCGGACAAGATAGGGCCAGAGCCAATGCCAAACAGGCAGCCAGGGGGACCACGGCCATTGCCAGGGTAACCGAAATCCGTGCTATCGAGGGATTTCTGGGAGGATTTGATTCTCTCTTGGATCCTATCCAGGAACATCGAGTGAAAACGACATACAAGGTTTCAGAGTCGGGAGGGGAGGCAGGCGCCACCTGCAGACTGCTCCATCTAGGGGGCATGCCCCCTGGCGCCCTGCAGCCCAGGGAGCCCACATTCCTGCACCTGGAAGGAAAGTCTGCTCAGACTCTCACGGGAATCCAGGAGGGCAGCCTGTTTCAGGGGCCTGGAGGCCAATGCAGAAACCCTTTAGGTCTCTTCCCTGTATCACAGACCTGGGGCTCCCCAATCCTGGGAAGAATATGACTTTGTAGGTAGGGGGGCTGGTGGGGGTGGGGAAGGGGCTGGTGGTGGGAGTTGGGGGCTGGTGGGGGTGGGGGCTGGTGGGGGAAAGGATGGTGGGAGTGGGGGATGGTGGTCGGGGAGCTGGTGATGGGGCTGCTGGTGGGTGGGGGATGGTGGTGGGGGAGACGGGGGTGGATGGTGGTGGTGAGGGCTGGTGGGGGTGGAGGATGGTGGGGGGGTTGGTGGGGGGATGATGGTGGGGGATGGTGGTGGTGGGGGATGGTGGTGATGGTGGGGGGGATGGTGGTGGTGGGGGATGGTGGAGGGGGGATGGGGGGATGGTGGGGGGGATGGGGGGGATGGTGGTGGTGGGGATGGTGGTGGTGGGGATGGTGGTGGTGGGGATGGTGGTGGTAGGGGGGGATGCTGGGGGGGATGGTGGGGGAGTGGTGGTGGGAGGATGGTGGTGATGGGGATGGTGGTGGTAGGGGAGGATGGTGGGGGGGATGGTGGGGGAGTGGTGGTGGGAGGATGGTGGTGAGGGGGATGGTGGAGGGGGGATGGTGGAGGGGGGATGGTGATGGTAGGGGGATGGTGGGGGGGATGGTGGGGGGGATGGTGGGAGGGGGATTGTGGTGGGGGGATGGTGGGGGGGATTGTGGTGGGGGGATGGTGGGGGGGATGGTGGGGGGGATGGTAGGGGGAATGGTGATGGGGGGACTGTTGGTGGGGGGCATGGTGGTGGTAGTGAGGGGAATGGTGGTGGGGGGGATGGTGGTGGTGGGGTGATGGTGGTGGGGGGTATGGTGGGGGGGATGGTGGTGATGGGGGGATGGTGGGGGGATGGTAGGGGGCTGCTGGTGGGGGGCATGGTGGTGGTGGTGAGGGGAATGGTGGTGGTGGGGGGATGGTGGTGGGGGGATGGTGGTGGTGTGGGATGGTGGGGTGGCTGCTGGCAGTGGCGGGACGGCATCTGCATTTCTCCTGGTGGTTAGACGTGGGAGGTCTGGGGCCGGATTTTGAAAACGACTGCTTTTCCTGCCAGCACAGCTTCCACTGCAGGCCCTCTGACTGCCCGGAGTCTCAAGGCATTCTCCAGAAAAGGCATCCACACTGGAGTCAAGAGGAGTCTTCCCTGGGTTCATGGGTGAGCTGTGGGTGCTGTCAAGGCTCAGAGGGAGGGCTGTCCCTGTGACTCTGCTCACGTAGTCCCCCCACCCCAGAAGAATGTCCCCCTGGAGTGGGTGGCCTGGGCTCACCCAGAGATGTACAGACAAGAGCTCAGAGCTGGCTGGCTCCCTATAGCCCGGTGGCCCCGAAAGGGTTAAGGGTCTGCCTGGAAGCCTGGATTCCAAGGAGTAATTTGAGCCCCTGGAAAACAGGGCCCTTTCTGTCTGGCACTCTGGCACCCCAGCTCTGGTGCTTGTCCCTGGGGGGTCCAAGACCTTGAGCCTCCCCTCCTGCCTTCCCCCTTGGTGAGGGAAGAGATTAGCCAGCACTCCCCTCCCCCCCGCCCCCCCCCCGCCCCCCCCCCCCCCCCCGCCCCAGGACAAAGAATGCACATGCAAGAAGAGGGGGCACTCCTGAATGTTCTGGAGTATAAAATAAACATGTGTGTGAAGTAGTGACTGAGAGATGCAAAATATGTCCCTTCAGAGCAGGAGAAGTCTGCCTCCTTCCTCCTGCTTCCCTGCAGGCCCTCTGGCTGTCTTGATCTTGCAGGGTTATAACTGCTATTTTGGTGACTGGTAGAAAACGCTTTCTTTAGGAAGGGAATTAATGACTGAAAATTTAGTGCTTTGTAAACACAGTATAGAAAGCATCCCCCTGGGCTCGCCTTATTCCTTGGCAGGGAGGGAGGCTGGATGGGAGAAGAAATGGTTCCAGCCCAAGAGAGGCCCCCACGCCAAGCGCTGTCTGCTTCTTGTAAAGCCCAGCCCCACAACACTGGGGTGCTCCAAACCCTGAGAAAGGAATGTCACAGAAAGCAAAAGAAGCAGGGGGAATGAGACCCGTCCATTGAAAAAAATACCAAAAGGTGAATTTTTCTAAGATAAATGTATATTTCAGTAAAAATGTATGTCCTTGGCAAATCCAGCTTTTGACCTGAATTAGAGCAATCTGTTGTTTACAGAGCCCAAACCCGCAGACTAATTACTCTCTTTGTTCTTTTAAACTTTTAAGGCCTGGCCAGTGACATAAAACCCTTGGAAATAAAAGACCTCTCAGGACAAGCCTTCAACTGTAGGCATGGGAATAGTGATGGTGGGGTTGTATTGCTGGCATGGATACAGCAAGTCACTAACAGGACTGGGCAGTGGGGAGGGTAGTGGCTCATTTGATAAAATAACAGCCTTCCAGGCGCTTTCCCAGAGAAGTTTCCTGGGCCCCAAGATCTTTCTCCTTCAAAGCTGCCTTTCCCACAGGCTGGCCTTTTCCTGCCTAGTTATTTCCTCCTTGAGAAAAGTACCTGGCAACCTCATTTTAGCAAATCTTCACATCTCTGAAAGTTAGCCAGTCCCTCTTGGGGCCCCAGAGTGGGGGTCTCGGGGGGTGGAGGGGATAGGGTGGAACTGCCCAGGTCTGATCCAGGGGATTCATCCATTCTTCCCCAGCATCTTGGTTTGCTTGTGTAAATTCATTTATTCTTTGAACAACTGTATTGAGCGCTGAGTATATTCGGATTTTTTGGGTTGAATCCTTGAGATTTAGGAATTGTCTCAATACTTGTCATAGCAACAGCAGTCAAAGAAGTCTATGACTTCGGGGATGTCTTAGTTTTTCCGTCAGCCTGCCATGACTTTCTGTTTCTTCCTACGTTTCCACACATGGCACCAGCCAGACTAGTGAAATGGTATTGCTGGGTGTCTTCTGGGCCTTGGGGTTCAGAATGATCCTTCCTATTATTTCAACATCGTAAGGAATTTCATAGATTTTTGAATCTGGGAACTGTGTATAATAAGATTGTAAACCGACTTAAAATTTTTTAAAATGAATCTGCTATCCAAGTCCTCTGAGGAATAAGAACATGCTTTCTGAGGTCAGGAAATCAGAGGAATTGGGCTTTGAGAGTCCCTTGGACAGCAAGGAGATCAAACCAGTCAATCCTAAAGGAAATCAACACAATAGTCACTGGAAGGACTGATGCTGAAGTTCTAGTACTTTGGCCACCTGATTTGAAGAGCTGACTCATTGGAAAAGACCCTGATCCTGGGAAAGATGGAAGGCAGGAGGAGAAGGGGGTGACAGAGGATGAGCTGGTTGGATGGCATCACCGAGTCGATGGACATGAGTCTGAGCGAGCTCCAGGAATTGGTCATGGACAGGGAAGCCTGGTGTGCTGCAGTCCATGGGATCACAAGGAACTGGACATGACTGAGCAACTGAACAGCAACAACAATTGCATACATAAGAGCAAAGTCTAGAAGAAACAGCTCGGAGGTGTCCCTATCAAAGGCTCAGTAGAATTAAAAGTGCTGGTAAGTAGCTAGTTTCAGAAAAATATCACCACACAGGCAGGCTGGCAGAGAATTTTAAAATTCTCTTTTCTTGCAAAAGATTACAAGTACTCGGGAGCCCTTTGACCTAATGTTGTAGCACAGAAAGATTACATCTGATGTCTTATTTTATTTTATTTGCATTTTGCTCTGTTTCGCAAAGGATTTAAGGGAGTTTGCAAAGGAGACAGAAAGTATAAGCTTAATATACACTGAAAATAGGAGCAAGGGAAAACGGAAAGATAAGGGTGGAAACATACAACGGAGCCAGGAGCTGTGCAGATTTGTAGACTTCCCTCCAATGGGCCGCCAGTTTGGCACTAGGGGTTGAAGAAGAAAGGGAACCAGATGGGTGTTTAACATGAAAGTGATCAATTACTTCAGAGACCACTATGTTTGGAACCAAGGAAAGACAGGCATTTCTCCTGAGGGCCTTTCCTTGCCAATGTGTGTAACATAGTAAACCACAACCTTAATAGCATCCTGTACCTGACCTCGCCTCCAATAGTTCAGAGCTGAGAAACTTGCCTAGGACTTCAATGCATTTTTTTCTTGGTGCATAGTGCGCTCCCAAATATCCTAACAGTTCAGTTCAGTTCAGTCACTCAGTCGTGTCCGACTCTTTGCGACCTCATGGACTGCAACATGCCAGGCTTCTCTGTCCATCACCAACTCCCAGAGCTTGCTCAAACTCATGTCCATCGAGTCAGTGATGTCATCCAACCATCTTACCCTCTGTCGACCCTTCTCCTCCTGTCTGCAATCTTTCCCAGCATCACGGTCTTTTCCAATGAGTCAGTTCTTCACATCAGGTGGCCAAAGTATTGAAGTTTCAGCCTCAGCATCAGTCCTTCCGATGAATAGTCTGGACTGATTTCCTTTAGGATTGACTGATTTGATCTCCTTGCAGTCCAAAGGACTCGAGTCTTCTCCAACACCAGTTTGAAAGCATCAGTTCTTTAGTGCTCAGCTTTCTTTCCCTCTGGAGATGAGAATGGCAAACCATCTCAGTATTCTTGCCTCGAGAACCCCACAAACAATATGAAATATCATATACCTGGGCACATACTTCTTTAATTTGGATCTGTGACTTTGGCCTAGAAAATGAAATCTTCCAGAATCTGCTCTACAGATCAAGTAGACGGGATAGAAAATATCCCCAGTGATCGTATTTTTCAACTTCCCTATTATAAGGAACATCCTGACAACGAGAGTGTCCACGTGAGACTCATAAGAAAAACGGCTTTGAGGCAAAGATCACCTGACCTGTGGGGAGGATTGGACAAGCCCCCAACCTTCAGCCTGCCTGGGGAGGGGACGGGGCTCCCCCGGATCCAGACACACGACACCCATCCCAGGTCCAGTCTGCACACCAGGAGACCAGAATGGGCGGTTTGATAGGTTTACACGGTAACAACCCTCTACTCCATCCCTTAGGTGTTTTCCTCCCCTCTGGTCACATGGGAGCCTGGTGGGCTGCCGTCTATGGGATCGCACAGAGTCGGACACGACTGAAGCAACTTAGCAGCAGCAGCAGCGGTCACATTTAAATGTGTTTAATTGATGCTTCTCCATGTTAGAGGAGAAATAAGCCTCTCCCTTTGATAGAAGCCTGGAGCTTTCCCTAGGAGGAGGGCACCCTGGGATCAGCCTTCTCATTCAATGACAGTTAAACGACCGGTTTCCTCGCCAGGTGCCCGGGCTCCTGCGCTCCGGGAGTAGGAAGGGCGGACACGCCATCTAGTGGCCGCTCTCAGAGCGTCCCCCACGGGCGCGCTCCTGACGCTCCCGGGGCTCCCAGATGGGAGGCAACGGCATCGCAGGGGTTAACCAAGAGCTTGTGCGGCATGGTCTCCCGTTCTCCTTCCAGCCAGACCGAGCCTTTCCACTAAGAGGGTCGCAAAGGGGCCTGGGCTGGCCTGGGCTGGCCTGGGCAAGAAACCCGGTTAATAAAGATGCAGCGTATCTTCCCTCCCTGACTCAGACCCCTCCTCGCCCTGCATCCCTGGGCTACGTGGTCTGTTTAGCCTGGGGCGCGCCTGCCAGCACCGCAACCCCCACCCCTTCTGCCCTCTGATGCTGGCAGCTTTCTCCTCGTCCTCTCCTGTGCTGGGTTCCCTGGCAACTCAGAGGAGCTCCACCTCGGGGTCTTGGAGCTCAGGCCGACCCTTCCTACTCTTCCAACATCAGCTGTTGTTCAGTTGCTCAGTCGCGTCCCACTCTTTGAGATCTCATGGACTGCAGCACGCAAGGCTCCCCTGTCCTTCACTATCTCCCGGAGTTTGCACAAACTCATGTCCATTGAGGCAATGATGCCTCCCAACCATCTCATACTCTGCCTCCCTCTTCTCCACCTGCCTTCCATCTTTGCCAGCATCAGGGTTGATTTCCTTTAGGACTGACTGGTTTGAGCTCCTTGCAGTCCAAGGGACAGTCAAGAGTCTTCTCCAGCACCACAGTTCCAAACCATCAATTCTTCGGCACCCAGCCTTCTTTTTGGTTCAACTCTCACTCACATCTGTACATGACTACTGGAAAAACCATAGCTTTGATTACGGACCTTTATCGGCATCATAGATTTTTGCAAACAAGCCCCAGGAACCGTTTATAATAGGATTTCCATGAGAAGATCTATTCCAAATTCCAAACAACCTATGTGTATGAAACTGTCTGTAAGATAAGGACTTTCCTTGTCTATAACTTTTGCTGCCCAGTACCCCCTTCTCTCAGTTCTCCTGCCAGGTCAAGATCAGGACCCAGGACTCTGGGACCCAGTATTTACCAAGTCAGAGGAGAGGGGCCCCAGTTTGGCTTAGACTGGGCCACTTGTAGGATTCAGATCTGCCTGGGCAAATCTGGTGGGCTGTGGAGTGGACCGGTCAGAAGCTGTGGGTAGTGGCCACTCAGGGCACTCAGAGGGCAGAGAGATGCATGGCCCGGATCCCGTCTGGAATGGACATGAGGCCCAGTTACTAGGAGCATGGCCAGCTGACGGTCTCCAGCTGCCCGCTCCTCCAGGCCATGCCTTGGCTTCCAAGCCTGATTGCACACGTACCCTTCTTAGGGTGGCCCAGACCAACTTCAGAGCAAGGCTGTGGTCCAAAGGCCCAGCATTTCTGCCTAGCACCGGACTCTTCTCCATGGTGAGCTGTGCCCCAGAAAACCTGCCGAGAACCAACCCCCCTCCCCACCCAGCCTGGCAACGCCCCTCTCCCTTCCCACAGGAGTCACTGGGCTGCATGTCTGACTCTGCTTCTGGGTCTGGAAGACCAATGCAACAGATGGCCCGACTCTGGGGAAGCTGGCCTCCTTGGCATCTTGGGGCTCTTGGCCCCCATTTGAGAGCATGACAATAACTGTAGGGGCCTTCTCAGGAAATCCACACCCACACCCACCCACACACACACACACACACACACACACACACACACACAAGTGCATACCTCCCAGGTCATCCCAAGGACCTTTGAGTCAGGTTGAGAACACCTGCCATGAAGGAGGGGAGGGCGATGGAGGAGGTGAGAGTGGGAGTTGATGAGAGAGCTTCCGGCATTGGCAGAGAAGGCTTAATTCTAATTTCTGCCTCGGATGTGACCCTCAGCCCGGCCTCCTATGAGCTCATGGACTCTACAGACGAATCGGAAGCCAATTCCCTTAAGTGCTGTGCGAGGCCCTGCAGGCAGGCTGCCCGGCCGGCCCTGTACAGCTCGGCTATGGCACAACGAGGCCTCAGAGAACAGAGCTGGGCTGGCATGGCAGCTGTCCACCTGGCAGGGGCAGGGTTGGGCACCACCTTGTCTGGGGAGACAATCATGCCCACTGGGCCCTGGAGATGAGGTGTCGGGCACCTTTGAAGGTGGACATCACTGAACAGAGTCCAGCTGGAGAGAGAGAGATGGCAGCTCAGTAGTGGCATATTCCAGGGCCTACTCCAGAAAGTCCCTCTTCCTGAAATCATTGGGGTGGGTTTGCAGGGGGATAGGTGTTCTCCACGAGAGGGTGGAGAAAGGAACCAGCAAAAGAAGATTCTTCAGGAAGGCCAGTGGTGCTGTAGGACTTTAACAGACACACACACAGCATTTATTATCCATCAGGCCCCACTTAAGCACCGACATATAGCACCTCATCTTGTTTACACATAACCTCGGGTGACAAGGCCTATCCTGAGTTCCATTTGAGGCTCAAAGCCACTGATGCACGAAGAGGTTGAGCAATCTGTTAAAGTCACACAGCTAACAATCAGCGGAGCTGGGATTTGATCCCAGGCAGTGAGGGGCAGGGGCGGGGGGTGGTGGTGGTGATCTGTGTTTTTTAGCTCTGTGCTCCATAGAGGTCAGGGACTTGGATGTTGATGCCAAAGGGTACATTCCCAGCTACCCATCTTACTGGTTGGAAGATGTCAGTAGGTTTCAGGCCTCTCTGTGACTCAGTTTCCTTAGCTGGGTGTAAAATGACGTTAATCCCACCGCCCAGAGATCTGTGAGGTCCAGATGAGCTAACCATGTAGAGGGACTTTGCTGGCACCCAGAAAAACACTTGGAGTGACACTGCGCAGATACAAAGTCTACGGACATATGCCAGCCACAGAATTCAAAGCGGCTTCTTCAAAGAAACTTGTGTTCCAAACCGCTCAGGCCAGCCAAGTCACAGCAGGCCTTGAGGTTCGGAGGCCTGGGGCCGCCACGGAGCTGAGGAAGCCAGGCATGTCTTTCCCCATGGGTCTCTTGCTGGGCACAGGGCCCGCAGCGCTCCTGGTTGCCTGGTGCCCTCTGTCTTCAAAGGGTTTACGTGCTGGGCATTTGCCCAGCCCCTGCTCATGCCTACCAGCGCTTGAATCAATAATTCCCTTGTTTCCCTGGGAGACAAGAGGTGTGTGGGAGAAGGCCCAGGGGACCCTGTCATCTGCCCAGCTATCTGGAAGGTTGGCTGAGCCTGGGGAGGAGGGTGTGGGCTGCACCCACGTGGGTCTCGCCTGCTTTCCATCAGGCCAGCCCAGGGCTTCGCACCACAGAGTGGTTCCAGGGAGCCCTGCTTGCTTTGGAAAAGGACACCCTTCCAGGGAGTTTAAAAGCCTCTGATTAATACACATTTAACTAACGTGACACTCTTCTACTACACATGCTTGGTGTAAAGCAATATGTACTCATATTCAGGAATACCAAACCCCAGTTCTACAAGAGAGAATGTGGTTTTAAGACTGGGGAGGTTGTCCCGGGGCTGCATAGGTGTAGAGTATGGGGAGCAGCCTGGGGAGAAAGCAGGAGTTTTTGAAATGAATTTTTACTGATTTATAAATGATGTGGGTGTTTGTTTTAAAGTAGGATATGAAGCAATTAAAAGCACAATGTAGTTTCACTTTGCAATTTGCATTCCATCAATCAGGATCCCCAAATACTCAAAGGCCTTCAGTGAAATGTTTCTAGAATGAACCTAAAATTTTAATCTTTTACTTCTCATTTCAGAATTCATTAGTCTTATCTCCTTAGAGGCTTTCCCCGCGCCCCGCCCCCCTCCCCGCCCCCGGTGTGGCATGGCATTAAGAGCTGGAGAGTGTAGTCTCATCACCTAAATCAACTTTATAAGCGACCAGTGGCTCTCTCCTCACTTTAACTGGAAGCATGAGCCACTTGCCAGGACTGAAAATGTCATCTCACCACTTGACTTCTTTCTCTGTCTGCAGCATCAGAACCCAGGTCACCTGGGGACTTACCTAGTGATCCAGTGGTTGGCACTCCACACTTCCACTGAAGAGGGCACACGTCCAACCCCTGGTCAGGGAACTAAGATCCTGCAAGCTGTGTGGTGCAATAAAACAAAACAAATAAAAAACAAACAGAAAAACCCAGATCACTTAGCATCTTTTACAGATATAGCAAAAAAAAAAAAAAAAAAAGATTTTTTTTCCCCATACAAATTTGTATAAGTATAAAAATGATGTGTGATTAAATCTGTTAATTTAATGACAAGAGCACCAGGAAAGTTTATTTAAAAAAAAAAAAAAAAACTGCCCTGAAGTTTTTAGTTTTCGTTTGTCAGCTTTACTCAACAAATAGCAAGTGTTTATTATAAACCAAGCATATGTCTAGCCATGGGGTTATAACACTGAACAAAATTGACAAAGATTCTGCTTTTCTAGAGCTTGATTTTAGAACAAGCATATTTTTTTCAAGAGAGTGAATGAATTTCAGAGTGTTAGGGTAGCGGTGTGATGGAAGGGCTCACTGGCAAGGCCTTTCAGAGGCGGGGGGAGTGTCTGAGTCGAGATGTGGATGCCAAGGTGGAGGCGGCCACAGACAGTGGGACAGTAGGCCGTCTAAGGAGCAGAACGCATGTGCAAAGGTGCTGAGGTAAGGGTCCACACAGTGAATCCAAGAACACAAGGGCCTCCAGGTTGGAGCAGGATGAAGAGGCCATCAGAGTGATTAGCAGGGCCCCAGTGAGGGGTTGGGCTTCCCTGTTGATGCCTTAGGAAGCTGTGGTGGGACATTTGGCTCTTCCGAGGAAGTATGAGAGGCGGTGGGAGGTCAAGAATTATGGGAGTTTTCTTTCCTACGGTCTGTGACCTACTGGCTCGACAGTGGTACTCATAGTCCCCTGGTGGGAGCTATTGTTGGACAAGGCTGCCAGTCCCCATGGGGCTGTGTGACCACCTGGCTGATGGAACCAAGTGGAAGCTGTGTGAGTCACTGTTGACCAAGTGGGTGACGTGTCCAGATGTCTTCCCACAATCTCTTGCTCATCGGGGTCACCTGGCAAGCCAGGTGTTGAAGGTGGAAGTGTCATTTGAGAGGATCCTTGAGAAACTCCTTGCAGAAGAAGATTCATGAATGAGAAATAATTCTTGCATTCATCTGAGCTTCTGATATTCAGGGGTTATTTGTTAAAGCAGCTGGCCTATTCTGACCAATACAACTGCCTGCTCTGAGTAGACAGAAATCTCATGGATAATTGTAGTAGTAAATAATCCCCATGTGATTTAGCCAGTAATTAGAGCTCTGCCTGACGAAGTCTTGTGTGGTCTCCGAGAAAGAGAAGCAAATGGCTTTTTCTGTCTACTCCATGATAAGGATTGTTAAGGAGAATCAAAATGGCCAGGAGTCTGAGAACAAAAATACAGGAGATATGAAAGCCCTTTAAAAAATGCACAAATCGAACAACCAAGCCTGAGAACATCACTTAGCCCAATTGTAGAGGGAACTGTGAATAAGAAAAATAAATCAGTGCCGTGACTGTCGAATTAGGCATCATCTATGCAGCAAATATTTAGTGAGAACTTGCCATGCCCAGGACTCGGTGCACCACGGAAAACAAGTCAGACAGGGTGCCTCTCCTGAAGGAGATTACAGTCCAGATGTAGGAGATGGAGACAAAAATGAATACATAAGACAGAGTTGTTTTGTTCAGTTGATAAGTATGTCCGACTCTTTGCAGCCCTATGGACTGCAGCACACCAGGCTTCCCTGTGCTTCACTATCTCCCAGAGTTTGCTCAAACTCATGTCCAGTAAGTCAGTGATCCCATCCAACCATCTCATCCTCTGTTACTCCCATCTCCTCCTGCCCTCAGTCATTCCCAGCATCAGTCTTTTCCAATGAGTTAGCTCTTCACATCAGGTGGCCAAAGTATTGGAGTTTCAACTTCAGCATCAGTCTTCCCAATGAATATTCAGGGTTGATTTCCTTTAGGATTGAGTGTTTGATCTTCTTGCAGTCCAAGGGACTTTCAAGAGTCTTCTCCAGCACCACACTTCGAAAGCACCAGTTCTTTGGCGCTCAGCCTTCTTTATGATTCAACTCTCACATCCATACATGACTACTGGAAAGGCTATAGCTCTAACTATACAGACCTTTGTTGGCAAAGTGATGAGTCTGCTCTTTAATAAGCTGTCTAGGTTTGCCATAGCTTTTCTTTCAAGGAGCAAGTGTCTTTTAATTTCATGGCTGCAGTCACCATCTGCAGTGATTTTGGAGCCTAAGAAAACAATATCTGTCACTGTTTCCACTTTTCTCCCATCTATTTGCCATGAAGTGATGGGACTGGATGCCGTTATCTTAGTTTAAGTGAAATAATTGTGAGTTCTATCAAGAGATTTAAAGGACTAAAAAAAAGTCTGAAAAAGAAAAACTATGGGAAAGTGTAGAGGAGAGGGGAGAACTCTCCCCCCAGGGGCCAGGAGAAGAGAAGGGTAGACTATAGGCTGAGCAGGGTGGAAGTCAGGACTGGGAAAGCGAGGAGGGTGGAGAAGGGAAGCCTGAAGCATTCTGGGTGCAGGAGGCAGTCTGTGCAAAGGGCCTGAGGCTGTGGTTGTACACGTTTGAGCAGCTGAATAGAGACCATTGTGCGGCAGGGTGGGGATGAGGGAGGGGGGCATGAGATGAGGTGGAGAGAAAGGCAGGCTGGATTAAGCAGGGCCTGGGCCCTTCTGAGCATTTTGACCTTTATTCTCATTTCAGTCTCCCACTACTTCCCGGACTTTCTGTTTAAAAGGACCCACCTCCGCCTTCCTCTAGACACTCTGAGAGTTTCTTTCCAGCCTCTTCTGAGTGGGTGGCCGTCTGCCCTGGTCTGAGCGCAGCCCAGTGCGGGCTTCATTTTCTCCACCTCCTCCAGCTCCCCGCTCCAGCCCCAGGGCATGGCTTCCAGCCACATTAAAGGCAGCAGCCGGGCTTCTGGGGAGTCGGACCTGGTCATTGCTGCTGGAGGCTTTCATCCTCAGTCTCTGAGAACCAAAGTCAGCCTGCCCATTGCTGCCAGGGAACTTCACATCCCTGCGTGCTTTTGGGACCAAAGTAACATACACAGAGAGAACACCCTCCTTCCAGGGTCCCATCCTGAAGTGCAGGTGCTGGAGAGCAAGGAGGGTGGAGCAGGGGAGCCTGAAGCATTCCGGGCGCAGGAGGTCATGTGTGCAAAGGCCCTGAGGCTGCGGCTGTACATGCTTGAGCAGCTGAATAGAGACCATTGCGAGACAGGATGGCCGGGAGGAAACCAGGAGGGGCGGGGCCGGGGCGGGGCGGGGGCGGGGGGTGGGGGTGGGGGGTGCGTGCAGTGTGGGGTAAGTACAGAGGAAACAGATCAGGGCCCGCCCTCGTGCCCGGAAGGACAGGGCTGGAGCCGCCTGCCCCTGGAGGAAATAATGCCTGGTGAGTAACCCTGGTAGGGAGCAATGAGGTCAATGCCAAGGCGTGACTGGGCCCTGCCCTGTGGACCTTCTGACACCAGTCAGCAGAGGCTGAGCTCTGCCTGGAGGAGCACTCACACTATGTCAAAGCAGTTGTGGTCAGACAAGCCATGCTACTGCTGACAAGCTACTGCTGACAAGCTGCTGCTGACAAGCTGCTGCAGCGGGGCAGGCGATGGCCACAGGGCAGGCGTGGCGCCCCCATCCTCCGGCTCCTTCCACCATCTTTCTTCACACCCCAGAAATTCATCCTGAGGACTGATTCATCAAACAAGTTCTGTAGACTGGCTGCCTGAAGACGAGGCTGGGATCCCAGGCACTCTTTCCTGGCAGGCCCGCTGCCCTGTCCATTGCTTGTCGCCTGACTTCAGCAGAAATCCACAGCAGAGGCCCAGCCCTGCCCCGGCACCCACACAGCAGAATTCAGAAGCACAAGTAATGGGTCTAAATTGACAGGCTTTCATGAAAGCCCCCCTGCCCCCAGCCTTCAAGGGCACAGCTGTCACGGGTCATGTAAAATGTACGTAGCTTGAAAATACAGTTTTACTTGCTTGACTAGCAGCCTGGGTGCGGATCGTCAAAGACTGGCTTGGGCTGGAGAATTTCATATGAGAGTCTATTCAGCCAGGACTGCCAAGCTAGATATGTGCTAATGTTGCAATTTCCACTCTGGACTTCAGGTCAATATTAATTCAGTAAAAAATACAATTTCACAAGATAGTAGACACTTTCTGAGTTAGAGCGAAGGAGGGATCCAAGGGCATAGATGAGACAGGGGGTGTCTTTTGCTTCCCAGGTTGTACTAGTGGTAAAGAACCCGCCTGCCAATGCAAAAGGCATAAGATATGCAGATTCGATCCCTGGGTGGGGAAGATCCCCTGGAGGAGGAAATGGCAACCTGCTCCAGTATTCTTGCCTGGAGAGTCCCCGTGGACAGAGGAGGCAAGCAGGCTACAGTTCATATGGTCGCACAGAGTCAGACATGACTGGAACGACTTAGATCTCTTCTCCATCGTGTTGTTTTGCTCCTTGTCAAAGTTCACTTGACTCTATTTGTGCGGGTTTACTTCTAGACTCTCTATTCTGTTCCATTGGCCTGTTTACTTTCTCACCAATACCACTTTGTCTTGATTACTGTGGCTTTATGGTGAATACTGATGTCAGGTAGCATCAACCTTCTAACCTTGTTCTCCTTCCATATTTTCTTGGCTGTTCTGGGTCTGTTGCCTCCCCGTAAAAACTTGAGTTTTAAAAAAAATCAGTTTTTTGATACCCACAAAACATTTGATAGAATTTTGATTGAGATAGCATTGACTCTATGGATCAAGTTAGGAAGAATTGACTTAATAATATTCTGATCCATTTATTTGGATTTTCTTTGATTTCATTCATCGAATTTTGTAGCTTTCCTGTTATTAGACCCTTTACCATATTGTGCTAGGTTTATACCTAAGCATCACATTTTTGGGTGCTAATTAAATGGTGTTTTTAATTTCAAACTCAATCCTTCGTGCTGGTGCCGATCCATTCATTTTTTAGAAGTCACCAAATGATGATACACTATTTCATTGTTTCTTTGTTAGCTGACCAACTTCTATATTAAAAAATACCCCTATATTTAAAAATATTCCAACTCTGGGTATTCAGAGGAATGGGTCCTTTGGGAAAGGACATATTTTTATGTGATACTCTAACTATCATTATGAAAAATATTTTACGTGTTTGAACCTATAGCATTTAGTATCCTTGTGTGCTCACGTACTAAGTCCCCTCAGTCGTGTCTGACCCTTTGCGACTCTGTGGACTGTGGCCCGCCAGGCCCCTCTGTCCATGGGATTTTCCTGCCCACTTAGCGCTGGGGGCCTTTTCAATTGATAACTGACTTGACCTGTGGCCTCTGATGGTGTCTTTCTTTCCTTCTGTGACAAGGTGGCCCAGGCTCATCTTATGCACGTCCTTCCTCTGATCTATAACCAGCTATTTCTCCAAAGAGCCCAGGTCCCTTTTAGTAGGAAAGGGTGCTTAGAAGCCACTGAAATACATGCCAGTCTTTTCAGTGGTGGGAGCTGGCAACTGTGCATTTCATTTGTTTAAGATAAAGTATATCATGAGTTTATACTGATACATTCAATTTAGAACAGTGAGGTTTTCACTCAGTGCAATTGGTTTTGTAGCGTTTTGCTTTCTTGCATGCTGTAATTGCTTTATTCCACAGTGCACATATGATGGTCTCAGAACATAATTCCACTGTTACCACTGACAATATATTTATTGAAGACAGTTTAGTTGGTTTTTTTTCTTTATTTCTGGCTCACGTCCTTAGGGTATATCCTGTTAGAGATATACAATAAAATATGGAGGTTTAAAATTTCCTGGTATCGTTTCTGTTTGTGTGGTTATGCCACCAAGAAGTCATGGAGTGAAGTTTATTTGTTTCAATTTGAAGCTGCTTTTGAAAATTTTAGGCATTTAAAAATTGTTACGCCCACTTGTCTTTTCATATTTCTGCCAGTTTATCTTTGGAATGAATTCTTAGAGCTGGAATTGCTGCTTCAAAGGGCAAATACATATGTAATTTTGCTAGATACTGCCAAATTCCCCTCAGCAGGGGTGTACCGTTATACATTTTACTGGCAGAAAGAACCTGACTGCCCATCTTAAGGTTCAGCCCTTACATTCATAAAGCATGTCAGGGCGTGTTAAGTGTGCTCTTACAACGTATTTTCTTTTATCCTGGTGACAACCCCAGACTATTGCTTTGTATGAGTTTTGTCTGAATTTGGAGCATCCCTGGTGCAGAGCGTGGAGGGAAACAGTCGTGGCCCTGGGCTGACCTCAGCATTCCTTGGTTTAGCAGACTTGCTCCTGATGCTGTGGTCTTTCCTCTGTGTGTGGAAGAGGACCATTGGACACAGGATGTTCTAGGTATCAGAGTGAGTATTAGTCGCTCAGTCTCATGTCTGACTCTTTGTGACCCCATGAACTGTAGCCTGCCAGGCTCCTCTGTCCATGGAGTTCTCCAGGCAGGAATAATGGAATGGGTTGCCATTTCCTTCTCCAGGGGATCTTCCCAACCCAGGGAGTGAACTCTCATCTCCTGCATTGCAAACAGATTCTTTACTGTCTGAGCCACCAGGGAAGCCTGCTGGCAATGCCAGTGCAGTTGCCGAGGTGGCCTTGGTGGTCTTGATGCCTCCGCAAAGGTTACGTGACCCATGAGGGCTTTGCTTGGAATCGTCCAGCTGAATGGAGGCTGCTTGATTCAGGGAGGAGCCACTTCTCCATGGTCCAGCCCCATGCTCATTTACCATGGCTTGGCCTGGGGGTTCCCCGTGGGGCTTCACGCTCATGCGAGCACTCCTCACCTGGGCCGCACGCAGGACTTTTCCATCCTGCCACCTCGCACCGTCTGCAGCTCCCCTGGCCCTTCCCTCTCGGGTCACATCTGTGTCCTTCACATCACATCACAGGGCCCTGTGTCTACACGTCTCTGCTCTGTGCATTTGCCACTCCAGTGGCCTTCCTGACTCCAAGCATCCCTCACATCTCAACTCAGGTAGGCCCCTGTCTCAGCCACACCTTCCCTGAGCCTCAGCTTAGACCAGGTGTGTGGTCACTTGCTCTTAGAGAGCCATTCCATCTGTGCAGCTCAGGATTATCCATCGTGTTATGTCATCACCTGACCCCCTGTCTCTCCCTCACTAGCCCAGGGCTTCAAGAGACAGGAACTGTGTCTTTTTTACCATCAGACCCTTAGACATTTGCACTGTGGTATCTGGTACAACATGCCAGCCAGATCCATGCTCATTGGGTGAATAAGGAGCCTGAAGCTCCAGGAAGGGCCTCTGATGTCTGTGAAACTCACCAGAGAAATTGTAAATACCCAGCTCTGGAAAAAAGTATACGTTTGATGCTGCAAAGTAGAATACTAACAGAAAAGAATGGTCTGAAGCTTCCATGCTGAATATACTCGGGAGACAGGGTCTTGTTTAACAGTGAGTCTGATGTTTGCTTTCCTGTAGGACTGTGACTAATGTAACGTGACTGTAAGTATGATTAGCCCTGGTGTCTGGGCCTTACCTTTTGCACCTATCAGTTTTCTTGGAAGTAAATCTTGGCTCCTAAGCTGTCATTGAAGTGGATGCTGAACTTGCAAAGACGTCTCGGCGATGATAATGTGGGATATTTATGACAGAGCTCTCTGGTGTGTGCTGTTGTGATGTCTCTTCTGCTCGGTGTTACAGTGTCTCCATGATAATTGCTGGGCTGGTTATTTGTTAAAAAAAAACACAAACACGCACTTCAGAGAAGAATTCGGGGCCATTGTGTGATAACTTGCTCTAAGCAGAGGATGATGAAAACGCTGAGATTTGCTCCCAGCAATTCAGAACTAATCCTGAACAAATACCAAACTAGGTCATAGAGTTAGGTCTATGGAGAGTAAGTACCTCCTCTGAGCCATTAAGACCTCGGAAACCCCTATGGCTTCTGAATGGGAGGAGCTAGTTCATTTCCACATACTGTGATGACCTCAGGGACCCTCTGGCAGATTTTAGAAATGTCACAAATAAATTGAATAAATAAATCTGGTACGCTGGATTAAGCAAGGGTCAAGAAGACAGTGGGTTGAGGTGGAGCACATGTCTTATGCGTGTATGTGGGCTGGCCAGGGAAGAATTTGCAGGTATATTTTAAGCCTTCTGTTTGAGCACGTAACTCCCATTGACAGTAATAGGAACTGAACATCCAGACCAAGAGAGCAAAATGTAAACCAATCCCCAGGGCAGGGTGTAAATTAGCCACATAAAAGAAAATGGAACCAGGGATTCGCCAGGTGAGTCTAAGAGGAGGAAAACATCTTGAAACATTGATAAGCCTCACCTATTAAAAACTGGTCCCAAACCAGCCTCTCAATCCTCTTAATGCTGACGGATGTGGCATTCCTCTGCGAGCAGTGTGAGTGACCAAGGAAATACACCATTCCTGGTTTTCATGCTCAGAACATCTTATAAACAAATGGACATTTTTCAGGAATTGGACATACCAACTGACATAGCTAAACAAGGAAAGTCAGTACATTCATCTAGTTCAGCTTCAATCCACTGAAAGCTTCAGCTCCCCACTCATCTAAACAAAAAGAAAATATCTCATGTTCATTCACCAGGCTCTGCTGATGCCATAAAGGCAAAATTTAATTCATTTTGGCCAGATTTTGACCATTTTGACTCATTTAGGAAGTCAAGGAAGCAGAAAATACTGGGTTGATTCCTTTCTCCTGTGAATTCCTCAGGTCACCTCTTAGAGGAATTTTTAGCCACAAATCACATCTACTTCCCTGGTTATTATATGCCTACCCTTTCATCCTAATCTCACAAAGGGAATGTCTTTGAAATAAATCCAAGAGGGTAGTTCTCAAACCAAGCTGATTAATAGAATCCCCTGGGGAACTTAAAAAACATACAGATTCCTGGATCCCATCCCAGATCCATTGAATCAGAGAGGAGTGGTGGGGCCAGGAGCAGAGGTTCCTTGGGAGATTCGACTGCAGTCAGCCTGGGCCAACAATCAGGAGAAGCTCCAGCTTCTATCCCAAGAGAAGGAAGAAAATAATCGTAGGGTTGAGTTTTAGAGGAAGGACAGTAGCCTTTGTGGCTGCAGCTGAGTTATATCTCTAAGTGCAACTCAGTTATATCTCTAAGTACAGCTCAGTTATGTCTCTAAGTCCAACTCAGACGCTCCTAAGTCCTGAGAGCATTTCCAGGTCCTTTCCTTGGGAGCGGTCTTGGTCCAGGGTGTGCCAGTTTTCCTTGAGTGGCTCTGGGTAGCTGCCTCCTGGAAGGATCATTCTGCTCTGTCCTCTTGCACTGCTTTCCCCAATCCAGAGTTTTCCAAGGCCCAGCCAGAGATCCACCCCTTTCGTGAAAGCAGCAATGACTACGTTAGCTTCTTCTCACTCTGAGTATCCCCTGGGCTCGTTGGAGGCATAAAATTTAACACTTCGTTGTTTTCTAATTGCTTCTAATCTATTCTGTTCCCTCACCCTATTATAAACAGCTCAGGGCTGGAGACCATGCTTCCTCATAGTGTCTTTAACAAGGCTGGCTCACTGTGGTAGCCTCAGAGCTCCAGACTGGCCTGGAGTTAGCATTCCAAGAATATTTGTTGAATTAAGGAATTTGCTGATGAAATGCTTTTTGGAACATTCAGTAAGAAAACCACAGCCTGAAAGCAAATTACCTGTAACATGCTCCATTCTGCCCCATTCAATCAGCTTTTAGCAGACATGTGCCCACTGCCTCCTGTTCTGTCCTAGGTGCTGGGGATACAGCAGTGAACATCCCTCGTGGTGCACCAAGTGCTAAGTTTTAAAGGAGAGTAAACTTAAAGCTCTTGAAATTGCTCTTACAGTCCTGGAAACGATGAAAAACAGGACACAGACCAGTTCATTAAAAATCATATCTCCCGGGATGGGATGAATAAAGAGAATAGCATGAAAATGTATACACCACCATATGTAAGTTGATAGCCAGTGGGAATTTGCTGTATGAGTCAGGGATCTCAAACCAGGTCTCTGTGACAACCTAGAGCAGTGGGGATGGGGTGGAAGGTGGGATGGAGGGCCCAGAGGGAGAGAACATATGTATACCTATGGCTGATTCATGTTAATGTATGGCAGAAACCAACAAAATTGGTAAGCAGTTATCTTTCAATTAAAAACATTTTTTAAAGAAGTAAAAAAAAAGAAAAAAGAACCATATCTCCAAGAAACATAGGACAATCCAGTGCCTGTAATTGGATTTCGCAGTATTATTGTTCAAAGTAGCCCAATGACCACTGAATCTCTTCCCTTTCAAAGCCCTCCTGATCACTTTTTCAGAGTGAGCAAGGCCTCTACAACATAGGCATCGTTGCTCATTTTAGGTTTGGTATATTTCACATAGAAAGTTCTGCTCATTAGCAGCATGAACAGAACAGGGTCTTGTCTTGCTCACTGGTCGTTGGTGTCCTCTAATGCTGCCAGAATGTGACAGAATTCTAGAGCCAGTATGTCAAGACTTCACTCTGGAAAAGTTGATCTGAAGCCACCCTAGACTTGGTGATTTCGGTCTCAAGGGAAAAAGGTGTTTGTCTTGGAGAAACACATTCTCTTTTTCTATTCAAGGTGACTTTGTTTTTTAAAACGTGGTGCATCTGTCTCTCCCTCCTGTTCTGTGTTTGCCCTGTTGTTCAGTTGTTAAGTCATGTCCGGCTCTTTGCCACCCCATGGACTGCAGAATGCCAGGCTTTCTTGTCCTTTGCTATCTCCCAGAGTTTGCTCAAACTCATGTCCATTGAGTTGGTGATGCCATCCAACCATTTCATCCTCTGTTGCCCCCTTCTCCTGCCTTCGATCTGGTGAAAGTATTGGAGCTTCAGCATCAGTCCCTCCAATGAATATTCAGGGTTGATTCCTTTAGGATTGACTGGTTTGATCTCCTTGCAGCCCAGTTCAGTTCAGTTCAGTTGCTCAGTTGTGTCCGACTCTTTGCGACCCCATGAATCACAGCACGCCAGGCCTCCCTGTCCATCACCAACTCCTGGAGTTCACTCAGAGTCGCGTCCATCGAGTCAGTGATGCCATCCAGCAGTCTCATCCTCGGTTGTCCCCTTCTCCTCCTGCCCCCAATCCCTCCCAGCATCAGAGTCTTTTCCAATGAGTCAACTCTTCGCATAAGGGGCTCTCAAGAGCCTTCCCCAACACCGCAGCTCAAAAGCATCAATTCCTCAGCACTCAGCCTCCTTTATGGTCCCCTGTAAGTGTCATCTTTTGTGCACGCGCCAGCATCAGCAGCCCCAGCAACTCGGCCTGACCCGCCTCCCCTTCCTCCTCTCAGGCTCGAGGTAATTACTGAACGAATTGATAGCGGCAGGAGCAGCCCACAGAGATTTCTACCACCAAGCAATTAAGACCAGAGAAGTTCCACAGACCATTAGTGTCACTTTGGGGAATAGTATTTTACAAACAGCGTGGTGGGCACTTGATCTGAAGTCTCATGTCTTTTCAAGTAGGAATGAACATCAGAGAAAGAGTGGAAGGGATGGAAAAGTGAATGAGAAAGCAGAAGGAGAGAAATTCATGCAGACAGGATGAGGAGGAGAGGTGAAGAGAAAAAGAGACAGGTTAGGCTAAAGCAGTTTTCCATTTATCACAGGAGACAGCCAGGGTATTCACTTAAAGGATCAATGAGCTGTTTTGACCCTGCAGCTGTCTCTGTATAAAGGATGATTGTCCCGTGGGAAGGCAAGTTGCTGTCCAAATAACAGCACTGGTGTGTCCCCAGTCAGCTTTCCCAGGTCAGGAGCTGTTTGCCCCCAGGTTGCCCCTAAGCCCCCAGCAGGTGACTTCCTATAACGGGGCACCTTGTGCTTCATCTCATTCCTTTCTCTGGAGTCCAAGTCATTCTTCCTACCAAATGTAGGTTGGTGAAGGTTTGGTCATTACTTTGTGGCATCAGTACAATGGATTCGGTCAATGAATGGCCTATCTCATGATGTAGGATGGAAGACAGGCTCAGAGAGGCAGGAAAATACCTTGTGTTCTCCTACCATGCTCAAAATACCTTTGGATATATCAGTTTTCTGGTTTCCTTGAGTAGAGGTGCTGTTGTATTCCACCAAGGCAGGAGTCAGACCTATCCCTGGGAGGGGACCTGTCCAGTCCCTGGGAGGGGACCTGGACAGTCAGACCTGTCCAGAGTAGATTTATGATTTGATGTTATTTTGATTTCTGGACTTCTTGCTTTGATTCTTTTCAATAATTTCTGTTAAGAGCAATTATTAAATGACAGAATAAATAAGATTTCATTTGGAGACTTTCGTAAAACCTGATGATGAAACAGGTTTCCCAAGTGGCGCTAGTGGCAAAGAACCCGCTTGCCTATACAGGTGACATAAGAGACACAGGTTCAATTCCTGGTTTGGGAAGATCTCCTGGAGAAGGGAATGGCAACCCACTCCAGGATTCATGCCTGGAGAATCCCCATGGACAGAGGAGCCTGGCCAGCTACAGTCGATAGGGTTGCAAAGAGTCGACATGACTGAGCGACTTAGCACGTCCACACAATGAGAAAACAAATCAGAAAAATAAAATGATGGCAGTCTGTGCAGAAATTTTTGTTTAAAAACTGGGTCACTCTGAGAAACCCAGAAATCTTGAGCTACATATGCCCACCTTGGCTGGCTATCTATCTAATCTATCAACCACCTATCTATAGCTATATCTTATCTATCTAAACTATAACAGTTCGGTTCAGTTCAGTTCAGCCGCTCAATTGTGTCCAACTCTTTGCGACCCCATGAATCGCAGCACACCAGACCTCCCTGTCCATCACCAACTCCCAGAGTTTACTCAAACTCATGTCCATCAAGTCAGTGATGCCATCCAGCCATCTCATCCTCTGTCGTCCCCTTCTCCTCCTGCCCCAAATCCCTCCCAGCATCAGAGTCTTTTCCAATGAGTTAACTCTTTGCATGAGGTGGCCAAAGTATTGAAGTTTCAGCTTTAGCATCAGTTCTTCCAATGAACACCCAGGACTGGTCTCCTTTAGAATGGACTGGTTGGATCTCCTTGTAGTCCAAGGGACTCTCAAGAGTCTTCTCCAACACCACAGTTCAAAAGCATCAATTCTTCGGCACACAGCCTTCTTTGCAATCCAACTCTCACATCCATACATGACCACTGGAAAAACCATAGCCTTGACTAGATGGACCTTTGTTGGCAAAGTAATGTTTCTGCTTTTTAATATGCTATCTAGGTTGGTCATAACTTTCCTTCCAAGGAGTAAGCGTCTTTTAATTTCATGGCTGCAATCACCAACTGCAGTGATTTTGGAGCCCCCCAAAATAAAGTTTGACACTGTTTCCATTGTTTCCCCATCTATTTCCCATGAAGTGATGGGACTGGATGCCATGATCTTCGTTTTCTGAATGTTGAGCTTTAAGCCAACTTTTTCACTCTCCTCTTTCACTTTCATCAAGAGGCTTTTTAGTTCTTCACTTTCTCCCGTAAGTGTGGTGTCATCTGCATGTCTGAGGTGATTGATATTTCTCCCGGCAATCTTGATTCCAGCTTGTGCTTCTTCCAGCCCAGCGTTTCTCATGGTGTACTCTGCATATAAGTTAAATAAGCAGGGTGACAGTATACAGCCTTGACGCACTCCTTTTCCTGTTTGGAGCCAGTCTGTTGTTCCATGTCCAGTTCTACTACTGCGGGCAGGAACCCCTCAGAAGAAATGGAGTAGCCATCATGGTCAACAAAAGAGTCCGAAATGCAGTACTTTGGATGCAATCTCAAAAACGACAGAATGATCTCTGTTCGTCTCCAAGGCAAACCATTCAATATCACAGTAATCCAAGTCTATGCCCCAACCAGTAACACTGAAGAAGCTGAAGCTGAACGGTTCTATGAAGACCTACAAGACCTTTTAGAACTAACATCTCAAAAAGATGTCCTTTTCATTATAGGGGACTCGAATGCAAAAGTAGGAAGTCAAGAAACACCTGGGGTAACAGGCAAATTTGGCCTTGGAATACGGAATGAAGCAGGGCAAAGGCTAATAGAGTTTTGCCAAGAGAACTCACTGGTCATAGCAAACACCCTTTACCAACAACACAAGAGAAGACTCTACACATGGACATCACCATATAGTCAACGCTGAAATCAAATTGATTATATTCTTTGTAGCCAAAGATGGAGAAGCTCTATACAGTCAGCAAAAACAAGACCAGGAGGTGACTGTGGCTCAGATCATGAACTCCTTATTGCCAAATTCAGACTTGAATTGAAGAAAGTGGGGAAAACCGCTAGATCATTCAGATATGACCTAAATCCACACTATATATCATCTATCAATTACTTAACTATATCTTTTCTATCTAATCTAGCAGGCACCTATGTGCATAGCTTACCTTATCCAGCTGATCTGCTTTATCTAATCCATCAATCATCCACCTATCTGTGTATCTATATATGTCTGTATCCATCTATCTGTCATCATTTTTCTAGCACACGTTTGCTCACAGTCTCCCTGGGTTTGGGCAGTTCTGCACAACGTCCTCACACCGCAGCTCAGAGTCCAGTATCGGTCTATGATCCCTAAGGTTATGCGTCCAGACTGTGGGCTTGTTTCCTGTCTTTAGGCTTCCTGAAAATTCTGAGAGCTGCGGCCCAACAAGATTGTGCTAGAAGTGCCTCTGCTGGGCATGGTCAGTGTACCTTGTCTTGGGAACAACCTGTTAGTCCCCCGGCTTGAAAACAATTCTGCTCGTGAAGTTGCTGCAGACAGGCTATTCTCTAGCACAATGCCAGTAGCAGTGCGCAGATGACGTCTGGGGCAGGCCCTATGTTAGCAGTTGCGGGCACTCTGGATCCACCTGGGTCAGTCTGGGTCACCTCCCTGCTGCTCTGGCTCCAGGGTGCGGGTAACCGCATGGCTCCCGGCTGGAGCTGAGCAGTGAGCTCTCACCCCCACACCTCCCCTCCAAAGGCTCCAACATGAGTGCAGACCCCTGGGTCCCCTGCCACTTAGGACAGTCAGCTTGATGTTGGCTTCTTTGTGCCCAGGGCAGGTGCTGCCCCATCACTGGCCCTTCTCTGAGGACGACTGGCTTTCTTACCACCCCTAAGCTTCCATAGTGGGGAGACAGGAACCACGTTTGCCTTCGGAAGTGGGGGCGGGGGTGACAATCAAACCACTCAGCACCTGGGTTTGAGACAGCCCTGAACCATGTGGGCTCGTCCTCCAGAAATCCTGAGGTCTAGCACTGGCGGTGGTTGGGGAGGGGGTGGACCCCAGGGTGAACCCAGCCTTGGCCCCTGGGGGTGGTAAGGTAAGCCTGGGGTTGAGTAAGATTTGAAGCTGGTTGTTGGTACCACTGAAAATTGGAGCGCGCTGACGGAGGTGGTCTTTCTGGCTGTTGAAGGAGAACAGCTTTTCTCTCCTTGCTTTTCTCTCCCCCCGCTCCCCCGGGCACATAGGAGGATGGCATTTTCTCATCTCGCTGAGCTCGGGCATTTGCGTGCAAGTGGCTGCGTTGCTTCTGAGGATGAGTTTTAAAAGCCTAGGCTGTGCAGCACCCTCTCCCTTCGCCATGGCAACTGGCGATGTCCTAGATCCTGGGCTCTCCCTCCCGCTCCCCCTCCCAGACTGGGTCCTGGAGTGAGGATGTGAGTGGCTGGCATAGGGTTTGTATGACTTCTCAGTGTGACCCAGCCCGTGGGGACCACGGCACTGACCTGCCCCTATCTTGGCCACCGTGGTGACAGGCAGTAGACGGCACAGTTCCTGTCCCCTTGTGAGCCCGCAGTTTCTCCTCCTGAGCACATGGACAGACATCTCTGCAGGGGTCAGAGGGCATGTGAGAGTGTGGCAGCCGTGGCCCTCCACGCACCCGCTCACCTTCTTCTCTGAAAACTTAGATGAAATACTATTTACTCCAGGAAGTCTTCCAGAAATAGGGCAGACAGGTTTAGCACACAAAAACCCAGGATGCATAGTTAAATTTGCATGCCAGACAAACAATACTAAACATTGCATCATTTTGCTAGTATAGGTATGTCCCAAGCAATATTTGTGACATGCTGACACTAACAAAAGGCTGCATTGTTTATCTGACATGCAAATTGTTTTCAAACTTTCTTTATTTTTTTCAATTAAAAAAACTTATTTTTACTGGCACCCTGTGGCATGTAGGAGCTTAGCGTCCTGACCTGGGGTCGAACCTGTGCCCCGTGCATTGGATGGTAGAGTCTTAACCACTGGACCATCAGGGAAGTCCTTGACATGCAAATTTAGTTGGGCTTTTAGTGTTTTATCTGGCAACCCTCTGTATAAACCTCTTTCCTCTAAACTACATAGCATCTACTTATCACCTCTGTCTTGTGCTGTAATAACCGTGACCTCACTTTGTCCTATTGGGCTTTCAGCTCCTTGAGGGCACACCCAGATTTGATGCACCTTTGTATCTCCTGAGGCTCCAAGCAGGGACACCCACCCCAACACACACACACACACACACAAAGCACAGGTATTCATTCAATGAAACAGCTGGTTTTGATGCAGCAAAAGGCTTTGACAGGATCTCAAAGCAAAAAAAAAAAAAAAAAAAATCAATAGTGCAAGGTATTAGACATTTCTGTACTTTTCTGTTTTCCTGTTTCCTTCCAAAGGACAGGAGAATCTAGTATTTTACATCCTGCCACGAGAGTGGTTCCAGCAGCTGGAACAAAAGCCTGGCATCTTTTTCAGGTTGTGCTCGTCTTTCCCAGCAGACCCTGTGCAGGAAACTGACCCATTCCTCCAGGGCCCTCCAGGCACCTCCAGAGTCCCTACACACCCTGGGAATGCGGGCAGCAATGCTGTGTCCCAGGGCTGGAAGCACACGTGTCTGAAAAGTGAGTATCTCATGGAGGGTCACGTGCCCAAGGGCCTCCCTGGGACTCCAGCAGTTAGGTGACCCCCGAGCCACCTCTGCTGATGCAGGTTCCACTAAAGACCCTTGGGAACGAAGCCACAGTGACCATATAGGAGGCTGCTGGGCTGAGGGTCCTGCTGGCCTCCACCTGATCAGGGGTGCCTTTGAGGGGGCACACTACCCCACTTCAGCGGTGTTAAGGTCCCTGCAGGTGTACTTCCGCCACTTACAGAACTGTCATGGCCAAGACCCGGATGAATGGTGACCTGTCTCTTCTTGCCAAGTCTGGGCTCTGGAGTGAGAAAGCACATGCCTTCTCCATGCTGCATCTGTTCATCCTCCAATCACAGACACTTCATCCAGCATTGAGGCCCCACCAGCGGGCTGTGTCCTCCCCAAGCTCCTGGGACCTTAAGGGCAAGAAGGAAACTAACCCGATTTTCAGAGCCTTATGAAATTTTAGACTAAGACTGCAGACAGCAGCAGATCCCCGAATCTTCAGAGAAGCTTATGCCCCCAGTGCCTCCCTCCATGTTGCAACGTCTCCCCCAGATTCGTTCCAGTTCGGTTCTCCCTTGTCTCCATAACAACCTGTATCCCAGAATAAGTGGAGAGAGAGCCACAATTAACAGAACTGGGAAGAGGGCGCTCTAGGTGTTTCTTCATGGGGTTTCTTCTCTTCTCAGGGGCCCTGGATGTGTAGCTCTTGTATTTAGCCCCCAAATAGGCCCCAGTGGATTGAGGGGACACCGACATTCTTAGCACTGAGGTCCATGCGATGCTGTCTCATAGCCAACATCGATACAACGTGTGGGCATAAGGTGAACACGAGAACACACAGCCTCCAGACAGAATGGGGTGGGGGGAAGATGACACTCGCATCACCCACAAATCGCCAGTTCTCTCCTCTCACACATACCCCGTGTGATCATAAAAGGATGAAAGCAGTGACAAGGTCATGTGACCTGGTGGAATTAGCATAAAAGGAATTGATTCCCAAAGGAATCAAGCACACTATTCAAAAGACCCAAAAGGGCAAGGGGGAGGTTCCTCCTGCAGTGTGGCTGACATCCTCTCCCCACAAAGCCCCAGGGAAGGGGTTTAGGGAGCTCTGCTGTGCAACAGGGAGACGTGCGGGAGCACAGACACCCCCGGAACAACCCTCGTGAACAACCAGCGTGAAGAACCCCCACGGAACCCCAGCCTTAGCACAGTGCCCAGCGTGCAGCATATACTTGCTGAATGAATAAGGAAGGAAGGAAAGAACGAAGGATATGCATTTATCCCTTTTGTTCTTTTCCTTCCCGAGCTCACCTGTCCTTGACACAGAACAGGACTCATTCAGAAGGTAAGGGCAAAACGTGGTGTGGGGAGAGGCACCCAGGATGGATGTCCCCACTGGGTATTCATCCACTCTCACTCAGACCCAGTTTGCCTTTGAATTTTCATTTTCCCCTTGGCATCTTGCAGAGACTCCTTGGTCTCTGCCCCAGGTTCAGCCCTAGCACAGGTCAGACCCGTCCCCCTCAACATCCGTGCAGCACCCTCTCCCCATTATAAGATACAGAAGAACTTTCTACAGGAAGGAGGCTTAGAGGCAAAAAGGTCCACATGCCAGCTCCACGCATCAGATTGCTACAACATGAACACTAAGCTTTCTGTCCTTAACCCTCTTGGCCATTGCCACCAGCTCCTGCTCTGGCCTGCCCTCATGTCACCTCCCCACCCCTGTGTCCTTTCCTCCAGTTTCTTCCAACCCCAAACCCTGCCCACATGAAGTTGTGTCCAGTAGGGCTCACAAGGCGACAGGCAATCATACACAAATTAAAATACATTAACTACAGACTGTGATAAGGATGATGAAGGAAGAGTAAAGAAAGCTGAGAGAATACCAAAGGAATGCTGTGTGTGTGTGTGTGTGTGCATGTGTGTGGTTGTGTAAGCAAAGTCCAGGAAGACTTCTTCATGGAAAGTTGACAATCTCTCAGCCAGGCTGCCCTGAGCAAAAGAGGTGATAACAGCCAACCCCCAAATTTCTATGGCGCAGCCCGCTGAAGTCTGACTTCTCTCTCACATTAAATCAGCTGAGGTTCTGGGCGGCTCTCTGGCAGCTGTCCTCCACATGTAGCTCAGGGTTTAGGAGGCTTTGATCTGACGGCATCGCCCTGTTAACTTGTCTCCTGTGAGCATCGCACGGCGGAGCGGAGCGTGGAGGAATGTGCTCCTCCTTTAAGGCATCTGCTGGGGCGGGAGTCGGGGGTGGTGTGTGTGATACATATCACTGGCCACAGCAAATAGCACAGTCAGGCCTCATCTCAAAGGGATGCGAGCCCAGGAGAGACAGCGAGAAATCTTGGTGAGTGATAGTAACATGTACCAGGAGTGGGGAGAAGGGCGTTCCAGGAGGAAGGAGCTCAGAAATGCAGGTGCGGTGGGACGGGTGGATGGAGGGTAGAGAGCAGAGGTGAAGGGGTGAGAGTTGATTAAAGAGGTGGTCAGGGCTCAGGTCCCATAGAGGAAGGGTATGCATTCTACCCTATCCTGTCCTGTTCTATTACATACAACGGAAGGCTTTAAAGCAAAGAGTGTATGATTTATTGTTTTAAAAAGATGGTTTCAGTTATTGTAAGGAGAAATGAATGAAGAGGCCTTTGAAATAGTCCAGGCTAGAAATGATAATGGGTAAGAGCAGGGTGGAGAGAAGCAGTGTAATTGAGAGAGAACTTGGGGGTTGAATTGATGGATTTGGATGATGGTCACCCTGTGGAGCAGATCCCCACACTGTGGCCCCCAAGAGGACCTCAGGTTCAGCCAGGCTTAGAGGAGGACTGTTCAATGGCGTTTTAAAGAGCGTTTGTGACGCTCTTTATTATTGTCGTTATTCTAATATACTAATATACCACTGACACATTTGTTAGCCGTCTAGGCTCAGAGCTCCACAGAACCACAGTATATATATATATATATATATATATATATATATATATATATATATGTATATCCCCCAACTCCCAACCAAACTAATACATCTGCTGGCCTCTGTGACTCTGTAAATGAAGTCAGCATAGCCCAAACACAGGGACAAAGATGGAAAAACCTTGCTTTTCTATTTAACTCTAATTTGCTCTTTCTGAGAAGTGGTGTGTTTTTGTGAGAGAGATGGGTTGCCTGGGAGATACGGTTCTCAGGCCGGGATCTCAGCTGTCTGCAAAGTAACATCGATGTTTTTAAGATGTTCTCGGACAACGGAGTGATGGGAAACAGGCGGCGGCCTGGGTGTGGCGGCCTGGGTGTGCCCACCGTGTATGGCCACGGCAGGGCCCATCTCACAGACGCCTGAGGGGGTCACGGTGCCCACAGTAACTGCCCTGGAACCGCTCACTCCCCAGGAGTGGCGGCTGGGGGTGCCTGCCAGCTCCCAGCTGCAAGGTTTCCTGTTCGCTCAGAGAGCTCGGTCCTGGGCCCTGGGCTCCTGAGCTGTGGGGTGGTGGCTCCTGTCTGGGCTGGTCGTGTGAGCTCTGCGGACTTGGGGCAGGGGGACCGGGGCAACTGCAGGGACACTCGGCGAAGCGAGACTGCAGCCCGTAGTAGTGTTTTATCTCTGGTCCCGGAATCTCGTGTCTGTAAAATGTCTTAGCTTGAAGGTGAGGCGAAATCTCAGACCTTCTTCAGGTCTTGACCTAAGAAAGCTCTGTCAAGTTCAGTTATAACTGGTGTGAGCTACAAAACACTGAACAAGGGGACCTGGGCTGAACTCAGAAAGATTCCCAAACACTGTGGATTTTTACCAAGGAGACGAGCACCTGTTAGGATCTAAGGCTGTTGGGCATAGATGACACGAATCTGAAAGAACGAATCAAAACGTAGTCAGAATACACCTCCTTCTGCATTCCTTGTGATTACAATGTTCCTGGCCCTGAAGTCACTTGAAAATAGAAAAACAGCCTTAGTACCTTGCTTCAGCTTCAGTATCTTACCTAAACCGTCAGTAGTGCTATACATAGACCCATTTAACAGAAGAGGAGTTGAGGCTCACAGAGATGAAGCCCCTTGCCCAGACAGGAAGGACCACAGTCCTCCTTGTTAAGCTGAATATATTCCACTGTACGTGTGCACCACATTTTCTCTTATCATTCATCTCTCAACGAATCTTTATGTTATTTCCATATCTTGGCCCTTGTGAACAATGGTGAACATCAGTGTGCAGTTATCTCTTTGAGATCCTGATTTCAACTCTTTTGGATAAACACCCAGAAGTGAGATTGCAACTCTATTTGCAATTTTGTGAGGAAACTCCATGCTGGTAGCCGCAGTGACAGCGCCATTCTGTATGCCCAGCACAGTATATCTATACACTAAGACTCTTGCGTCCTCACCAACATTTGCTATCTTCCTTTTTAAAAAATAATAGTCATGCACACAGGTGCGAAGTGATATCTCACTGTGATCTGCAATTGCCTTTCCCTGATGGTTAGTGATGTTGAGCTCACTTTTCACTTTCATGCATTGGAGAAGGAAATGGCAACCCACTCCACTGTTCTTGCCTGAAGAATCCCAGGGATGGGGGAGCCTGGTGGGCTGCCGTCCATGGGGTCGCACAGAGTCAGACATGACTGAAGCGACTTAGCAGCAGCAGCAGCAGCAGCATCTCTTCATGTACTTACTGGCTGTTTGCATGCCTGCTTTGGAGAAACGTCTATTCAAACCCTTTGCCCATTTTTCAGTGAGGACTTTTTTTTTTTCCTGGGGAGATTTCTTCAGTTTTGTTTTGGGTACTTTTTGTTTTTACTACTGAGTTGTAGGAGCAAATCTGATCTCTTCTTACCCCTGACTCTGCATCTTGGTGTCATGACCTCTTGCCTGGTGATGAAGACTTCTAACTGATCTGCTGGTTTCCACTTTTGTCCCCTTCAGTTTATTCTCTTCACACTGTTCAGTCCAAGGTGACCCTGTTAAAACATAAGTCAGATCTGGATCCTTTAGCGTTCAGAAAACACCCATGGCACCAGACCTTATTATTCAAGATAAATAGCAAAGTCTTGACAGTGGGCCTCTCTGACTAAACAAAAAAAAAAACAGTCTAGGTTTTGCTGTGAAGGAATTTCGTAGATGTGGCTAAGATCTCGTATCAGTTGATTTTAAGGAAAGGATATTACCCATCCTGAGATGGGTCGGCCTCATCCAATAAGTTGAAAGGCCTTATGAGTAAAAACTGAGATTTCCTAGAAAAGAAGAAATTCTTCAGAGTATCAGCTCCTGCCTGAATTCCCAGCCTGACTCATGGCTTCTGACTTGCCATCCCCCGTAATCATGTGAGCCAATTCCTTAAAATAAATCTCAATATATACAAAGGATGCATCTATAAATGGAGATAGAGACAGTCTCCTTCTCTGGAGAACCCTGATCCATCCTCTAACAACGCTATGGTTAGCTCCATTTTACAGTTAAGGAATCTGAGTCTCAGGTTGAGTTAGGGTATTTACTCCAAGTCAAAGTTAGTAGCACTTCCCAGGTGGCAACTCTCCTGCCAATGCAGGCATTTAAGAGACTCAGGTTTAATCCCTGGATCAGGAAGATCCCCTGGAGAAGAACATAACAACCCACTCCAGTATTCTTGCCTGGAGAATCTGAGGAGCCTGGCAGGCTACATGTCCATAGAGTACCAAAGAGCTGGACAGTCTGAAGCTGTCCAACTCCAGACGACTGAAGTGACTTAGCATGCACGCACACACAGGTTGTAAGAGGCAGAGCTGGGTCTGTTTCCAAAATCTGTGGTTTAAGCACCATATTCCAAGGCCTCACCAGGGTGGCTGGAATAAAAGAAGTCCAGCCAGGGAGGCCTAGAGAATGAGTTGTCGTTTTTGTTTAGTCAGTCAGTTGTGTCTGACTTTTTGCAACCCCGTGGACGGTAGCCTGCCAGGCTCCTCTGGCTATGGGATTTTCCAGGCAAGAATGCTGGAGCAGGATGCTGTTTCCTCCTCCAGGGGATCTTCCTGATCCAGGTGTTGAACCCATGTCTCCTGCCTTGGCAGGCGATTCTTTACTGCTGAGCACCTGGGAAGCCTGGAGAAATGAGTGCTGGACTGTATATGTCAGCTCTGTAGTTATTCCTGGAGGCTTCCCAGCAATCTGCGTTGAAGACGACTCTTGATTCTCAGACTGCCAGTTCTGTCGTGACCTTGACGTTGCTAACAAACCAATTCTGGTTGCTGCTTGGTGCCCTCAGCTCTTTTGGCTGCACCTTGCCACATGTGTGTGTGTGTGTGTGTGTGTGTGTGTGTCTGTGTCTGTGTTCTGGCCAGCGGGTCTACCTGCCTCTCTGTGAACACCTGGGCCTGGCCTCAGCACACCGGTTCCCCACTACAGGGTGACTGCTGACTGGCCCATCCTCCCCACATTTCTGTCTCAAGGGAAGGACCATGTGTTCATCTCACTCACCAGGGAGCCCCAGGCATGTGGCTCAGTGCTTGACACGAACTGCTCCCCTGTAAGCAGTGTTGAAGGAAGTGGTAAATGGCTGCTGTGAATGTTCCCACTTTGCAGGGGGATTGGCACTTGTCTCCATCATCCATTTCCAGGAAACTGCTGAAAAGGGGCCAATAGCCCTGTGACCTGAAGTTGTGATGAGAGCAGGTCTCAGATTTCAGCAGTGGGACAAGCTGCCAGTGATGAACATGCAGCCTGCCGCTGCCCATTCTAGGCGAAGACCTTGCCTGGGGCCTCCACTGGCCAGGAAGGCAGAGAATCCAGAGAAACCAACCTGCTCCTGGGTGGTCATCACCCAAGAATTCCACACCTGCTGCACCCCTGGTGGAGTGTGCTGTCAGAGTCAATAAACAAGATGGATTTGGAAAGGCCTGTCAACGCATATGTAACAAGGGCAAAGCTTTAGAAAATGAGCATTCCCTTAGACTCAGTAAACATCTGCAAGGCAGGCAGAGACTGGCCCTCAGGATGGAATGGGCTGGGCCAGATGGGGGTGGGGAGAGCTGGGTGTTTGTCACAGGACGGGCAGGCTGTCACCCAGAGCCGGCTGGGGAATTCTCAGAGTCAAGTGATCTGGTGTAACATGGAAAATCGTGCTACAGGGCAAAAAAAGAGCATTGACTTGGGAGTTTGATGATCTGGGCAAACTCTTGAACCCTCAAGGCCTTGATTTCATTGTTAGGGTAACGGTCATCAGGGCCCTCCGTGGATTTTAAGTCAGAATTGCCTTGAAGCTCTGCTTGGACAGTGTGGATGTCCAAAGTCCTCGCTGACTTGGTGCAAAGCCCTGGAGCACGGAGTCTCAGCCACCGGACCACCAGGTAAGTCCTTGCACTGTGTCCTACTCAGGAGCCACTGGGAATATCAGGGTCCATCACCGGTTCACAGACCTAAACAAGTCTCCCTGTATCTCTTCCCTTCCCATTGCTGCTGTTTTTGTCAGGGAGGCATTTTCTCTCCATCCTCCAGGTCCTAAGTCCCGCTGTGGCCCTGGGGTGGGCCTTCTCCCTCCTCTTCCTTGGCTTGTCGGTGACTCAGTTCCAGCAGTGCTTCCTTCAGCCTTGACTCTGGGAACTGCTCCTTCCTCTTTGCTCCCACACTCACCACCCCCTCCAGGTGCCTAAATCTCTGAAGAGCATGCGAAGATTCTCCTGATTCTTCCATTTTTCAGCTTCTTCTCTCTCCAATCCATTCCCACTTTTTTTTTTTTTTGCCAGTGTCATCTTCTTTATAAAAACACTGCTCGCGCTTGTCATCCCCATGTTTAAAATCCTCGGGTGCCTCTGCGGGGGTAGCTCAGATTCACACCTGGCCTTTCAGAAGTTTTTAACAGTAAAAGCCGAGTGAGGTGCTGGCTGGGTGTATTTTCTCCTTCTGGGACCCCTTAGGGTGACCCTGTCCACCCTGAGCTCCCCCACCGTCAGTGGGCTGTAAGAACAGCTTGCCGAGACATGAGGCCCCCTTAGCCTGGGAAAGGGTACTAGACTTGTGAGCCGCCAGCATGTGTGGCCTGGCAGAAAGATCTGCCCAGTGGAAACAGTTGTACTGGACAGAGGTCACTGGACCAATCTGGTCCTTTCCTGGGAGTCTGAGTCCAGACAGGGCAGTGGAGGAGAGTCAATAAGGGGCTGGGCCTGAGTCAGGCAGTCTGGAGCTCTGCAGTGGCAGCCACAGGGGTGGCAGGATGACCGAACTGCTCAGCCACATGAGGTCCTGAATGATCCCCTGGTGTCATAACCATGCATGTCTAATTTTCTATATCCTGATGCTTTGATATCTGGGGCTTTGCAGGCCCTGCAGGGACCGCCCCTGCTACGCTTAGCCAAGAACTAGAGCTGCCAAACAGCCCATCCAAGAACATGCTTTCCAAGTGCAAACCAACCCACCCAGAGCCCAGGCCCCACCAATTCTTTATGGCTTTCACACTCTGCCCCGGCCACTAGTTCCCTGCCCCAACCACCCCAGGACACCCAGGGACCTCACACCTAGGGACAACTCTACAGCCCAGGGGCTGCTGAAATGACTCAAACCAGCCAATCCCAAACTCACTCACCCCTCCTCACCTGCTCTTTCTGCATACACCACAATACAGGCTCCTGCCCCTGCTCCCTGCTGTAACCCCTCCAGCCGTGGTGCTTCCCCGTGAGGCCCTGTGTGGTGTGGTGTGCCCGTCCTCTTAGGAAGTGTGAGTAATAACCTATCCTTTCAGTGGAAATCATCTTCTGATCTGTTGCACTTGTGTGTGACCTAAGCCACTTCAGTCGTGTCCAACTCACTGTGACCCTATGGACTGTGGCCCACCAGGCTCCTCTGTCCATGAGGTTCTCCAGGCAAGAATACTGAAGTGGGTTGCCAGGGATCTTCCTGACCCAAGGATTGAACTCATGTTTCTTGTATCTCCTGCACTGACAGGCGGGTTTGTTTCCACCAGCACCACCTGGGAGACCCTGTTGGACACACTATCCCTCAATTTTTCTGTGAATAAACTGGACCTTGAGACACTCTGTTCCCACACCCTTCTCCTGTCTTGTGGAGCTCAGCACCGTGGCTGTCCTGCTTTCCTTGGAGGCAGGGCTGTGTCCTGCCCTCCTGTCCTTACCCGTCACATCTTAGATTCAACTCCTTCACTTCAGGTAAATTAAGTGACTCTGTTCCTTGCAGTCTAAAAATACCAACTGCAGAGATTCCAGATATGACCTGTACCTACTTCTCCTGCCCCTTCTCCTAGTGTGCTTCTCAGACCCTTCAGCTGCAACCACACAGGGTACCTTCTTATTCTTGAATGTTCCTGCTCTCTACCCCATGTTTGTGCAAGGCCCCCATTAGGAATACCCTCCTCCTTCCCTCTGTTGGCTAAATCTACTCTTCCTTCAAGGTGCAACTCCAGTCTCACCTCTCCTTTGAGGTTTCCATGATTTCATCATCACAGCAACCACGTCCTTCCTTGGACGCCTGCACCCCCTACTGCCTGGGACATTTATAGGACAGCTCATGCCCCTCACATGGGCAGCACTTGCTCCTCAATGTTCTGGAGCTATTTCTCCCTATGGTTTTACATTCTCTGGATGCAGAGAGCAAATGATTGATTCTGTGCAATGACAGGATGCATTTGATACCAACTACATCCTCCGGGCAGGAGAGGCAGGTTTGATCCCTAGGTCGGGAAGACCCCCCTGGAGGAGGGCATGGCAACCCACTCCAGTATTCTTGCCTGGAGAATCCTGTGGACAGAGGAGCCTGGCGGGCTACAGTCCCTGGGGGTCACAAGAGAGTTGGACACGACTTCACGACTAAACACCACCATCACCACTCACATCCCCCACATCTTCCTTCCCACTGAGTTGAGGTATAAAATTCCTAGATGTGACAACGGGTGTCCCTGTGTTGAGCAGGGTCTGGCTGGGAGGAGAAGCCAGAGACCTAACCTGTTCACGTCTCCATCCTGCCCTAGACCACCTGGGTGGCGAGGCTGCCTGCGCCCAGCTTTCCCAAAGAAGACCTGCCTTCTCCTGACACTTCCTGACACTTCCTGACACTCAAGGTGAGCTCCTTTCCTTTTGTTTCCTCTCGAGTCTGGGAGGGAAAGTGAAAGGTAACTGAAAGAAATGAGACAGGAACTAAAGGACATCTGGCATGCAGGGACTCTTTCCTGTGAGGAGGCCGGGGCTGAGGCGAGAGGCCTGGAAATCAAACGGGCCCTTCACAGTAGGTCTCAGGCTGACTTGTTTATAATAAAAACATTTGGTTTGACTTCCACAGAATCCAGCCTATGATGTAAATGCTCAAGCGTTTTAGCCCACATTCCTTGTCGTCCCCAGAGAAGTTCTGTTCAGAAAGCGAGAGGGGTGGAAACAAACAGTTCCTGGGAGTGTCTCCAGTCAGCGCCCTTGCATTTAGAGTCTGAGCATGCAAATAATTTGGATGCTAAAACTCAAGCGCTACATGTACCTTTTAAATGACAAAGCAATTATGTGTGTCTGAGGAGACAGACAGTGTCTCTCTAAACGTTCTTTCTGTTCCTCGGGTGTGTTGTAATCAGCAGATGGCCGGCCCTACCTTCCCCAGGGCCCCCCTTGCATCAGACTCTTCTAACAGCTAATATCCTGCAGCGACCAAGGCCATTAGAAGGATTAAGCCATTACCCTCCTGTCCAGCAAACACACAACGCTCACAAAGGCCGCCTTTCCCCCTACGGTTGCTGTTTTCATGGATGAATCAGGGCCTGATGATTTGTTGAAAAATCATAACAGGGAGGGCAGAGGGTTATGGTCATTCTTTTCGAGGACACCTCCCAAATAGCCTTGGGATTTGAAGGTCCTTTGTTAGAAGGAGGGCAGGAGTCAGTATTGCGGCTCGAGCAAGCTCTGAAAGTACAGACAGTACTCATACCTGTGCCCTCAACTCTGGAATATCTCGTCCTCAATTTCTCAAGCATCAGGGTAAGCCTCTTCACTCTGCCTATTCACACGGCCAGACTGACTGGGTTTGTTCTGCACAAGGCAAACCACCAGCCCAGCCCAGAGCCACGTCGCCGGCTCAGGAATACTCTGAAATATTGCCACCCAGTGGCACTTCCAAGGCATAACAATTCCCAGCCAGGCAGCAGGGAACCGAGTTTCAGGAGCTGAAGGACCTGACCATGAAGAGGCTGTGAAAACTGGTCTGGAACAAGCTTCAGAAAAGCATCCATCTAGGCACAAAAGCAGGGAGCTAGTTTGGAACTAACTACATCGGGCAGGTCATGGAAACATGGGAAGAGATACTTGGGATATAAAGAGAAGAATGACGGTAAAGACGTGGTATGGATGAGCTGTCTTTTTCCAAGTGGAAGAAATGCACACTTTATCTAAGTGGGAGCTGGAGAAGGATGACAGGGAGATGAATCAATGGAGCACCCTTTGGATTGGGCTCAATTCGGATGACTCAGTCTCTCACATGTGTGAGTTTTTAAGGATCCTTGGGCTCTACTGATTTAGGGGACATCGCCAGACTTGTTTCTTTACCCAGAGAACAGGATCTCTAAATCTCCCTGCAGCCCTAACACTGTGAAACTTTATTATCCCAGCAAACTAGCAATGCAGAAATACAGGCAATATAAGCCGTAGGCAATCCATAAATCATGGGTGTCTGACTTCCAAACGCAAGATGGGAGAACATAAAAGATGCATCCATTTTCACCTCTTGATGACTTCCTGCTGGGACAAAGCTTGGAAGGTTTCCCTGCAGGATGCTGGGTGAGTTTCAGTAAGAACCTGCTATCTCACCTCCCAGCATTAGCAGAGGAAGGCCGGCTCCCCGGGTCTGGATCCTTCTAGCACTTTCTATGGCGTGGAAGAGAGGTTGAGAGAGAATGGGATCAGAAGGGAGGCTCGTCTCTATTAAAATGGAAGCTAAACCAGAAACGAATGAGTTAGACATTTAATGTGTGTGTGTTCAGTCGCTTTGGTTGTGTCCAACTCTTTGTGACCATACGGACTGTAGCCTTCTGGGATCCTCTGTCCATGAGATTCTCCAGGCAAGAATACTGGAGTGGGTTCCCATACCCTCCACCAGGGGATCTTCCCAACCCAGGGATCAAACTCATGTCTCTTTCGTCTCCTGAAGTGGCAGGCACATTCTTTACCACTAGTGCCACCTGGGAAGCCCTAGGTCACCCTTTTCAGTAATACTTTTATTTTGCTTCTGTCAGAGGGCAAGCTATTCCAAAGAAGTCAGATTCTGCTGGTTGCAATGTAAGAATGCAGGTGGGAGGGAAGGGAAAGGCATTCAGACTCCTCTAACCTTATCTGATAGCTCTCAACCAGCCTCCGTTGTCAGGATTTTTTGGGAAAAGGCATATGCAATCACGATTTTAAAAGACTATTAGAATCCCTTTCCAGCCAAAGTCTGAAAGAAGATTTGGGTTCAGGCTCTATTTGAAGACACCCAGGTTGCACTTTCCCCTCAGCATTTAGGGTGCGGCGGTTTCTGCTTATCTAAAGTGCTCACATTGCAAATATGAGCAGCAGAGCCGGGGATTTAAAAGTCTGTCCTGATGGGAATTTGAACCGAAATATTCTGCCCACTGCCACTTTATAAGCTGGGAATCATCAAGCCGCTACAAATACCTTGAGGGGGCCTTGCAGTTGCTCAACATAAATCAGCAGAATGACAGGCAATTGACTTTGAAGACAGCTCTCACATGGCTGAGTGGCTGGAGCTGCTGGAGGCCGATGAGGGCATTTTCCTGTAAACATGACTGTGATTAGCACCGGAGTAAATAGCCAAACAGGCTCTATCTGTCAGACCCCAGCCTCCTGCTCTGGATTTTTCATTAGGCAGAAATCATCGTGTGATCCTGTGCAGCCAAGTTGGTGATTCTGAGAAAGAAGCTTGTGCTTTAATACCTGATGAAACCTTTTGATTTCCCCAGAAGGTAGGTAAGATCACTTGTAGCTGTGTTTTTCTGGAGCAATAAAATGTGTGTGTGTGTGTGTGTGTGTGTGTGTATGGTGTGTGTTCAGTCGCTCAGTCATGTCTGACTCTTTGCAACCCCAGGGAATGCAGCCCACTGGGCTCCTCTGTCCATGGAATTTTCCAGGCAAGAACACTGGAGGTGAGTTGCCATTTCCTTCTCTAGGGCATCTTCCTGAACCAGAGATCAAAACTGTGTCTCCTTCATCTCATGCATTGGCAGGCAGAATCCTTACTACTGAGCCACCTGGGAAGCCTGGAGTGAAAAACAGGAGTATGGAAACCAGACCCTTCAAGGCAAAAGGAATTTGGCTTGTGGTCCACACTCTGCCTAACAAAGTTTGGCATAGCTCAGGTTTTGGCCAAGTGGAAAGTGCACCTTTGAAAGGCTGACCTTCTTACTGCCACCTGAGGTCACCTACTCATAGCCCTGGGGAGGTCAGGAAGGTGACATCAGTAGCTAAGCTGGCTGGGGGCCAAGGCCACCTGGAGTGTGCAGGACCCTCCCAGGGAGGCCGGCTGACCCTGCTCCAGCCAGGCTTTTGCCAATAGAGGGAGAGAGGCTGGGGTTGGCATACTAACTGATTTTTCAAAAGAAGCCAGAAATCAGGATTTTCATGAAACACTATGTGTGCCAAGGCAAATATGCCTACAGGCCAACAGCAACCTCTGGTGAAAAGGGAAACCCTCCTGCACCGTCAGTAGGAACGTAAATTGCCGCAGCCACTGTGGAAAATAGTGTGAAGGATACTCAGATAGCTACGTGGAGTTGCCATATGGGTCCCGCAATCCCATGCCTGTGCATATACCCGGGCCAAACTATGACTCGAAAGATACACGCACCCCTGTGTTCATAGCAACACTCTTCACAATAGCCAAGACGTAGGCGCAACCTAAACGCCCATCAACAGATGAGTGGATAAAGAAGACGGGGTATATACATAAAATGGAATGCTGCTCAGCTATAGAGACGAATGAAATAATGCCGCTCGCAGCAGCATGGACACAACTCGAGACTGTCACAGTGAGTGAAGTAAGTCGGAAAGAGAAAGACAAATGCCGTGTGACATCACTTACATGAGGAGTCTAAAGTATGACACAAATGAACATATGCAAGAGAAAGAAACTCAGAGATGTACAGGTCAGACCTGAGGTTGCCAAGGGGAGAAGAGGTGGGAGAGGGATGCACTGGGAGTTTGAGATTAGGAGATGTAAGCTATTACATATAGAATGGATAAACAACAAGGTCCTACTGTACAGCACAGGAAACTATATTCAGGTTCCTGTAATGAACTATAATAGAAAGAAATATGAAAAAGAATGTATATATATATATAAATCACTTTGCTCTACAGCAGAAATTAACGCAACATTGTAAATCAGCTATGGTTCAATAAAATGAATTTTTTTAAAAAAACAACTGATCGTGTCTAGTGGCAGGGCTACCTTTATTTTGGTTCCTCTAAACTCCTTGCAGTTATACCAAGCCTCTGAGCTGTCTGTTGCTGTGGTTGTTTAGTTGTTAAGTCGTGTCTGACTCTTTGTGACTGACCGTGGACTGTAGCCCCCCAGGCTCCTCTGTGCATGGGATTTCCCAGGCAAGAATACTGGAGTGGGTTCCCGTTTCCTTCTCCAGGGGATCTTCCCGACCCAGGGATGGAACCTGTGTCTCTTGCTTTGGCAGGTGGATTCTTTACCACTGAGCCAGCAGGGAAGCCCTCTGAGCCATTTAAAAGGACTTAAAAAGAGAGAGAGGGGTCCCATGGACCCCCTTACAAGAGAATACACAGTCCACCAGCTCTCTACATCTAGGTTTTTTGTTGTTTTTTTTTTCAAATTTAGATCTTTCATGCTGCAACTTTAAGCCTGGCTTTTTATTCTCAGTGGAAATTCAGCACAACTGACCATTCTTGCCAGAATAATCATAACTCACACGAGAATTTTAAACTCTATGGGCAGTTAGCAGAAGGTGTTAACTGTTGGTGGCTCTGGAGCACATTCCCTCTCAGGTAGCATGTGCGGTGAGGGAGCTAGAAGGCTCTGCTGAGCCTGGGTCTGGTCACCAGGTGCTGGGAAGCACCATTTGCCCACCTACCTCCCCTGTTAAAAACATTTTGGCCGCACCCTGCAGCATGTGGGACCTTAGTCCCTTGACCAAGGATTGAACCTCCTCTTCCTGCATTGGAAGGCGGAGTCTTAACCACTGGACCTCCAGGGAAGGCCCCATTTGCCTTTTATAGAAAGACTGCCCTCTGCCTCGCGGGTCCTCTCCCGAGAAGGACAGGTTCTGGCTGAATGTAGGAAAATGTATATGTCTTCGCCGGGTTCTGCTCATCTGAGTCTCAAAGCTGCTACTTGCCATTTGCGTGCCTTGGGGCAGATTTCTTCACTTCTCTAAATCGTGGTGTCCTCATCTGTAAGACAGGGATGAAAATAGTGCTTGATAGATAGCCTTCTGGTGAGAAAAAAAGGAAATGGTCTAAGTTAGCACCCATCTCTGGTCCTGACCTGTGGTGAGTCTGGAAAGAGCAGCTGAGGTGTTGAGCTGGGTGCAGTAGTGACGGTGATGGTTGGGGTGGGGGGATCTAGGGGGATTCCAAGTTTCTGGGTGACTGGGTGGGTCGTGGAGCCATTAATCAAGACAGCTGAGACCAGAGAAAGACCAGATTGAGAGACACATAATTTGCTCAGCGCATGACAAACTGAATCAGAGTCACCTCAGAGCTTTGGAGAAGAAAATGGCAACCCACTCCAGTGTTCTTGCCTGGAGAATCCCAGAGATGGCGGAGCCTGGTGGGCTGCCCTCTATGGGGTCGCACAGAGTTGGACATGGCTGAAGCGACTTAGCAGCAGCAGCAGCAGTCAGAGCTTTGAGGCAGAGCCATCCAGCTGGAAGTTAAGATGTGGGTTTGCATTCTTGGTTGGGACTGTCAGACTTGGAGGCCACGGTGGTGGCTGTGCATGGCTGATGTAGCCCAGAGAGACTGCGGCTTCAGAGGGGAGAAGGGACCATCAGAGGACTGAGACCCCAAACCAGAAGTCCAGTGGAAGGGGGGACAGGGAAGAGACCTGCCCGGGTGCATCTCAGAGAGGTGGCGGGGGGACCCCACAGAAGGAGTTTACTGGGAGCCATCAGAGAAACGGAGGACATGCTTCCATCCTTACGAGGTTTCCAGTGTGATGAAAAAGCCAAAAGAAGCACTGGCAACAACCCAGGGACTTCAAGATGTTGCTTCCAGAGCGGTGGAGGGGAAGAACCCCTGGAGAGGAGTGTCACTAGAGCCCGGACACGACGCCAGTAGGTGCTCCTGGGGGCTGAGCGCGGTCTGAGGTCATGGAGGTGAGAAGAGTAGCAGCAGAGGTTTGGGGGGTCCACACAGCTCAGGCCCACACTGAGGGGGCTCTGGGAGGGGGCCCTGGGGGCTCCTTGGGGTGGAGTCGTGCATGCGCCTTCTGTCTCCAGTAAGGGCACTCCAAGGTGGCATTTGCTTGCTCCCTGCTGAGCACTCTGGGGCCCGAATGGTGAACAAAGTCTACAGACCCCCATCTCCCAGGAAGGCAGCAGTCTCTCTCTGCCTGTTTAGCACTGACAGCAGCTGCCACCGAGGCTGAAGGGTGGAGGGGAGCCTGAGCGCTGGGAGGAGAGCCGGGGCCTTGGCATCACTGCTTGGTGCTCTGTGATGGTGCTGGGGTTGGGGCAGGGGCCAGGACTGGCGGGAGCTGAGGACCCCGGCATACGGATGGAGGAATGCAGGGAGGGATGGAAAACACCAGAAAATGAAGAGAGATGTTTCAGAGGGGAGGTACTATCTCGTCATAGGAGGCAGCCGCTACACTTTTGCCGAAAGGGAGAGGAACCCACTAGACGCGGCTCTGAGCCTGCCCTGGCCCTTCACTCTGCGCGTCCGGGACCCTGCCTCCCTGGGGAAGTGGCAGCTGGGGGACACCATGCTTTGGGGAAAATCTAGGGGCCTTGCATGGGCACACTGAATGGAGATACAGGCCCGAACCACGTGGCAGGGACCTGCCCTCCCCAAGTGTCAGCCACACCCACGGAGGCCCCGCCAGACAACCTGGGTCCTTCCCAGGCTGAAGCGAGGCCCCACGTGGGGAGGCTCGCCAACCAGCCTCTGTTCTGTGTTCCCCTTTGAACTTGAACCCCACAAAGGCAGAGCCACAAGGACACAGCAAAGGGAGCAGGTGCCAGTGCAAAGGGCAGGGGACAGGCCCCCGGCTCTCCTTGCCAGGCCGCCCGTCACGTCTGAAGCAGCCGTCTTTGTTCTGCGCATCCTGCCTCCCTTCTCCCACATGAAGCTGCTCAGGAGCCACGTCAGCTCCCAGTTCCGACTCGGAAAATATAGCAGCACACAATATGTTGTTTTGGCAGAAAGCTAGGAGTCTGAGTATGGAATGTCTGTCACGGGGGCCCATCCAATTAACTCACTTGTCGGGAAATCAGAATAAATCGTGGAGACGAGTCTCTGCTCAGACCTGTATTTCTTCCCCATTCTCCTGGTTTGGCAGGTGTGGTACCCCAGGCCAGGGCGATCCAGGGCGGAGGAGGACAAATACACGTCTTCCCTGTGGTTTTCCGCTTCGAGGGAAGAAAGGGACACCATTTCCATGCATCTCAGACCCGGGAATTCTGGTGAAAGGTACATGAAAGTGTGGTCGGGGCAACCCAGAGTCCCAGGCTCACTGCTTTTGTTCAGTGTGAGACAACGCCTGGGCCTGACCCCAGAAGGTTTTCTCCCTCCTTACTTTTTCCTCTGTGGCTGGGGGACTTGGTTGTAACCAGAGAGCAGCGTGGGATGGAGGGGACGGCCAGCCTGACCAATGTGCCTGCAGGGGCTGGGACCCCTGGATGTTCCCCTGAAGGAGACACTGGTCCCGTCCCCACCCCCAGTTTGGGAACTGATGTGGCCCCCAGGGTGGGCTTCTCAAGTGGCTCAGTGGGGAAGAACCTACCTACCACTGTAGGAAATGCCAGAGATGTGGGTTTGATCCCTGGGTTGGGAAGATCCCCTGGAGGAGGAAATGGCAACCCACTTCAGTATTCTTGCCTGGAGAATCCCATGAATAGAAGATCCTGGCAGGCTACAGTCCTTGGGGTCGCAGAGTCAGGCACAACTGAGCACACACGTCTCATGTGACCCCAGGGTAGCCTTTTTTTGCAAGAGGATCTGCTACACAGGCAAGGAGGCCCTTGAGGGAGAAGCCCTCTGAGCACAAGCAGGTCATTCTGTGTGGGTTCCCTGGAACCCCAGGCTGGTGCTTTCCTGGTGCCACAGTTGCCCCAAGGTGATTTCAGGAGTGTTCAGCAGACAAAACTGCACAGAGACCGGCTTCCTTTGAGCTTCCTCCTGGGGCTCTCTGTCTTTACATCCTTGCTAAGGTGGAGGTGAAATCCAAGGCCACTCGGCCTGGCGCCTGCATCCCTGAATTCTGAAGCACCTAACATGACTGAGTGTCCCACAGCCACAGGGGCAGCCCTGGAACCAAGCTTCAGCAGCCCCACAGCGCCTACACTGCCTGTCCCCAGCCTGGAGCTTCTGAAAAGCACCCTGCCACCACCCCAGGGCACCTGCCCCTGGCCTCAGCCCCCTGGACGGCAGCCTCACCTTCCCAGCATTCACACACTTGGGTTTTACATCCCTGCTCCCCGCACAGTGGTGCCAAAACCCCATCCCAGGCAACCAGGCCAAAGTATTTTCTTGACCTTTGCTCTTGGAGGCAAGAACCTACCCACCCCCCGCCCCCCGCCCCCTGCCATAATGAGAACCCAAAAGAAGCAAAGGGCATAAATTCTGCATTCTGGCATCAGTCAGAAGTCAAAGGCTCCTTCTTCAAGGGCTGCAGACTAAGTTTGCCTTTGTGCTGCGGTGTTGCTTCCATTTCAAAGTCTCCACCAGCGAATTGCGTGAGTCATTCCTGGAACCTTCAGGAGTCTCCATGGTGACAGGCTTGAGTGGGCCCAGGAAAGCCAGCATTCACTCCACTTTCCAGCTAGTTCCTCTTCTCTGATTTTTTTTTCTTCTTTTCTGTTCTTTTTCAATAGAGACTGTGGCTGAGGATTTAGCTTTTTTGTTTCTTAAGCAAATGATAAAATGAGAACTCTCAAAGCTCCTTTTCTATTTTGTCAAAAAACGTTCTATATAAATATGTATTCTCTCGTCTCTACCTGCCTTGTTGAGGCCATAAAAACAAAACAAAACAAAACAAAAACTATGCATTTGTGGGGTTTTTGCCTTTTTTTTTTTTTTTCTGTCTACTGTTTTGAGAAAGGGTCTGCTTTTCCTGTTTATCTCAATGAAAAAAGGCTCTGGACAAACCTGGGACAGAGAGGTTAGCAGGATCAGCCCCAGTGGGTAGAACACCTTCCTAGTCCATAGGTCACATAGCAGAGGTCGACCAGAAGTCTGAAAATACCACCCAATCATGGTTTCCAGAGATGTGCCTCCAGTTCTTTCTCTGTGATGCTCAGGGCAAATGGTACTCTAGGCCCATTAGGGAAAAAGCATGGATATTGCTATCTTGGTCACAAGAATTTTAGCAGGAATCTAGGGGATTTTTTTTTTTTTTTCAAAAATGACTAAGCATTAAAACTTGTCCCCAGTGTAATGAGCACTGATCACCTAAATATATTTATATAATTTTGTGAGGTTCAAATCCTGTGTCATAGAAGTATGTCACCTGAACACAACCACACCTGCAGGTGGCCATGAGTTTGCAGCACACGGCCTCCTGAATATGGCCACCTGAATGCCGCTCTCTCCATTGTGCCCTCGGCTGTGGCAGGACACTCAGCCCCCCCGAAGCTCTCCCACCATCTCTAGGGTCTCCAGGGCCGTCGCCTGTGTGCTCTGCTCTGTAGGTGCAGCCAGTCTCCATGGCGGTTACCAAAGGCTCGGTGTGCCAAACCTTTGTAGGATGCTTGGCAGGGGGAGAAGGACAATGGCCTTCCCTGCTGCATTGGCCCCTGACGGGGTCCTGAAGCGAGGCCGCTCGGACCTCCACACGCCAGCCTTCCAGTCACTGCTTGCATCACCTTGAACCCAACCTTGCCTCCAGGAGCCCTGCCGAGTAGAAGCTGTGTCTTTGGAACTAGAATTTCTCTGACCGTTGAGGCTGTTCTCATGGGTCTTGCTAACTAAGTCTTCCTCTGGTTTTTTACATTTGGGGGGTGGGGAGGGGAGGCATGATCACAGAGACTTTCGAAAAGGTAGTGTCAATAATAAGCCCTGAACTCTCTCAGAACTGTGCGTGCACACATGCAGCATTTCATAGACAAACTCTGAAGTTTACAGACGTGGGAAGTCAATGCCTGGGCCTCTGGGTAAAAATCCTGCCGAAGGAGGAATTTTCTAGCAAGAATTTTCATAGCACTGCTTTGGTCTCTGGTCCAATCCAACTCACCAGTGTGCCAGACACCCCCAATACAGCTGAACCCCTGCTGTGGGTGCACCCAGGCCTTCGCTGAGGATCTTCACACATGCACATGAATTTCCAAGTCCCTTATTCCACATATGCTGTCTATAAATAAGCATGTACAAGAAAGTATTTCCTACTCAAGCCTACTCTTCAGGGCCTCTTGTAAAGATGAGTCTGGGTCCATGTGGAAAGGCAGAAAACCCAGGCCACATGCCAAGCCCGACAGCCCAGGACTCCAGCATTTGGGGCTGGAGGATCCAAAAATACGTGTGTGGGTCTTGACCTGGCTTGGATTTTTTTAAAAAATCACACATACAATTAATTTTTCTATTTTTCTGCCTGTTGTTTTCTTTGCAGTGAAAAAGCTACTTCTAAAATAATTTTTTTCTATCCTCTCCCTGCCCTGAGTGGACTTCCCTGGTTGCTCAGACGGTAAAAGCATCTGCCTACAATGTAGGAGACCCAGGTTCGATCCCTCGGTTGGGAAGATCCCCTGGAGAAGGAAATGGCAACCCAATCCAGTATTCTTGCCTGGAAAACCCCATGGATGGAGAAGCCTGGTAGGCTACAGTCTGTGGGCTCACAAAGAGTTGGACATAACTGAGTGACTTCACTTTCACTTTCCCTGCCCTGAAATTTGTCCTCAAGCTCCAAATGTTGGGAGGGTGCTTGTATCTGTCTGCCCGGACTGCTATAACAATGACCACAAACTTGATGGCTTGAAACAACATTTATCCCCTCACAGTTCCAGAGGGCAGACGTCCAAAATGGAAGAGCCGGCATGGTCGCACTCCTGCGGGAGGCTTGGCTCCAGATGTTCCCAGACTCCAGTCTCTGCCTCCGTCTTTCCATGCCTCCTGCTTCTTGCCGCCTGTCTCTCCTCTGTGTTTCTCTCTCTCTTTTTAAAGTCTGTCATTTCAGTTTTTTAAAAAAATATCTATTGACTTGGCTGTGTTGAGTCTTAGCTACAGCACGCAGGATCTTGGTTGGGTCATGTGGGATCCTTCGCCGCAGAGCACAGACTGTCTAGATGTGGCACACAGGCTCCAGCGGGCCCTGGCTTAGCCGCCCCCAGTGCATGCAGGATCTTAGTTTCCTGACCAGGGATCAAACCCAAGTCTACTGCTTTGCCAGGTGGATTCTTAACTACCGGGCCACCAGGGAAGTCCCTGTGTGTTGCTTATAAAATCATTGTCACTGGATTTAGGGAACACATAGCTAATCCAGTGGGCTATGATCCATGGGGTCGCAGAGTCAGACACAGCTAAGCAACTAAGCACAAGCTAATCCAAGATGACCTCATCTAAAGATTCCCAGCGTAATTACCGATTACCTTTGCAAAGACCATTCTTCCAGAAAAGATCCTATCCAGTCCTTTGGGGGCCACCACTCTAGCCCCTATGGTATGGTTCATTAACATACCCAGGATCTCACGGTACCTGGCCCATGGTCATAGCCCAGGCATCTATGCATTTGTGTTTGATGATCTGGAATTGAACTTGGCACCCAGGTGTTCTGTCTGATCCTGAATAAAGATGGCTTGTGCTGGGATGAAGCTTAGCGTCTTCAGCCTTCCTTGACTATGAAAATAGCTACTGAATGAATTAGAGCATATGCTTTCTTGCTTTCCCTGAGTGATATCTGTTAGAGTATTTGATGCCATTGTTTGCACCTCCTACATTTAACATGTGCAGGAATTATCTGGGAATAAAATAAGTTTGCAAGTTTTTTTTTTTTCCCTCCCCTGAGGGTCTTCTCAGATCCTCAGCATCTGAAAATAAGTTGGATTTCATTTATGAGAGAACCTTTTCTGCATATATTTAATAGCATTTATTAGGATGAAAGAGACACTCATTTAGAAGAGTGCAACTGCACGTTTTCATGTAGGTGATCTCACTTGTCATCTGGCATTTCACTGCCACCTAATATTGAGTTCGTTTAGATAATACACATAAAAAGGAGGTGATCAGCCTTTTCTTTCCTTAAAAATACATAATATATGCCATAACGAGCATAAATGAATATATGATTTCCCCCTACCCTGGAAAGTCAAATTTTAAGCTTCCAATATACCTTGACATCTTGCCAACCTCCCTAACTGGAATGGTTTCATTTGACAAGGTTAAAGTTGGCGATGAGAAGTCTGGCTTTGCCAGCAAGAACTGTTGAAAACAACATCTCGCTATGAATATCATTCCCATAGTACATACCTTGTGATTTCATGTGGCTGGTCATATTTTATGAAATGTTTGGAATCTGGAATCCAAAATTAGGGCAGGTCCAAAGTCATTGTTCCCTACTCATAGTGTAAATGAGTTCAAGTGGCTTTATTCGTGGTTTTGGTTACATGTTCTTTTAAATATAAGACTTTAAGGGGGGCTTTATTAATATTTTTGTTATCATTTACTCACCTTCCAATGAACAAGCAACCAAAGAATCAGAAGACAGCCAGAGAGAAAGCGGGTTCATGGCCTCAGCTGTCACATCACGTGCTTGGGGAACAGCAGAAACACACAAGCCGGACGGCCACCTGATCAAAGCACACTGCCCAGCACAGCCAAGTACAAAACAGGAGTGTTTGTGGTGAGACTTGAAGTTTAAGATGCATTAACATTAAGCCTTTCAACTTCACATAGTAATAAACCCCAGCAACAACACAGCATCAATCAACTAAATAAGGCTAAAAAAAAAAAAAGCCTACATGTACCCCCACGGGAATCCCTGTAGACAGATTCCATGTTCAAGTTGAAAGGACGATTAGAATTGCCCCCTCCTTGTCCTGCCCTCTGCTCTGTGAACACTCTGCAATTTTCTTTCTTTCCTGAGAGTGTTTTAGCTCATCTACAAATAGTCTGGCTCCTCTGCAAAAACTGGCCGACTGGTCTACCACAATTAGTAAGTCTCATTGTTTCAAAGCAACTGTGTATTTGATTTTTAAGCTCCCTGACAACTCTATGTGGTTTTAATTAACTTCTTGGAATACAGTTGTTTTAAGCTCAAAGGTTTCTGGATAAAAGTTAGCACTATCAGATTGTGCCAATATGTGTTATAAGCCTTTGGTAAGCTTTTTCCTTGCTTCAACTGGCTACAGATAGACAGAAGGCTATTTATTTATCAAAGGGTGGCTTTTCCTGTATATCTTTGTGATAGATACCAACTGAGATTATTTTGTATTAAGTTGGACCCAGACCAAATAAGGTGTAGGAAGAACAATTGACTCTAGCTTTCAAAACTATTTTTGGTTGCAATCGCTTACAAGTTTGCTATCTCAGACCCATCTTTACAATGCTTAGCTAGTGTTTGTGACACAGGTTTTTAAAAAACACAGTTTCTTGAGCACTTTCAATGCACCTAAGTGTTGGGCTCTACCAATAGGCTCTCTGAACTTGCCAGATACTGAGTAGCCATATGATTTTTTGTCCCTGAAAGTGGATGGGAGGTGGGATGCCAAGACAGCAGGTGTAAACCAGGACATCCTGACAAACAGGTACACAGGGTCCCTGCAGACAGATTGAAGTAGACCCCTGCTGGGCCACTACCAAGGGCTTTTGAAGGCCCTGTGTGGGCTAGAAACATTGCCAACCTTCACCTGCTGGTCATTCTCATAAATCCAGGCATCTTCTCTTCTGGAATCATCCATCACTTCTTCCTTGGTCCATGGGTCTCAGTAACCACTTCTGGATCCCAAGTCACTTGCACCAGAAGCCCTCCTTCCCCAGAGTGTTCCCAGCCATCTTTCCTGTCTCCATCCATGGAGATACTAGATCCCAGTGATTGTTTGAGACCTAACTCAGTGGTGTCTCCGGTGGTCAGGAGCAGGCAGGGAGCGTTGTGTTACCTAAGCCCCCACAGGGCTGTATTTGTGTTCTTCTTAGGACACTTGTCTCTTCCAGTTTTGTTACAATTTATGCGCAGTATCGCATTCTCTGATGAACCAAGAGGAGGGACCACTCAGAAAACCTAAACTCTGCAGCCCTCCCTGGATTTGAGTCCCTCCTCTTAGCTGCTTCTCATCTTAATTCTGATAATTTTGGTGTGTTCTTTTCTAAAGTGAGATAAGAAGCAAGCATACAAGAAGACTGAAAGCTTTGTTGAACTTGGCATTTGCAAGGACTCCCATTATTGCTGGATTTGAATGCTGGCTTCTCCAATGAAGAGCTGTGCAATCTTGGGCCAGTCACTTAACCTCTCTGTGCCTATAAAACGGGAATAATAATGGTTCCTACTTCCTAGGGCTGTAATGAGGACTGAGTCCTCACAGAACAGACAATGATGATATTTAAATACCCAGTATGGTGGGCCGCAGTCCATGGGGTTGCTAAGAGTCGGACACGACTGAGCAACTTCACTTTCACTCTTCACTTTCATGCATTGGAGAAGGAAATGGCAACCCACTCCAGTGTTCTTGCCTGGAGAATCCCGGGGACAGGGGAGCCTGATGGGCTGCCGTCTATGGGGTCGCACAGAGTTGGACACAACTGAAGCGACTTAGCAGCAGCAGCAGCATGTTGCAGGAAGGGAGACCCTTTGCAGGGCCTGAGAGTGGGCTCTTATCTAACATTTCAAAATGAATTGTCCAAGGAAATGCACATACTGACAAAGCAAAAGACTATATTGGGAAGGGGAGCCCGAATGGAGAGCAGGAGGGTGAGGGAACCCAGGAGGGCTGCTCTGCCGTGTGGCTCGCAGTCTCAGGTTTTATGATGATGGGGTTAGTTTCCAGGTTGTGTCTGATCATCTTGCTTTGTCCATATTGATCTGACTCAGGGTCCTTCCTGGTGGCACGTGCACTGTTCAGTCATGATGGACACTGGCGCAAAGGATTCTGGGAGGTCAGTAGGACATATTATGGGCTGGTGCCTCCTCCCTCTTCAGCCCCTCCTGCATTCTCCCGGTTGGTTTCAGCATGGTGTTCCTTATTGGGACCTCCTGTTGTGAGATAACTCATCACGTGGTTATCATCATGCCTGGCCAAGGTAGGTGGTTTCAGTCAATGGTTCCCTAACAACTATCTCAGCTTTTGTTATTGCTCAGATTGCATCTTCTATTTCTTAAGACTTTATTCCTATTTTCTTAATTGCATTGTAACTAAAAGAACACCAAAGCTATCAACACATGTAATGTAATGAAGCCTGATGTCCACTGGAGAATCATGGCCTTAATGACCCAAGGGCACCTGACATGACACAACGGTGAAAGTGAGGGTTGGTTACAACAATGAAGCAAAAGCAGACCAGGCCACCTCCTACCCTGTCACCTTGAGGTCAGAGAGTTGAGGTGCTGGGTCTCTGCCAACATGTAGAATAGGAACATGACGGTTCCTACCTCACAGGCTTGAAGCAAAGGTCAACTGAGTTAGTGCATGCAAAGCAGTTGGCATGGCATCTAGTGAATAAAGGCACTTGGTACCAATTGGTTATCATTCTCAGCATCCGTCCTGGAACTCAAGGTGACTATTGTTTGGAGACGTGTCAGGAGACAGTGTCCTCATATATATCCTTCAACCGTGGGAGAACCTGTGTATCTCCACCAGGGGAAATTTGACCAGAAACTGAGAAAGCAGGGCCCCTCTTTTTATCAGAAACACTCAGCACCTCCTCTTCTGTGAACATCCCCTGAAGGAATGCCAACATCAATGGCTGGAGAGCCATCAGCTTGAGACAGATACAGGAGTGAGCATCAGCAACACAAGAGGGGACAGATTAAGGCTGCTAAGTCATAGGCTGGAAACAGACAGGAAATCTGTATTAATCACAAGGAGAAGATGTGACCTTTCAGAGACTCTGCTAGGAGGAAGGAGGTCAGAGCTCCCACAGTGTGTCTTGGTTGGGGGCTAGGAGCCAGTGGGTTGCCTCTAGCATGGTTCCTGCATCCTGCATCCCTAGAATGACTCAGACTCTGGTGGCCCAGAGAACTAGGGGTTACACACAACACAGAATCACATTCTCAGGGGAAGAAAACCGTTTCCACGTGCATCTGTACCTAACTCATACATCTGTCCTAAGAATCCCTATGGAAAGGAAGGCCACCATTTTTTCTTGCCATTCCATGCCAATAATTAGCACTTTTTCTTTCTGTTTATTCTTATTAATGCCTTTTCCTTCCTCATCTATGCTCATGGACAGAGAGATAGCTAAGAGGGTTTGCATTCTCCTACAGCCAAGCACAACTCAGAGAATCCAAAATGCACAGTTGCCCTCAGCTAATTTTCACTTGGATCGTAACCTCTCAGTCTATCTCGCTTAGACTCTGGGTATTAAAGTACAAATAAAGCTTCGTGACCTTTAAGCAAGGCAGCAGCTGCTCCTCCACCCTTTCCCCTGTGGTTTTGTCCATTTCTGCAATATCCTTATTTCTGGACTTCAAACCTCTTCCCTAGCAGGGAGGTGACTAATGTTAAAAGCCACAAATTACACCATGGTTTGCCAGGCACACCAAATGCTCTCTTTGAGACATCCTTTCAAATGGAAATATCTGTCCTCAGAATCAAGGTTAAATTTAGTTAAAGACCGAGGTCCCGACTTGGTCCAGATCCCTCTTCAATCCTGGCCCCTTCCCCTCCCCAAGAATGTGACGAGAAAGATTCCAGAGGTGAGCAGGCTGGTGGGTCTCAGTTTCATGCAGAGGGAATTCATTCCAACGAAGGTGGAGACTCCGACGCAGGTGTGGCAGAGGCATGGGCTCACAGCTCTTGAGGGAGCTCTGCACAGCATCATTTCTGCTCTGATGAAGTAGATTTCAAGGGCAGCATAGGGAGGGGCTGCAGTGGGAGGTGGGGAAGCAGTTGTTGTTCAGTCGCTCAGTCACGTACAACTCTTCGCAACCCCGTGGACTGCAGCACGCCAGGCTTCCCTGTCCTGCTCTAATGAGGAGGCAGTGATGAGAACTTTCATTCTTTTCCTCCAGATTTCTCCAACCAAACTCTGCTCTGTGCTATCATCGCCCCAGACCCTGCACCCTCCCACCCTCCCCAACACACAGCGGTCTGAGTGATAGCTCAGGCACTGAAGCTGTCATGATTCCCAAGTTGATGACCTGGAGGAGGCAAGGGATGAAGGGAGCTCAAGGAGGGTATAATCACGGTGTGGGGACAGCGTTCACGGCCTCCACCCCCTCAGCCCACCAAACACTCCCGACTTAGCCCTGCCTGGCACTGCCCATGTGTGCTAAGTTGCTTCAGTCATGTCCAACTCTTTGCAACACTATGGACTGTAGCCCTATGGTCTGTAGTCTGTCTGACAAACAGGCAGAATCCCATCTGTCCATGGGATTCTCTAGGCAAGAATACTGGAGTGGGTTGCCGTGCCCTCCTCAGATGGGTTGGCTACTGACTTTACAGTCTTCTGCCGTGAAGCTGGACTCCTGGCATCCTGACTGGTGGGTTGTGGGTGGGGAACTTCCCCTCCCTGTGTCTTCCGAGGTTTCTGTCCTTGGCCACCGGAAATAGGAGGCACCATGAAGAGCATACTAAAGTTTAATGTCCTTTTTACAACCAATTTTTGTTGCTGACACCTTCCTCTCAGAACAAGACATTGATTCATGACTGAACAAGCCCTACACAGAGAGAGGGAACAACAACAAAAAAAAACCAAAAAAAACCTCCTTGGAGACTCTCAGTTGATTTCTGTTTACAAGAATGGATGGTTTCCAAAGGCTCTTCAGAAAATGGCTGAGAGAAGTCGAAGCAAAAAAGTTAATGTTTTTATTTCTGTCTCTTTCTCCACGGAGGAGTTTAAAATTCTTGCTTTTGGCCATATGGAGTGGATATTCCAGAAGGAAATTATATACAGCTTTCTGTTTCTGCTCAAAAGCTTGTCACTTTGTCAAGTGGACCCTTTGAAGCAGTCTTCTCCTTACCTCAGATTTTGACATGAATAATTGTTTAATTGCCTTTCAGTCTACCCGAGATAAGGAAGCCTGTCTCAAAATTGTATAATTCTCTTAACCAAACAATAGGCGAACCACCCAGAGCAGTTTTCAAAGAAAGAGAAGAATTCCTTACATATGTTAAGCATTTTATTCTTTCCAAAGTGCTTCGCTGTGGAGTGTTTTGTTAAACTGGATAATGGTATGAAGCGCTGTGTAAAGTGTATCACGTAACAAAAAAGTAAGATTTTATAACAATATGGCTATTATTTGTAGTAAAATAATGAACTATGTCAGTGAATCTGTTAATTATCTTACTTATCAGAGTCCTATTTATGTTTCTATAACCTTTATATACATCATACGCTTTATTCATGCCTCTCATTTTTCCAAATATTGGGATTTTTTTTTTTTTTTTTTTTTCAGTTCACCTGGGACTATAAAACGGATTTCAGGCAGCATTGTTGACTGACTCTTGCTTCGCGTTCATCTAGCAGAGCAGTCAGTTGGCTGCATATTCATCCATCATCCATTTCCCTCCATTTTCGTTCTCCACCCAGGAGCCCACCACTTTTACCGGGAGATTCCATGAAGTTCAGAGTAAGCCAATTTCACATCCAGCTTCAGGTTTGGGGCGTGTAGTCTAAGTTTAGCCAATCAGGGCCTTCCATCCCTCTGGACACAGAGGTTGGTTACAGAGTGGGCATGTGACCTAAGGAGGCCCAATCAGAATGAATCTTATTTTTATTTTTTGGAAAGGCTGGGCAGGGGTGCTTTCTCTTCTCTTTGAACCAGAATGAGGAAGTACATGCCTGAGAGCTGCTGGAACCTACAGGAGACCATCAGGGAGTAAGCCGTAGAATTTGACACGAAAAAGGGCAAAGTGAAGAACTGGAAAGAAACTGGATGTGACATTGTTGAGCTACTGGATCAAACCTTGTGTGAAGCCGATATTACCTCTAATATTTTCAGTTACTTGAGCTAACAAATTTCCTTGATGGGTTAAGCCATTTTGAGTGAAATCTTCTGTTACTTGCATTCTGATAGCTTTTATTGATGATACATTAATAGACAACTAAACAGCTTAGGAATCATCTTATCCTGCTTCGCTCTCACAATGGATTCAGAGAAGCTGTAATTCTTCTCATCCTATATGAAGAAAAAGACCACGAAGGCATTGCCCTAGGTTAAACAGATGGTTAAGTTTAAAACTTATGTGAGGACAGGCAGTGTGCTGTATTCTCAGCGTCTTTTACCATACTTGTCAACTGGGTAGAATAAACTTTGAATAAATAAATTGAAGAACAAAACTGAAATAGTATAAACAGTAATAATCTTTATTCAAGAGTGATATGGGGGGAGGTGGGAGGGAGGCTCAAGAGGGAGGGGACATATATACCTATGGCTGAACCATGTTGATTGTACAGCAGAAACCAACAAAATATTGTAAAGCAATTGTCCTTCCATTAAAAATAAATTTTAAAAAAGAGTAATAACCTTTGTTTTAATTATTCATTCCTTTTCCCCAACAAACATTTATCAAATGCCTACTATGTACCAGTCATGAGGCTACATGTTCAAATGAAATACTCTTTGTGCCAGCACCTCCCACATGAAAAAAAAGAGAAAATTGTTGAAGTCTTTCTTATTCTTGTTCAAAAATTTCAAATTCTTAAGAGATTATTTAAAAGCCTGCAATGATTTGCTAGAGAGGAATATTTGTGTTTAAAATCTCTTTTCTGTAGCTCATATCCATGGTTTCTGCCTCATTGAACTCGGGAGTTACATACCTCTCGGGTAGAAAGAAACGTCAGCGGTTGTATGTTGTAAGAGCTCTGTGCAGCTGAAGATTTCACAAATACTGAACTACAGTCTCCTCAAAGTCTGAGTCTCTGACAGTTTGTTAGAATGTCCGTTCATACAACTCTCCGGGAACCATGGAGATGGACTTTTCCTATTTTAGTGTATGTCACAGTAGATCAGAAATCCATACTTAATGGGAGAAGGTGATACATGGATTTGAAACTCTGTCAGATTTTAGAGTAACAGGAAAGTAGAAGGAAGATTACCCTGCGGAAATGAGGCATTCACCAAGTAGTCAGGAAAACAGCCTGAACTGTAAATCCCCAAGGACAGAGTGTGGAACAGGAAAAAGACACAACCAAGAAATGTAATTCCTTAATATCTAATAGAAACCTCAGAGCATTAAATCACAGAATCGATGATGAAAATCGTTTCATGATTTATCAGCGAGGTTTTTTTCCCCTTTTCCTGTCCTGCATGAGAGTGGAGAAAAGAGAAAGCTGTTTGTTAAATGCCATTTCGTAGGTCAAGTTTAGGAAAGTCAGCCCTAAGTAATGAGTGGGAAGAGAAAACCCTTTAGAGGGAGACTGGGTTCAAATCCCCTGACAATTCAGGCCGGTTACTTAATCCTTCTGAAATTCCTTTCCTCACCTAGAAAACAGTGATAAGATTTACCTTAACAGGATGTGTGGCAGTCAAATGTGAAGTGAAGTGAAGTGAATTTGCTCAGTCTTGTCCGACTGTTTGCAGCCCCATGAATTGTAGCCTGCCAGGCTCCTCTGTCCATGGGATTTTCCAGGCAAGAATATTGGAGTGGGTTGCCATTTCCTTCTCCAGGGTATCTTCCTAACCCAGAAATCAAACCCCGGACTCCTGCATTGCAGGCAGCCTCCTTACAGGTGTACACCAGGCATGCAGGAAATGGTAGCTGGGTTTTTTTTGTACTTTTTATATAAGGAGGACAAACTTGGGCTCATTAAAAAAGTGTTGTCACACTTCTTGCTTTTCTTATCAGAAAAAGATTTCAGAAAAGTGTTCGATAGCACAGAAAGGAAAAACCAAATGAAGAATGTGTGGTACTTTCCAGAGCACCAAAATTTCTTACCCCAAATTCAATCACAGCTGCATAATGAGGGTGCAACACAGCCCTCGTGTACCTCTTATTGCTAAATTTACTACCTCCATCTGAGAAAACGAGAAAGGCTTAGTTCACATCCTTGAAAACCACCCAAAGTGCCTCATGTTCCTGGTAGTGTCCTGCAGGAACCTGAGCAAACGAACAATAAAAGAGATGGATGACTGAGGATTATTCAGCGGGTTCTCGGAAGCCTTTCAGAAACGCTTAAAATGGTTTTGTAACTGTTTACTCATGAACTTGTGCTGTTTCCTCTTGGGTAATGTGCCTCTGAAGCGGAGTCCACGTCAGCTGTCAATGGCATGATTTATTCCTGTTAAGGACCAAGGATAAAGCAGAAAGGTGGGTGGCTGTGGGCTCCCCCTCCCCCGCTCCTCCCACACGACTCCCTCCCCCTTTCTCTGGGAACGAATCCTGGTGCAAAGTTACCAGGTGTGGGTGGAGGCAGCTCTGAACAGAGCCCAGAACACAAAGGCTGAAAGGGATGGCCCCACCAACGACTTCTGACCTATCCCTTATCTGCACTATTCTGATTTGGAGAAGGAAATGAAAACCCCCTCTAGTATTCTTGCCTGGAGAATTCCATGGACAAGAGGGGCCTGGCAGGCTGCAGCCCATGGGGTCGCAAAGAGTCAGACATGATTGAGTGACTGAGTATACATATTCTGAGTTAGAGAAAATAACAAGGTGAGAGTTTGCAAATATTGAGCAACAAAAGTGACAGTCTTGCATAACACTAATAAATTTGCCATGAGGTTTATAGAGAATCAAATGGAAGCTTTTTGGTGTTTTTTTTTTTTTAGCTGAAATATGTAATAATAAGAAAGTGAAAAGTGTTAGTCCCTCAGTCGTGTCTGACTCTTTGTGACCCCATGGACTGTAGTCCACCAGGCTCCTCTGTCCATGGGATTTTCCAGGCAAGATACTGGGGTGGGCTGCCATTTCCTTCTCAGAGCATCTTCCCAACCCAGAGATGGAACCTGGGTCTCCTGCATTGCAGGCAGGTTCTTTACCATCTGAGCCACCATGAAGCCCATGTAATAATAACTACTTCTAATTCTTTAAATTATAAAGCTTGAATTTTGTTTGTTTGCTTTTAGACAGCATATAAAGTCAGTACTGTGATATCTAAAGGCATAAAGTGTCAATTCACATATTTAAGTCATATATTTATGCTATAAAATCCCAAATGCCTCTCTGCTCTGGGCTTTTGTAAGCTTATTGGCCATTCAGAATCAGGGAATCTTAGAGCTGAAGATGTCTCACTTCTCCTCAAAGTCTTGAAAGAAAGTCTCAAACCTTTCTTCTGTGCCTCATGCCTTTTGCATCTTCAAGTTGAATTTGGTTATAATTATGTGCACCGCTATGTCACTCAATACTTATCAAAACACACACAGTCACAATCACAAGCAGAGGCTATTTCATCATTTTCAGGTTTGGGAAAAGAGAACACTGATGTTCAAAACAATCAAGCACGTTGGATGATGATCAGTCTATCTCATCACCGAATCTGCAGGAGAAACCATACATATTAGCTACAACCATACATATTGCTTGATATAAACTTAATTTTCAAATGTAAAAATGAAATTTTAAGTATTTTGGGAGAAAATAGATTGTTGTAACTTGAGAGATGATAGTAGAGAAGGATTTAATAACTGACTTTTAGGATAAAAATCATAGTGGAAAATATTGCTGGATTTGAGTACTTAAAATACACATGCACACAAAAAACTTCTGAATGATAAAAAATATACTCGGATATGCTTTGGTATTTAACAAAATTTAAAGACAGATGATAAAAATATAAGGAACATTTTGAATATATAAATAGTGTTTACAAACCAATAAGTAAAAAATGAATGCATATGTTAACATGGACATAAATAGCAATTTTCCAGGGGAAAAATGAAGTAGCCAGTAAATATAAACAAAAGTGTTTAACCTTCCTGGTAACAAAATAAATAAAAATTAAAACAATAAAACTCCCCAACCTTATGGGGGAAAAAAAATGGAATAGGATGAAAATATCCAGTACTTTCAAGAATTTAGGAAAAAAGTCATCTTCATACTATGCTACTGGGAATTTAAAGTGGTAAAACCTGTTGTAGAATAATTCAGCATTATGTATCAAAATCCTTTTGAAAAGGCATAGCATTTGACTCAGTTTCTAGCAATGAATTCTAGGCAGTATTAGACAAGTTGCAAAAAAGTACAAAAACTTGGCAGTACCTTTTTTTTATAATAGTGAGAAATGAGAAACAACTTAAAATACTGACAATAATTATAATGCTGTCATTATAATTAACCCATAAAAAGAAGGGCTACCATGAATAGTTTGATGTAATTTTATTTAAGATAAATGTGTGTATATTAATGAATACACACACACGCAACAGTGCTAGTCACTGTCTTAATTCTTTACATATAATAACTCACTTAATCCTTGCTATAGTTGGTGATGGACAGGGAGGCCTGGCGTGCTGCGATTCATGGGGTCGCAAAGAGTCGGACACGACTGAGCGACTGAACTGAACTGATGGGTTTTCCAGTGGCTCAGGGGGTAAAGAATCTGCCTGCAAATCAGGAGATGCACGAGATGTGGAGATCCCTGGGTGGAGAAGATCCCTGGGAGGAGGGCACGGCAACCCACTCCAGTATTCTTGCCCGGAGAATCCCATGGACAGAGGAGCCTGGCAGGATACAATCCATAGTGTCGCAAAGAGTCGGACACGACTGAAGCGACTGACCACACGCACCACATGCAGTCCTCAGTACAACCCTGTCAAGTGGGTGCTGTAAAGAACTCTGCTTCACAAAAGAGGAAACTGAGGCAGAGAATGAGGAAACTGAGGCAGAAAGAGGGGAGCACATGCCTGAAGCCACACAGCTGGTGAGGGCAGAGCCTGATTCCAGACCAGGTCGTGTGGCCTCAGGGAGCCTGGTCTTAACTACCAGTGCAGCTACACGGGGTGAAAAAGTGTGTTTTACTCGCTCGCTTTACACGGGAGAAAGAAAGGCATCACACATTGACCAGCTTTCAGTGCTTACCTCTGGATGGGGGAAATTCCAGAGGGGAGACTTCCTTGTATTAATTTTAAAAATCAGATCAATGTCTTCTGATTTTTTTGCGTTTAGCACACATTACTTACTGGTAACGAATTACAAGTTTTTCAAAGCTGTGGAGTTGTCCAAAGTGATAAGGAAGTAGCCATTCTCTCCGTCCTTGGGCTGTTCTAGTAATTTACAGGTCAAAACAGGATTAAGGAACAGCCATGCGGCTCAGCTTTCCTAACCCCCGTTTCTGCTAAGCCCTTGATTGTAAAGCCTCCCAAAGACACAAAATGTCTTGTTTTTTCCTTTGTTTGTTAAATTTCACTTCTTTCTGAACATTCTGTGCTGGGCCTTTTTTTTTTTTTTTCTTCTTCTTCTAAAAGGATTACTGCACTAGGGCCCAGCATTCCAGAGGCCTGACGTTGGGACCAGCAGCTGGGTCTGTGTTTCCACTGCTGTCAGACCGGCATTGCCAAGATCCTTATTATTTCTGCTCCGCATTTTCTCAGAATCCCAGAGGTGAGTGGTGAGAGGAAAATTCTCATTTTTTGTTGTTGACTCAAATCGTTTTGGCTCTTGAGATTGTAACAAATACCAAGGGGCCTAGAAATAGTGCAGTGTTTCCTGGTATTAAATTTTTTAAAAAGGGAAAACACACCCGGGGTTGTTTTCTCTAAATCTGTGTTGGCATTATCAACGCAGAGGTGTGGCTGGCTGGATTCTTCAGTCTCTGGAGATGGGGATGACAGTTCTCTTTGGTGGGGCTTGTGCGCCCCTCCCCCACCCCACTTCCCACATGCCATCCCCTACCTCCCACCCCTGCCGCCCCATGCAAAGGGCTATGCACAGAAATGAGAAGGGGTTAAATCGACTCCACCCTTTCACTTCCTCAGGGCTGGCTGGTTTAGTCACTTTCACGCAGGCAGAGTTCGCAAGGGGCCGAATCATGGTCTTAACCCAGGTCTACCCAAGAGCCAAGTCTGTGCCTTGACCATTGAGATCAGGGTCTAAGACTAGAGGTCACTACTGACTCTGTGGAGGCTGAAGGTCTGCTTCTCACTCTCACCCACCCTAGTAAGCACCAGGGCCAAGGGGCTCAAGCAGTGTTTATGGGATGAATGAATGATTGGGTGAATGAATGCATGGACCCAACTACCAAAGAAGGTGAAAGTGGCCATGAAATCAGATTACTTTTTTTAATTTGAGAGAGGGGCTTGGGGGGTTGAGGGTCTGGGTTTGGGGGCTAGCTTTTATTCTCTAGTGGTCTGGAGTCTTTTCCATGGCTGAGGGGTGGGGAGTAGCTCTGGAGAGATTGTGGGAGAGGTGGGGGCAGAGAGTTGCCTCCAGGAGAGGGAGGTGCCCTGGTGAAGGGAACTCACTCCAGACCCCAGTCTGGACCCCAAGCAGGGACTAGCATGTGTTCTCTGTAAAGGGCCAGGCAGTAAATATTTTATTATTTTCTAAAAATAAATATTTCTTTTTAATTGAGGTAATGCTGGTTTACAACATTACGTAAGCTGCATATGTACAGCATTATATTCCCACTTCGGATGTAAATATTTTAGGCTTTGAATACTCAGAATTGGCTTGGTTCGAGGTCCCTGGAAGCAGGAAACAGGTCTTAGGCGTCTTTGCCTCCCAAGCACCTAGCCCAGGCAAGCCTTCAATCAGCGTCTGTAGAACTGAACTGGCCCTTTGTTCCCACACTTGGTTCTCATCAACAGAGTGCTGTTCTCCAATCATCTCCCTTCCTCCAGCCTCTCTCCTGTGCTAGATGCTTCCGGCTGCTACAACATTGCCCACATCACAGAGTGCCCCACCAGCAATTAAAGAGGTTTTAACCAAAGCTCCAAAGAACAGAACAGGATGAACCGACTGGCCTGGATAGGCTTCCCTGTGAACTCTGCCGTGAAAAGGGAGTGTTTATTTGGGCAGACAGTGAACTCAGAGATGAGCACAGTCAGAGCCCAGTGAGGTCAGCACACAGTGAAGGAGGTAAAATTTTCCATTCTGGCTCAGCCATGACTAAAGTGGTCAAGAATCAGTGCAATAGCTGTGAGTTTGAACCGCTTTGCATGAGTAAATCTCTTTGCAAATCTGGGCTTTTATTTTCCCATATGTTCTTACTTTAGCTCTCATAAGACTTCAACAGATACGATAGAAGAAAAAGTGATTCAAAGCATGTTCAGCATTTTTTTTTTTTTGTCCATTTATTGAGCAAGCACTCAATAGTACGTATTCAGAGTCAGGTACCATTCTGAGAACTTTATGTATAATGCCATGATGCTGCCTTTCATTCACCTATTCATTCATTCAGTAAAAATGAATTGGATGTGTTCTGTGAAACCACACTGTGCTAGGAATGAAAAAGGCATTGGATACAGTTTTTTTGGGTTTTTTCCTCTCTCTCTCTCTCTCAAGGGCTTAGTGGAAGAGACAGTCAAGGAAATCAGTAGCACAATGCCTGGTGTAGGGGCACGCACAGCGGGTATCATTTGTCCTGGGGATGAGGAGGAAGCACATGTAACCTGCCCTGAGGAGGTGATGTTTAAGCCTGAGCTCAGCATTGATGGAAAGCCAGCCTGTGCTCTGGGGAGCAGCAAGCCCAACCCCACCAGCCTAGAGCAGGGGGCCCAGACCTGAGGCTGAGGTGGGGTGTCAGTCTGCTTGGGTTGCCCTACAAGATCCCGTGGACTGGGGGAGCTGAAACAACAGACATTGGTTTTTCCCACAGTTCTTTAGTCCAAGGTCAAGGTGTCAGCCCTTTAGTTACCTCCTGTGTTCTCTCTCGAGCTTATCGATGTTACCCTCTTGCTCTGGCCTCACACAGCCATCCTTCTGGGGGACACCAGTCCCATTGGATGGGAGCCCCTCCCTAATGCAGGGGAAGCAACACAATTCATCTGAATGCCATAAGGTGGAGGGGGGATGGGGGCTGAGGCCAGTGTGGCAGTTACTCAACTAGTCCAGGGGAGAGTGATGCAAAGCTAAATGAGCAACTGCAGCGGGCCTGGAGAGACAGCAGGAGATTCCTGGGATCTGCAGCAGAGCCTGCCAGCCAGTCGGCGGGGAGGACAGGGCAGAGGGACAGTGCAGGAGGGTGTGTGGGAAGGAAGGGAGCAAGAGGGTGGGATGGCTCTGCAGTCTTGAACTGAAGGATGGCGATGCTTCCTGGAATGAGGAACAGGGGAGAAAGAGCAGGTCTGGAGCGGGGGAGGAAGTTGATGAGTTAGAAGTGCCAGTGGAAAACCCCCGGGAGAGTTTAGCAAGGAGTTGGGGATGTTGGTCAGGGAATCTGAAAACGAGTCTGGTCTGGAACTAGAGATTCGAGAATCATCAGTGAAGATGGGGCTGAGGATCTGGAGCCAGGATTTGAACAAGGTCACCCAGGTAAGGAGAAGGTGGCCAGGGACAGAACCCTGGGGCTCCGGAAAAGGAGTGGCCAGAGTAGTGAGAGGAAGACCAGCAGACGACGGGGAGCTGGCATGACCATCCGTGCTCTGCTAACAGATGCGGTGATAGCATCTCATGTGACTCTTGGCATAAAGCAAACTCTTAAAGGGCACTTATTGAAGGCCAGGCACTGTTGAGATGACTTGGCAGTAGTTCATCGAATCCTCACAAAGGCCCACCATTTACAGGGGAGGAAACTGGAGCAGAAAGGAGCCAGATGCTCAGGATCACAGAGTGAGCTGGACATGGAACTGGAATCCAGGTGATAAGGCCGCAACAGCTGAGTCACGTGACTGTTCTGCCTTCTCCTGCCTGGCATGGATTTTAAGAATGAGGAAGTCAAGCACCAGAGAGGTGAAGACGACAGGGCCAATAAGGGTCAGCACTGAGTTTTAAACTAAAACCTTTGCACTATCCAATGTCTGTGCAACTTTTTCACAAGCTAAGGGACAGAAGAATTGCAGCAAAATTATTGTCCAGTGAGATTAGGACAGAAAGTATCTGTTAGATTTGGCAGCATGGAGATCACTGGGGAGTTAGGAAGGTAAGTTACAGTGGTGTGATGGGGTGGAGGTCTGGTGGTAAAGTCTTGAAGAGTGAATGGTAGGCAGGAGTTTAGATGGTCCTTTCAGGAAGTTTGACTAAAGAGGGAAAGTGAGAGATGGGAGAGCAGCTAAAAGGAGAGAGATAAAAATGCTCAAAAATTATTTTTTTGTTAAGAGGGGAAAACTTGCATGTCTTTGCATGCTGACAGTAAATTCAAGGAAGGGGGTTTTGCTGGTGGAGAACTGGCTTTCAGTCTGCTGTGAGTTTGGTTAATCGGAATCAAGGACTCTGGGTCTGGATGACTTGAACCTCCTGTGAGCCGGTGACGTCACCCCAAAGGGAGCATATGGGGATGGCAAGATCTTGATTGTCTTGCTTGAACTGCAAACATAGCCACAGACCCCATGGGTTATTGTTCTGCTATGAACAGTCTCCTAAATTTGAATGATAACATCACATTGAAACTTTTATCTTCATTTGTAATCTAAGAACTACAAATATAGATAGCTGAGGTATCATACCCCTAGGACCACAGATTTGAAACCATGAGAATTCACTGCTGGTGAGAAGACAATTGGGTATAATTCTTTGGGAAAATAATGGTACATGTTTCAAGAGCCTTGTGTATTGTCATATCACTTATCTCAATAATTCCATTTCTGAGAGTTTGGATTAAAAACTTAGTGTGCAAGGATGTTCATTGCAGCATTGTTTATAAGCAAAAACTGGAAATAACGTAAGAGATTAACAGCAAAGAAATGTCGAGACAAACTATAATATATCCACTTGATGAAAAAAACAGTGGCTTAAAATAATATTTACAAAAACAATTTTTGAAACATGATATATATACATATACATATACATATACGTATCAGTTCAGTTCAGCTGCTCAGTCGTGTCCAACTCTTTGCGACCCCATGAATTGCAGCACGCCAGGCCTCCCTGTCTATCACCAGCTCCCGGAGTTCACTCAGACTCACATCCATCGAGTCAGTGATGCCATCCAGCCATCTCATCCTCTGTCGTCCCCTTCTTCTCCTGCCCCCAACCCCTCCCAGCATCAGAGTCGTTTCCAATGAGTCAACTCTTCGCATGAGGTGGCCATAGTACTGGAGTTTCAGCTTTAGCATCATTCCTTCCAAAGAACACCCAGGGCTGATCTCCTTCAGAATGGACTGGTTGGATCTCCTTGCAGTCCAAGGGACTCTCAAGAGTCTTCTCCAACACCACATATACATATAAATGGTCTTAAACGAGAAAAGCAGAATGAAAACTCTACCGTATGAACACAACTGTGTAAACAAGCCAACAATATAAAAAAGACTGAAGATATCTTAGCTAGACTTGATTAACGTTTGCCTGGTTAAAACTTTTTAATGAAAAGGAAACAACACATGAAAGATGTCTCTAACTCTCCGCTAGTTAGCAATGTCTGGCATTACAATGACTGCTATTCTTTTCTGTTCACTCTCTCATGTCTTTCTCTGGCATTCTAATAGTGCGTAAATTATCCATTAAGAAATGCAGGCGTTTTACTGAAAAATGCATGAAATGAAGCCTCTAGATAACACATCAGGAAAGTCTCTTTAAAATATTTTTATTGTGTTCCACATCATTTTTCTGTACAAAACAATATATACTCATTTGGAAAATCCAAAAAACAATTGGAAAATCAGAGAACTATGGAAAAACAAAGAAAAATCTCATTGAATTCTTCTTTTCAGGTAATAAATTGTTGATATTTTACTGCAACACATTTTGATGGACTGCCTGGGCTGTAGCCTGCTAGGCTTCTCTGTCCATGGAGTTTTCCAGGCAAGAATACTGGAGTGGGTGCTATTTCCTTCTCCAGGGGATGTTCCTGACCTAGGGATTGAACCCAGGTGTCCTGCATTGCAGGCAGATTCTTTACCACTGAGCCACCTGGGAAGCTGGGAGAGCTGCTATATTCATCTTAATCAAGTGCATACAACTCTGACATAAAACACTTCGCCTCTCAACAAAGCCAAACCATTCATAGAGAGTAAAAGTTGAAGGATAATCAGTAGTATTGAACTTGGTCCATGTGGGATGGAGCTCTGCCCTAGACATGCTCTCATTGACCTGATAATTGGGAAAGCAACTTCTGGAGCTGTTATTGCTGTTGCTGCATCAGAGACCTGCTACAAGCAAAATAAATAACTTGGCTTCAGCAACAAATCTGGACATGGCGCCAGAAAAAGCTGTGCCGATCCCTACATTTCTCCATGACCAGAGGAAAGGGCGCTCCTCTATTTATTCACCTTGGAATCGTCAGCAAACCACTGGCCCTGGAATGTAGCAGGTGCTCAACACACATTTGTGGAAGTGAGCTAAAGGCTTGGGTTCAAATTCCTACCTTCTCACTTATTGGTAGATGTTACCATCCGCTGTTTCAGCTTTGATCCCTGTCCTTGAGCTAATGGCTTTCGGATTTCAATCATTAACAATGTCTTCTCTCCAAAACTCCAGATCCTTGTCACTAACTGCTTACTGGACTTGTCCAGGTGGCTGTTCCATATGTAGCCCCAAATAAGGATGCTTCCTCCTATACTCATCAGTTACTGTTGCTGTTGTTCAGCTACCCAGTTGTGTCTGACTCTTTGCCACCCCATGGTCTGCAACACACCAGGCTTCCCTGTTTCTCACTATCTCCCAAAGTTTGCCCAAGTTCAGGTCCATTGCATCAGTGATGCCATCCAGCCATCTCATCCTCTGATGCCCCTTTCTCCTTCTGCCCTCATTCTTTCCCAGCATCAGGGACTTTTCCAATGAGACAGCTGTTTGGATTAGAGGACCAAAATACTGGAGTTTCAGCTTCAGCATCAGTCCTTCCAAAGAGTATTCAGGGTTGATTTCCCTTGAAATTGACTGGTTTGATCTTCCTGCTGTCCAAGGGACTCTCCGGAGTCTTCTCTAGCATCACAGGTCGAAGGCGTCAATTCTTCGGTGCTCTGCCCTCTTTACTGTCCAGCTCTCACAACTGTACATACTGATCAGATTCCCTCCCACATCTGCTCCTTCTCCCACAACCTCTGACCTACTGTTATCACCCTCGAGGTACCCAAGTGAGAAACTAAAAGCATCTCCCTACTCCTTTGCCTCGCACTTTCGTCTTCTGTAGATTAGCTCATGAAATCCTGCTGACTCTAGTTAAAAAATGTCCCCAATTCATCCTGTCATTTCCGTTCTCACAGCTCCTGTGTCAGACCTTCATTAAATCTTACCTAGACTACTGCATCAATCTCCTGGTCTCTTTGCCTCCAATCTTCCTGTTTCAAAACCTCTTCTGTGTGGTCATAACCGAAAGCATCTATTTAAACTCAGGCATAATTATGCCACTTCCCTCCTGCAAAGCACTCAAAGCCTCCTCAGTACCCTAAGAATCCGAATTCTCAGACAATTCAGACAACCTATTGCTATCTGGCTCCACCTTCCCTTTCTGGTCTCATCCCTTACAAAACTCACCTTCTCACCCTAAATCCTGGAGGAGAAAATGGCAACCCACTCCAGTATTCTTGCCTGGAAATCCCCATGGACAGAGGAGCCGGGTGGGCTACAGTCCATGGGGACAAATTAGATTTGCTCAGGAAGACACAGCCATGAGGACAGATGATGGGGACTCTTGTCTGGAGGAAGGAGTGAATGGAGCTTATTTGTATTCTGAGATTCAATGAGATGTGACAGAAAGACCTCATTTCACATGATTAAACCTATGCAGGGTCCTGGTGGGGGCACACAAAGACAAGTTAAAGATATTCTCTAAGTTCTACTCAAACTTTGGGAAGTGGCTGAGAGTCAGTCCTAAGTTACAGTACTTAGGAAGTCTTCCCAGCATCTCAGCGCTAGACTGGACTCTCCTCCCATAAATTCAGGCTTATCCTCAACAGAGATTTTCATTCAGTGTCATAGAATCGCTGGAATGCTTGCTTGTCCACCTCTCTATTAGACAGTAAGTTGAGGCTAGTGGTAAAGAACCTGCCTGCCAATGCAGGAGACATAAGAGATGAGGGTTCGATCCCTGGGTTGGGAAGATCCCTTGGAAAAGGAAATGGCAACCCACTCCAGTATTCTTGCCTGGAGAACCCCATGGACAGAGGAGCCTGGTGGGCTACAGTCCACAGGGTTGCAGAGTCGTATTCGACTGAAGGACAGGCACACGCGAGGCAAGGGCAGGGCTTATGTTTATTCATTCTACTTTTCTCAGAATTTAGCTTTCTGCCTGTCCCCTAGTAGATGTTTTGGAAATAGTTGTACAATTAAACTGAATGGGAAAGCCCTCCTTTCATGCCTTGCACAAAACGAGCCACACCTAACTCTCAAATATGTCCAGACTGAACACCCAGAGCTGTTCCAGGATTCGAGGGGCTCAGCCTCTGGGGAGGCAGGGGAGGAGAGGACCTCTGGGTCCCTTCGGTTCCCCCTCCCCACCCTTGCTCTGGATACACTGCTCCCCGTGGTCTGCCGTGCCAGAGAAGCAAGCAGAACAAAATGATGGAACCCACGGGGGATTCACGAAGCCATTGTGGGAAAGTGACACGATGACCAGTGGGATTTCCACATGGAAGGGAATCCAGGTGAAGGATAGGCTGAGCAGGGGAGATTCATGGAATAATTTAGAAGGGAAAAAACAGAAAGCAAGGATAGGAGGCGGTGGTTGGCATCTGACTCCTGCTTGGAGGCGGTGCATGGGAGTAGAGAACGGAGATCCGAAACTGCCCCAGGACCCAGGGCCCCAGGTGGGGAGCCGGGAGAGGGATGCATGCCTCACTCCAACCCGTGCGCGGAGGTGTGGTCCCTTGGGCGAGCTGCGAGCCCTGGCTTCCACCTCGGGCCTGACCCGGCACCCTCGGTGGACGCTTCCCTCCCTCCTGGCACTGTCCCCGCGGCAGTGTCCCCTGGCAGTGTGTGTCCGCCCCCCCCCCACACACACCGCCCCTCGCCGCCACAGTGTCCAGGCAGGGGCGGGCCAAGCCCCAGGCGTGGAGCGGCGGACCCCAGGGCAATGAGTAAACCCTTGGCCGCGAGCGGGCGCGTCCGAGCGGGAGCGTGCCAAGTCCTGAGATGCCGTGACGCGCCCGCCCGGAGCGTCTGGGGTCGTGCCCGAGGGCCGGGAGGGGCGCGGCGCGGGATAAAAGGGCCGCGCGGGGCCGGGGCCGTTTTCTCGGCGCGGTGGCCGCAGCTCTGCGCTCCTCGCCGGCGGGGACCTGAGCGGCGTCCCGGGGTCCCGGGCGGACCGAGTCGGGGCGCCGGCGCCTCCCCGGGGCCCATCTACAGCGAGAGCACGAGCCCGGCCATGGCGGGGCTGGCGAGCGCGCCCGCGGCCAGGCCGAGCCTGACGTCCATCTCGTCGGGGGAGCTCCGCAGCCTGTGGACGTGCGACTGCGAGCTGGCCCTGCTGCCCCTGGGCCAGCTGCTGCGGCTGCAGCCCGGAGCTTTCCAGCTGCGCGGCGACCAGCTCGTGGTGCCCGCGCCCGCGGAGCCCGCCGCCGCGCGCGGGGGCTTCAACGTCTTCGGAGACGGTTTCGTGCGCCTCGACGGGCAGCTCTACCGCCTGAGCAGCTACATGAGGAGGTGGGTGGCCTCGCCGCGCACCGCGGCCGGCCTCCTGGTTCCCGCCGAGGCTTCCACGCTGCCCACCCCCATCCGCATCCCCATGCTTCACTTCCAGAGATCCAGCCTGGACCCCCTAACCCCCATCACACTTCTAGATTTTTCTCATTGCTAACATCACCCAGAGGAGCGGAGCTCCCCCTGCCCTGGCTTTTTCTGCCCTTTGCACCATTTCACAGCTGTCCAAGCCGCCCATGAGGGTGGTAAGGGGTGGGCAGGGAGGGGAGCGCGGAACTGGGGGATGATTCTTCCTTTCTGGCTCCTTAACCCGGTCAAATGAGATCAAACTGGGGGCACACCCTTGCTAAGCAGAGACTCACACCCTCGCTTTAGCCTGGGGGGGGGGAGGGGCGGGGAGAGGTTGTTCTCTTCTGCGCTATCAGCTGGATCCAGAGAGGAGTCCCGGTGAGAGCAAGCAGCTTACAGTTTCCCATCTTTAGCCTCACTGCCTTTTCAAAAAAATATTAATAAACCGGGTCTGAGAAGGAACCAAAGCCCGTGAAGTCCAACCCAGGGACCATGTGGGCTGTCGAGCGGGCAGTCGGCTGTCGAGTGGGCAGTTCCGTTCTGGGAAGATGAGTGCAGTGAGTGTGGCTTCCGGGAACAGAGCTGGGGCCACAACGACTTGTTGGAGGGTCACTCCCTGGTGGCTCAGAGGTTAAAGCGTCTGCCTACAATGCAGGAGACCTGGGTTTGATCCCTGGGTCGGGAAGATCCCCTGGAGAAGGAAATGGCAACCCACTCCAGTGTTCTTGCCTGGAGAATCCCATGGACAGAGGAGCCTGATGGGCTACAGTCCATGGGGTTGCAAAGAGTCCGACAGGACTGAGCGACTTCACTTTCACTGAATGTTTAAGTGTGGTGGAAAAGTGCCTGAAGCACTTCCTAGGGGGACTTGAAGGCAGCGGGACTGAAGTCCGTTTGAGGCAGGCTTTGGGAGGGCAAAGGAGGAGGAGTTTCACCCTGGGTTCTGCTGGGGTCTCTTACTTTCAGAGGTCACCCGGTGCCTCCAGAAGTCACCTGCACGGTGGGGAGCTTGCTTTTGTGCTCTGGAGCTGGGTATCAGGCAGTGGAACAGGTTGATTCTGAGATGAGTGAGCAGACAGCTATTAAGCTAGAAAGCCTTTGCTCCAGGGAGAGACAGCAGCCCCGGGCACCCTATGGGTGGAATAAAGTCAAGAGGGGCAAGCAAACCAAAGGAGATATTTAAAATGCCTTCTTCAAAGCTGCTGGGGAACACCTTGCTTTTCCCCTCAAAAGATAGTGAGGGCTTTCACTGAGCACCTGATACAGGATTCCCCAGCAAAAATCTCTCCCTTTCTGAGCGAATTGAAGATTCCAAGCCATAAGCAGGGTGGTAGGAACTGAGCTAGAAATCAGATTTGCAGAGATTTAAAAAAGAAGATAAGCATTGTATTTGAGAACAGAGTATGAAAAATAAAAATGTCCAGAGTTAATTGAAGCTATAGGTTAGGTCTTAGGCAGTCCTTACTCCCCCGATCTCAGCCAACAGCGCTGCAAAACTTGAACTGGTATTGAAGTCTGGTTGTTAAACTCTTGCTTTGAACACCTCCTCCATAAGGGAAAATTAAACAGCAGTGGTTCCCCCGGCAGTTTGGAGTCCAGAATAAACAATGACGAGGTAACAGAGACCAGGGTGCAAAGAAGAATCAGCAAATACAAGGTTCTCATGGGCTAAGCAATAGCGCGAGGGCTTTTGTACCTGAGAATGACAAGGTGTACCTGAGAATAATTCGGGAGGTGGAACAACCTGCCTTCCTCTTGGGGGACAGACCGTGGCAGGTGGGTGTGCAGTCCTGAAAGAGGACTGGGAGAGAACCTGGTCTGAACAGAGGGAGCCTTCTAGAAAGAAGGGGAAGACAGTTGTGGGTGGCAGTGAGAGCTTTTGCCCTCGTGGATCAGGAGTGAGAGGCACAGTCAAAATTCAGTGTCTGAAGTTGCTGCTTCTCAAGCTGGCACAGATGTACCCAGTTGTGTTTGGTGTGAAGATAGATGCAGCTTTCTGTCTCAAAATAGTTGCTCTTGAGCTGTCGTTCACTTCTTCCTGTCTTCCTTCTTTCGGTAATCTCTAGCCAACTTAACTGAAGAGTAATTTGCATGATTTACTCTTTCCCAGTAAGTTCTAGCACACTTCTAAAGATCCCAGAATCAAGCTCAGAATTCCCACCCATGTTACAAATGAAATTTGCTCAGGGTACCAGGTGTAAATTACCATTAACCATCACACACGCATACACACACCTTTCCCCTTTTTTTTTTTCCTGTAATGCACCCTGTTAGTGGGATGTAATGGCCAACATTTGACAAAGAGGAGCCCTAATCCCTTGTTTTCTGTGGTCCTCTAGCATGTAAGAGGCTGCTTGGAAAAAAAGCAAATACATTTTTCTTTAATGTTTACTTGAGTCTCAGCATTGGTGCAAAGTATTTCACAGCTATTGTCTCACAAAAACTGGCAAAGTTGGCACCATTGTTTGTTTAGGACTCAAATTAAGTAATTTCCCCGGGTGAGATGCCAGTGAACTGCAGGGCCAGGGCCTCTCTGCAGAGTTGTCTACAGCCCAGGCTGTCAGCTAGCTGCTTCCAACCTGGAATAATTCTGGCTTCCTCTGGGACGCAGCAGTGCGCTCATAGATTTCCCGAACCTCAAATAAATGACTGGGATTACATCAGCCAGTACACATATAATCAGCCTAAGAGAGAAAGTAAGTCCAGCGGTATGAAGGAAGCCACTGAAAGTAGCGCTGTGACCTGCTTCTGCTCAGGTCTGAGCATCTCTTAGCTGGGTGATGGTCTCAACCCCCTTGAGGTGAGCCGCCTGGGGCAGTAAGTGCAGGGGAGGCAGGGAGGAGACGTATGGGGGTAAAGACACAAGGGAGGATGTGTCAGAGTTGGATCATACTTAGATTGTCACTGGGGGGAGTGTCAGCTCCATCCGCCGTGGGTGGGAGGTGCCTGGGCTCTGTCTGCGGCCGGGGCCCACTTCTCAGAAGCATCTCCACATGGAGCCTGGCCACCCTTACTGTGATGCTCAGTGGGCTCCTGACACAACCAATCCTGTGCCCTGGCCCCAGGTCTGAGTCTTGGATTTAATGACCTGCCTGGGATAGCAGCCCCTTAAACAGGACACATAGTGGTATTGATGAAGTAATAACCTCTCATGTGTTGAACTATGATTTTTATGGAATTCAGTTCAGGGTAAATGTGGACACCTGATGCAAAGAGCTGCTCATTGGAAAAGACCCTGATGCTGGGAAAGATTGAAGGCAGGAGGAGAAGGGGGTGACAGAGGACGAGATGGTTGGATGGCATCACTGACTCAGGGGATGTGAGTTTCAACAAACTCCAGGAGATAGTGAAGGACAGGGAAGCCTGGTGTGCTGCAGTCCATGGTGTCACAAAGAGTCAGACACGACTGAGCGACTGAACCACAAGAACAAAGTGTGGACACGCATGAGCGCCGGGGCCAGGCTGCCTTGGTCTATACCCTAGTCCCGCTGCTTACCAGCTGAGTGACTGGGGAAAGTCACTTCATCTCTCTGACTCAGTCTCCTCAGCTGTAAACTGGGACTAATATAACAACTTTATAAGTTGTTCAGAATTAAAATGTGTTAAGTCCTCAAGATAGTCAGTGGCACATCTTCATCACGGGATCAATGTCAGCTTATGTTCTCATCAAGCAGCCCCAATGCCAAATACTTCTACATGCTATTTAATCTTTCAGCCTCCTCATGGGGCACCTCTTGTCAGCCAGATTTTATAGGTGAGAATATGCATCTCAACAAGGTTAAAATACTTGCTGAAGCCACAGAGGCAGGAATCAAACCCACATGGGGTGATTCAAAAGCCATGAGCCACAGAACTTCCCTGGTGGTCCAGTGACTAAGACTCTGAGCTCCCAATGCAGGGGGCCTGGGTTCGATCCCTGGTCACAGAACTAGATCCCATGTGCCTCAGCTAAGGGGATGCATGCTGCAATACTTTTTAAGACCAGGTGCAATTTAAAAACAAGAAAAAAGCCACAAGCCATTGCTGCTTTCTTCCTTGGGAGCCTGGCTTTGTCCTTCCAGCCACACTCTAGTCCTTACAAACACACATCTGCAGGCCTGGATGCAGCTACCCCCAGTCCGCAAGGCTTAGCTAAGCCATGACTCCCTGCCCCGACCTGGGCTCCCGTCTCCTGCTCTGCCCACCCATTGGCAGTCTATTTGGCCTGACAGAACAACCCTTCTGCTATACCTGACTCAGCTCAGTAAACGGTTCTAACTCCAGGCTCTTGGCTTTGTTTCTTCTTATTTACATCGCTAGGACATAGCCCTGTGGACACAAGAAGGAGAGCACTGTGCATTCCTCTGGTCTGTGTGTGTTTGAATGATTAACTGGTTTGTAAGCCTCTGAGTAACAGGGGCTGTGTCCTAGACCAAAGCTTCTCAAACTTTTAATAAGCTTGCAAGTCTACTGAGGAGCTTGTTAAAACACAGATTTTAGATCAGACACAACTGGAGAGGGACCCAGAATTTTGCAGTTTTACAAGCTCCCCTGTGATGTCAGTGCTATAGGACCAATAATCAGACTATAAGCAATGAGGTCTTAGTTGTGAATCCTTTCATACTGAAATGGTGTTTTCTTAGCCCTCTCCTAAGGGCTTCTGTATGCTTCTAGAGAGCAAGACTGTTTTCTTTGTTAGGTCCCCAGTGCCAAGCACATAGTAGGTGCTTTGTTGTTCAGTCACCAGATTGTGTCCGACTCTTCTCAACCCCATGGACTGCAGCACGCCAGGCTTCATTGTCCCTCACCATCTCCTGGAGTTTGCTCAAACTCATCTCCATTGAATTGGTGATGCCATCCAACAATCTCATCCTCTGTTGCCCTCTTCTCCTTCTGCTGTCAATCTTTCCCAGCATCAGGATCTTTTCCAGTGAGTCAGCTCTTTGCATCACGTGGCCGAAGTATTGGAGCGTCAGCCTCAGGATCAGTCCTTCCAAAGAATATTCAGGGTTGATTTCCTTTAAGACTGACTGATTTAATCTCCTTGCTGTCCAAGGGACTCTCAAGAGTCTTCTCCAACACCGCAGTTCAGAAGCATCAATTCTTCGGGGCTCTGCCTTCTTTACTATCCAGCTCTGACATCTGTACATGACTACTGGAAAGACCATAGCCTGGACTATACGGACCTTTGTTGTCAAAGTGATGTCTTTGCTTTTTAACACACTGTCTAGGTTTGTCCTAATATTTGCTTAGTCACTGTTTATTGCAGAAATGAATGATTGAACATGCATATCAATGATTAGAGCCACAGACATTAGAGTGATGAATCTGAAATTTTTGTTTATTTCACAGGAGTCGGGCAGAAGAAGACGGTTGAGATGATGAACTGAAGGAACTGTTTTGAGTGTGTAGGGGAGGTTTTGCATAAAACTAACAAGTTGACACTGGAATGAATGTCCTTGTAAGCTTTTGCTTAGTCACAGCAAAGAATTGTGGAAGCTATTAGCAATTTCTGGGCCTTTTACACAAGGACTATCCAATATATTCCTCTTTTTCTCTATTCCTCCCTACATATTTTAGAAATGAACACACACACACAGATGTGAGCCATGTGTTTGAATTTCTATTTGTCTTTGAGTATTAAATTGTCAGTTGTTGTTTAGTTGCTAAGTTGTGTCCAAATCCTTGTGATACCATGGACTGTACCACCAGGCTCCTCTGTCCACGGGGTTCACCAGGCAAGAACACTGAAGTGCTTTGCCATTTCCTTTTCCAGGGGATCTTCCCGACCCAGGGATTGAACCCAAGTCTCCTACATTAGCAGGCAGATTCTTTACTGCTGAGCCATGAGGGAAGCCAGTTTAAATATTCAGGGGCCAGGAAAATTTGGAGTGACTTTTGAATCATTCCAAGATGATGTAAAATCTGAAGGAAACTGGAGAAGAATAGGTATCTTTGGGGTGGGTGATCTTACCTACCCCTGATTTGCTAGAAGCAAAAATTCTATGTTCTTTCTTGGTCCCATCTTTCAGATATTGCCTTCATTAAGCAGTTCTCTTTAGCTTTCCAAACTAAAAAGATTAGGAAAGAAATTGGATCAAGGAAGGAGAAACTCTTATTTATTTTTCAGATACTTATATAGTCCTCTTTTCCTGGTAACTTGAATGAACACAGCCCTGGCTGTGCATCAGAAGCTTATAGAGTTTCACCCTAGGGCCAGCGGAGTTGGCCAGAGTTAAAGACACTAATAATGTTTGTTGAGCATCTACTATGAGCCCATGTCTGTATGTCTATGTTACTGGCACTTCATTACGTCATCAAATGGAAAGTGATTCTGTTATATCCCTCTTATAGATGAGGGACCGGGTCAGATGGGTTAAGTAACACACTCAAGGTCATGATGAGCTGTGGCTCTGGGACAGAGTTCACATAGCCAGTCAATCAGGATACAATTTAAATCTTATTTTGAATCACTACGCTTTCCACTGTGGCTTCCCTCATAGCTCAGTTGGTAAAGAATCTGCCTGCAATGCAGGAAACCTGGGTTCAGCCCTTGGGTTGGGAGGATCCCCTGGAGAAGGAAATGGCAACCCACTCCAGTGTTCTTGCCTGGAGAACCCCATGGACAGAGGAACCTGGCGGGCTACAGTCCACAGGGTCGCAAGAGTCAGACACGACTGAGCGACTACCCACCACCACCACCATGCTTTGCTATCACAGTGTTCTGCCTTTCAATCCCTGGATGAAAGCCAGGTATAGAAAGTTCCGCCCTAGGAGCATCCTGGGGCCAGGATGAAAGCACTGAAGAAATGAGAGTTTAAAGCAGCTCTCTCCAAATGTGCGCTTCTCTTCCCCAGGGATAACTTTAGCAAATATAATAAATATCCAGGACACAGGAGCAGTATCTGCATTAGCAGTTCAGAAATACGCAAAATGAAAGATGAGATGGCTAGTCTCATCAGACTAAGGGAGTCTACTCAGGCTCATCTTAAAACTGTTAGTTGAATGTCGGGTACTTGAAGACCTGTGAGATTTAACAATTAGGTCCTCTGTCTTTTTTGTATCTTAGTGACTTGCATATCCAGATTTCATACCAGCAGGCCTCTGAAGGGCAGTGTCTGTGCATCTGTCTGAATTCAAAAGGGATGTTCCCATTTATTTATTCCACTGTGATTCTGAGGTGTTTAACAATTGGACCATATCTGGGAGGCTGGGAATGGATGAACGTAAGGGGATATTTCTTCTTTGCAACCTGGTTTCAATAGAGCGTTAAGCAGGGGATCTTGCCACAATCTCGTCTGTAAATTCTGTTATCAGAGCTCTCGCGTGAGCAGCATTTTCTCACATCTGTGGTACAGCGATAACTGGCACTGCTCTGTGATGTTGTTGACAGCCCGGGTAAGATCCTAAAAGTGCCTCTAAATCATCAAAGGAAGATTAAATGATGTTGAGAGTCGTCTTATTATTCAGGATATCTTATTAAATTCAGGCTCCAGAAGAAGTGACTCATGATAAGTTATGCATTTAACTCAACATGTGACTCTCCAGAAGACCTCCCACTTCCCCTCCCTCCTCCAAGTCCCTCCTCTTTGATCAGGGCTAGTGGCATTCAGAAAAAGCCTCTTCCGGGGAATTCTGGGGGAAACCAATTCTTTTCCCAACCAGTGAATGTTTCCAAGTTGAGATTTTTATCTTTTCCCTGCCAAACAATACCTCCAATGAGAGGTCAATCGATTTTAGCCAGAGGCAAACAGTGCACTGTCATTTGGGTAGTCAAGACTGCAGGCTTTCTGAATGTATTACCCTCTCAAAGCAGGCACACTTGCACGCATGCCCTAGAGAGTGACCGTAAGACCATGGCTATTGAGAGCAGAGGAATCACCTTGAGGGAAATAGATGGAATAGATGGATGGCAGAGGGGATGGAGAGCACAGGGGGACCCCTGTACTGTTGCCCTGCGACCCCACCCCCGCTTTCTGGGCCCTGAGCGCCTCAGCTGCGTAAGGCACAGGTCAGCACCCAGGCCTAGCGAATGAATGAATGAGAGAGAAGGAACCCAGCAAAGGGTCATTCCCTTCCTCCTTCCTTCTCCTTTGCTTCCTTTCTCCAGGACCTTTTGGCAGTTGGTCAGCTGGGACAAAGAGAACGGTGACACTGCCGTTCAGGGGCCTGCTCACCCCATGCTCTCTCCACCCTGTTCTGCCCAGGAAGGGTGGGGTGGGGGAGGCACGGAGGGAGAGCCATGCAGATCCCAGTCTGCATCTGTGTTATCTCACCCGGAAGAGACGGAGCGAGAGGCAGACGAGCGGAAGCGGTGTTTTCCTGACTCGGGGGTAGCTAAATTCTCCCACTGCTCTTGGCCCAGGCTTCGGTCTGGGTCTCCAGCTCTGGCCCCTCTAACCAGCTTGATGGGGAAGGAGGCTGCAGACTGTGTGGCCAGAGCCCCCCAGCTGCAGATGGTCCCCAAGGTGGTGATTTTTCAGGTCAGGTTCTGGAAGGACCACAAGCCAGAAATGCAGGAGCGGTTTCTGCCTGGGACTAGAAGCCAACACACAGCCCTATAGCAAAAGCCCCCCATTCACCCCATGCAGACCTCACAGTGATGCCCATCAGTGGGGATGCCTCTCTGTCTTGAAGAGGGCCCGGGGCAGACGCATCCCCCAGCCCACTGTGTACCTCTCAGCCCACCCGTGTCCATGCTGCTTCTGAACTTGGGTTTGGCTAGAAAATTAGCCATCTTCTTGAAAGAAGCCAATTTATATCTGTCTTCTTTTAAATCAACAATGCAGGTAGAGACACAGAAAGGAGGCTTGGAAAATGTGCAGAGTAGGGAGAGGAAACTGACATGCTGGAAGACACAGTCAAAAAGCAAAAAGATCTTCCTGGGTTAAAATAATGAACTAAGACCAAGGAGGCTATATTGAATAGGGCCCTGAAGAGAAATCCTACATTAGTTTTTAAAAACTGTACAAGCTCACAATCAGGGGAGATGTGAAGTAGTTCATGTGAATATTGCATCTCTGAAGGGACCTGGGTTTATCTCAGGATTAGAAAAGGGAAGAGAAGAAGAGAAGGAAAGGAAAATTTCAGATCCATCAGTTAGGATGACTGCACTGGAGAAGACCTTGAGAAGTCCACTTATTAAGTATAATTCATTCTCAATTCAGTGATACATAGTGCTCTGGTAGCGCTATCTTAGGGCCTTCCCAGGTGGCTAGTGGTAAAGAATCCAGCTGCCAACACAAGAGATGAGGGTTTGATCCTTGGATCAGAAGGCTACCCTGGAGAAGGGCATGGCAACCCACTCCAGTATTTTTGCCTGGAAAATCCCATGGACAGAGGAGCCTGGTGGGCTACAATCCATGGGGTCACAGAGAGTCTGGGACAACTGAGCGTGCATGCACACACATACACGCGCGCGCGCACACACACACACACACACACACGCACGCACACTGCTCTTACAGCCCAAACAGATGGTAGGGGTCATCATCTGGTAAAGGCTGCCCCTGAGAGCTGAGCGCTGGTGCCAGGCACCCCCAGGCCCAGGCCACCTTTGGGTGGCAGGTTGATCTGTTAGTCAACCAGGGAGGGGGAATTGCTTATTTGATATAAGATATGGCTGCCTCCTGAATACATTTTAGAGGACTTCCCTTGGAAGATATGTGGATATAGCAGGCACGTGTCCAGTACATGCCTGTCCTGACTTCAGTGGAAGGCTACATAGCATTTGTAATCATCTCTGCTTTTTTCACAGATATGTGGAACTGACCAACTACTGCGATTATAAAGACTACAGGGAAACTATATTGAGCAAACCAATGCTCTTTTTTGTTCATGTACAGACCAAAAAGGACTCCTTGAAAGGTAGGTATATAAAGTTTGGGTTTGGTTCTGCCTTTCTGGGCTGTGGACTGTGGCCTGTTGATGAGGCAGAAGTTGGACGTGGAGAAAGCAGAGACGGTGTCAGCTTGTGCAAGGCTGGAAGCTAGATGGGTTAGGCCATCAGCGGAGGCCTGCAGAGCAAACCTGTAAATGACCCTGCAGCAGAAGCCATCTGTCTCTGAGTTTTCTTTTGTACTTCCTGTCTTGGCAGGAAGTGATCTCTGAGCCTGAAGGGGTTGCAAAAATGACTGGCGAGATGATGATGATGACGATACACCATACTGTCTACCCCGTATCAGATGCTCCTGTGAGGAATGACTTGCAGATGCTTTCATGTTTCATGCTGTGGCCTTCAAATTCCAAAGATATCCCTTTATTGTTTCTTCCAGGAAATCAAACTGATAGCAACTAAATTAACTCAAATTCCAATATGAAAATATCTCCATTTGCCCGTCTTCCTCCTGCTCAAAGTGATATGTGGAGAGTCAACGAGCATAAGTTCTGTGATAGCGTTAGAATTTCTTAAACTTACTTCTAAAATGTTCTTAAAAATGAGTTCAAGAGAGTAAGAATGGGCCTACCAGTTCCAAAGAGACTTCTCAAACACGCCCGTCCTCATTCAGAGTCATAGAGCCGACTCTCTGCTCATCTTGTTCAGAGCCATTCAGATACCCTGCTCACTTCCTAATTCAAAGTCAAGGTGCCCTTCTCTGCAGGAGGGGCCAGGAACAGATCACAGTGTAACAAGGAATGCTTGTTAGTGCATCTGAGCCCTTGACATCATTTGGCCTGCTGGTGACCGGAAAGCCGACTGTTCTCTAAGAAGTAGGTCTAGGTCACAAGTGCACCCTTGTTTTTGACTTCTGCTTCCTCATTTCCAGAAAGGACATACGCATTTCTTGTGAACACAAGACACCCCAAGATAAGAAGACAGATAGAGCAGGGGATGGACATGGCCATTTCCTCAGTGACTGGAGAAAGCTACCGGCTCCAGGTGAGTTGGCCTGTGTTAATCCAGGGCTGCCAACACAGAAGGGGGTCTGGACATTGCAAGCCAGGGTGGAGTCCCTAAAGCTTAACTCTCACTTAACTGAATCCAGACTGACATTTTCTACTGCTGCGTTATCACTACCAGTAAAGTGGACTTAGTTTCTAGCAACTTCTGAGAAGTGGGGTAAGAATAAATATCAGTTTGACCAAGCAGATCAAGGCCTTGAACTTGATGGAACTTGACGCAAAGGCAAAGATTTGTTTGTTTGTTTGTTTTTAAATAAAGGCACCTATTTAAAATTATGTCAGAAAGAGAAATAAAGGGTGTGATATTTTGGACATTTGGACAGCTGTTAATTCTATAATATAATTGTATGGTAATGTATGTCTATAATATAATGTTATAGTTATATTCATGTAATTAATTAAATGCTTCTTTCTCTTTCAGTTTGATTTTCAAGAGGCAGTAAAGAATTTTTTCCCTCCAGGAAACAAGGTTGTTAACGGAGAAGATTTGAGCTTTGCGTATGAATTCAAAGCCGATGCATTGTTTGATTTCTTCTATTGGTTTGGGCTCAGCAATTCCACTGTAAAAGTGAATGGAAAAGTTCTAAATTTGTCAAGTACAAGCCCAGAAAAGAAGGAGACCATTAAATTATTTCTGGAAAAAATGAGTGAACCTTTAATCCGAAGGAGCAGTTTTTCTGATCGAAAATTCAGCGTAACTTCTAGAGGTATGTTAAAAATTCTCAAGTAGGGGCTTCTCCGGTGCTCCAGAGGTTAAGATTCTGCACTTCCACGGCAGGGAGAGAGGTTCAGTCCCTGATCAGGGGACTAAGATCCCACATGCCACGTGGAGGGGCCAGAAAATTTTTAAAAATGAAAAAATAAATCTGACCTTTAAAAAAAGTTCTCAAGTACCCCCAGAACGACAGTTAAAGGGTAGAATAATATCACGGGAGAAAAGAATCAATTAATGGAAAAGGAAAGGCCTCTTGATAAAGGGGAAATATAATATCACATTTTTCAGAACGTAAGAAGTGAGAAACATTTACTACCAAAAGGAAATATAGTAAACACAACACTGTAAATCAACTGCACTCCAATAAATTTTTTTAAAAAAGAATATAGTGACTTTTCCTTTTAGGCTCCTTAAGGTTTTCTCTCAGTGGTTTCACTGTGCAGGACACTCAGAAAATAATTTTTAAATATATTGTTAACATAAATACATGTTAATGCTCTGAAGTATTTCTAACAATAATTTAACTAAAGAAGAATGATGCTTTCCTGATGTGCATATTCAGGGCAGTAGAATGTTAGGGAAATGTGTTAGTTAGGGGAGGAGGACACATGGTCGAGACATCCATCTTTAAAAATGTTTGAGGGCTTCCCTGGTAGCTCAGCGGTAAAGAATCTGCCTCCCAGTGCAGGAGGCACGGGCTCCATTCCTGGTCTGGGAAGATCCCACATGCCTCAGAGCAATGAAGCCCTTGCGCCACAATTACTGAGCCTGTGTTCTGCAACGGGAGAAACCACTACAATGAGAAGCCCTCCCATCATACCTAGAGAGTCGCCTGCACTCACCACAACTAGAGAAAAGCCCACTGCAGCAACAGAGACTTAGCACAGCCAGAAAATAAATAAGATCAATAAAATTATAAAAAATATATTTGGAAGGTTCTCCAGGATTTCTAAGACCACTAAAGAATAACCCTTGAGACTTCTTCTCTTAACAAACTGCAGGTCATATCTGGTGCATTCTGGATTTTCTGTCCAGTAGCTCCTCCCCAGGATTTGGCAAGACTTTTCAGGTGGTGTGGCTAAGGCAGTGACACCAGTCAAGTCTTGTCTGGATTTGTCTTCTGCAGAGCCTGCCCTCTGTCCCAGGCTAGTCTGTGCTGAAAGGCAACTTCCTTGAACCAGGACTCTTGCAGCTAATTGCCAACAAAGAAAAACACTCAAACAAGACAAAAAATCCACCAGTCTCTATGAACCTGCAGTTTAAAAATAATTTTTTTTTAATACAGATGCTTTACGAATTGTTTTTAATGACAGTTGCTTTCTTCCAGTGTTTCTAGCAAAAATGCTTGAAGTGTGTAGTAATTGTTTAGTCATTTCTGACTCTTTGCAACCCCAAAGACTATAGCCTGCCAGGCTCCTCTGTCCATGGACTTCTCCAGGCAAGAATACTGGAGTGGGTTGCCATTCCCTTCTCCAGGATCTTCCTGACCCAGGGATCAAACCCAGGTCTCCTGCATTGCAGGCGGATTATTTACCACTTGAGCCACCAGGGAAGCTTACTCCTGGTTATTTCTTGTCCTGGAGGCAGCTTCCCTCTGTCTCTGTGTGTCTCCTCCTCCTCTCTCCCTCCGTGTCGCTTTATGTTCTCTGTCTGGGTGTTCCTGAAAAAGATGCCTTTATGTTCTGTTCCACTGCAGCCCTGTGTGGTGGTGGGAAGAGGGGGAGGTTTATATGTTCATCCATTTGGGGGAAGATTACCTTGCCTGGTTGTGCCCACACCAGATGCCCGGTCCTCCCTTGGACGCCCTCCAGCCTCCCCCCCGACCAGGGCAGCCTGGGCAGGCTTTCTCTGTTTCACCATTGCTCACTCTCTGTCCTACAGGCTGCCTGGGCATCCACTGGTTATCCCGGGGACACCGAGGGGCGTGTGAAGTTGGGCAGTGCTTCCTTGCAAGTTTACTCTGAGCCAGCCCTGGGGCCCCCTTCCACTCCAGAGCTGGGGAGGGAGGATTTCTCAAGGCTCATCTGAGCCATAATTATGCACCTGAGGTGGTCTAGCCACGACATATCAGTGGCCAGGCAGGCGTCTCCACTGGCTCTGCCCTGGTGATCAGTTAGTCTCCTTCTCAGAAACTGACCTTTGTTCTTGGCATCTGGTCCCCACCTGTGGGCCTTCTGTCATCAAATGAGAAACGATACCTGCATGCCCAGTCCATGGAGAGGCAAGTAGCCATCCACGTCCTCTTGGTGAACAGCAAGCAGCATGTTCTGTCTTTTGAGTTTTTCTGGGGAAGCCAGGATTCTCTGTTCTCATTGAAATGGTTACGTTGGATGTTGTGTGGGTTTTAAGTACTGTTGGGTTTTGGTTTTGGTTTTCCAGAGATGGTAATAATGCAGGCCCTTTTAACTTCTTTTTCAGGTTCAATAGATGAAGTTTTTAACTGCAATCTGTCACCCAGATCATCTCTGATGGAGCCTCTTGTGGCAGAATTGCCATTTCCATGCGTTCTGGAATCTGAGGAAACACCAAACCCATTTACCTGATTGGGCTGGATGTTCCGCAGTTCCTCCTACACCCCAGGCCTGTGCCAGCATCTAGGGCTAAGGGGAAGTGAGAGAGTGGGGAGGCGGGTACTTCCAGACCCTCTCCTCCGACAGAGGCCCCTTCCTTGCATTTCTGAGGGTGATGCCTTGGCAGCCCGATGCAGCTGACTTCAGGATGGGAGGCTTTGGCCCCACGGCTGGAAGGTTCCTCTCCTTTGAATGCTTCTGCAAAGAGCCAGAGGGAAGCAGCACGCATCATACCCTGGCATACCCTGGCACCTCATACCCTGGCATCCTGGGGCTTCCCAGGCGGAGCCATCTTACCCAGGTTTTGCCCCAAGACGCTTCTTATTTCCAGGTTTGGCCCTCTGCTTGGGGACATCCCTGTCTGAACCTAAACCCAGCAAGTATGAGGTTAGCAGTGCCACGGTCTTGCAAATGTGGCTGAGCAAAAAGTCCAGGACATCTTTCTCCAGAAGTCAAGTCTGTTTCTCATCCTGCTGGTAGGATGAAACCTTAGGACAAACATCGGAGCTGAGGCTTGACGGAGGACTGGCCAGGCTGGTAGGATTGCAAGCCTGCCCCCACTGCCTGAAACCTGAACCCCTGTGGTCTCCCTCTTAACAAAGCGGCCTGTGTAGAGAGAGGCCAAGTGATGCAACGCCACACATGACGGGAGAAGGATAATGTATGCGGCCGTGTCCTCTCTATTAAAAGCACATAATGTCAGTTGGGTATTTTATAAGCTTTTAGCAATCCTAACACTAAAAGCAAAACAGAAGAAAGCTATACATTACCATAATACATTGTAGTCACATTAATACATTTTTCATCTCATAGCTACAGTGGAGTTCTTCAAAAGGAAAAAAAAAATCATCCTATCTACATAAAAAAACCTGCATGAATGAATCGCTACATAGGCTTCTAATGAGAAAGATTTATGGGTCCCGAGTATAATTTTCTTATCCTTTTAAAGAATGTTCCTGTATGATACATTTTGATAGCATCACCGATTGTCCTTTCATTTGTATTTGAAATGGTATGTCCCATATTTGTGTAATTAAATTTCTCCTTAGCATTTAATATAGAATTTATTAAATTTGTGACCAATATGTGTGACCATTCCATCATGCTATGCAGGTGGTATGTTGGCCTTCTAATTTACGAACTTACAGTAAGAACTGTGGTTTTATAGCTACTTTCTCAGGAAGAGCCTTTTGGGGGACTTGCCCAGTGGTCCAGTGGTTAAGACTGTGCTTCCAATGCAGGGAGCGCAGGTTTGATCTCTGGTCAGGGAACAAGGATCACACATGCTGCAGGGCACACCCAAAAATAAATAAAGAAAAATTCTTAAACAGAAGAGCCTTTTTTGAATAACAAGTCTATGAAGTATTTGGAGGAAAAAAAGTGATGTTTCAGAAAAGGGGAGTCTTCCTTAATAACAGAAAATGATAAATGTTTATTATTCAAATTCAGTGCAAAATGAAGAGTATTAACAATCAAATAAGTTTTATACCAGAGCAAACAAACCTTAGGTAGATATCCAATAGTATATGCTTCCCAAAAGGAATAGAAACTCTATTCACAAAAATTGACCAAGTCCATTTTTTGAAAAGCCATCAGTCATCACTCCAGGAATGGACTAAAGATCTAAAAGTTTTCTTTTATCATTAAAATTTGTTATCAGTTGACTTGGAACCAAATGCATTCACTCATTCGATATTCACTTAGCGAAGTTTTATCCACTGCCTCTAAGGAAATATGTGTGTATGCTTAGTTGGTCAGTCATTTCTGATTCTTTGAAACCCCATGGACTTAGCCTGCCAGGCTCCTCTGTCCATGGAATTCTCCTGGCAAGAATACTGCAGGGGGTTGCCATGCCCTCCTCGAGGGGATCTTCCTGTCCTAGGAATTGAACCCAGGTCTCCTGCATTATAGGTGGATTCTTTACCACCTGAGCCACCAGGGAAGCCGAGGGCTGGTGAGTAATGGTGCCTAAAACGTGGCCCTTTCTTTCAAGGAGCGTCCAGTCTTGTAACAGACAGGTGCTCAGCTAATAAGAACAATAGTACCAGTGCTCAGGGACAGATTCAAAAATGAAAGCATCTAAAATGCTTATGATCCAGTTTTGGTGATAAAATTAATGACAGTAAGTGTAAATTTTAGTTTTAAAATAAACACGTAATGATTGATTTATCCAAGTGACAGATTACAGAAGCTCTCAGTGAAAGAGTCACCTTGGAAGCTATTAATTTGTTCCAAAAGAATGCAAATCCAGACATTATCTACAGGAGGGAATTTTTCTCTTATTACCTCATGGTTAGAGTTTGAATTTTGGCCAAAGGATAACACTGCCTAACTCGATTGCCTACCTTAATTATCAGCTCAAACGTCTTCTGTTTCAAGTACTCTATCTTCAAAGAGCAAAGTTATACCCATATTTAAGAAATTCAAAAGAATGTGCATCAATTTCTGAATGGAGTTTCTAACGCATTTCAAAGATGCTTTAAGCAATAGCAGTGTCATTATAATAAATGATTACTTTGAAGAAGAGAACATTCATTTGGAAGGATAAATGCTGGTCCAACAGATTTTAAATGAATGTTCACACTTGATACTCATGGTTTGAATAAACTTGAGAGAACCAACAGTGTAAGGCATGAATAATTACTCTTAAGAGTTCAGAGAAGACAAAAACTCAGGAATCAGAGACAACAGAGATGGCCCGGGAGGGAGGTGACATGTATGTACAATTGACAAGGTTTTGATAGAATTAAAGGTCTGAACTTGCTGTTATGGCTTTATTTGAATAAATTGTGAGTTTGGTGAGTGGCAAGTTAGAAGCAGAGCTTAGAATTTACCCTGTTAAACTGGACTGTCCCAGTAGGGACTAATATGGGATTTTCTTTTCTGGATTTTTCAAGTGGAAAGACAGCAGTCATTCTTGGATTGCTTAACCACAACCCCTCTTGGTGGCAGACAGGAACCAGGTGACCTCAGGAAGACCTGGACCTTGTTCTCCCCCAGGCCATCCTGGGCCTCTGGCCTGCTGGCCTTCTTTGCAGATTTAGGAATTGCCAGGCCCCATAAGTGTGGGAGCCAATTCCTTAAACTAAGTCTCTCTCTCTGTACACACACATACTATTGGTTCTGTTTCTCTAGAGAACCCTTAATAACACAGAGTCCATCACAGAGATTGAGGAAATGTTTTACAAGGTAATCAATCAGCTAAAAAGAAATGGCAGTATTTTTTTTTTTTTTACATGAAGAGACTTGAATAAAAATAAAAGCACTGCATACCACGTAGTAACAGGAAGTCTTTTGTCCAACTATAACAAGCAAGTCAGAAAAACCCCACTCAACATATTGGTACCCAAGGCACTTGGCATCGCTGAAGAATATCTGTGACCTCTTCTGGGCTTTTGGAAGCAGCCACCAGCCGAGGCTCCCACCAAGTCTTTCCCACTCCCTCTCCAAACTCGAATCTCATGTCAACCGACGCAGAGCTCCTCAGGCTGGAATGTGCCCTGGAATCTCTTGAGGAATCCTGCAGATCCTGATCCAGGAGGTCTGGATGGAGCCTGAGCGTCTGTGTTCCTAACAAGCTCCCAGGTGATGCCAAGGCTGCTGGTCCCGGGGACAAGGCTCTAGATCTATCCATCTCAAATGTTGTGAATCACCTGTGGGTCTTGTTAGAAAAGGAGAATCCTACCCTCTCCCCACCCTCTGCCCTGACTTGCTGACTCAGAACCTGTGTCCTTACCAGATGCCCAGGTGGTGGCAGACATGCTCTGTTTGGGGACCACTTCCTGGCACATCTACTTCCTCCAGACTGGGGCCCCATCCACCCTCCCTGGAGGGTCAAGTTCTCTCTCGCGGCTCCTTAGCCTATGAACTCGGTTACTCTTCTCTCCTTTCAGGTAATAACCCTCTACCTGACCTGTTCCCTCTTCCCCCACTAGACTCTCTTCTCTTACACGGGCAAAATCCAAGTGTTCTTTCCTTGCTGTCTCCTCCCTCCACCACCCACCCTGTCCTTACTTCTTCATCTTATGCTGCTGCTGTCCATGTGCATGGCAGACAGAAATTGATTGTAATTATTTAAATTGGGAACCAATTAACATTTAACCCATTCGATGCAGCTACTCTCAACTGGTTTTGTGTGTGTGCCAAGTCACTTCAGTGGCGTCTTACTCTTTGTGACCCCATGGACTGCAGCCGGGGAGAATCCTCCGTCCGTGGGATTCTCTAGGGAATACTCGAGTGGGTTGCCATTTCCTTCTCCAGGCGATCTTCCCGACCCAGGGAATGAACCTGTCTCTCTATGTCTCCCGAATTGGCAGGTGGGTTCTTTACCACTAGCACCACCTGGGAAGCCCCCATTTGGTTTTGATCAATTCAAAACTCTTTCAAAGGCGTATTGGAAGACTTGATGTCTTAGTTTCTGTGTGATTGACTCACTTTGGCAGGGGATATGGAACCTTGCCTCTCTTACTCCTGGAAAAGAGGATTTACTTAAACTGCCGACCTGACCCTTCACACTGTTGCCTAATCCACTTCAGTGCATTCTCCTCCCATTCAGGTGGAGCCCGTTTCCCAGAGTGGCTGCTGGGCCTTCTGCTAGGCTCTCCGCCTCCTCTTTCATAGAATGGCAACACCAAATTCTCAGAGGTTTTGAAGGACACAGGCCGTTCCCTGCTTCTGGGACCTCACTGAGCCTTTGGGTGCCACTCCCTCTTCACCTGGTTGCCTTCTGAGTGCCCTTGGAAGCTTGTTCAGTCACTCAATCGTGTCTGACTTTTTGCAACACCATGGACTGCAGCACACCAGGCTTCCCTGTCTTTCACCGTCTCCTGGAGCTTGCTCAGACTCATGTCCATTGAATCAGTGATGCCATCCAACCATCTCAACCTCTGTCACCCCTTCTCCTCCTGCCTTCAATCTTTCCTAGCACCAGGGTCTTTTCCAGTGAGTCAGCTCTTTGCATCAGGTGGCCAAAGTATTGGAGCTTCAGCCTCAGCATCAGTCCTTCCAGTGAATATTCAGGGCTGATTTCCTTTAGGATGGACTGGTTTGATCTTACTCTCCAAGCGAGCTCAGCTCAGTCAATTCCTTTTAGGTTGCTTTCACTGCCTCCCATCCACACACCTACCCCAAAGCTCCAGTAATAACCCTTAATGCCTCTAACACACATTATACGGCTCACTTCCGGTGTTTAGTATCTGTTAAGGGAAAGAAGAAAGGGAAACATTTCTACTTAATCCTTGAACAGAGTTGCCTCAAGTGAAAGTGAAAGTGAAGGCACTCAGTCGTGTCTGACTCTTTGTGACCCCATGGACTGTAGCCTACCAGGCTCCTCTGTCCACGGGATTTTCCAGGCAAGAATACTGGAATGGGTTACTATTTCCTTCTCCAGGAGATCTTCCCAACCCAGGGTTTGAACCAGGGTCTCCCGCATTGTTGGCAGACGCTTTACCATCTGAGCCACCAGGGAAGTCTCTAGTTGCCTCAAGGAACCCAAATTCAAAGGCAAGAAGAGCACTGTACTGCTCACAATGAAATGGACCTGTAAGAACCATCCATTTTGAAGCAGAAATGAAAGACTACAAAAAGGAATGAAGATCAGAAGAGCAATAAGACAAAACAGCAATACCATAGGTGTGTATGGCTTTATGATTTATAAAGTATCGTTAGAATTATTACAGTCCAGCGAGGTGGGTACTCGTATACTCACTTTACAGATAGGGAAGCTGAGACTTGGAACTGTATCTGCTTTATGCCCAAGGCCCCCAGGTAAAAACTGACAGATCTTCTGGCTCTCAATTCAGTGTGTACCCACCCCACCCCACCTCTTGCCCGTTTCACAGCCTGCCCGGAGAAGACAAACATAAGATATTAACAAAAATTCACTTTTAAAATTCTATATACTCACTGCTCTATTTTTAAAATATACCTCTTTTAAATTATACTATGCTAGGGAGCTCTACTATTTCCAGACAGTAATCTGTTATTGGGTGTTACTTGCTTAATTTAGACTTCACTACTAAATCTTAATTTAGATGCATTCCTTCTAATAACATCGACAGAAGTCTGTGTGTCCCGCCATTCACTGCAACAAATTTCAGAGTCTAAATGTGTTATATTCATTTCATTACATAGATGGGACTCTACTCTCAGAAAATTCTTGTTTAGCACTTCATTTTTAGGCTAAAAATGAAGACTTTTTAAGCACTTGCATGTAAACATATTTATCTAAGGTCTGTGTTAGAATAACTCCTTGAAAGGATAAGGGATTGTCATAAATTGCTTTTTAAACGTGGAGCTTGAAGTCTCCAATGCTTATTTACTGTTTTCTCTTTGCACCAAAGTGGGTAACCCATGCTAAGTCACTTCAGTCACATTTGACTCTTTGCGACCCCTAGATTGTAGCCTTCCAGGCTCCTCCATCCATGGACTCCTCCAGGCGACAATATTGGAGTGGGTAGCCATTCCCTTCTCCAGGGGATCTTCCTGACCCAGGGATTGAACCCAAGCCTTTGGCATCTCCTGTATTGGCAGTCAGGTTCTTTACCACTAGCGCCACCTGGGAAGCCCTAAGTGGGCAATGATAGTGAAAGTCACTCAGTCATGTCCGACTCATTTCCACCCCATGGCCTATACAGTCCATGGACTTCTCTAGGCCAGAATACTGGAGTGGGTGGCCTTTCCCTTCTCCAGGAGATCTTCTCAGCCCAGGGATAGAACACAGATCTCCCTCATTGCAGGCAGATTCTTTACCAGCTAAGGAAGTAGGTAATAGCTGTATCCTAACTTGGAGACATTCAATATTACTAAACAGCTAGTATGTACCAGATTACCAGGTAGCTGCCAATAATATAAAACCCTCTACATGCTGTGAAAATGCTAACATACCTGGGAGAGACATAGTCCAATCTGCGGGGACAGAAGAACAGTTAAATCAACAAGTACAAAACACGGTTTTTGGTGCCAGGAACATGGCCTGGTGAGGAGAATGGGGTCCCGCACATCCCTGCTCAGTCCTCTTTCCCAGCACACTTTCCACCTTCCCACTGTCCCCTAATTCCTGGGCTGGGGTCACCCGTTTGATAGCATGGAGCTATCTCAGAGACTCTGGCTCTAGTTCCACTGACACACATGACTTGTGATTTTGTCTTCTTGCTCAATACCTACTTCCTCTAGCTCAGAGCCTGCAAGATCCCTGACAACTTAGCCTTCATTCGCTTAAGCTGAAAACTGCGCAAAGAGGAACATCTGCAGTTAAAGTCGGAAAATATTACTTTCTTTTCAGTCTAATCCCCTTTTGCTCCTCTCCCCAAATGTATGACAGTGCTCAGGAAAGCTCATTTCATGAATTACACAAATACACAAAAGCAAGGTATCCATGGCACTAGAAACACATCTTTTTACCATCGCACCGTGTCCTCAGCCGGCCTGGTGAAGCGCTCAGCACCTCGGTGCACCGGGGATGAGCTGTCGGGGAGCCTCCTGCGTCTCCATGGCGACGCGTCACAAAACAGCCTCCACCGCAGCACCCAGTCGAGCTGGTGGAAAGCGCCCCGCGACGACGGCCTCTTGGAGCAAGAATGGCAGAGTCTCGGCCGGAAGCTGCGTGCCCTTCTCAATATGGCAACAAGAGACGGCCAAGTAAGCCTGCGGACCCTGCCACCTGGCCGGCGAGGTTCGGGGGCGGGGTCTCTCCTGGAGCTGGGGTACCTAGGGCGAAGGCTGCCTAGGTCTTCAAGAGGCCGCGCTCTTATGGATGGAACTCAGTTTAAATAGAGGCTGGGAATTCAGGGAGAATGAAAGGGCGTTCACGACCTTGCCTCTCCCCAGCCCTTCGCCCTAACTCCTGCCAAACCCCTCCCCCAAACGCTCAGTTGTTTAAACGCCCCGTGAAATGCCCAGGAGGGTACAAGGGAAAGCGGGGACTGACGCCTTTGGGAGAACAAGGCTAAAGACGAAGACGGAACGGTGGTGGGGAGCTCTGAAGAGAGCAGACCCAGGGGGAGCCCTGGTCCCAGGCAGGATCTGAGAAACAGCCCAGAAAGGGGGGCAGGGCTGAAGACTGCAGAGACGCGACCCCCAGGCGCATAGGCAGCAGAGGCTGGGAACTAGAGCCGTTGGTGCTCGCTTCTAAGCTTCGCTTCCCTTTGTTTCAAAGGGATTTTGTATCTAACAGAGGCAGTGCTTTTAATGCTAATTCTGCATGCAAATGCAGCGGGTTTACTAACTCTGCTTTTTGTGTCGGTGAAGGGAGAGCCGCTCTAGCCGTGATGCTAGTGGCATGATTACTGTGTAGTCAGCTCCATCCTAGCCTTTCTCATGGCAATAATAACCCACTGCAGCCCTCTAGCTGGGTAATTGTGGTTCCCTGGTGGCTCCAGAGGAGTGGGGATTGTTCAACTGTAAATTCCCTAGGATTGCAGTCCCGGGAGAATGAATGAAATGTATACTTTCATCCCATTCATCCCTTTGTAAATTACAAATAGCAGATGAAAAAAAATTAATACAAAAATATTTACTTCGCCGAGTTTCTCTGTGGTGTCCAGGCAAACAGGAGAGGCAGAGGAAGGTGCGTGTGTGTGGGGGGGTGCTCCTCCCCAGCATCTCCCCATTTGCATTCCCCTTGAATCTCCTCTCCCATCTAGCCATGCTGTCTTGGTTTCTTTCACTGTCTGCTCTCCCCTCTCTTGTCTGGGAATGTTGCGATCCTCCAAGGTGTATCCCCTTGGTTTACATACTCTATCTGAGTGGCCACATCCTGCCACAGGGCTTCAAGTGCCAATTCGTGGCTCTCTAATCTTTAGCTCATAAACCCGTCCTCAACCTCAGACCAAAATATTCATCTACCACATGCCTTTGGATGTCATAGGAGAGCCTCAGACTCATGTACAAAATGGCACTCCTTGTCCTCCTAGACTCAGAAGTGCAGTGAGGAGGATCCCAGCTGCTCAAAGTAGAGGGGAGGGCACGGACACCTCAAGGGCATCACCAGGTCTCATTGATTCTGCCTCCAAAGTGCCTCTTCCCCCTGGGGGAGTTTGCCCCTTCACACCCAGTCTCAGGTCTCTAACAGCCACTCCCTGCTGCTCCGTCCTCCGTTGCGGGAAGGGCACCCTCCAAAGGGTGGGTCTCATGTGTCACTGCCCAGGTCTGGTCTCAAAATAGGATGAGGTCGATGATGACCCCCATGGGCTGATTGCTATCGGACTATTACTATCAACTGGGCTCTTAAGTGCTGTATTCCTTCCAAGGGCTATCATAAATTAACATGAACGTGTCGCTGTAAACAACCGAAATTTATTTTCTTACATCTTGGAGACCAGAAGCCTGAAATCAAGCTATTGACATGGCTGCACCCCCTCTGGTGGCTTCCGGGGAGAGTCCTGCCTTGAGTCTTCCAGCTTCTGGTGGCTGTTGGCACTCTTGACCTGTGGCCCCATCACTCCAGTCTCAGCCTGCATGCTCACAATGGCCTCCTCAACCTCCCTCTGCCTCTCTCTTATGAGGATGTTGAAATTACATTTAGGGTCCAACAGATAATCCAGGATGTTCCTCACCTCACATCCTTACTTGCATCTGCCAAGAGTGATGGGGCCTAGGTTGGTGTTGCTTGCTTAGAAAAAAACTTCCTGATTTCTCTAAGAGTCAAACTCAGAGCTTCAAATCAGGCTCAGTGATGGTTCTTTAGAGAGCAACACCGCCTCACAGTTTCTCCCCACTTACTTGTCTATGCTTGAAGTTCTCTCAACAAAGAACATTAATTCTGCAATTGGAATAAAATGCTTTAAAGTGTAAAGTGATTCCCACTAAAGCAGGAGAATCAAAGGATAATGTCATTTCTAGTATGACGGGATCAGAAAGTAGACAGAACTCTGCAAGCAGAGGGACAGAGCATGACAGGCAGGGGCTAAGCCTCTCATTAGACTAGGGGAGCCTCAGGTGGAGGTGAAACTCACCAAATGCGAAGGGATCATTTCACCCGGGTGTTAGTGAAATGTAAAAAGCCACAGGTAACTGCCAATATATGAAGGAGCAAATGACCACTGAATTAAAACTTAAAACTATATTCCCAAGTAATTTGGTGGTACTCTGTTGGCAATGAGAGGTTGGGCAGATCAGTTCTAGGGTCTGCCAGTGCAGAAGACCTGGGTTTGATATCTGGGTTGGGAAGATCTCCTGGAGGAGGGCATGGCAACTCACTCCAGTATTCTTGCGTGGAGAATCCCATGGACAGAGGAGCCTGGCAGGCTATAGTACCTAGGGTTGAAAAGAATCAGACACGACTGAGTGACTAGGCACAGCAGTGAATTCTCTGTCCACACTCTCCCAGGTCTGCCGGCAGCATTTGCCTTGTAGGTGGTCCCTCCCTCCTCCTGGAACCTCCTTTTTCCTTCCGCCATCCACAGCCTCCTGGTTCTCTGCTCATCTCACACTCTTCTCAGCCTCCTTCTCCAGCTGTTCCTCATCTCCCAAACCTCTTGACATTGGGCAGGCCTGGGCTTCAGCCTTAGGACATCAGCTCCTCTAATGACACTCCGTCCCTTGCTGAGCTCACCCACTCTCACAGCTTTAAAGAACATCTATACCATACAATGGATTCCCTGGTGGCTCAGCTGGTAAAGAGTCTGCCTGCAATGCGGAAGACCCTAGCTTGATCCCTGGGTCAGGAAGATCCACTGGAGAAGGAAATGGCACCCCACTCCTCTTGCCTGGAAAATCCCATGGATGGAGGAGCCTGGTTGGCTACAGTCCATGGGGTCACAAAGAGTTGGACACAACTGAGTGACTTCACCATACCATACAATCTTGCGCAGTCATTACAAAGAATGAATTGGAGCTGCACCAGATGAGGGATTTTCATATCATGCTATTAAGTGACAGAAGAGATACACAAAGCTTACTTTGTGTAGGATGAGCCTGTTTTTGTCAAACAAAATAGGACTAAAACCCAATACACTGGGATTTCCCTCGCAGTCCAGTGGTTAAGACTCCACACATCCAAGGCAGGAGGCATGGGTTTGATTCCTGGCCAGGGAACTAGATCCCACATGCCATGTCATATAGCCAAAAAATTAAAAATAAATAAAGAATAGGGGAAATTTAAAAAATAAAATATTTTACAAACCAGTTTGTTACCGAATTGATGTACATATATATCGATCTGTATATGGTTATATCTGCTGGTCTGAAAGTCTGGAAAGAAACAGGCACAACTGTTAACATGGGAGGAGGGATGGGGAGGACAGCATGAGCAGGAAGGAGTAAGGAGAAGGGCTCCAGCAGAGAACCTGACTTGCAAACTATGACCCCCTTTGTGTAAAATCAGTTCATGCATTTACAGATGTATCCAATATGATGCATGAAAAGTCAGACATTAGAACAGTGATAGTGAGTGCATTAAGATGATAGAATTTCAGATGAACTCCCTTTATATTTTTATGTATTGCTCAAATTCTTGAAAACAGCCTATGTGAATTCTCAAGGAAAACAATAGACTTATTCAAGTAACTTAAAGGAGGGCTTCCCGGGTGGCTCGGTGGTAAAGTATCTGCCTGCCAACGTGGGAGACATGGGTTCGATCCCTGGGTCAGGAAGATCCCCTGGAGATGGAAATGGCAAACTACTCCAGTATTCTTGCCTAGGAAATCCTATGGACAGAGGAGTCTGGCAGGCTACAGTCCATGGGGTCTCAAAGGATCAGACATGGCTGAACACATTTTTATTTAGGGGGGAAACTCAGATGATTAAATTGAGCTTCCCTTCTTCCCTGGTGGAGATCACAAGTTGGCCTTCATTCCTTTAGACTCTACATTACCACTCAAAATGTTTGTCTCTTGCAAAATTGCTTTAAGTATTGAAATAACATTTGATCAAAATATGCTGTCTGCCATATTTAAAACCAGTTTATTGTGCTCTTAGCAGGTGATACCGGTTGGGATCCTTATGCCACCACGATGAGGACTGCATTCACACCTAAGACAGGAACAGCACCTGCTTTGTTTCGGTACATCCCTATTCGTGCCAGATTGATGTACACACTTGAACTTGTTCACCTGTCTTGTATTACTCAGAATCCAAAACTGACAAAGAGTAATCAGAGAAGGCTTATAGAAAAGGCATTCAGATAAGACCCAATGCACACACAGGTCTCCTCCAAGCGTCAGAGAGGGTTTTCACCTTAAAAGAGTGTCCCAAGCACCTATAGGGAGATTTAGAAATTTAATACATGGATCCTTCATAAAGCCACTGTGTGTCATGCTTTACAACAGAGTCAGTATATAGTTAATATAATTGTGCTACCTAAACATGGAGCATGAATTGAGTCCATTTCCTGGTTTATAGGAGGTAGGCGATAATAACTGAATGAATGGACAAGTGAGGTGTTGTTAGCACTTCCACCCAACTGTAGTCTTAGAAGGTTGAACAAGGTCAAGGTCCGCTTACCTTTACCTTCACCCCTCCAACTATTGGTTCCTAAAGCAATATTGACTTGCAGCTTCTCCCCAGCTCCACCTGAACTGAGGGTGGTGGGAATTTCTCTCCATCAGCTGCCCCTCTAAACTCGTTGGTGGGTGAGCAAGGGTGGGGCTGCCATCTTTCATTGCATCAGTGGTTGGTGGGAAATCAGCATGGAGGACCCTCCCTTACCCATATTTACCCTGTAGACTGCTTCCAGTGTAGAGGATCTTTTCACCTTAGAAATGCACGTTGTTGAGAAGTCCAATGGAATATTGGCCAGACTGCAGCAGTGCAGTCAGGCAGAAATGGGTTCTGAGCTGAAGCTCAGCTCCCTGTTCTAATTAGCCCTTATTTTCTCTGCTACCTTAGACAAGCAACAAGCCCAGTTTTACTTCTGCTAAAAGTTTTAAGGTTGGCAAAGTGGGAATGATGACTCCTGACTAACATGTTTGTTCTGAGGACAAGTTAAACCTACTAGTCTCCTGGCTAGCATGAAGAAGTTACCCCCCCAGATTTCCGTTCATTTCCCCCCAGCCTAATATTTATGACAGACTTCCAAAAGGCACAGGGCTGCAAGACTCTTGATTTCCAAGTTGCTTGCTATCCCACTGAGTCACATTATGTCCCCTACAGGGAGATTTACCATCTGACAGTAACGGTTGTCTGAAGAGGAAACATTTGGGATGAAAGCCAAAACCAAATGGGTACTTAAGGAGTCTAGATTAGTGGTCTTCAAATTCATGTCTTTTTAAAGTTCACAGGAAAGTTCTCATCATAAATTAAAATAGCTGTGAAACATAAAACTTCCAACCCATCCTGAATATTGACATTTTAAAACAAGACCATTAAGTCGTTTCTTTACATATAACCAGTGAGTAATCTAACCATCTTAGCAAATTGATACTCTCTGACCCTTTAAAAAATATATACAAACAAGCTCTTCTTTAATAGATTATTTATTTCATTCTCTTTCCTTCTTGAACTCTTACTCCCAGTCCACTTCCTCCATAGAATTTTACTCTGCTCTAATATATTTTGTGTTTGAAAGCAATTTATTGATCACTCCATTATACCTCTTTGCAACTGTTTCAGTATATTAATTGAAATTAATTTTTAAACATGTTATATGACTCCAAGTATTGAGTTATCACAATTATTTTTAGTACAGAATTGCTGAAAGCAATAAACACATTACAAATTGTTGATAATTACTAAACACAAAAAGTAAATTTTTTGGAATTGCATCTTAATGAGATAAATGGGGATGTTTTGTTTTCAATTACTTCATGTCTCCATATTTGAGTGTTATTATTTTTGGAATAAGACCACACTCAGCATCAATTTTTCCTGCTTACTTTTTTTTTTATTTATAAATGCTGATATTGAGAAGCCTTGTTCTCATAATTAAGTAGATGTGAATGAAAGGAGTTTTAGTGAAGCATTGCCATTCAATACTCTGAACTCTTAATGGGTTTTATGGCAAAATCACAGGTGATTTTTAATGATTGATTGGCTGACAGCTTGGTTGGGTACTCCTTCACTTTTATTGAAAGCAAATAATTAGATGATTTGTCATCCAGTTATTGAGTTATTCCCTATCTCATTTTCTGAGACGTGAAAAGGCATGTCTTAACAAATGATTATTAAATTACATCTGTTACTCCTTCACTTGGAAGAAACTTATTTCATATATACTCAAAAAGGACTTGGAAAATAGGAACATTAATTTCAGTAAATGTTTTCCAATATAATATTTTTTTATCATTACATACTTTAAATCTATTTTTATCCAAATCTTTGAGCTGAAGATTTAACTCATGCAATTTATACTAGGCTTACCTAGCGGGTAAAATCAGTCGTTGTCCAACCAGCAAGTGAAATTAGGTTTACTTCCTGTCAAAATAAAATCTGGCTACACTTATAGTTCAAATAAATGTTAAAATATATTTTGAGAAATATTGTGAAAACTACTGATAAATTATGGAATGCATATTATAGTGAAGATTATTAAAAGTAGACAGGGGATGTGTAAAGTGATTTAGGTCTATTATGATTAATTATATCCAAGTAATAAAAATAATACAGTGAAATGTGTAGCTATATATGTAAGCTATCTTTGAAGTGAGGAGTATGATTAAAAAAAATGAGGATTCTTAGTTAAATATGTTCTCATGTGTACGGAACTCTGGTGCTTGACTTTGGGAAATAATTAAATAATACCATGCATAAAAATCAGAAACAATTTAATTGATTTCTTTAGATACCAAACAATATTTACTATGCATTTAATGAAAGGAAAAAGTTATATAGGTTAGCATATAGTTATACATGTAAAATTAATAGTATAACAAGCTAGCATATACTTTCATGTATTAAATATTTTACATAAAATAAAATAAAATGAGGATTGGCTATATTGAAGTAAATGTTTCATAATACATATGGGTTTAAAAAGTAGATTTAAGTATCTTATTGAATGATGAATAAAAAAATCTGAAAAAAGATCACAAGATTTTCGTGTACCAGTTTTATACAGTAAATCTTTAAAAAAGTGATAGTCTCAGAAAGATTCCAGTTACACTGAAAAGAATCAGCATTGCCATCCTGTACTGTTTCATCTTCACAGAGATGCTCTTTTCTGCTATCGACATATCCTAGGGACTTTTTTAAAAGCTAGAAAAATGCTTACATTTAAAGATGTGAGTGAAAGAGCCATTTTCAGCAATCTATATTCTCTGCTCTCTTAGAAGCTCTCCTTAGAGAGGGATGAACATTTGATAGTTGTTAGGAAAGGGAAAACTAGCTGTTACTCTCAGCCACACCATCTACAGCATACCTACATTCAGGACATCCCCACACAGGCCAGAATACTCTGGTTACAGTCCCACCCTTTACTCTTGACCTAGAACAGCAAGTCCTGGGTAAGTGGGAACTTGGGTTACAAGAGGGTTCCCTGAAAGCACTATAACGAAGTTTCCCTTTGCCAGGCACCCTTCTCACGCTTGGTAGCTTATACCCCGAAGTATAGTGATGAAAAGAATGCAGGGAGAAAGAGATGGGAGATGCGGGAAAGACCCACCTAGATATGCAGATTTGTACTTGGGGAGACACATGAGGAAAGAGCATATGGAGAAATGCAGATGTGCAAATCAATTCCTTTAAAGTAATCTGTGTTGTGTTCCCTTTGCAAAAATCTTCATGTACCTTTGATGACTTCGGTTTGATTTAGGACCACAGTCATGCTTGCATCTGCTCATCTGAATGACAAGTGAAACAGTCCAGCATCCAGATGGATCCCACTTTCCAGATGTTTGGTTTCTTACAAACATAACCTGAATCTAACCCATCCCTCTTTTTTTTTCTTAAGTCAACATGAAATATTTTAGACATAGAAAAAGAAATATACAGTAAATTCCCAATTATCATTCAGCTATAATAATCAACAACATACGGACATTTTTAATGTATATCCTTCACTTAGCCTTCCCACTCAATAATAATGAAGCAAAATCCAAGCATTGTATCATGTTAATTCTAAATATTTGGGCTTCCCTGGTAGCTCAGATGGTAAGAGTCTGCCTGCAATGCAGGAGACCCAGGTTTGATCCCTGGGTCAGGAAGATACCCTGGAGAAGGGAATGGGAACACACTCCAGTATTCTTGTCTAGAGAATCCCAAAGACAGAGGAGCCTGGTGAGCTACAGTCCATGGGGTTGCAGACAGTTGGACACAACTGAGTGACCAACACACACACAGTTCTAAATATGTTTTCATGTCTCTCTGAAAGATAAAGACTCTTTAAAATATGTAACAATACCATTCGGAGAAGGCAATGGCACCCCACTCCAGTACTCTTGCTTGGAAAATCCCATGGGCAGAGGAGCCTGGTGGGCTGCAGTCCATGGGGTCGCTGAGAGTCAGACATGACTGAGCGACTTCACTTTCACTTTTCACTTTCATGCACTGGAGAAGGAAATGGCAACCCACTCCAGTGTTCTTGCCTGGAGAATCCCAGGGACGGAGGAGCCTGGTGGGCTGCTGTCTATGGGGTCGCACAGAGTCGGACATGACTGAAGTGACTTAGCAGCAGCAGCAGCAACAATACCATTATATCACCTAAAAAAGCAATTCCTTAATATCAAATCGCCAATCAGCAATAAAATTTTCCCCAATTGTCCCATAATTTTAAAAAAAAGTTGGCTAGAAATTGAATCCAGACAAGGTCTACACATTGTATTATCTTTATTCACTTAATCTACAGGTTCCTCTACTTTTCTTTCTTTCTTTCTTTCTTTTTTTTAGAATTTCTTTGTCAAAGAAGCAAGTTATTCTTCTGGATTTTTTCTGACTCCACCCTCATCATATCATTTAAAAACATCCTCCTTTTCATGTATTTCCTGTAATCTGATAGTCCAAAGACTTCATCTGATTCAGGTTGGGTATTTTGACAAAAATATTTAATAGGTGGTTTTTTGTGTGTATATTCACAGTGTCAACTGCTGATTACTTCATTATTTCAGTAGGGACTTGAAAAGCATTGGCATCTCAATTCTTATATTTCTTCCTTTTATTAACTGGAATACTTTTCATGGAAACTTTTCTTTACCAAGTATCTGGTTACTTGGTAACCAGAACTACTGGTAACCAGAGTTACTCTGAACTACTTGTTTATACAGAAGAGTACTCAGTTCTTACTAAAAAAAATTAATTTAAAAATTTAATGAATTTCAGATTATTCTTTTAAATTTCATATTAGGACTCCCATACTTTTGTTAAGAGCCGTCCTAAGATACAGGATTGTTTTGTTTCAGGGAAACCTAGATATTGAATTATTTCTGGCATCAAGCCTTAAGCCAGCCAACCTTTGAAAAATTGTTTGACATGTGTACTGTTGTGAAATTTGTTATGTAAATCTTAGTTTGGTTTCTACTCTTTTCTTATAGTCAGAAAAGTACCAGAAGGCTAGGATATACATATTCACTTGGTGATCCTATTCCTAATCAAACACAGTACAATGATGAGTATGTTTGGAAACCATATTCTAAAGAGGATTCAATCAATGTTGGGACTTCAAGAGGAATCAAAAACCACAGATCTTACCCTAGTCAGGTAAGATACTATCTACATATCTCTTGACTTTAATATTGTATCCATAATCCGTAAGAATGAGAGTTTGGATATATCCCAAAGATCCTTCATCATCTACAGCTATGGTCCTTCTTAGACTATTTTTTGCTCACTTTCTCACAATTATTTCTAACTACTTCTCCCTTATCCCCCTAAATAAAAAATATTTTTTAATTATAGTGGAATTCATGTAGCATAAAATTAACCATTTTCATGTAAACAAATCACTGGCAATTGGTATTCATAATGTTATACAACCACCATCTCTATCACATTTCAAAATATTTTCATAACCCCAAGAGGAAACCCTGTACCCATTACTTCCTATTTCTCTCTCCCCTAGTCTCTGGAAACTATCAATATGCTTTCTGTCTCTATGGATGATATTCTATATGTGGAATCATACCATATGTGACCTTTGTGTCTGGCTTCACACTTAGCATTGTTTAAAAACATCATTTTCAAAGTTCACTCACATAGTAGCATCTATCAGCACTTCATTCCTTTTTATGGTTGAATAATATTCTATTATATGTATATACCACAATTTGTTTATCCATTTATCTATTGATGGACATTTGGGTTGTTGCCACCTTTTGACTGCAGACTCTGCCTGCAATGCAGGAGACCTCGGTTTGATTCTTGAATCAGGAAGATAGGCTGGAGAAGGGATAGGCTACCCACTCCAGTATTCTTGGGCTTCCCTGATAGCTCAGCTCCTAAACAATCTGCCTGCAATGTGGGAGACCTGGGTTCGATCCCGGGGTTGGGAATATCCCCTGGAGAAGGGAACGGCTACCCACTCCAGTATTTTGGTCTGGAGTATTCCATGGACTACATAGTCCATGGGGTCACAAAGAGTCGGACACAACTGAGTGACTTTGACCTTTTGGCTATTATGAACAAAATTGCTATGAACAGGCATGTACAAGTATTTGTATTTGGTATATGCATTCCCAACCCATCACAACTTATACTATTTTGATTATCCAGAATGCTCTTCTCTTGTCCACCAAGGTAACTCATAGGCTTAGTTTAAAAAGAGCCAGCTAGAATTCCTTCTCCACTAAATGAAAGTAGCTGACCTTCTCTCTGTTTTCTAGGTACTATGTACACTTCCCCCATCATAAAAGGCAAAGCTCAATTGTAGCAAAGGATTTCATTTATTGGGTTGCCACATGGCATGGTACCACCTGGGATGGAACCATCTGGACATGTTCAATGGGTAATAAGGTAGTAGAATTTGATGATCAGGTCAGTAGAATTTAAGGTCAGGATTTGATGACTGAAACGATGTAAAAGACAAGGTGGGCAGTGAATGAAGGATGCTGTTTCTGTTTTTTACTTGGATGGCTGGGTCTGCGCTGATGCTATTTACTGAAATGGAACTTTCAGGAGGACCAGGTTTGGTGGGGAAAAGTTTAGGAGAAAAGTGAGCTCAGTTGAAGACATGTTGGGTGAGAATATGTCCAATAGGCGATTGAATGCACAAATCTGTGACTCGAATGGAAAAGGTGAGCTTTAGATGTAGACTTTGGAGTCATTAGAACACACACACACATGCCCCATTTAATTTGGTTCCTCATGGCACCCACATATAATCTATTTACCTCTTGAGTATTTTCCTTAAGATTTATAATTAATTCCAAATAGTTACAATATTACACTGTATATGTATACATATGACATACACATACATATTGGACAGCATTTATTTTCCCTTTAAGCGTTATTGAAAGTGAAGTGAAGTCGCTCAGTCGTGTCCAGCTCTTTGCGACCCCATGGACGGTAACCTACCAGGCTCCGCGGTCCGTGGGATTTTCGAGGCAAGAATACTGGAGTGCGCTGCCATTTCCTTCTCCAAGGGATATTCCCAACCCAGGGATCAAATCGGGGTCTCCAGCATTGCAGACAGACGCTTTACCATCTAAGCCACTAGGGAAGCTTTATTGAAGGCTCTCAACAAATGGCAACCAGGGTGGCAGGGTTTCCTGTGCTGTCTCAACCAATGAGAGCCAGAGTGGGAGGGTCCTGTGCTATCTTAGCCAATGAGTGCTCCTCTGCCAGCCTGTAGACTCTCCCATCACCTAAGTTGAGGATCTATTGCATTATTTACTCTCCTGAGGCCTCTCTGCAACTTTTGGCCCATCGTTTTGCTTCACGTCCCACATTCTATGCATCAGGAAACCTTATTTACCTATAAAATATATTTAGAATATGATCACTTCTCCCAGTCATTTTTCTCTTGTCTTTCACATGAAAAGTCAAACAAATGACAAAGCTCCATGTTATAGCTGGGTCAGATGATGGCTCTGCAAGACTCTGCAACGTCAATGTGGTAGCCGGGTGTAAAGAACTCAAAAGAATGTGTATACAAAACCACTTCCCAGTGGCACTAGTGGTAAAGAACCCACCTGCCAATGCAGGAGATGTAAGAGAGCTGGGTTTAATCCCTGGGTTGGGAAGATCCCCTGGAAGAGGAAATGGCAACCCACTCTAGTATTCTTGCCTGGAGAATCCTATGGACAGAGGAGCCTGGCGGGCCACAGTCCATGGGGTCACAAAAGTTGGATGCGACTGAAGCAACTTAGCACATACATACAAAAACACATGTGTTCTTCATTCCATAAGGTGAAACCCTGTGGATTTTCTTGAAAATTGTGTTTGTATCCATAGAACTTCTTTCTCTGGACACTACCTCAATCGACAACCTTATTAAAGAGCTACTTTCCTTGGAAAATTGCTGCATCAATGGAAGAGGTTCGGAAGGCAATAGGAAATCAGTTCATTTCCATCACAAAGAGAGACTTTGTGGACCGATCCAAGGGTAAACGTTCATTTTTCTCCTTTCCCTGGTAAAATGTTAGGCACCAGAGTCTGCATGGTGAGCAACACAGATGCGGTCTCTTCCCTTGACGCTCACAGTATAGACGTGGAGAGAGGTAGTTTTGCAAACAAGAGTTGACCTAGTGAGCACCTATAAAAAGGTGCACGTTGTGGGGAATGCAGGGTGCTGTGGGTGCACAGTAGGACATTCAGCCTAACCCTGGAGGAAGAGGTCAGGAAAGGCTTCTTGGATCCAAAGGACAAGGACGAGCCAGGAGAAGATGATGGGGTCGAGTTAAGCCTGTTGTCTTCAATTATTTACTGCTGGTTTACCATTTTAAAAACACTTATGTTAAAATTCCTTTTATTAAACTGATATGTGCATAGAGTGAAATCTAATAGTTACCTACAGGCTCACAGTGAAATAGCAATTCCCTGACCCCCCTCCCCCATCCGCTCTTGGTCCTACTCCCACTGACTATCAATTTCCATCCTTTCAACTATTCTTATGGGATCCTCCATATTTTAAAATCATATCCTCGCATACTATTTCTGATTCATCAGTCTTAGGCATTATGATTGACTTCAGTTATAGTAACTGAGGATGTGGTCCTCTTTCTCAAGTCCCCTCCATCCATCCTCTCAGTATAATTATATTACAAGTTTGGAGTTAATGCAATTGCTAGTGTTTATAAGATCCAACCAGTCCATTCTGAAGGAGATCAGCCCTGGGATTTCTTTGGAAGGAATGATGCTAAAGCTGAAACTCCAGTACTTTGGCCACCTCATGAGAAGAGCTGACTCATTGGAAAAGACTCTGATGCTGGAAGGGGTTGGGGGCAGGAGGAGAAGGGGACGACAGAGGATGAGATGGCTGGATGGCATCACTGACTCGATGGATGTGAGTCTGAGTGAACTCCGGGAGTTGGTGATGGACAGGGAGGCCTGGCGTGCTGTGATTCATGGGGTCGAAACGAGTCGGACACGTCTGTGCGACTGAACTGAACTGAACAGATATTATAATTATGATCATAGGATATATTATAATTATGTTAACACTGCTTGGTCTTCCCTGGTGGCTCAGTGGTAAAGAATCCATCTGCCAAAGCAGGAGGCATGAGTTTGATCCCTGAGTCAAGAAAATCCCCTGGAGAAGGAAATGGCAGCCCACTCTAGTACCCTTGCCTGGAAATCCCATGGACAGAGGAGCCTGGCAGACTATAGTCCATGGGGTCACAAAGAGTTGGACATGACTTAGAGACTAAATAGCAGCAACAACAAACGCTGCTGAGCCAAATGATATTTTATCGGTATATTTCCTTTTAGTTCTCTTTTGCTCTTTTTACCATAGTTAATAATTAACTCTTTTCAAATGCTTAGTTTTCTATATGCCTGTCACACTCACTGAATCCACTTTTACCTGGTCCAACATCTCAGTACATCACCTTCTGCTGTACCTGGTGTCCCTGAATCCAGAGCTTCTTAGGTTCAGTTTTGCTCTGAGAGCCTGGCTAGGAAGGGTAATCATGTGACTACCATGAGGTTAAGAAGGTGAACCAGGGGATTCTAACCACTCTGTATCCAAGTTTTGACCAAGATCCCCTGTTTCTGCCCTGAGCCTCCATACCAGCCTTCCACTGAACCAACTCCCTCTGACTTTGAGCCTGCTGGAGTTTTGCTGTGTGGATTAGCTCACGTTTTTGTTAACCCCTTCTGCAGTCCCTTCATTTCAGCTTTCTCTACTTTGCTAACTCAATTGCTGCCTCTCTATTTGGTTTCCATCTTCTAAAAATGTGTTACCCTCTCCATTCTGCTCTCAGTCTGGTCAAGGGTGGGGAGGGAGGAGTCATTTGCGTGGTTACCATCCACTGGGTTTCATAGGAAGCACTGCTAATTCTTTAACTTCCAAACCCTTCCAATCTGGTCTCTGCCCCCATCTGGTCACTGAAGCTACTCTTGTCAATGTGCCCAATAATCTGGCAGCATGAAATGTCGGGGGCTGCTTGCTCCTTCTGGAAACACTCTTCCTTTGAACTTCTGTGACACCACACTCTCCTGGTTTCCCCTACTACTTTGTCTCCTTTTTTTTGTCTTTTTTTTCTACTTGACCTCTAACAGAGTTCCTTAGGGTTCCTGGTTCCTTTATAAAAGCAACTCTCCATCATCCTGAGGATTTCTGCGTTTGTATCTCTTCCTCAAGTCCTTCCCTGGACCCCTGATTTTGTGTATTGGGGGATCAAGTAGAGGCCTCATTAGGGTTCCAAGTCATCACCTTTTTCTTCCCCTAGCACTGAACTTTGTGTATCATCTATGGACCCCTGCAATTCCATTGCCACATGGCAGCCAGAGGCTCTTTCACAGTCTAAACTGGATCGAATACTTCTGCTGCTTCTTTTCACTGTCTTCCTTTGCACTTTGAATAAAATCCATGTTCCACTTCCTTCTCTTGGTTCACAAGGCCCTGCAAGCCTGGCCCGGCCCTTGCTTTCCTCTTCACTCCGGCCCTCTCATTCACGAGTCTCCAGCCACACGCGCCTTCTTTCAGTTCCCTTAAGGCTGCAAGCTCTTTCCCACCTCCGGTCAGCACTCGGCCTGTCCCCTCTGCCCGAAAGGCGCAGTTTCATTTTGTCACTCTCTTGACTCCAGCTTAAACGCCACCTCGCCTGTGAGACCTTTCCTAGACTTATCTGGAGAGGCCTGCTGTCATCTTGCTTGCCTGTCGCCTTTGCATTCTGCAGTCCTTTGTTGACTGATTCTTGTTTCCTGTTGTTTGTGTTTTACTGTTTCCTCCACGACTCAGCATGCCCCCCAAAGCTCTTATTCACTCAGGGCCTAGTACAGCATGTAGCCTCATTCCCTGTAAATATTTGTTGAGTGATGGAGGGCATGTTTGGGAAGTATACTTTCTGAAGCTGGATGGGAACAGAATCAAAAGACCTCCATACTTGCAGATAAAGGGTCATGGAAAAACATCTGAAATGTCAGCATTCTTAAAAGATGTCTTGGAGCTTCCAATTAGAGTCGTGCTTTCTGCAAGTACAAATTACCATTTCCCCACGTGTGGATAAATACCCCAGACCTGTCAAGACTCCCTCCTAAATCTTTCACCTCCATCTGCTTCTTTCCCTCCCAATGGCCACTGCCTTAATTCAGGCTATCATCATCTATCTCTTGGATGACCTCGAATCCACTCCCCTCTCCAACTTTGTCTCCTCAAGTCCATGTCCACACTAGGGTCATAGTAAGTTTCCAGATGTGCCAGTTGACATCACTTTCCAGCTTAAAACCCTTCAGTTATATCCTCCTCTCCACCTTTATCTCCAGGATAAAAGCTAAGTGCCTTAAGGTGAGTGCTGTATAATCTGGTCCTTGCCCACCCCCACAGCATCCTCCAGCCCCCACGACTGCCCCCGACCCTCCAGTTTTACAATGCCTCCTGTAACCTTGTGCCCTTTGCCCTCTGCCTCTTCTGTGTGAAGACCTCTCCCTCCTTTTATTTTTAGCCTATCTGTCCATGCGTGCTCAGTCGCTCATTTGTGTCTGACCCTTTGCCACCTTATGGACTGTAGCCCTCCAGGCCCCTCTGTCCATGGGATTTCCCAGGCAAGAATACTGGAGTGGGTTGCCATTTCCTCCTGTAGGGGATCTTCCTGACCCAAGGATCAAAGCCATGTCTCCTGCGGCTCTTGCACTGGCAGGCAGTTTCTTTACTACTGAGCCACCCGGAGAGCCCCATCTCTGTCCGTAATTGAAGTCTAAATGTAAACTTCATTTCTCTCCCAGGAGTCTTCTCTGATCCTCCAGATTTGGAGCAGTGCCCCTCCCATGTTTTTATAGCTCCTGTTCTTTCCTCTTCCACAGCATTTATCAAATAATATTGTGATTCCCTTTTATGTATCTGTTTCTCTAATACTTTAAGCTTCTGAAACACAGAGGCTGTGTCTTGTCTTTGAATCCTCATTATTGAATTAAGGCCAATGAGTAAGAAGCTGTAAAAGGGGCTTGTTTGCACATTCAGGCTGGAGAACTTGGCTTTGATAAGTTAGAACAGCAGAACTAGCTTTCACCTGGCTGTAGATTAAGTGCCCACGGTCTTAGTCGTTTTGAACAGTCCTTGCTGTAGATGTACAGGGGCCTTTCTGCAGCCATCGTGTGCTACGTGTGCTAAATTGCCTCAGTCATGTCCAACTCGGTGCAACTGCATGGACTGTAACCTGCCAGACTCCTCTGCCCACAGAATTCACCAGACAAGAATACTCAAGTGGGTAGTTATTCCCTTCTCCAGAGGGTCTTCCCCACCTAGGGATCAAACATTATGTGCTGTGCTTAGTTGCTCAGTCATGTCTGACTCTCTGCAATTCCATGGACTATCTCAGAGGGGCGGTTTCTCCCTTTGGGCTATAAGGACTCTGGTCTCACGTTTGTGAAAGTGTGAAAGTGTTAGTCGCTCAGTCATGTCTGACTCTTTGTGACCCCATGGACTGTAGCCCACCAGACTCCTCTGTCCATAGAATTCTCCAGGTGAGAATACTGAAGTGGGCAGTCATTTCCTTCTCCAGAGGACTTCCTCACCCATGGGTCGCAGCTGGGGCTCCCGCACTGCACGTGCATTTTTCACCAACTGAGCCGCCAGGGAAGCCCTGTCACCTTTACCAACTGGAAAAGAAAACCAGTGGGAAGTGGTCTCCTGAGGCGCAGGGATAGTCCCTCAGGGTGGGGTTGGCATTGGGTCAGGTCTCCTCTGTTGGGAATTCAACAACATTACGGCTGCACTTCAGCACTCATATGGAGTTCCTCAGATCCTTCTGTACCAGGAATTTCTCCAAATCATGCTGAAGGAACTCACTTATAGGAAATTTTACAAAGACTATAAAACCATTAGTTAAGGATTAAGAACTAAGAGTTACTGTAAGCATATATCATGTAGGCAGTCACTAGAGTGTGGTTCAGATTAATTACTAATACATAGTGATTACGTTTCTTTTTTCTCTTTTGTTCACTCAATTTAGTAAATATTTAATGAGGTCTATTATGGTGATATGTACTAAGGATCAATGAAGACTTACTTTTTCTTTTCAAAGGAACTCAGAGTAAATCCAGAGCCTGATTTTTGTCATTTCTGGGTCTTCATCTCCAGTTACTCTATATGGACAAGTCTCTCAAGACCCTTCACAGTGTGGATCCTAACCTTCCCCTCCTGCTTCACCCTCAGCTACTGCTCCTCCCTACCCTGCATTCTTCACATTCACACCAACTAGACTGCATTTGCGGAGAAGGCAATGGCACCCCACTCCAGTACTCTTGCCTGGAAAATCCCATGGACGGAGGAGCCTTGGAGGCTGCAGTCCATGGGGTTGCGAAGAGTCGGACACGACTGAGTGACTTCCCTTTCACTTTTCACTTTCACGCACTGGAGAAGGAAATGGCCACCCACTCCAGTGTTCTTGCCTGGAGAATCCCAGGGACGGGAGAGCCTCGTGGGCTGCCATCTATGGGGTCACACAGAGTTGGACACGACTGAAGTGACTTAGCAGCAGCAGCAGCAGACTGCATTTGATGAATGCACTGTGCATTTTAGCTTCAGTGCTGACCATTTGTCAAAACACACCTTCTGCTGTGTCTGCCTTTTTTATTTTTAATTGAAGGATAATTGCTTTATAGTATCGTGTTGGTTTCTACCAAACATTAACATGAATCAGTCATAGTTTTACCCATGTCTCCTCCCACTATATCTGCCTTTTGATTCTTGTCTTCCTTCCACCTCTGGGTTTCTTTTCTTTTTTCTCTTTTTAAAGATTTTTCATGTGGACCATTTTTAAATTCTGTATTGAATTTGTTACAATATTGCTTCTGTTTTTTATGTTTTGGTTTCTTTGGCCATGAGGCATGTGGGATCGTAGTTTCCTGACTAGGGATTGAACCTGCGCTCCCTGCATTGGAAGGTGAAGCCTTAACCACTGGGCCACCAGAGAAGCCCCTCACTTTCGGCTTCTGTAGCACCTTATCCAAAGCTCTGAGTCAGGGATTCTTAAGCATATGGGAAGCTTGTTCACAGGGTAAGTGCCTGGGTCCCTCCCACAGCTGGAAATTCTCAGTGTCTGGGATGAGGTTCAGCTGGTATATTTTGGCATAACCTTCCTAGGTAATTCTGATGTATTATCTCCATTTGTTACAGTCACAAGATATTACATTCTGTATCTGTGTCTCCTGTTTATCTTTTTCTCGTCACACTCATTTGAGGTAGTCTTAAGGTAGAACAATGACTTCATTATCTCTAACTTTGGCACAGAACACGTGTAGGAACTGAAAGCATTTGCTTTTGAGTTGTAGCTAGGAAAAAGGGATAGACATCTGCAACAAATGGGAATTTGTTTATTAATAAAGCTATTAGTAATTCACAAAAACCGAGTTATATAGATGGTACTTACTAGCAACAATACCAGATGGTTGTCCAAAATATCTTAAGGAGTGTCCTGAATTTGGAGCCCTAGAGTTTTCTCTTCTCTATAACCTTGTCTTCTCCTCAGGCAGTTTATGAGGTCATTATGAGAGCCATTGAGTACCCATGTCCTCTCTCCCTGCAACATCTAAATTAAGAGACACCATGTAGTGAAACCCTTTCCCACTGTGCTGTTCTGGACGGAGATCATTCTTTAAAAAATCAATATTAAATTGCTCTTGGGTGCCAGTAGATGACATCACATATTGCTTGATATACAATGTACATTGGAGTCTATTTCAAGAAGACCTATTGAAAAACTGTTTTGTAAGAAGAATCAAGGTTAGTGTCAGTAGTAATTAGCACTGTTGTGACATTGCTCATGATACTCCTATTTTTAATATTTTTGTTCTGATTAAAGCTGGTGTCGTGTGATGTGCCTCTGAACCAACATTTTGTAGCAAGAATTAGGGGTGAGCTCATTCTAAGTAAGATGACGTGATTCTCTCCTTCGTTAATCTGGTAATGCTTGTGGAACTTGGCTTTAGCTAGTGCGTCAGAGGTTTTAATGATCATGTTAGTGAATATGTCTTAACAGAGTTATTTCCAAAAATATTAAGTTCAGTTCAGTCACTCAGTCGTGTCCGATTCTTTGCGACCCCACGAATCGCAGCACGCCAGGCCTCCCTGTCCATCACCAACTCCCGGAGTTCACTCAGACTCACGTCCATTGAGTCAGTGATGCCATCCAGCCATCTCATCCTCTGTCGTCCCCTTCTCCTCCTGCCCCCAATCCCTCCCAGCATTAAAGTCTTTTCCAATGAGTCAACTCTTCACATGAGGTGGCCAAAGTACTGGAGTTTCAGCTTCAGTATCAGTCCTTCCAAAGAACACCCAGGGCTGATCTCCTTCAGAATGGACTGGTTGGATCTCCCTGCAGTCCAAGGGACTTCAAGAGTCTTCTCCAACACCACAGTTCAAAAGCATCAATTCTTCAGTGCTCAGCTTTCTTCACAGTCCAACTCTCACATCCATACATGACCACAGGAAAAACCATAGCCTTGACTAGACGGACCTTAGTCAGCAAATTAATGTCTCTGCTTTTGAATATGCTGTCTAGGTTGGTCATAACTTTTCTTCCAAAGAGTAAGCGTCTTTTAATTTCATGGCTACAATCACCATCTGCAGTGATTTTGGAGCCCCCCAAAATAAAGTCTGACACTGTTTCCACTGTTTCTCCATCTGTTTGCCATGAAGTGATGGGACCAGATGCCATGATCTTCGTTTTCTGAATGTTGAGCTTTAAGCCAACTTTTTCACTCTCCTCTTTCACTTTCATCAAGAGGCTCTTTAGTTCTTCTTCACTTTCTGCCATAAGGGTGGTGTCATCTGCATATCTGAGGTTATTGATATTTCTCCCAGCAATCTTGATTCCAGCTTGTGCTTCCTCCAGCCCAGCATTTCTCATGATGTACTCTGCATAGAAGTTAAATAAGCAGGGTGACAATATACAGCCTTGATGTACTTCCTATTTGGAACCAGTCTGTTGTTCCATGTCCAGTTCTAACTGTTGCTTCCTGACCTGCATATAGGTTTCTCAAGAGGCAGGTCAGGTGGTCTGGTATTCCCATCTCTTTCAGAATTTCCACAGTTTACTGTGATCCACACAGTCAAAGGCTTTGGCATAATCAATAAAGCAGAAATAGATGTTTTTCTGGAACTCTCTTGCTTTTTCCATGATCCAGCAGATGTTGGCAATTTGATCTCTGGTTCCTCTGCCTTTTCTAAAACCAGCTTGAACATCTGGAAGTTCATGGTTCATGTGTTGCTGAAGCCTGGCTTGGAGAATTTTGAGCATTACTTTACTAGTGTGTGCTGCTGCTGCTGCTAAGTCACTTCAGTCATGTCCAACTCTGTGCGACCCCCTAGATGGCAGCCCACCAGGCTCCCCCATCCCTGGGATTCTCCAGGCAAGAACACTGGAGTGGGTTGCCATTTCCTTCTCCAATGCACAAAAGTGAAAAGTCTAAGTGAAGTTGCTCAGTCGTGTCCGACCCTCAGCGACCCCATGGAGTGCAGCCTACCAGGCTTCTCCATCCATGGGATTTTCCAGGCAAGAGTACTGGAGCGGGGTGCCATTGCCTTCTCCTACTAGCGTGTGAGATGAGTACAATTGTGCGGTAGTTTGAGCATTCTTTGGCATTGCGTTTCTTTGGGATTGGAATGAAAACTGACCTTTTCCAGTCCTTTGGCCACTGCCGAGTTTTCCAAATTTGCTGGCATATTGAGTGTGGCACTTTCACAGCATCATCTTTTAGGATTTGAAATAGCTCAACTGGAATTCCGTCACCTCCGCTAGCTTTGTTTGTAGTGATGCTTTCTAAGGCCCACTTGACTTCACATTCCAGGATGTCTGGCTCTAGGTGAGTGATCACACCATCATGATTATCTGGGTCATGAAGATCTTTTTTGTATAGTTCTTCTGTGTATTCTTGCCATCTCTTCTTAATATCTTCTGCTTCTGTTAGGTCCAGACCATTTCTGTCCTTTATCGAGCCCATCTTTGCATGAAATGTTCCCTTGGTATCTCTAATTTTCTTGAAGAGATCTCTAGTCTTTCCCATTCTGTTCTTTTCCTCTATTTCTTTGCATTGATCTCTGAGGAAGGCTTTCTTATCTCTTCTTGCTATTCTTTGGAACTCTGCATTCAGATTCTTATATCTTTCATTTTCTCCTTTGCTTTTCACTTCTCTTCTTTTCACAGCTATTTGTAAGACTTCCATGGTGGCTCAGACGGTAAAGCATCTGCCTACAATGCGGAAGACCTGGGTTCGATCCCTGGGTCGGCAAGATCTCCTGGAGAAGAGAATGGCAACCCACTCCAGTATTCTTGCCTGGAGAATCCCATGGACGGAGGAGCCTGGCGGCTACAGTGCACAGGGTCACAAAGAGTCAGACACGACTGAGCGACTTCACTTTCACTTTCAATAATAGTGATCTGGCCTAACCATCCATCAGTAAGATCCTTTTTCGAGTGGTTCTTTTCCAGGTAATGGGGAGGATGTGTACTGCCCATCTAAGGTTGCTGGATTGGGCAAATAAAAATACAAGGTGCTCAATTAAAACTGAATAATGATATTGCGTTAGTGGCTCAGTTGTGTCCGACTCTTTGCAATCCAATGGATTGAAACCTGCCAGGCTCCTCTGTCTATAGGATTTCCCAGGCAAGGATACTGCATTTGCAGACAGATTCTTTACCATTTGAGCTACCAGGGAAGTCCTAATAACAGGTAAAAAATGAGTGCTTATACAGATACAGAAAATTATTCATTATCTGAAATTCAAATTTAACTCCACATTTCCATTGCAAGGGCCTTGTGCAGCAACCAAAACAGCAACTACAACAAATTTAACTGAATTCCTATATTTTATATAGCAGCCATAGCCCTATCTAAAATACCTCACTCTGCTTCCTAACCCCAGCCCCAGGGCCTAGGCAGGACTACTGGAGTGAGGCGTGCTTTCTGAGTCCATGAAGCAGAAACAAAAGAACACTCCTGACTGATGAACAGTATATTCATTAGAAACTACTTCTGATCATTTTAGCCTATGCTTCCTGTGCCTGATAAAGCAGAAAATTATTTCTTGGTTGAAATGTCCATAAAAAGTACATTGACCATATCTCTAAATGCAAGAAGAGAGGGTTCTGAATGTGATACATTGGAAGCTACTGCCAGAAGCAAAATGGAATGAAAATATGATGCTATTTAGAGATACCTTACAAGGAGTAATTATTGCCTTCCATTTGTACCTCCACTCCAGATCAGAAGAATAAACAGCGTTCTCAGATGTTTCTAGAATGGAAAAAGTTAGTTCCCCGACCAGCAGACACAGAATTTCGACGGAATTACCAAATTCCAGCTAAAATTCCTGAGTTACAGGATTTTAGTTTCAAATATGGATGCTACTCGAGCCTACCCATTGCATCTCAAGGTCTAGGTGAGTACACCTGTAGCTTTTTAAAACAATTTTGTAGACTGTTCCTATTCCGAGATTCCTCAATACATTCCACAACACATTTGTGGGACCTGGCGAGTCCCACAAATAGAGGCTGGGATTCTCTGCTCAGTGACAGCTTCTTGTCTTTCCTTCCCTTGTGTGTCTCTAGTCCCTTCGGTGCTGTACAGCCACATGAGGAGCCAAGAGCGCACGAAGAAGCAGTCCATCTACCAAAGTGACTACGGGAAAGCCTATCTGGATTTCTTGACAATTCTGAACTCATTCAGCCCCTCTCAAGTTGCAGAGTACCTTCAGGGTGTTTCCTACAAAGGTAAAATGAGGTCTCAAGTTACTATTTGATAAATTACAGATCATAATAATACATGGCTTTCCACCAAATAGAAACTTTCCCAACTTCCAGCCCCTGGGGTTCGATATATATGTATGTGAATACAAAAAGGTGGCACAGTGGTAAAGAATCCACCTGCCATTGCAGGAGATGCAAGAGACGCAGGTTCAATCCCTGGGTCAGGAAGATCCCCTGGAGGAGGGCATGGCAGCCCACTCCAGTGTTCTTGTCTGGAGAATCCCATGGACAGAAGAGCCTGGAGAGCTACAGTCAACGGGGTCACAAAGTGCCAGACCCGACTGAACACGCATGCAACATACAAAGTTTTGTGTAAACCTCAACCCATTGAAAATAAATTTTTCTTCAAAGAGGCCCCAGTGAATATATCCCCACTTATTAAAAAGAAAACATCTAGCTTTTCACTTATTTCTGATCTCACTTTGCTGTGGTTGAGCTGCTCCAGGGCGACTTCTCTTTTTCTTATGGGTAATTGATTTCTCCAGTGGAAGTCTGTACTCTCTCACGGCTTTGTTTTAGTTTGTGTAATCTTTATTTCCTGTTTGGTGGTTTTTTGTGTGTGTGTGTGTGTGACGGTCTTCTTGCGGTACATGCAAATCTTCATGTATCTCATCCTCAAAGAGATAAATGTCATTCAGGACTGGTTGGGTCACTTTCTAGGACACATATTCCTATATCACAGAACTAACATGTCATGTACATTATAAAACATTCAAAGTTAAATGTGAGATCACAAAAACAAATGCAAACTTAGGTGGAGAGTAACTCAGGCACGCACGCATGCACGCACACACACACATGCACACATGCCCACACACATGCACATAAACATGCACACACAGGCACACATGCACACACGCACGCACATGTGTGCACGCACACACATGCACACACGCACGCATGCACACACGCACATGCACACACACGCACACACACGCACACACACACCCTGATCTCTAGCCCTCGGGTGGCGTTTGTCACACTGAGCACAAGGACAGGCAGCATCACTTGCATTCTTCCTTTCTCTTAGTTTTGGCTGCACAGATGGTAATTTCTAGGAGTGACAAAGCTTTATAGCTCCACCATGTACAATTTAAAAATATGTGATTGGTATTAGGGGACCATAGATGTTCGTAACCAGAGAAGACTCCTTCAATTTCCAGATGAGGAAATGGAGGCTGGGGAGAGAGGTCAGTTATCACTCAAAGACTGGTGGGCAGAAAAGCAACCCTGGCTTTCATGAAACTTTTGGACCAATAGTCTCTATTGTTTTGGTTATCATCGCATCACGCAGAGCAAGCACTGTCTGGGTGCTTCACATATAGCACTCTTCATCCATTCCAACAACTGTGCTAGGTAAGTATCAGTACCTTGATTCAGAGATGAGGTAGCGGATAAAGAGAGATGACAGATGTGTGCTCAGTCGTGTCTGATTCTTTGCAACCCCATGGACCGTAACCTGCCAGACTCCTCTGTCCAGGGAAGTTTCCAGGCAAGACTACTAGAGCGGCTGCACAGAACAAAAGCCTATTTCCTTCCACAATCCACGCTCTTTCCAGGAAGTCTCGCTGATCCCTTGAATATTGTTTGCTCTTTTTAGTCAATAATTACATTCAAGAGATATTGACTATTGAAGAGTCTTTTTAGCTATTAGACATAACAGCTTTGATTATCATGATTCTTTTGGTCTCATTGAATTCATATTTAGAGTACTATTGTCAGTAGAAATTGTCACTTAGAAATTTCTCTATTTAGCCTTGAAAGAGTTAAGTGGAAAATTTCATCCTGTTTTTCTTCATAATTTTCAGAAAGGCAGATTCTTGATCGCTTTATTCGCTCTTACTGTGATGTGGGCCAAAGGATGGATAAAAAAGAAAAATAGTTCAAATGAAGAACATCTGAAAGTAACTGAGTTCTTTTCTCAATAATCAAGAAAAAATAAGATCAAAATTGTTCTGAATTATAATTTCATCATGACTTGGTGTAATTTTGTTTGTTTTATTTTTAAACAATAAAATCATTTAAGGCTGAAAACCATCCCTTGCCTCCCAATCTATTCCTACCCAATTTTAACTGTATCCAGTGGGTTTTGATATAATGTTTTTTCACCATTCTCTTTTGGATACTTACTTTGTGTCTTCAATTCTGGTTTCCTCTTTGAACTAGGAATTATATGGAAGAGGTTTCTTAATTTTTCAATAATTAGGGGATTAAAAATTCAAACAAATCTCTGCTTTTGGAAAATTAGCAAACATTTTTTATGCCAAGTATAAGAATGATTTGTGTATTACATGAATAGCAGAAGAAAAAAATGTATAGTTAATTGTACTTTTAAGCCACTTCTTTGTCTTAATTGTATATTTTAACTGTCATATTCTGAGGCAAAAATATTAAAAACATTCCACAATAGAAGTGTTTTCATCAATGTCTCCTAGTATTTCTGGGATTTTTGCTACATATTTTTGGCTCCTATGTTGTTTATCGGTGCTTATGACTTACACAGAGCTTCTTCATTTTCTTATTACATGTTATTCTTCTTTGACCATGTTAATGGTTTTGACCTTGAATTATGTTTTAATTTATATTCATGTTGCCATTCATGCTGGGTTTGTTTTTTCTGTGCATTTACTTAATTCCAAATTTCTCTCTGTCTCCTTTTTTTTTTTTGCTGTTTATGTCTTTCTTGGAGCACCGAGGACTGTAGCTATGGCCCACGAGTAATTTCATATGGGTTCTCTCTCAGTTTAGTGTGTGCAGTGGGACTTCCTGTCCTCCCAGCACTCTCCAGAGCATGGCCCATATCCCATCAGGCTCTTGAACCAAATATTAAACACTGAAGAGCACTTTTTTCAATGAATATTTATTGAACACCTTTTATGTGCCAAGCAGTGTTGTAGGTCTTGGGAATAACTAATAGTGAAAAGACATACACAGAGCTTGCATCGCGGAGAGAGGGACAGATCATAGACAAGTGAAACTGAACAGGAGAATTACCAAGTGTAAGTGCTACACACAGCATAGGGCTTCCCTGGTCACTCAGATGGTAAAGAATCTGTCAGCAATGCAGGAGACCTGGGTTCGAGTCCTGGGTCAGGAAGATCCCCTGGAGAAGGAAATGGCAACCTGCTCCAGTAATCTTGCCTGGAGAATTCCATGGACAGAGGAGCCTGGAGGGTCACAGAAAAGTCACACACGACTGGGCGACTAAGCATGCATGCACACACACAGTGTAAGCAGTGTTGTGATAGTCCAAGGCTCCTATAAGGAGGCCTGGTTTAAGCTGACCCATTAGGAAGAGGAAGGGCCAGCCATGCCAAAAGATGAGCCATAGCTTTCCAGGCTTGGGGAACAGCAAGCCATCCAAGTAGGAAATATCTTGAAGCGTTTCTCAAAGTGTTCTGGAAAGAGTCAGAAGGCAGAGTGGCTGAAGCATAGTCGGCTGGGGACACAGGGCAGAGGGTCGGTCAGACAAAAGAGGTCAAGGAGGCGGGAGTCAGATCTTGCATGGAGAGAGTGTCGTTGGCTCTTGACAGCATGGGCTCTCTTGTTCTTGCTTCTGTGTTCCAGAATAGTCAATACACTTGTGCTAGTACAAGTTGGTGTATCCCTGTGAACATGGTTTTGGTTTTATGTTAACCCACTTTCTCAGACTGTGCTAACAAAGCTTCGCCTGAGGCTGAGGGTTTCATCTCTCCAGACGTGTTATAGCTGGATATTCAGCTTTCCACTATCCTCCCTTTCACAAAGGTCCGTCTAGTCAAAGCTTTAGTTTTTCCAATAGTCATGTATGGATGTGAAAGTTGGATTTTTAAAAAAAAGGAGGCTGAGTCCCGAAGAACTGATGCTTCTGAACTGCGGTGCTGGAGAAGACTCTTGAGAGTCCCTTGGACTGCAAAGAGATCCAACCAGTCCATCCTAAAGGAGACCAGTCCTGGGTGTTCATTGGAAGGACTGATGCTGAAGCTGAAACTCCAATACTTTGGCCACCTGATGCAAAGAGCTGACTCATTAGAAAAGACCCTGATGCTGGGAAAGATTGAAGAGGACTCCAGCCCCTGGGAGTCCCAAATGGGATCACTGACCTTTTTTAAATTTTTTTTGGCCAAGTTGCCTGGCTTGTGGAATCTTAGTTCCCCAACCAGGGATTGAACCTGGGCCCTCAGCGGTGAAAGTGCAGAGTCCCAACCACTGGAGCGCTTGTGAATTCCTGATCCTTGACTTCTTAAATGAATTTTTTTAAATTTGTAGATATTAAAGTTGACTCATTGTGCTGTGACATTCTATGGGCGTTTACAAAAGCATAGTATCATGTGTTTATTACAGTATCATACAGAATAGTTTCACTGCCCTAGAATACCCCCTATCTGCACCTAATTGACCCTTCTCCCAAACCTCCCTTTACTTCTTCGGAGATAGTTTTGGTAGTCCAAGGGCAGCACAGGCAAGAAAAGCCTATGTCACCTCCACTGCCTGCAGCAGACAACCAGCTGGCAGCCAGCCAGATGGGTTGCCATCCATGTGGCTGGAGACAAGAAAGCATCCTACCTCCAGAACTGCAGAACAGTAAGTGACTGCCACCATAGAACCACAAATGCTACTTAAGCACAGTGTTGGGATGCACTATTTGATAGAATTTTTCTTTGGGCACCGTGGTAAACTGAAGTATCACCCCCCCCACCCCGCCCCGGTTTCTTCATGTCTCTCTGTCTCTGCATTCTTGGCTATGTAACTTTGCAACCCCTCCTACTAAAGATGGGAGGTGTTTCCCCAGACTTTGACTATGAACTTAGTCATGTGACTCGCTTTAACCAATGAGATGTTAGCAGACCTAATTTCCGGCTTCCCACTGGTCCCAGGAGGAGGATGAGAGGTGTGGGGAGGAGAGCTGCTGATATGGTCTGTTTGCATCTTCCCAAGATTCTTCTGAAAATTGTTGCAGCCACAAAATTAAAAGACACTTGCTCCTTAGAAGAGCTATGACAAACCTAGACAGCACATTAAAAAGCAGAGACATTACTTTGCCAACAAATGTCCGTCTAGTCAAAGCTTTAGTTTTTCCAGTAGTCATGTATGGATGTGAAAGTTGGACCATAAAGAAGGCTGAGTGCTGAAGAATTGATGCTTCAGAACTGTGATGTTGGACAACTCTTGCGAGTCCCTTGGACAGCAAGGAGATCAAAGCAGTCAATCCTAAAGGGAATCAATTCTGAAGATTCACTGAAGGACTGATGCTGAAGCTGAAACTCCAATACTTTGGCCACCTGATGCAAAGAGCTGACTCATTAGAAAAGACCCTGATGCTGGGAAAGATTGAAGGCAGGAGGAGAAGGGGATGACAGAGGATGAGATGGTTGGATGGCGTCACGGACTCAATGGACATGAGTTTGAGCAAGCTCTGGGAGTTGGTGAAGGACAGAGGAGCCTGGCGTGCTGCAGTCCACGGGGTTGCAGAGTCAGACATTACTGAGCAACCGAATGCCAACAACAACAAAGATTCTTCTAGTGAAATCCTACTCCCCAAAGTGATGGTATTAGGAGGTGGGACCTTTGAAGGGGACTAGATCTTAAGGCAGAGCCCTCATGATTGGGATTAGTGCCCTTATAAAAGAGACCCCAGAGAGCTCCCTTCTGCCACGCAAGACACGCAGAGAAAAGATGGCTCTCTCCTCACCAAACACCAGACCTGTTCGTGCTGTGATCTTGGCATTTCCAGCCTCCAGAACTATGAGAAACAAGTGTTTGTGGCTTAAGAACTACGCAGTTTACAGTGTTTTGTCAGAGCAGCCCAAATGGACTAATACAGTTACCCTAGCTGATCTACCCTTGTGGCCCACAAAGTGAGAGGTAAACGCTTTCTGTTGCGTGCCACTGAGATTAGTACTGCAATAGCTAACAGTGGTGCTAGTGGTAAAAAGATGCGAGAGACTCAAGTTCCACCCCTGGATTGGGAAGATCCCCTGGAGAGGGAAAAGGCAACCCACTCCAGTATTCTTGCCTGGAAAACTCCATGGACAGAGGAGACTGTCGGGCTACAGTTCTTGGGGTCGTGAAAAGTCAGACATGACACACACACACAGAGACATATACATACACAGAGGTAATTGGTAGGGGCACAGTGTTTATTTAGATGAGACTCCTCTGAAACCCTCAAAATGAAAAGCTTGGTAGAATCCCTTTTCCCTCTTAAAAATATTAAATCTAATCACCACTGACACATGTGCTTAAATAGAGATTGTTTTTTTAAGACAGGAGAGAGTGGTTGTGGTCCTCTCGTAATTTAGAATCTGCAAAGGCATTTTAAACTTTGAACACTACAAAAGTTCTCATGCGGCCAGCGGCCACTGCTTATTCTAATGTGCCAAAGGATGTGAAAGAGTGCTTTAATATGGTTCCTTTCTTCAGAGCAGATTGTCAAGACAGATCAGTCAATGTGCATGAGGTGAGTTAATTATGTAGCACCATTACCTTCACTATTGTATTTCAAAGAGAGCAGTGTTTCAACACAGAAAATGATTCTGAAATTTTTTCTCTTCTAGTATCCCCTGATGGCTCTTTTGATTCTCTTTCTAACCTCCTGCAAACCTCACTACCTGCCCCCAGCTATACAAACACACACACACACACACACACGCACACGCGTGTGCGCACGCACACACATACACACACACACACACACACACACACATCCAATCCAAAAAAAGTATATATAGCAGATTTCCATGCTTTCCCAAGACATCTATTCTTTGTTTTTAACCTCTTGAAAAAGCTGTTCTATAAGTTTAAACTTGTTCTGTTTCATTAAAAAATGCTTTCACAAATAGAAGAGTAGAAAAATAATAACTACTTTAAACTGAAGACAGGAAAGACTTCCCTGCCTGTCCGCTGGTTAAGCTTCTGTGTTCCCAGGACAGGGGACAGGAGTTTGATCCTTGGTCCAGGAACTAGACCTGGCACAGCCAAATAAATAAATGTTTTAAAAATAATATAGTGAGTTTCATATATGTATAATGAGAAGTGCAAGTCACTCAGTCATGTCTGATTCTTTGTGACCCCATGAACTGCAGCCCGGCAGGCTCCTCGGTTCATGGGCTTCTTCAGACAAGAGTACTGGAGTGGGTTGCAGGAGCTTCCTGACCAGGGATTGAAGCTGGGTCTCCCGCATTGCAGGCAGATTCTTTACTGTCTAAGCCACCCCGGTCTCCCATACATACAATACACCATGTAAATATATAATATGATGTTGAATTCAGGAGTAGGAAGAAAAATATAGCCGGCTGAGGACAGAGAGGCACGAGAGCTGATATTTTAATGACGGTGGTCAGGAAGGCCTCTCAACACTGTGCTGAACCCGCTCGTGACAGAACTGGGGAGCAGGGGAGAAGCTTGCGGCTGTATGGAGAAAGGACTTCCGGTGAGCGGGGACAAGGGCAGAAACCCTTCGTGTTCTAAGAGAAGGTCAAGGTGGCCCTGGGGGAGCCAGGGGAGAGCAGTAGAAGATGAGGTCAAACAGGGAGAAGGGCAGGTCAGGGAAGCCTGAGGTTATGAATTTTACTTTGGATGAGATGAAAAGCATGACAGATATTTGAGCTGAGGGTTAACATTGTCCAATTTCTGCTTTTGAAAGATCACTCTCTACATAGAGTATTTTGTACTGGGTAGGCTGAGTGACGAAGAATTGATGCTTTTCAACTGTGATGCTGGAGAAGTCTCTTGGGAGTCCCTTGGACTGCAAGGAGATCAAACGGGTCAATCCTAAAGGAAACCAATCCTGAATATTCATTGGAAGGACTGATGCTGAAGCTGAAGCTCCAATACCCTGGCCACCTGATGCAAAGAGCTGACTCGTCAATAAAGACCCTGATGCTGGGAAAGACGGAGGGCAGGAGGAGAAGGGGATGACAGAGGGTGAGATGATTGGATGGCATCACACACTTAATGGACATGCACTTGAGCTAACTCCGGGAGAGTGAAAGACAGGGAAGCCTTCTGTGCTGTAGTCCAGGGGGTTGCAAAGAGTCAGACACAACTTAGCGACTAAACAACAGGGCAGAAATGAAAACAGGGAGACCAGTCAGGATGTATAGCCAAGGTCCAGGTGAGAAACACGGGGGTTTGGACTTAGAGGTGTTGGCGGAGGAAGTGAGGAGTAGCTGGAATCTGGAGACACTGCAAACGTAGAATCAGTAGGATTTGTTGGTGGACTGGACGTGTGTTTGGGAGGGGTAGGGGAGGAGATGACTCCAAGGGTTTTTCCCTTAAACAACTGGAAAAAATGGAGCTGTTATCTGAGATAGAGCAGTTGGAGGAGGCGTGAGATTGGGTAATCAAGGGTTCCATTTTGGACTGTGGAATGCACCCACATATAATTACTATTAACAGCGAGATGATAAGGAGCTTCCCAGGTGGCTCAGTGGTGGTGAATCCATCTGCAGTACATGAGATACAAAAGATGTGGGTTCGATCCCTGGGTGGGGAAGGTCCCCTGGAGGAGGGCATGGGAACCCACTCCAGTATCCTTGCCTAGAGAATCCCATGGACAGAGGAGCCTGGCAGGCTACAATCCACGGGGTCTCAAAGAGTCGGATACCACTGAAGTGACTTAGCATGCAAGATGATAAGACAACATTTTTAATACTGGAGTTATTTTCCTCTTTGTTCACTCTCTGGTATTGTCTCCCCACACCACCTCCCAGCTTTATGTTAGCATCAATTACCTTCTCCTGTGATGGGATTAACACACCCGGGGAGGAGGGGAGAGAGCAAGAACGTACCCAGGTACTCCAGTTACAAATCCAGGCACAGTGAGGCGTAAGCCAGCATCGCGGGTACAGCTCATCAGCACTGGCTGCTCCCAACAAGAAAGTAGCAAGATTTTCTTCACCTGGCATCCCTCTGATCATCAGTAATTGCCCTTGGGGGCCAAGCAGACATCATTCTAATCAGTACAGGAGTCCCTGACAGGTTTGGCCGCCTGATCCCATGAGCTGGAAAAGACGAAGAGCAGGTACTGCTTTGGGAAGGTTAGAAACATCTCATGCTGACAGGTAAGAAAACATTCTCTTCTTTGCTTTTCTCTTTTTTAAAATATTGTAGAATTTTCTAGAATTCTACTTGGGAGTACCGGCAGAGAGCTGTTTGCGGTAAAAATGGGTATAATAAGGTAACTATTTACATTGTCAAGGAAGCAGGTTTTGCTCCTCAGAAGGAAGGTAAAGGGAAGTTGGTCCCATTCATTGAGGAGTCTGACCACATGCCCCCCTGCCGCGGCCTGGCATGAACATGGGGTGCAGCAGGGCCCCAGGCTTAGACAACTGACTGTTGCTATGGAATTTTGTCCCTGCAATCAGAGGCCTGCCTTGATAACTTAATTGCACTTTAAAAAAAAAAAAAAGACCCTTGAATTTGAGTAAATCCTGAGAATATCATGAGGGCTTTTGATTAATGTAAAATTAAAGCTCTTTCAGAAGCATTAATTGAATAAAAAGAACACTATTCAAAGAGCTTAAAGGACAGCCCAAACCATTTGACGTCGTACAGTCATTGTCTTAAAATCTGGTTAATTAAGATACTAAGTGTCATCAAACATTTTGACTTCAGGCACTTTATTTGTATTTAAATCTCTATCTCATTTCTTGTTGTCCTGACCCTTCGGTATCTATTTCTTCCTTCCTATGTTGCCCTATTCTGAATCTTTTCCAAGTTAGCTGGAAAATAAACTCTAGACTATTTCCAGCTCAGTTATTCTCAGCATCCTTCCTACTGACCAAGTGTGGATAACATGTCATAATTAAAAGCGATCCATTTCTTCTGAGATGACTGAGATAAAATATGCTTTTAGCTTGGCAGAAAAATTTGGTTTTTGACTGTTGAAAGAAATAAACTGTAAGCATAATATTAAATTAGCATTGAGTGACAAAGAATACACACAAAAGACTGGGAAATTGCTATTCCCCCCAAATAAGGTAGAAGAAACCATTAAGTTCTGAACTAAATATCACCCTCAAGCCCTTGGCATAATCGTACGACTAGAGGGCACGAGCCGCCTTGCTCTGTAGTGTGAAACCATGAGTACTATCCAGGATGCTTAGAGCTACACACAGGTCATGGAAGACCCACAATGCCTAAACCTTTAGAAAAATGATCATCTTGCAAAGTAAATCTGTTGCTAGGAGAGCTCCAAATTTGGTCAATCCAACAATTCAAAGATGTCATTTAACACAAATATTCTTTGCATCTTTATTGTTTGGGCTTTGGGGCTCACATTTGTCCTGGTTGCAAAACGGCTGCAGAGTCTCCATCCAGAGGCCACATTTGAGGCAGGAGAGGAACTCTTGTTTTCTCCTTTCCTTCACTTTTCAAAAGCATGGGAACTTTACCCAAAGCCACCCAGTGGACTTTCACTCACACCTGATTGGCCAAAGTTGTATCACATGCTCATGACTAAACCCAAACCAGCAAGGAGAGTGATTACCATGAATGTCTTAGGCTTCACACCTGCCCCCGCCCCGCCGCCACAAAACTGGGGAGGAGACCTGCCTCTCATGAAGGGCATGACCCCCACGACCCAAACAAAGCAGAGTTTCAGCAGCAGCGGAGGGTGGGGGAGATGGCTGCCCAGAGGGAATGACAAGCAGACACCAACATTTTCCACCCTCATCTCTGGTTTTCTTCCTATCTCCTTAGCTCCACCATTACAGTCCTCATCCTTACTCCTCTTCTCTCTGCCTGTCCTTGAAATGCTGGGGTCCTTATCACTCAACTGGACCCTCTTCTCTTCCCTATGTTTGCTTTCTGCTCAGTCTTGTGGTACTAAATGCCATCTACATGCTGAAAAAAAAGTGAAAGTGTTAGCTGCTCAGTGTGTCTGACTCTTTGCTACCCCATGGACTGTAGCCCACCACACTCCTCTGTCCATGGAGTTCTCCAAGCAAGAATACTGCAGTGGGCTTCACATCTGTGTCTCTTTTGCTGTCTTGTGTACAGGGTCATCATTACCATCTTTCTAAATTCCACATATATGCGTTAATATACAGTATTGGTGTTTTTCTGACTTACTTCACTCTGTATAATAGGCTCCAGTTTCATCCACCTCGTTAGAACTGATTCAAATGCATTCTTTTTAATAGCTGAGTAATATTCCACTGTGTATATTTACTACAGCTTTCTTATCCATTCATCTGCCAATGAACATCTAAGTTGCTTCCACGTCCTGGCTATTATTGTAAACAGTGCTGCAGAACATTGGGGTGCACGTGACTCTTTCAGTTCTGGTTTCCTTGGTGTGTATGCCCAGCAGTGGGATTGCTGGGTCATGAGGCAGTTCTATTTGCAGTTTTTTAAGGAATCGCCACACTCTTCTCCGTAGTGGCTGTACTAGTTTGCATTCCCACCAACAGAGTAAGAAGGTTCCCTTTTTCCACACCCTCTGCAGCATTTATTTTTTGTAGACTTTTTGATAGCAGCCATTCTGACCAGCAAGAGATGGGACCTCATTGTGGTCTTGATTTGCATTTCTCTAATAATGAGTGAAGTTGAGCATCTTTTCATGTGTTTGTTAGCTATCTGTATGTCTTCTCTGGAGAAATGTCTGTTTAGTTCTTTGGCCCTGGACTCTGTTTGAGAAGGCAAGGGTGGGATGATTTGAGAGAATAGCATTGAAACATGTATATTATCATATATCAAATAGATCACCAGTCCAGGTTCGATGCATGAGATGGGGTGCTCAGGGCTGGTGCACTGGGATGACCCTGACAGATGGGATGGGGAGGGAGAAGGGAGGGGGGTTCAGGATGGGAAACACATGTACAACCATAGCTGATTCATATCAATGTATGGCAAAACCCACTACAATATTGTAAAGTAATTAGCCTCCAATTAAAATAAATAAATACAATTTTTAAAAAAGAATTCTGGAGTGGGTTGCTATGCCCTTCTCCAGGGGATCTTTGTGACTCAGGGATTGAATCCAGGTCTTCTGAATTGCAGGCTGATTCTTTACCACTTGAGCCACCAGGGAAACCCCAGTCTACATGCTGGCAACCCTTCCAATGGATATCCTCTGTCCAGACCTCTCTCCCCTGAGCTCCATGTTGGACATCTAACTGCCCACCTGACAGCTCTACATGTCTCAGAAGCATCTCAAACATATGAGTATAAAACTGAACTTTTCATATTCTCTCAAACCAGTCCTTCCCCAGATTGTTCCACCTTAGTAAACGGCACTTCTACCTGCCCTGTGTCTCAGAACAGATGTCTAGGAGTGAGGCTTGACCCTTACCCTCCTTAACTGCCTATCACAACCGTGCTTCTTTTATTCAACAGAGCATCTGGCACTTCACTACTGCAGTAGGTGTCCAGCCCCCCAGTAGGTGCTCCGTAAATGTGGTATGAAAATGATTGAGTGTGCTTGTGTGTACATTCCTAGACTGAAGAGTGGAAATGTAGAGGTTTATAAAGAGCTTGAGGGTAATAACAACCCTAGCTGTGAGATCCAAGATAAAAAGTGTTCATTTGGGGACAGATTGAAAGGGACATTGGCAGCGCTTTCTGAGAGTTATCACGACACTCTCCCTCTCTAATTCAGACACAAGCCCAGTAAGCGTTCGGCGGGACTTCCACGAGCACTAAAGGAGTATAGATGAAACCTGCCAATTTACTTGGAGCTTCTCCCAGGTGCACTGGTCTCCTCCTGACTCCTGATAACAATGCCATGGTTGACGGCACAAGGCACAAGGAGAGACCAAAGTGAATTGAAATTGTGATGCCTGATGTGCATTTTCTCCCTAACGGCTTGTGATCAGTGACAGCTGAAACAGAGAGAGAGGGATGTTGTTCTTTTCTTTTCCAACATTAGTGACACTGATGGCCATGATGTTGAAAGGATGGAAGATTGTAACAGTCGGCTACTGCTGCGTAACAAGCACTTATAAAATCTTGGTGGCAGTGAGGATTTATTTCCCAGACGTTTGCAGCTTGGCTGAAGCGGCTCCTCTGGGCTGGGCATGGCTGGGGTAGGGCTTCAAGCCATCAGTCCGGCTGGGTTTGATGGTGGAGGGGTGACTGTTCCACATGTATTCTTTCTGCGTCCCAGCTGAAGTGGCAGCATTTACCCAAAGGAAATTCTCCTCACACTGATGACAAAAAGCACATAAGGGTAAGTGAAAACTCTTGAAGCTTCTTAAAGCAAAAGTTCGGAGCTGGCACACTGCCACTTTGCTGATTAGTCAACACAAGCTGTAAGATCAAGCCCAGAGTCAAGGGCAGCACACAGCGCTTTCTGTGGGATGATCTACAGAGCCACAGGGCAAAACACGTGGACACTGGGAGGAGAGGCGAATTGGAACAATACTCTAATCTGCCTGAGTATATACTACGCTTCGAAGAAAACGGGAAAGCTTGGCTTCAGCGTGAACTGGTCAAGTCCAGGGTGGGGCTGCATCTGTCTGCTCTGCAGTGTGCTCCAAACTATGACTTATGGCCCCTCTCAAAGGGACTACCCACTATTAGCTCCATCCCTTCCCAATCCATTCCATCTTTTAATCTCTTCAGTAACAGCCAGACTACTTCCCGGGACGGTGCCCTGGATGTTGATTTCATAGGATGGCTGTTATGAGAAGCATTTCATTTCACATCTGCTGACACAATTTGCTGCCTGTCTAAAATTAAAACAAAGGGGGAGGGGGAGAAAGAGACTCATACTCTGATGGCTGTAAAGGATAATGAGTAATTTATTCAGAGCTATATACAAATCAGACGACTGTCTTCCAGACAGAATCAATAATATAATTTTAAGCCCACACGCATTTATAAATGCGAATGCGCCAGTGCAGCTGGGTTGCCATGGGCAACTGGGGCATGCCAGCTCGTGATCTGAAACAGGCCCATGTCTCCCAGCCTGGGAAGCACATTCTGCAGACAGACTCCAGGGGAGCAGAGGATGTTAGTGTTGGCTCTGATCTGGCCGCCCCACAAATGCACTCCTGTGACAGTTTGGATTTGTTCTCGTCTGAACGGTGCAGTTTTTAAAACTCCTATTTGCACAGGACCTCTTCGTTATCCTTCTGTGTCTGTGTTCAAGCAGGCTGGAGGATGGAGCAGGGAGAGTAGGACGGAACGAGAGGAACAAGAAACTCCACCCATGTCTACTGACAGCACAGGGGGTTCCCAGGTCAGGGTCTGGGAGCAAGCTGGTTGGTCAACTGGAAAGTGGATCCGGTGGGTTAGTCTTCCCCAGAAGAGGGCCTGACCAGTTGTTGATGTATGTTGGTTGGAAAAATAAAAGCAAGAAACAAGAAGGCATCAAGAGGAAAGAGAAGGTGGCTTGGGCAAATATAAGCACTGGGCGTGGGGTGACGGGTGGGTAGGTCCTGTTAAAAGGGCAAGGGGGAGGGGCGGGCACATGGGAAGTACTCATGGTGACTTTATTTAAATATGGCAATAGAAAGTGAAAGTCACTCAGTCATGTTTGACTCTTTGTGACCCCATGGACTATACATATAGTCCATGGAATTCTCCAGGTCAGAATACTGGAGTGGGTAGCTGTTCCCCTCTCCAGGGGATCTTCGCAACCCAGGGACTGAACCCAGATCTTCTGCATTGCAGGTGGATTCTTTACCATCTGAGCCACCAGGGAAGCCCAAATATGGCAACATAAAACCTAAATTCATTGCCAAAGCAGCCTTAGTCAGCCTGGGCTGCCGTAGCAAAATACCATCAACTGGCCGGCTTCAACAACAAACACTCATTTTTCACAGTTCTGGAGACTGGAAGCTCAAGCATGGTAGGTCCTGGCTGAGGGTTCTCTTCCTGATTCATGGACAGCTGACTTCTCGTCTCCTCACACTATGAAAAGACCTAAGTTTACATGCCTGCCACAGTGGGGTAGTGCCCCAGGTAGGAACAGTGTGAGCCGAAGCTCTTAGATGAGACTAGCACTGGGTGTCCCTGGACTGTGGAGAGACCGGGAGCCTCAGGTCTCGTATGAATTGGGGTGGGAACCCACCAGCAGAGACCTTTTTCTTATCCTTTTTTGGTGAGGACCCTTAAGTTATTTTCTCTGAGCAAATTTCAGTTATATTAGTTACAATACAGTGTCAACAACTGAAATCACCAGGTTTTCCATTAGATCCTCAGATCTTATTCACCTTATAATGAAAAGTTCACACCCTTTGACCAATCTCTGCCTGTTTCCTCACCCCCAGCCCCTGTAGCCACCACCACTCTGCTCTCCATTTCCATGAGTTTGACTTTTGTTTTTAGATTCTACATGGAATTGACACCATCCATGTCAGTTTATTTATCTTTCTCCGTAAGGCTTATTTCACTTAGCATGATGCCCTCCGGTTTCATGATTCGTGTAGTTGCAAATGACAAGAGTTCATTCTTTTTTAAGGCTGAATAATATTCTGTTAAAAAGATGTAATATCTATGTGTGTACATAAATATGTTATATATATATATATATATATAATGTTTTCCTTATCCAGTCATCCATCAGCACGTGGATTGTTTCCATACCTGGTGACCATGCTGCTGTCAACTAGGATCTCTTTGAGACAATGATTTATTTCCTTTGGATATATATATTCCAGAAGTGGAATTGCTGGTTCACTCTACTTTTCACTTTTTGAGGAACCACTACACTATTTTCCATAGTGGCTACACCAGTTTACACTCCCACCAAGAGAACACAAGGGTTCCCTTTCCTCCACATACTTGCCAGCACTTGTTATCACTGGTCTTTTTGATAATAGACATCCTAACAGATGTGAGATGAGGAGAGGCTTCAAAGCACAGCAGAGAAATCATAAAACGACTGACTACCTCAATTTACCAACACAAAAATTAAAGTCACAGAAGTTAAACGATTTGTCCAAGGTCAGAAAACCAGAGAGCAGCAGGTGTGGGGCAGTGGCGAGCCACTGGGCTTCAAGCAAAGGGACGGGGTGAGAACAGAAGGCTGCAGAAAAGTGGATCTGGAATCCAGAAGGGTCAGGGATGAGAGCAGGCAAAGTCAGGGAGACCCAGACATCAGCCGGGCTGGGGTCATGATAACAGAGTAACAGGAGCACAGATTGACTTGGTGACTGGGGATGGAGAGGGAGAAAGAGGAAAATAATGACTCAGCTTCTGAGTTTGAACAGTTTGTCAAATGGCACTTGTTTCCAGGAAAGTGGAGTAGAATTAATCATAAAGGACTCGGGCTCTGAGTCTGGTTCAAAGGTGGGGTCATTCCGAGGAAATCAAGCAGGAGCCATGTATGGCAGGCTGGAACCGGGAGATAGGAGGAGAGATCCTACAGCCAGTGAGGGCTGCCCTGGGTCTGTAGAAACAGAGAGACTCTAACCTCCGCCTCCCAAACCTCACTGGGTGAGAATGGAGTTCTGGCTCCAGAGTTTGCCCCTTGCTTGGATCTCCCTCATTCTTAAATTCTCTGGCCTTATCTTTCCTATTATCGGCCCCAAGCTCAGATCCCTTGTTAAGCTGTGTGCACAATCTCCTCTGCATTACTAACCTTGAACATCACCCTCTGTGCATGTGGGCTTCAGTGACACTCACATTTCTGTATGAGAACAAAACGCCCTCCACCCAGGTCTTCCCTGGGCCCCTCACCCTACCGTGACCCCTGTGGTGACCTCATTTGACAGTGGCCCCTGCAGTGATATGCCCAGACCTCTTCTGTGCTCCTGACCTCCCTTTCTAATTGCTGGTTGGACCTCTCTCCCTGGATATCTCAACAGGAGCTTCAGTTCAATATGCCCCCAGTGGAATGATTTATCTTAAACTGTGGGTCATTTTCCCTTTCTGTTTTCCTGGTAGCCTCTTCCCATTCTTGTCATCCAGAATCCTGGTCCCATCTCCCCCCAGCTTCCAGAGTCATGGAAGTCTGTTACCAACACCCCCCCACCCCCACCCCAACACACATGCACATCTGCATTCCCACGGCTTCTTGGTTCAGGCCTCAGACTCCTGCAAACCGTCCCCATCCCTCCCCATCTCTCTCCTGCATGCTGCAGAGAGAATGGTTCTTCTTCAAAGGCTCCAATGAAATGATGGCTTTTCATTTCCTTGAAGACGAAATCCAGCCTCCTAAACCTGCTGTACGCTACGTACACAGGGGTCAGGAGCTGACACCCATTGTTTTATTTGCTCTGTCTTTTCCTGGAAGGCACTGTCCCTCTAGTCTGCCAGGAAAACTAATACTTATCTTTTTGGTGACTTCTCCTCTGAGAACCACCTCCTTACCCTGACTAGCCGCAGTTAAGTGCTTCCTCTTTGTTTAATGCCAGGTCTCCAACAGACTTGACACTTATCAGAGTATTAAAATGATTGGCTCCCCTGTCAGCCCCATGTTTTGTGTTAATAGTCCCAACATCTAGCTCAATGTCTGGTATAGGTCATGCACTTAGCAAAAGTAGATCAAAGTGAGAGAATGGATGAAGAAATGAAACAGTGTTTCATACAACTATGCCACCATTTATCATCCAGTTGTTCAGTCCTTAAGCTGTGTCCAACTCTTTGCAATCCAAAGACAATTTATTCTTTCAATTTGGCTTTTTGGAAGAAACAGAAATCCCCTCAAGGTGAGTCAAGCCAAGGGGCTTTGTGGTGGGGACACACATACAATGACTGGGTATCTCCTGGAAATCTTAGAAGGGGAAGCTGTCTCTAAACTGGGCTTTCAAGGGGCAGAGTCGGGAGTGGCTTGGACTCAGAGGGTATTTGGGAGCCAAGGAGCAATAGCTCAAAAGCTCTCCTCTGGAGCCTCCCTGCTCATATATCTCAGCTCACTCCACTTGTCTGTGCCTTTGTCTGTCCTGCCTCTATTTTCTGAACATTTTCCCCACCATTTCCTGAACACTTTTCAGAAGTCCTGTTTAAACACTGAGAGAGAGATTCACACTGACCAGCTCATCTTTTCAACAGTCCTCAGGCTGATGGACATCTTTTACTCTTCTAATCAGCTGTGCGCAAGAGTGTCAAGGGTATTTGATCAGCATTTTGTAGGACAGAACGAGGCAGGATCAGCCTTAATAACAACAACAACAATAGCTAACCTGTCTGGAGTACCTACTGTGTGCCTTACACAACTCTAAATACTTGACATACGTTATAACATTTACTTTACTTTTTACCCTATGAGGTGGGCACTATAATCACAACTTTTTCAGTTGGGGAAATTAAATATTGTAAGTCGTGGGGCTGTTTCTCTATATTCTACCACCCCAGAGAAAGGTTGTGCGTCTGCAGTGCTTCCATATCCTAACCTCTTCTATCCTCTTCAGCCCCTCACCCTGCAGAGATTCATGCTCTCAATTTATTTATCCAAAGAGCTTTGTTTAAATGTTCCATGGTCCAAACAAAACCATCCCTACTCTTTCTCCCCTCCCCTACTCACCCAAATCCAGCCCCACTCACTTCACCCCCAGCTCCCTGCCTTTCTCTTCACCTGATCCCAGAAAGTCTCATTTATTGGGTAAGGCCTGCCATTATTAGAGGGGTCTTTCCTCCAGAACAGATTTTATGTTCTTCTGGTCACAAGAGAACAAAATTTCAAGGCATTAAGAGTGAGAGATTCTTCAAAGGGTTTCACAGTCTCTGAAGACTCAATTTCTACATGCAGCTTCCAGGATGCCAAAAGGGGGCCCTCTTAATCATCCAATAATCCTAAACCCTGATGAGGACCCATGGTCTTCCCCATGGCCCAATTAATTGAAGTTCAGTTCAGTTCACTTCAGTTGTTCGGTTGTGTTCGACTCTTTGCGACCCCATGGATTGCAGCACGCCAGGCCTCCCTGTCCATCACCAACTCCCAGAGTTTACTCAAACTCATGTCCATTGAGTCAGTGATGCCATCCACTCATCTCATCCTCTGTCTTCCCCTTCTTCTCCCGCCTTCAATCTTTCCCAGCATCAGGGTCTTTTCAAATAAGTCAGTTCCTCATATCAGGTGGCCAAAATATTGGAGTTTCAGCTTCAACATCAGTCCTTCCAATGAATATTCAGGACTTATTTCCTTTAGGATGGACTAATTGGATCTCCTTGTAGTCCAAGAGACTCTCAAGAGTCTTCTCCAACCCCATAGTTCAAAAGCATCAATTCTTCAGTGCTCAGCTTTATAGTCCAACTGTCACATCCATACATTACTCCTGGAAAAACCATAGCCTTGACTAGATGGACTTGTTGGCAAAGAAATATCTCTGCTTTTTAAAAAGCTGTCTAGGTTGGTCATAACTTTTCTTTCAAGGAGCAAGTGTCTTAATTTCATGGCTGCAGCCACCATCTGCAATGATTTTGGAACCCCCCAAAACAAAGTGTGTCACTGTTTCCACTGTTTCCCCGCCTACTTGCCATGAAGTGTTTGGACCAGATGCCAGGATCTTAGTTTTCTGAATGTTGCGTTTTAAGCCAACTTTTTCACTCTCCTCTTTCACTTTCATCAAGAGGCCCTTTAGTTCTTCTTCACTTTCTGCCATAAGGGTGGTGTCATCTACATATCTGAGGTTATTGATATTTTTCCCAGCAATCTCGACTCTAGCTTGAGATTACAAACTTATTTTGCCTTATTTGTCAACCAAAGAGATGAGTTTCTCCCTAACCTCTATATTAAAAAAAAAAAAAAATCCAATAAACAAGAACTTTAAATCAAGGAAATTTAAGCAAGAGTCTAGAAAGTGCTACTCTGAGTACAAATACAGAAGGGCAAAGTAGTTGCTTTTTTTTTTTTAATTTCAAATCTGTTATTGCTTTTGTTTCCGTAAGATGGAAACATGGAAAAAGCAGACATCCCAGGCACCTTTGGAGCTTTCCTGAGCAGCCCCCAAAACAGTGCTGTCAAATTAATAGCAATTAGAATCATTGCTTAAACAACTTATCATTTATATCTAATTACCATGCACTACAATAAAAATTATCATGACAGATTCATTTTGTTGTAAGCTTTGTTTAATTACAATCATTAACTTCCATGTTTTTGTCTCAATTTACTGTTTACTTGTTATATATATTGCCTGTTCAGAACTGAAAACATTTAAGAAACTAGTAGCTCTAGGGCTGTATTGGGGTCTCTCTCTCTCTCTTTCATAAAGTAGAGTGGTAAGGCTTGCTGCCTTCTGTCTTGGTCAATTTGTAACAGAGTCCTGTGGGATGCAGCCCTTCGCATTACCCTGCAGCCCAGTACCCCTAGTGGCCCTGCTCAACCACTGGTTGGTGCCACAGTGGCCCCTCCCACAAGCGACCAACTGTCAGAGAGCAACCGTTAGTGGTCCTGCTCAGTCATTGGTCAGTGCCACGTGGGCCCCGCCCACAAGCAACTGTCAGTGAGCTACCGTTAGTGGCCTGTTCAGTCAGCTGTAGGCAAAGTGGTGGTCCTCAGGTGAAGAGTGAGACTAGAGGTGGATCCTGGCTTCTCCCGGGGCTCACCCTGCCTAGGGCCAGTGGGTGAACAGGTGGCCCAGGAAACAGGCTGAAGGTGGTGTTCTGCAGGGCTCCAGAGCCCCCACCAAGGCCGCCCTATTGCTGGGCCGGGCCCTGAGGTGGCAGTGAACCTCTCCCCCTTCCCCGCCTCTGCCCCCTCATGGAAGCCACCGTCTGCATAGAACGCGGTCTGTGGGATTGACCCCTGCCTCTGGGCAGCCTGAGGAGCCTGCGAGAGGGCTGTGTCCCGGGCGTCTCGCTCCTTCATGAATGCCATTTGGTCAGGGTCTGGGGACCTGGCCCTGAGGGAGCCGCTAGCTGAGCTCTGCCTCCTCTCAAGCCAGGACGGGACCTCAGAGAAAGACATGCCTGTCATGCCTGAGGGCCTGGTCGTTTCTCCTCAGAACCAGGAATAACACTTGTTTAGCGCAGATTTACAGGAACATCATTACCTGACCAGGACTTGACCTTGGGAAAGGCTCCACGACACCAAGGAGTTTAGACACCTCATCATGCCCCTCCCTCCCCTTTCCTAGAAAAGGCCTCTGCTGAGAGCTTTTGGGGAGTCTGGGGTTTAGGAGCTGAGCCACGTGTCTCCTCGGTGGCCCTACATGAAATCTTCCTCTGCACCAAAAGCAGACATTTCAGTATCTTTTGGCCCCATTGGGCCATGGGGCCCAGAGACTTGTGTTTCAATAACACATGAAGGCAGAGACCCTGCCTCCACCCTCTAAAGTCCCTTCCCCACTCTGGGTCCTCCTCTAAGAATGTGGCTTCTCAAAAGGGAAGGAGACCCAGGGTGACGGGGCAGCACGGGTGGGGTGGGACCCAGTCTCCTGACCAGACTCGGACTGACAGGCCTGTGTCTGGGGATGGGATCGGGCCAGCATCCTGACCGAAGCCACTGTCCTGGAGGGGAGCCAGTCACGCTTTGGGCTCAGACCTGACCAGCAGGACCTCGGCCTTCAGGGGAACAGGGCCGGCAGAATGCAGATGCCCCATCCTGGTTGCTATGGGCCTGCCTCACTGGGCAGAGGATACGCAGCTACTTGGTGGGAACAGAGGACCCAGACCAGAGGAGGATGCTGCCTCCCCACGCAGATCTGGAGGGGAGCCTGTGGGCAGGAAAGGTGAGGGCGCGGCGAGCGGATGGCCTTGGTAGGCCAGGCGGACTCTGGGGCAAGGCTGGGGACAGGGCTGGAATCCCCTAGGGCCTGTGGCCAGTCACCCTGTTTAAAGTTGGGGTCCATATGGGGAATGCTGTGGCTTCCTCCCACGGAAGACCCATCTGGACCTGCGCCCTGTTCACTGGGCCTTAGCTGGCCCCCGAGGCGGGCACACACCTCAGGGAGCGTCACTATAACCGGTTGGGGTCAGCCTCTCCATGTCTCTTGCCCTGCCCTTTCAGTGTCTATCAGCGTTTTCCTTCTTAGGTCCAATTCCTTTCCAGTCTCATTCTTTGCTTTCCACGGTCACAGTTGCCTCTCCGGATTCATGCTAATATGTTAAGAGTATGAATAAATTCCATTTAATCCATTTCATTTGAGTTTAATTCGGCAAATATTTATGGAGCAATAGCACGTACCCAGCCCTAGAGGAAAACTCCAATTTAAACAAAATACAGCCCCTCAAGACTTTACACAACCAGCACGGTTTTTCCTCAAAGGAAAAATGAGATTTTTTTAAATTTTAATAATAGTTTATTTATGTTAATGTTCTCTGGAAATCTAACAAGCACAGCAAATCGATGATTTCATGATTACTGTTGTTTAGGATGAGGCTTAAGAAGGTAGTATGTCTATTTAAAGAAAAATATTTAACAAAAGAAATGACAAGAATCTGTGCCGGTGATGCACTCATTACTAATTGTTAGGAAACAGAAGCTCAATAATAGAGAAAGATGTGTATACAAAGGCACGTACCCCATCCAAAGGGAGGGTAAAATTACTTCTGGCTTTGGGGATAAGGAAGATGTCAGGGAGGAAGTGTCATATGACATGGGCCTTCAGGGATCTCTCAGAGTTTTTCTAAGATTATATGAAGTGGAGGCCACCCCACATAGAGGAAACTGCACACTAAGCCACACAATTGATTAAAGTAAACAGGGTCTGAGGAGCAGGAATAGGATGAATGCTGGACAGTGAGGTTGGAAATAGATGATGAGGAGTCAAAAATTAGGGACTTCCCTGGCAATCCAGTTGTCAAGACTTTGAACTCTCACTGCCAAGGACCTGAGTTCAATCAATCCCTGGTTGGGGAACTAAGATCCCCTAAGCTGCGTGGTGGGGGAAAAAATCAGTTTTGTTCTTTTTGCTGTTGTGACCTATGTAGATAATATATCAAAAGAAGCTTTCCTCAGAGTGTGGATCGTCATAGAGAGGGCAAGAGTAGTTGATAGGTTAGGAGGCCGATTTGTTGGAATATGGCTGGCATCTAGAACAATGACAGATAATAGTATCGGAGAGCATCTTGTGAATAAGCACAATCCGTGCATTGTGAAGCTTTTGTTACCTAAGTGTGCACTGAGTCGTGATGTCAAATGGATCCGAAAAGTCTGAAACGAGCTGACCCCATGTGATCAGACTTCCCCATGTGATGTCACCTGCAGTGCAGGAGACACAGGAGACTTGGGCTCGACCCCTGGGTCAGGAAGATCTCCCAGAGGAGGAAAATGGCAGCCACTTCAGTATTCCTGCCTGAAAAACCCCATGGACAGAGGAGCCTGATGGGTTACGAGTCCAAAAGGTCACAAAGAGTCGGACATGACTGAGCGACTAAGCACGCATGCATGATAAGACTTTCAGCTTGTGAGGACCTTCACGAGCAGTCTATTTCTGGTCACCTCTGGCTCAGAGGTTAAAGCATCTGCCTGCAATGCGGGACACCTAGGTTCGATCCCTGGGTCGCGAAGATCCCCTGGAGAAGGAAATGGCACCCCACTCCAGTATTCTTGCCTGGAGAATCCCATGGACAGAGGAGCCTGGAGGGCTACAGCCCACGGGGTTGCAAAGAGTCGGACATGACTGAGCGACTTCACTTTCACTTTTTTTTCACTTTCTCAAGTCTGCTTAGCCATGTAGGTTCTACTCTCACTTTCACTTTGCCCATCAAATCCTTTTTCAGTCTTCCAGGCTTCTGTGAGGAAGTCTCAGGCGTTGTCAGAGGTTGTGGGACGTTTCCTGGTTAAGGGCGAGTTTTTCACTGACTGCAGCCAGCCGGGTTGATGCTCCTTTGCTGACTCGAATAGCCAGCTTGGAGCCTGCAATGACCCAGGCCTACTACTTGTGGCCAGGCGGCTACCTCTGAGGTCTGAGGCTCCCCTGTCGCTGTCTGGGAATAGTGACAGGCTCTGGAGCTCCTGGCGCAGTCTGTGTGGGCTGGTGCAGAGTCCAGGCTATGCAGGAGCATGTTGGATGCTGCCACTTCAAAGTAAGAGGCATGGCTTCAATGACACATATTTAAATAGTTGTGGGAAAACAGGCACCCGGCAGCTATTTTTAATGTGTGTTAAAACTAGAACCAGAGTTGCTCATAGAGTACTGGCTTTGGATACAGGAGATGAAGATTTTTTCAGCTCTACCATGGAGTTCCTTGGTAAACTGTCTTCTCCCATCCTCAGCTTCCCCACTGTAATGAAAACGGGTGACTGTTGGGGTTCTAAGACCCCTTCTGGCTCCGTCCTTCTCTGTCTCTTTCTCCATCGCCTTGTTCTTGGTACAGCTTTGTTGCTTGTTCTTATGTTCTCACTCCTCCCTCCGATGGTGGCAAATAGAGGAAATCCATCCTGGCTTTTCCCTGCTGAGAGGCTCAGCATCCTTCTCAACACAGTACTCAGCCGCTGCAGCTGATCTGCTCTGTGTGCACGTGCAAGGTCAGCTTTGCCATTCTGATTTGCTAAGGCTGGCAGAAGCATTTCTCTTCTCTCTCTATTTTTTAACCACTAAGAGGCCATAGAATCTACCCAAGCAGCTGGAAAAGCAGCAAGGTATCCATTTTAGGTTAATTTACAGAAGCAAACTGGGAAATGCTTGCGCTGCTCCTTGCAACAAATTTGAATCTCTTAAAAGCTTGTATAAGCTATAGAGTATCCCCGTGGTAGGAAGTCTTTAATACTCACTGAAGGAAGGAAGAAGTTTGACTCTTGAAATGGCACCATACTTTTAGCCTTATAACATATAATACCTCCAAGTAAAGTAAAAGTAACCCCAAGTAAAGAAGAATTCGAAGTTCACTCTTACGGGACCAGTTACTTGGGTTGAAACAATTCACTCTGATTTTTTAGACTCTGTGAAGAAGGGACACGAGTGACGGTGGGCATTAGAGGTCTGGATGTCCACGCCCCTCCCATCTACCCATCTGCCTGTGTTCTCTTGGGAGCTGGCCAGGGCCCATGGGCAGAGAGAGGGGCAACAGAAAAGAAAGCCAGTACCAGGCCCTGGTGCCAGCATTTGCTTGGAAAGTTAATCAACCTCCCTGTACCTTAGTTTCCTGATCTGTAAAATGGGGACTATACTAGTATCTCCCTCACAGAGTTGTTATGAAGATGAATGGGAAACACGTATGTAAAGTACCCAGCAACTGGCACATAATAAATTCAATGAAGGTTAGATGTTAGTGGCAGTGCTGCCTAAGGCTACGGTAATTGAAGTGGAAGCCACTTTCTAGTCTTCCTGCTCCTTTTTGTAATTGTTCAGTTGTTCAGCCGTGTCCAACTCTTTGCAACCCCATGGACGGCAGCAAGCCAGGCTTCCCTGTCCCCCACCGTCTCCTGGAGTTTGCTCTAACTCTTGTCCACTGAGTGGAGTGATGCTGTCCAACCAACTCATCCTCTGTCACCTCCTTCTCCTCCTGCCCTCAATCTTTCCCAGCATCAGGGTCTGTTCCAGTGAGTCAGCTCTTCACATCAGGTGGCCAAAATATCAAAATATTGGAGGTCCAGCTTCATCAGTCCTTCCAATGAGTATTCAGGGTTGATTTCCTGCTCCTTAAATGGCTAAAAAGACAGGCTTTTTTTTTTTTTTTAAGCCTTGGTTTATTGTGGATTTTAAAGTTTCTGGCAGAATCACACAGGCTTTTTTTTTTTTAAACTCTTCTTCCCATGGTTATGATCTTGTGTTACACAAGAAAAAGACTGCTTTCACAATGTAGGCTCCCTGGAGAATGCCCTATAGCCCCGCTGTTTCCTCTTCCTTAGGACCTTCTACCATGGGAGCCCCTAAATTTCAACCTGGAAAACTCCTCAAATCTTCTGCAATACCATCTCCTTTAGAATCTTAATACTACAGGATTGTAACTGTCTGTTTTCTGAAGCTTAGAGACAGCAACTCAAGGAACAGATTTTCAAAAGGATACTTTATTTGATTAATTAGTCAATTCCCTTGTCGTAGATGTGAAATTACCCCTAAACCATCCAGACTGAGGAGACTCTACAGTGAGAAGCAATGAGCTGCTGGGGTGGAACAATAGGAGTGCTGATTTGCATTGCAAATGAGCAACCAGCAGGCAAATGAATCCTTATGGGAAAGCCACTGTTATCATAAAAACTGCTTGCTTTGGGGAGACTGCAGTGTAAGGACAAACAGAATCAGAGCTCCATGAATCCTCCCCAATACAGGATCTTAGAGAATTATCCAGGTAGCTGTCTCCAAAATTGCATATGTACACACCAAAATGCATTGCTGGGCAATAGATAATATGTTTAAAACTAGACTCCACAATTATGGACTGAGTTATTTATGGTTGTCACTATAGCTATGATAGTTTGGAAATAAAATAGTCCGGCTTTTCTCTGTTTTTATTTGTAGGAAAACAAGTCATTCAAGCTTTTTAGTGATACAATGTGACTGGCTGTCGATGGCAGTTACAAATTTTCAAGGCCTGCCAAGCACAGGAGTACCCAGAAGGGACATATGTTTTCTCTGCTTTGTGTTCCAAATCTGCCTTAAAAACATGCAATTAAGTGAAGGCCTGATTTATATTTTCAAGGAAAAACACAATAATGGCTCTGTTTTGTAGCTGTATTTCTATTGCTGCCTTTTCAAATGAAATTGGCTAATGATCACTGGGTCTTTGCTCTCGGTCATGACGTATGAAAATTTGATGAGGTCTGTGAGATTTAAGAACTGACTTCATTTAAGCAATGGAAATTCAGTGAACATCACTGGTACTGCCACCCTGAAAAATCTTGTGTGGTTAGAGTGTTCATTCAACTTCCTTATTTTTGTGGACAGTGGGAGAAGGGAGACACGAAGCAGGTGTATTTGTAACCAGGAAGCAAAGATGGAATGGAATGACCAGGATAACAAACAGCAAACTTTGGAAGGTACCAGAGTCTGTAGGTGTGTCAGGAGAGTAAGTAGGAGGCAGGGTCAGTAGGACATTTTGGGGAGATGGAGGGATGGCTCTGGGGAGAAGTTATGAAGGGAGAAAGCAAGCCTTTTCGGTCACGTTTTATACTTAATTGAAAATTGCTGTAAAACCTTTTATAAATTATATAATCACCAGCTTTGATTTCACACCCTTCTTTAGTATTACTAATGACGACATTCACTTTATTTTCTCAGAAGCATTTCTAGTAAATTTAAGATGAGAAGATGAATTAGAGTCTCTCTGGATTGGGGAGCCCCCTCCTGGGAAGGAGGCAATTTTTTGTTATTTGTTCTTTTCAGTAATGGAGGCAGAAAAAGATGGAAAGGCCAATTTCACATAATAAGGTGGTTAGTGGACAGATCATGATTATGGTATAGATTTCAGGAAATTTTGAAGCTAGAGAGAAAAAATATTCAGGAGCACTAGAAAGACAGAAGTTATACAGTAAGGATAACATATCTGCAATATGTTTTGATTGCTGTGTACAAATCCAGATCCACCACTTTCTAGGAATATGTTTTTAGGATTATAAATTTGAGAATAAATGTCTTATGTAACATATAGACTCATAAAGTATATCGTATCTTAAATATAATTGCAAAGGCTTAGAGAATACAATATGAAAATTTTAAATAATATCATGTTTTCCCATAATATTCCAACCTTATGGGGAATAATTTTCAAATCTTTAAAAATTATTTCACACAAAAGACACATGTACACCGATGTTCATCACAACACTGTTTTCAATAGCTAGGACATGGAAGCAACCTAGATGTCTATCAACAGATGAATGTATAAATAAGCTGTGGTACATATAAAACAATAGAATAAAAAGGAACGCAGCCATAAAAAGGAGCACATTTGCATTAGTGAGAGTGAGGTAGATGAACTTAGAGCCTATTATGCACAGTGAAGGAAGTCAGAAAGAGAAAGACTAATGTTGTATATTAATACATATATGTGGAATCTGGAAAGATGGTACTGATGAATCTATCTGCAGGGCAGCAATGGAGATGCAGACATAGAAAACAGGCCTGTGGACACAGGCAGGGAAGGAGAGGGTGGGGTGAATTGAGAGGGTCGCACTGAAACACATACATTACCACGTGTAAACTTACACCGCCAGTGGAGATTGCTGTGTGACGCGGGGAGCCCATATCCAGTGCTCTGTAACAACCTAGATGGGGGAGATGGGGTGGGAGGCGGGAGGGAGGTTCAAGAGGGAGGGGATATATATATACACACCTATGGCTGACTCAAGTTGATATGTGGCAGAAACCAAAACAATATTGTAAAGCAATTATCCTCCAATCAAAGATAAACACATTTTAAAAAATTGTTTCACCCTCTGGAAGTCCCATCTGGGGTGGAAGATTAGAAGTCACATGCTCTTAGAGGGTACTGTCTTCTTGTTTGGTCTTGTGGGTGAGCCTGGTACACTCACTGCTTTTGTGGATGTTGGAGAAGGCTTAGTCTAAGCAAGTGATGAATTAATTCAGGGTAATATCTTTTACTGGGGAGGAGAAATAGCCCCTCAGTTTGATGAAATCATCCTTTACATGTATTTAAATACTGTTAGGGTCTTTCTCTTGGTCAGTTTTTTTAAACATTACCTCCCAGGTTCCAGTCTTGCCAGAAGAGCCTTACAGGGAAATTTTAAGTGGAAACTACAGCTGGAGTGTTTTCCCATTCTAGCGCTAGTGTTTCCAATTTTGTTCCTGAGTGAAAGCAAGTTAAAAAGTAATTATTGAGTCATTTAAGACAGAATTTGGCAGGTGCTTCAATTTTACAAGACGGCAGAGCTCCCTGTGGCTGTGGTGTCAGCCTGAGTTTTATGGTAAAGGCCACCACCCTAGAAGCTTGAGGTGATCACAGAAATTTCAGAAGATGATCCTATCAAGGAAATGCTGATTTTCTGCTTGGCTATCTTCCTCTGGCCTCGTGAGATAGTACAAGAACATCAGAGCTTAGTTTGGCTCTATCCACTATGACAATTTATTCATTCTTTATAAGCCAGAAGTTTAACAATTTTTATTTATAAAAGCCAAACTCTTTGTGAACCTATGGACTGTAGCCCACCAGCCTCCTCTCTCCATGGAATTCTCCAGGCAAAATATTGGAGTGGGTTTCCATTCCCTTCTCCAGAGGATCTTCCCAACCCAGGGATCAAACCCAGGTCTCCTGCATTGCAGGCAGCTTCTTTACTGTCTGAGCCACCAGGAAAGCCCCAGCCAAACTGCTGAGATAATAGTTATAAGACTGGAGGGTGAGGTAGAGGCATTCTTTGGAAGTCTGTTTATTGAACTAAGGATGGCCTACTGAAGGTTAATGAAATTCCCTAACACCAAGAGTACCAAGAGTCTCTGGCAACAGCTTCAGAGAATTTACCCCAGGAAAAGGGGTCAGTTCCCCCAAGGTCTCCTGCTGGTTCAGCCTAGATGAAATGGACCGGGAGCAAAGGATGTGACACAAGGCAGTTCTAATGCGTTGGACTCCTGAGAGGGAAAAGAGCATCTTTGGAATGTGATCCGGCAGAATATTTTCAGTCTTTCTTTTCTGGTATCAGTCCAGCTCCTGATCTTTTCTCTCCCAAGTCAATGCCTGTCGTCTTCTTTCCTTCCACCAGCTTGCCACCTCTTCCTTCCAGCCCAGTTGGGCCAAGCCCGCCCCAGAGCTAGGGGCTGAGGAATCAGCTGAATTGGAGTAGAGACTGGAACAATGAAGGTTGGAATAGCCTAAGTGTTACTCACAGGCTCAGCTACCCATTGGCCTCCCATAGACAGAAGAATCACTGGTTTCCAGAAATTGCATTTTATGGGCATTCGTATTCGTGTTATATGTTTTTAATTTATTTTCTTTTTGTTTTGATGAGATCGAACATCAAGTGACTCCTGAAGAGCTACAGCACTTAAATGCACTCTTTCAGGTAGGAACTGAGCAGATGAGCTTTCTGATTCTCTTTTTGATGGTTGATTTTTCAGTGAAAAGTACAATCCTTTTAATTCCTATAAAATAGCATCAAAGAATAAACTCTCTGTAATTGTCACTTCTTAATGGAATTAGAAACAAATTGTGAATGCATCAGAGAAGTGAACAAAAGGGATAGCATGTTAGAAATTGACAGAGTTCAGGGTAGGTCCAATTAGACATTCCATTCTTTGGACTCTTGCTCCCAGACTAAACAAAATGCAACTTGTTCATAGCTAATTATTCTTTTTCCCTCCTAGGAGTATGAGAAGAGAGGAAGACAGCTGCTGGATATGGAAACTTTCAAATGCATAATGAAGCAGAGCATGAGGTCACAGAAGAAAGTAAATGGGTTTTATAAATGTTGGATCATTGAAACCACAGTTAAAACTTCAACTGTAGGAACCAATTAGGCCTGATGATCTATCTGCACAATCGCTCTCAGCTCTGAACTGTGATTTCTGCTGAGATCCAGCTGACTTACTGAACAGTTTATATGGGAAAACATTTCTAAATTACTTAGTACACTAGGCCAACAAAACACGTGGAGACTTTTCTGGAAAAGGAGAAAAAGGCTCTTATTAGATCACTGGTTCTTTGTATATGTGTGCTCAGTAGCTTCGGTCATTTGACCCCTTGTGACCCTATGGACTGTAGCCCACCACGCTCCTCTGTCAATGGGATTTTCTAGGCAAGAATACTGGAGCGGGTTGCCATTTCCTCCTCCAGGGGATCTTCCCAAGCCAGGGATCAAACTTGAGTCACCTGCATGTCCTTCACTGAGCCATCAGGGATATGGGTTGTTCCCAAAGAGTTTGGGCATTTTTCCCACCCCCAAACTGCTGGAATTAGGATTTTAAATATTCTCTCTGCCATCTTAGTTGCCTGGTTTTTGGCCCAGAGTATGAAATCTTATTGAATATTTTAGTGTGTTCAGGCTATAAAAATGCCATGAAAAGAGTGGCTTATAAATGACAAGCCTTTATTTCTCACAGTTCTGGAGGCTGGAACAAGGTCAAGGTGCCCAAAGTCTCTGGTGAGGGTCCTCCTTCCGGTTGCAGACTTCTCATTGGATCCTCCCAGGGAAGAAGGGGCAAGGGAGCTCTCTGAGGTCTCTTGCATAAGATGACAAATGCTATTCTTGAGGGCTCCATGTTCATGCCCCAAGCATTAACCTCCCAAAGGTCCCACCTCCTAATACCATCTCTCTGGGCATTAGGGTTTCAACATATGAACTGGAGTGGGACACAAACATTCAAGCCATAGCAATGAATAGGCTATATTCATAAGATAAAATACAGGCTATATCAAGAGATGCTGTTTACACTCTACTTTCTAAAGTTTCATTGCATCTTAAACTGTAAAAAAATATATATATATTCAAGGTAAAGTTCTACAGTCTTGTCCCTGGAGTTTGAACAAAACCCCCCCACCATTGTCAAAACTGCAAGTGGATGAGGTCCCCAACACCTCTTCTGTGTTACAAAGTGTCCAGTTTTCATGGCTATAGTAGAAGTTTAAGTGTGCTTAGAGTTTCATCCACTGTGAAGTGATCATTAAATAGCACCTACCTTTTAAAAAATATCTACTCCATATGCATAATGTTAAACAAAAAACCTTCTTCTGGGTAGAGAGAGGAGTGTTTTTAATAGATTTTTATCAGGTATTTTAGATATTAACACACTGTAAATGAACTATACTTCAATAATATAAATTTGAAAATAAACATATAAACTATCAGGTGTTTTAACAATATCCCAGATCTTTTTAACCAAAGCAGTCTGATTACCTACATTTTTAGCATGCCTGCCAGCCTAGTCAGTCATCTCATTCTTTCTCCTCTGATTCATTCACTCAACTCAGTCACTCATTCTTTCAATAAATATTTACCTGTGGCACACAGAGTCAGCCAAGACTCTGTCCTTAGGCAGGTCAGAGCTGACCTAGAATTCAGTCTGGGTGCTGTGGGAACATCTAAAGCAGAGCAGGAAGCCAGGAAGTTCTCCTGGAGGAGATGAACCCTGGGCTGTTTTCAGGGGCCCGATGTGAAGGGTGAGTGTTTCTGTTATGGGTGGCATCAAGGAATGGTGGTCTCACACCAAGCTCTGTGGTTGCCTTGGGGAGCAGAGGAGGTGATGTTCTATTTTCCTGTTTCTGTATCTTCCCATGTGCTGTTTCCTTATCTAGAGTGCTTCCCTCCCATTTTTTGTCAGAGTAATAATCCTCTCTGTTTTCTGATTTTTCTTTGTATTCCCAGAATTCAGTACCATGCCTGGCACGTACAGGTGCCCAAATAAATGCTATGGAATGAGTGAATGACTTTAAGGCAATGTAGTCATCGTGGACTCAGGTGAGTATGTCTTAGCAGAAGGAGAAGGGGATAACAGAGGATGAGATGGTTGGATGGCATCACTGACTCAATGGACATGAGTTTGAGCAAACTCTGGGAGATAGTGAAGGACAGGGAAGCCTAGAGTGCTGCAGCTCATGGGGTCACAAAGAGTTGGACATGACTGAGCGCCTGAACAACAGTGATTTTCCTAGAAGTAGCTGCTGCTTCTTTTAAGCTGATAGTGGTCTGCAGTTTCCTGTAACACAGAAGTTATCTTTTGCACTACATTGCTGACTCACCATAACCCCAGTAGGCAGCAAATGCCATGAGGGCAATAAGGCATCTTTCAGCTCCGAAGCCACAACATCCGGCGCAAAGCCTGGCACACCACTGGTGCTCAACAAGTGAGCAATGTGAGGCGGCAGTGGTCCAGTGTCCCTCACATAGTCATGCTGAGAAGGCAGTTCCCGGGGCAGGGGCAGAGGCTGTTCGTATAAACACAGGCTTCCCAACTCCGCTCTGGCTGATGGAAGAAGTTGGGTGTCTCTGGGCAGAGTTACAATGCTGCAAGGCCAAGGGGTGGTCATGTGATAGCCGGTGCACTGCCTGAGGGCCCACTCCCACCGTGGCCCTTGCCTGCTGGTGGCCGGGCAGACCCATGCCTCTCCCAGACTCTGTTTTGTGGCGACAGGGGAGAACCAGGTGGGCAGCCTGAGCCCAGGCGGTAATTGCCCTCCTCTTGAGCTTTTTTGTTTTCACTTCCCTCTCTGGTCCTAGTCTCTCAGGAAGCCACCCCTCCGGGTGTTTTGGTTTGTTTTCATTCTAAAAGTATTTGTTACAAACTATGTGCATAGTATCGCCTTGTTGCCATGGTAATGTCTGCACTGTAAGCCACACCCAGGAATGCAGAGCATGTCTCCTTGGGAGCATGACTTAGAAGAAAACTGGGCTGACCTTAGTCCACAGCCAGGGTGTCTCCTCATGACCCCTACGCTGACACTGGGTATTGACTCACCATGGGGTGATGCCCTGGTGTCTTGGAGATCAGGCATCATCTCTTTTTCTCCATTTCAGTGTCATTATTGTGCAAAGGCAAACACCCCTGAGACTTGTAAGAGAAAAACCAACATCTCACTCCCCAAAATAGACATAAAACCTGACCATCTCTAGTGAAGCTGCAATTATGGAATCCTGGGTTTTGAGAGGACTTGAAAGGTCACTTATATATTACCTCTTCAGTGCACAAATTCTCTTTTCTGTGAGCCAGGAGCCTGCATCTGCTTGAATACCTTAAGTTAAAGGCAACTTCAGCTAAAGGTAGCCCATTTCCCATTTCAAGGTTGGAGAGTTCTGACCTTAATTTTTTTCCCTTTATGAACTGCAATTGGTCTGTCTTGACTTTCTACCCATTAGCCCACTTTCTAATCTTTTGAACCACTCTATAAGAATACACAGAAGAACTGTACAAAAAAGATCTTCGCGACCAAGATAATCATGATGGTGTGATCACTCACCTAGAGCCAGACATCCTGGAATGTGAAGTCCAGTGGGCCTTAGAAAGCATCACTACGAACAAAGCTAGTGGAGGTGATGGGATTCCAGTTGAGCTGTGCTGCACTCAATATGCCAGCAAATTTGGAAAACTCAGCAGTGGCCACAGGACTGGAAAAGGTCAGTTTTCATTCCAGTCCCAAAGAAAGGCAATGCCAAAGAATGCTCAAACACAGCTGCATTCATCTCACACGCCTGTAAAGTAATGCTCAAAATTCTCCAAGCCAGGCTTCAGCAATACGTGAACCGTGAACTTCCAGATGTTCAAGCTGGTTTTAGAAAAGGCAGAGGAACCAGAGATCAAATTGGCAACATCTGATGGATCATGGAAAAAGCAAGAGAGTTCCAGAAAAACATCTATTTCTGTTTCATTGACTATGCCAAAGCCTTTGACTGTGTGGATCACAATAAACTGTGGAAAATTCTGAAAGAGATGGGAATATCAGACTACCTGACCTGACTCTTGAGAAACCTGTATGCAGGTCAGGAGGCAACAGTTAGAACTGGACGTGGAACAACAGACTGGTTCCAAAAAGGAAAAGGAGTACATCAAGGCTGTATATTGTCACCCTGCTTATTTAACTTCTATGCAGAGTACATCATGAGAAACGCTGGACTGGAAGAAACACAAGCTGGAATCAAGATTGCCGGGAGAAATATCAATAACCTGAGATATGCAGATGACACCACCCTTGTGGCAGAAAGTGAAGAAGAACTAAAAAGCCTCTTGATGAAAGAGGAGAGTGAATAAGTTGGCTTAAAGCTCGACATTCAGAAAACGAAGATCATGGCATCTGGTCCCATCACTTCATGGGAAATAGATGGGGAAACAGTGGAAACAGTGTCAGACTTTATTTTTAGGGGGCTCTAAAATCACTGCAGATGGTGATTGCAGTCATGAAATTAAAAGACGCTTACTCCTTGGAAGGAAAGTTATGACCAACCTAGATAGCATATTGAAAAACGGGGACGTTACTTTGCCAACAAAGGTCTGTCTAGTCAAGGCTATGGTTTTTCCAGTGGTCATGTATGGATGTGAGAGTTGGACTGTGAAGAAAGCTGACTGCCAAAGAATTGATGCTTTCGAACTGTGGTGTTGGAGAAGACTCTTGAGAGTCCCTTGGACTGCAAGGAGATCCAACCAGTCCATTCTAAAGGAGATCAGCCCTAGGTGTTCTTTGGAAGGACTGATGTTAAAGCTGAAACTCCAATACTTTGGCCACCTCATGCAAAGAGTTGACTCATTGGAAAAGACCCTGATGCTGGGAGGGATTGGGGGCAGGAGGAGAAGGGGACGACAGAGGATGAGATGGCTGCATGGCATCACCGACTCGATGGACATGAGTTTGAGTTAACTCCGGGAGTTGGTGATGGACAGGGAGGCCTGGCGTGCTGCGATTCTTGGGGTCGCAAAGAGTCGGACACGACTGAGCAACTGAACTGAACTGAACTGATGAGTTATCCATTCCTAGCTACTCAGTAGCTTAAAGCTACATATTATTTCACAGTTTTTGTAAGTTAGGCATCCAGTTGTGGCTTAGCTGGACTCTGTTTCAAGGTGTCTCATGGGGCTGCATCGAGGTATTTGTTATGCTAGGGTCTCATCTGAAGGCTTGACTAGGGAACAGTGCACTTCCAAGGACACATAATTGTTGTCAGGATTGAGTTTCTTGCCGGTTGTTGGACTAAAGCCTCAGTTCCTTGATGGCTGTTTGTCCATTTCCATGTAAGCATCTCTACATGGCAGCTCACAGCATGGCCACTGGCTTCCTCAAAGCCAGCAAGGGAGAGAGAGCCTACCAGCAAGACAGAAATTATGATCTCATATAACCATAGAGGTGACATCCCCTTGGGGTTGATGTATTCAACTAGCTACCAGCAGTTACTCAAGGAGTAGGGGTTGGTATTCATCAGCCATGAATACCAAAGGGCAGGGATCACGGGGTCCATCTGCCTAGACTGCCACACAGAAGAAATTTACTTTCTTTCCCACAGAATCATCCTTCCAATACTTGAAAGTAACTTTCACATCTTTTCATCTTGGCTATAGTCAAGTGAGTATCCTTACTATGCCAGCCATTGTCCTCAGAACTTGCTATGCGGCTTGCAGTGTCAAAGTGGAGCCCCTAAACAGAGTTCACTTCCCAGGGTGGAGTGGGACCTCCTGGGAACATGAGCACTGGGAGACCCCCAGCTCCTTCTACTAATTAAGGCTTGATTTCAAAGACAGAAGTTCTAGAAGCCCAGTCTTTCACTGCAGAAGAGTTTTGGTGTCAGTGCACTGAATTCAGATTAAGAGTCCTATTAATGTTTTAGAGCGAATGTTCCAGAGTTCTCTGAGTATTATGTATTTTTGAATATGAAATTTCATAAATTGGAAAAATGAAGATTTTCTCCTCCTTCTGTATCCCCCCACCCACCCACCAATCTAGTGAATAGCTCACTCTAAAGACATTTTTTTCTTCTTCTCTGGAATATTAAACAAATAGAACAAGTTTTCATGAAAATAGACTATGAAGCAGTGGGCAGAATTCAGTGGGTAAGCTGGGTTGTGTTTTGTGAATCAGACTTGAAGTTACTGAGGAAAGGGTATAAAATGTTTGTTTCTGAGCCTTTCTGGAGTATCCTATGCCCCTTAGTACATTTGCCAATTTGAAGGTGAACCAAGGGGACATACACATTCACAATTTTCAAGCTCTTGTATATCAGGTTAACTAGGAATTTCAGTAGCTCAGGCAAGTCCTGAGAAGGCTTTCCTAAAACCAGGGAATGAAGGACATAGTTGCTGCGTTGCGTACATGCAGATCAAAATCTGTGTCTCTTATGTCTCCTGCCCATATCTCCTGCAGGTTCTTTACCACTAGCGCCACCTGGGTATTTGCTACCTTTCATGCATGCTAAGTCACTTTGGTCGTGTTTGAGGCTTCGTGAGCCTATAGACTGTAGCCTGCCTGGCTCCTCAGTCCATGGGGATTTGCTACCTTACCCAAAAGCAAAAGTGAAACACCAGTGAGCAAGAAACCCTATGAACAAGCAACACGTAATGATAATCAGATCCCTGAGACACACGGAAAGTATTTAGAACAAGGACAGCCACAGAATAATTTTTCTACAAATACTATCATCATCATCATCGTCATCATCAATGTTTCCCAGTTTGGATTGGATAATAATGAGGAGCTGAGACATCTGCCAATGAAATTCTCTGCCATTGTACATCAGTAGCCTCCTATTACTCTAGGGTGAATTAAGCTCTAAAGTGACAAGTTGAGTCAGAACTTGGACCAATCCCCTAATGAAAGCAAATGCAAGTGTTTTCACTGTCCTCTGATTTGAAAGGGAATAGTCAGGATTCCAGGGAAGAGAAGGAAAGACTCTAGTGAATTAGGGCTTTGTGGAAAGTGGAGAAAAAATGGAGAAGTTCCCAGGCCTTTTGGGCACTCCCACTCCTTCCCTGTGACCACTGGTCTGCTCTTCCCTACATGCACTGCTGAGATTTGAAGTGAAGCCTATGTCCTGGTGGGTCAGAACTGTGCAGTCAGACTGGCATGGGCTCAAGTCTCAGGCAAGCCACTTACTAGTTGCTTGATCTGTGTGGGTGTGTTAGTCGTTTAAGATTAAAGTGAAAGTGAAAGTCGGTGGTGTCAGTGGTGTCAGTGGTGTCCGACTCTTTGCGACCCCATGGACTATACAGTCCATGGAATTCTCCTGGCCAGAATACTGGAGCAGGTTGCCATTTCCTTCTCCAGGGATCTTCCTGACCTGGGGATTGAACCCAGGCCTCCTGCATTGCAGGCAGATTCTTTACCATCTGAGCCACCAGGGAAGCCCCTGTTTGATCTTGGGCAGATAATTTAGTTTTTCTAGGTTTGAGTTTCCCATTTTGTAAAATGAGAGCGATAGTACTTATCTCATCCAGTTATGGCAAGAATGGAGGTGAAGGTCCACATTAAGTGAGACAGGGTATGATCTGAATCACCACCATCATCATCATCATCTTTAGAGAGACTGGGCAGGGAAGTGAGCCCAGACACTCGGTAGCACACTTCCAGCCCCAGCCCAGCTAGTGCACCCCAGTTATTAGCTCCAAGTTTTTGGCAGCCAAGTTCATGCCAATGACCTAGTTCATAATAATATTTACCTCATGTCCGTGCCCTGATGATAAGGAGAATTTTTGAAAGCCAAAAAGGTAGCAGACATTTAACGAACTTTCCCTCTTCCCCAGGATGGCTTCTGCACGTATTTGCAGCTAGTATACTCAGAGCAGGCCGATGCTCGGGCTCGACAGCGAGAGGCTTCCTTCCAGCTGCCTGCTGTGCTGCAGGGGCTGTCTTTCGGGGGTCCCGTGCTGCGCATTCTTGCTGCGCCTGATGACACCTTAATCACGATCAGAGAAGATGGTGCCATTTATTTCTGGTCCCTGCAGCTGAAGTTGAAAAGAAGAAAGCGGGTTTTTGTATGTGATTCTCATTTGATAAGGATGCTGAGTGCTCCAGTTTGATTTTATTTGCTATTTTAAACTGCTCCTTGAGTGGCATGATTACAGAAATTGTGTCCTTGAATATAATATATTCATGTTGGATTTTGCCAGTCTATGGGATGCAAATATGATCTGTATATGTAGGACAAGATAATTCTTCATTCCGCTGCTAAAATCAGATGGAGTGATGAATTACACATGATTCCATCATGTGATTTATCATGTCTTAATGAATGACAAATGGAAAGGAATTTTCCGTTTTTCTCCCTGTTAATGGTTCTTTCAGTTTAGGTAGTTCTGGGAGAACTTACTGAATCACAGAATCAGAAATTCAGAAGGCAAGAAGCACTGGGGAAGTACACTTAGGAATAACAGTACCTGACCCATTACAGAATAGAGTCTAACTTTGAAGTCTTGCTTTAATTACATCTTTCAGCAAATAGTTGAGCTCTTGTCGCTGCTCAGGTTCTATGCTGGGTGCTGGGAATAGACGCCTGTTTCTGCCCTCAGGAAACTTATCATCCACCTAGTAGTTATAGCTAAACTATACCCCTCAGGCTGCCAAATAAACCCTCCCTAGAAGTGAAGTCGCTCAGTCGTGTCTGACTCTGTGTGACCTCATGGGCTGTATCCTGCCAGGCTCCTCTGTTCATGGGATTTTCCACGCAAGAGTACTGGAATGGGTTGCCATTTCCTTCTCCAAAGGATCTTCCCGACCCAGGGATCGAGCCTGGGTCTCCCGCATTCTAGGCAGACGCTTTACCATCTGAGCCACCAGGGAAGGAGAGAATAAAGTCAATCCCTCAAGTCTATGTGGCAAGTTCTCTATACAGGCAAATCCTGGTTTACTACATTCCACAGATACTGTATTTTTTATAAATTGAAGGTTTGTGGCAACCCTCTATTGAGCAAGTCTATCAGGGCCATTTCCCCAACAGTATTTGCTCACTTTGTGTCTCTGGGTCACATTTTGGTAATTCTTGCAATATTTCAAACTTTTTCATTATTATTATATCTGTTGTGGTGATCAATGAGCAGGGATCTTTGATGTTACTATTGCAAAAAGATTACTACTCACTGAAGGCTCAGATGGTGCCTAGCATTTTTAACAAGAAAGTATTTATTTATGTATGTATTTTTAATGGAAGTATGATTACTTTACAGTACTGCATTGGTTTCCACCAAACAACAAAGTGAATTGGCCATAAATTGACCCAAGTCCCCTCCCAAGAAAGCATTTTTTAATGAAGATGTGTACCTTGATTTTTTTAAAAAAACACATTGCACGCTTAATAGACTATCAGCATAATGTAAACATAACATTGTCTGCACAGGGAAACCAGAAAATTCACATGACTCACTTCATCACAGTGGTCCACAATATCTCCAAGATGTACCTATACTTGAGGCTGAAAGGAAACTGAAGAAAACTGTATAATGTTAAGTACGTGTATTATGGACCAGAGTGGCTTGAGACAACTGAAACTGTCTTATCATTAAAAAGTTGTATTTTTGTACATTTCCATCCTTCTACCCTTTAGGACAGGCCCATTATTTGGAAGTCCAGGTGGGTGACGGATGTTACCATCATGCCCCAGTACAACAAACTGATCCTAGGGACTGGGTGAGTGTCTTTGGCTGTCCAACTAGGACAAGAATCATCATTGGTCTGTGAAATTCATTTCCATGTGTGGGTTTACACAGACATATTCATGTTTATGATAATAGGATAAAGAATGAAGCCCTTTAAAAAATATACTAGAACTCATACATCATCAAAGCTGCTGTGCAAAGAAAGCTATCAGTTTGTCTGGCCAATTGCAATGATATTGTCATTGTCTCAAATTGATAGTCCTCTTCTGGAATACTTCCAGAGTGAGAAAAAAATGTCATTATGTTTTAGCACCCTTTATTTTAGATTCAAAATAATGCTGCTATTTTATTAGCCACCAAAATTCAGTCCAAAAAACTTTGGACTGATTCAAAAAATAAAATCCACAGTGAAAACTATACTCACTGGTGGAGAGCCTCTAAAGAATGGGCCTTGGAAGAATGGCCTCAAGCTGTGAAGGGATATACTGAAGATTTTGATCAAGGGCAACATAAAGATTGAAGGCAGGAGGAGAAGGGGACAACAGAGGATGAGATGGTTGGATGGCATCACAGACTTGATGGATATGAGTTTGAGCAAGCTCTAGGAGTTGGTGATGGACAAGGAAGCAAGGCAGGGAACGGAAGCTGCAGGCAAGCCTGGCAGGGAGGGAAAGCCTGCGGGGAAGCTGTTGTCAGTCCATGGGGTTGCAAAGAGTCGGAAACGACTGAGCAACTGAACTGAACTGAACTGAGCATGGGGCTGGGGGCGTGGCTACATGAAGGAGTGGAGGTTGAATGTGGTTTCCATCGCCCTGCCTGACCGTCTTCAGACTGCTCCTTCCACCTCTGACTCCTCCCAAACCCAAACTTTCCTCCTTTAGCAGCCCCTGGTTCCCTAGGCTTCAGTGACGTTAGCTAACAGTTAATATAACCCCACATCATCCAGGCTCTCGAATACAATTAAATTTAATATTAAGTTTAATTATTAAAACATATTAGCATGTTAATATTACTCATATAATTAATATCAACCATTAAAAAACAACAAATTTGGATTTCTAAATTCAGCCCCGTTTGATTTTAAAAAGCATGTTCAATAGCTTTAATTACCATGTCTTCTACACACATAGAAATTCAGAGATTAAAGCAGTAACTTCCTAGAGACTCTCTGAGCTGGCAAATGGGAAAATAAGGCAAGACAAATGACTCTGGAGGCAGCGAACCACTCTTGAGCTGCGTGGCAGGTGGAAAGGAAGTGGGAAAACTACATTAATCACTGACGGCAAGTAAGGCAAGGCTTTGGAATTTACGGAGTGACCCCCCCGCCCCATGCACACCCCCACACACATACACGTGCGTTCCATGTGAGCAGGCTGAAGCAGCAGGCTGTTTTTCTTATACCCACAAACTTGTTCTTTCAGTCAGCTCCTGGGTGGACAAGCTAACATAGGAGGAAGGGGTCAAGGACCCAAGTTAAGGAGGACTGAGCAGGGAACTGAGTCCTTGACTCTCCACTGTGTGGCTCTAATCATCTGTATTATTAGCAGCAAAAATCAGTTCATGTTTTTGGGCACTCAAGTCCCAGGTATCAAGCTAACTACTTTCTCACATACCCTCTCATTTAATCCCAGTAACTCTCCTGTAAGACAGGCATGAGCCCCATTTTATAGACGAGGGAACTGTGTGATGAGCTGGGATCTGATGTCCGAACTATTGGCATCCAGAGCCCATGTTGTTGGGAATCAGCCTCCTGATGGGGAATACGGGTGCCATGACCAGTTCAGAACCAGATGGAAATGATGTCCCCAAAGAGTGGAGCTGGAGAGGAAGCCTCCAGCTCAGCAAGAGGCCATGCTCAGGAAGGCAGGTGTTTCACTGGTCAGCTGTTTCTGTTTTGTGGAATCCGTGCATTATAAAAAATGCTCTATATAAAAATCAAGTGGGAAATTGAAGTTTACTCCAAGTGTGCTGATCTCTGAACAGAAACCGTGAAATCCAACTGTATGAACTCTCTAACTTGGAGCCGTACTGTCAGGTTGGTGGCCTGGAAGCTGTCGCGCTGAAACTGAGCTACCGGTAAGAAAGAGGCCATCTCCAGGGCCAGGCAGCATGCCTCTCCCCTGAGCACCAAATCCTTCCTTCTCTCTCTGTGGACAGTTATGCACACTTGTGCTCTATCAGCGGGTGTCCTGGCTCCCATGGAGCCTGTCATGCCTGTGTCACTGGTCATGGTGGCGCCCAGAAAGGAGGGGCCTTCCTGAGTCTGTGGAGGAAAGGGAGGCCCAGAGAGGCGAAATGGTTTCTGCTGATGAGATTATGAATTAATCCATGTTTTAAATGTGGATATGTTAATTTTCCTGAAACCCGACTCTGACCTTGTTACTCTGCTTTTGAGTGGTTGCCAAGTCCTTCTCCAATAATATTCACACCTTTCAGTGGCACCCAAGCCTCCCCTCCCCACTGCCATTCTAGCCTCCCTCTGCACCGGGCCTTCAGGGCCAACCTAAACAAAGACCCTTCAACTCCGGTCAGGCAGGTCACTGGATGCTCTGGATGCTGTTCCGCTCCCCAGCCATCCTTCCCATCATCTTTCTAATATGTGCCTGACCTTGCTGGATATGGGGACACATATGAATAAGACATGGTTCCCAAAAGCTCTCACTGTCTCACAGAAACGGCGGGTTCTGCAAAAATCCTACCATTCTTTACGGCCCAAATGGTATCTTCATGACGTCCGCTGAATCTGCTTCTCACCCAGAAACCGAGTGTCCCCCTGGAAGCATCCCCGGTCTGTGGCTGTGGGGGCCCTTACAGACATCACTGGTACAAAGTCCTGAGTAACCCACAGGTGGCACCCACGCTTCAGTCTTTGCCCTGTGCTCTCTGCCACCTACACACAGACTGGTCCATAGTAGGCTCTCAAGGAACACTTGTTGAATAATCACGTCAGAAATCTCTTACTGACTTCAAAAGGAGGATCCTGTCTTATTTCGCCTTTTCTGTGCCCCCCCCCACTTTGCTTTTCTTGCTGCTTGATGATTTCAGTAAAATATATCTTTAATTAGTTTTCTTCCACCTATCATTTTGTATATTGAGAAATATAGAGAAAAGTTGATGGATTTAGAAGGAAGTAACTGAAAACCAAACTTGCAGCAGACTGTGTTCCTGTAGAACAAAGGCAGACCCCTTCCCCAGCGCTTCTCCTGCACAGGCGTGGCCCCTCCTGAGGCCTCCTTCCTCTCCAGAGGGAGGGGTGTGTACACCCACCCCACCCCCAGAGGTTAGGGTAGGGTAGGAGGCTCTGGAGCGCTGGGGAATCCAGGTGCCCAGCCTACAGTGAGGGCATCACCATACTGAGTTGGCTTTTACCTAAGACATCTGAGAGTTGCCAGAAAATGATTGATTATGTTAGCACTGCTTTCAAGAAAGGCCACTTTGATGACAGAAGGAAAAGGACACCCTTGAGAGAACGTGTGCAGGCCCAGCGAAGCAAGTATATAGCTCAGCCTTGCTATGCATGCCTCCTGCCTCCCGGCTCCTGGGCCAGACCCCAGCTCCCCACATCAGAGGATGCTGGGCTCCTCCTGGGTAGGTCAGAGACTCTGGGGAAGGCAGGACTTTGTCGTGGACTCAGATCTTAGCAACTTCACTCACCTCTGGGGACACTGTGGTCCCAGGACGTCATGAAGACTTTGTTCTACCCCACCTCTCTTGGGGCTTGGAACTGAGGGTAGGGACGCATCTTTTGCTATGGGCTAAGGATTCAGAAATTGAACTCAGAGGGCACCCAGCCTCAAGGGGAGCACAGCCTGGTGAATGTGAATGTGTAAATCTGCTGGGACTTCCATAACAAGATTCACTGGGTGCCTTAAACAACAGAAAATCATTTTCTCACAGTTCTGGAGGCTGGCAAGTCCAAGATCAAGGTGACAATCCGTTCTGTTTCTGGCCAGGACGCTTCCTGGATTGCAGACAGCCACCCAGTCGTCTTCTCACCGTGTCCTCGCATGGCCTTTCCTTGGTGGGTTGTATGGGGGCGGGGGAAATGTTGCTCTGTGGGGTCTCTTAACCCTATCATAAGAGCCCCAGCCTCATGAACTCATCTAACCCTAATTACATCCCAAAGGCCCCATCTCCAAATACCATCACATTGGAGGTTAGAGTTTTAACATATGAATTTTGGGGAGACACAAACATCTTATCCACAATAGTGAATATTTACTGACTTGGGGTGTACATTCCAATCAGTTACCTCTCCCTTAATGAGGGTGGGATGGAGCAATGGCATTGGCCATGTAATCAACCAATGGGACTGTTTGTTGATGATGTCATTCTCTGAGAGCTTCTCCGTTGGACTAGGAATGAGGTTTAGGATGCCCTCCATGCCTCTGACATGGAGACTAGTTTTCTTTTCTTTTTTTCTTTCACCAAGATTTAGCTTCTGTGTGTGGGTGCTCAGTCATTCAGTCATATCTGACTCTTTGTGACCCTGTGGACGGCAACCCTCCAGGCTCCTCTGTCCACGGGATTTCCCAGGCAAGAATACTGGAGCGGGTTGCCATTTCCTTCTCCAGGGGATCTTCCCAACCAAGGGATCGAACATGCATCTCCTGCATTGACAGGCAGACTTTTTACCACTGAGCCACTGGGGAAGCCCATTGAGCTTCTGGACACACCCAAAGGAAAACCGATTTGAAACAGCACTTATAACTGGCATAGACTGGACCTGGGTGTGTGTTGTGGGGTGGGGTGTCTCTGTGTTGCCCTAAAACCTCCCTTAAGGACTGTTGACTTGGCTCCTTACTAAATTCTTGCTAAGCAGCCAGAACATAAACTTTGCGTTTTATCTCCATTTCGTCTCACCACTGCCTCTCACACCCAGACCTGATCACTTAGAGCGATATTAGAACCAGCACAGTATTTATCATAATTTCCTGGGAAAGTAGGGTTCTGATAAGTACAATGATAGCTAGTTATAGAGACTGAAGGCTCCAGGGAGCATTAATCATGGTGTCTGAGTGCATTTGTGGGAGCACATTGTAAACTAATTGGCATGTGCGGAGCCCCCTCTGTTATTACCTTTAATACACAATTTCACAAACAACTTCTTTTTTGTTGCTTTCACACCACTGCAGACACACTCAAAAGTATGTCTCAGCTTTAAAATGTTTAGCTATAAACCAAAATAGGAAAATAACAGAAATATTTCTGATGAGTGATAAATGTATCTGCCTAATAGATCCCTTAGGTCATAGAAGACATTCAATAGCTGTTTTTGACTAAATAGATGAATACATAAAAAGTAAGTATTTTTTTAATCTCAGCTTGATCTACTGCTAATTCATCTACTAACTTAGGGCAAGATATTGTCTTCTTCAAATATAAACTAACAATAGAAGGAGAGGAGAAGAAAACCACTTAGCTAAGAGATATGACATTACTACCCGCAGAGGAGTTCTCGGAAGAAAACTTCAGTACACCGAGGTACTTTTCCTTCAGTTCCTAGTGTGCTGAGATTGTTTATCATGAAAGAATGTTGAATTTTGTCAAACACTTTTTCTGCACCTGTGGAGACAATCAAGTGGTTTTTGTCCTTCGTTTTGTTGATGTGATATATCACATTAATTGATTTCTGTGTCTCGAGCCATCGTTCCTTTCAGTGTGCTTCTGGATTTGGTTTGCTAGTATTTTGCTGAGGATTTTTTGTGTCTGCATTCATAAGGGATATTGACGCGTTGTTTTCTTTTCTTGTGGTGTCTCTGTCTGGCTCTGACATCAGGGTAATCCTGGCCTTGTAAAATGAGTTTCAAACTGTTCTTTCTTCTTCAGTATTTTGGAAGTTTTTGAGAAGGAGTGGTTTTAATTATTTTTTAAAGTGTTCAATAGAACTCACCAGTAAAGTCATCTGGTTCTGGGCCTTCAATTAAATTTCTGTACTAGCCATACGTCTGGTCAGCCTTTCCATTTCTTCATGATTTAGTCTTGGTAAAATTTCACGTTTCTAAGAATCTGTCCATTCTTTTAGGGTATCCAGTGTGTTGGCATAGAACTGTTCACAGTTATATTTCTGTTGTTTCCTGTGTGATGTCTCTTCTTTCATTTCTAATGTTATTTATTTGAGTCTTCTCTTTTTTTTCTTAGTTAATCTGGCTAAAGTTTTATAAATATTTTAATCTTTTCAAAAAACCAACTCTTAGCTTTGTTGTTTTTTTGGTTTTGTTTGTTTCCTTTTCTAGTCTCTGTTATTTCCTTCTGCCAGCTGTGGCTCGTTTGTTCTTTTTTATATACATTTTTTCAAGTGTTATTTGGTTGTCTCTTTCCGGCGGTGCTGGGTCTCGGTTGCCGCCTGGACTCTCCTGTAGTTGCGGGGGCCGGGCCCCGCACGCAGTGTGGCGCTCAGTGGCTTCTCTTGCCGCGGCTCCGAGCACAGGCCCCGTACTTGTCACTTTGCTGCTGCGGAGTCGCTTCAGTCGTGTCTGACTCTGTGCGACCCCATAGACGGCAGCCCGCCAGGCTCCCCCGTCCCTGGGATTCTCCAGGCAAGAACACTGGAGTGGGCTGCCATTTTGTGACTTTACAGGATGAGTTACTCTGTGACATGTGGGATCTTCCTGGACCGGGGATCGAACCCGTGTCTCCTACATTGCCAGGCGGACTTTTTACCACTGAGTCACTAGAGAAGTCCTGTTCTTCTTCTTCTTCTTCTAGTTCCTTGAGGTTTAAAGCTAGATTTGAGATCTTCCTTCTTTTTAATGCAGGCATGAACATCCCTCTTAGTACTGCTTTCACTGGGTCTCATAAGTCTTGATATGTTGTCTTTTCATTCTTATTTGTCATGAGGTATTTCCTAATTTCCTTCTTTATTTCTTTTTGACCCAGTGGTTGTTCCAACATGTGGTTTTCCGCCCCCACATGTTCATGAATTGCCCAATTTGCTTTCTGCTTTGATTTCTAGCTTCATTTCATTGTTATCCAAAAGACACTTAATGTGATTTCAGTCTTCTTAAATTTGTTAAGACTTGTTTTGTGGCCTAGATGGCGTATCCCAGAGAAGGATCCACGTGTGCTTGAGAAGAATGTATATTCTGTTGCTGTTGGGTTAAATGTTCTATATATGTCTGCTAGATTTATTTGATCTAGAGTGTTATTCAAATAGTATGTTTCCTTACTGATCTTCTGTCTGGATGTTCTCTCCATTACTGAGAGTGAGGTATTGAGGCTTCCTACTATTATCACGGCTTCCCTGGCATCTCAGCTGGTAAAGAATCTACCTGCAATGCAGGAGACCCTCAGTCGATCCCTTGATTGGTAAGATCCCCTGGAGAAGGGAACAGCTACCCATTCCAGTTCTCTTGCCTGGAGAATTCCATGTACAGAGGAGCCCGTTGCTGTCTATTTCTCCCTTGTATTCTATATTACTTTATTTATATCTCTATTCCAGGAATTATCACTCTCTGTCTTGTATTCTAGCCAGCTGTGTTCATTCATTCAACAAATACTCGGAAGGACCAACGTGAGCTAGACACTGTTGTGAGTGCAGGGAATCCTTCACAGTACAATATATATAAGGTTTTCTGCCCTCAAGGAGTTTTCATTCAAGAAGGAGAGATTGAGAATAAATAATAAGTTTTACAAATATACAAACGATACAGTATGTTGAAAGGTGTTAAGTGCTATGCACTTAAAAAAAGGGAAATAATGCCAAGGATTATATGTGTGTGTGTGTGTGGTGAGAATAGGATGGGGGGAGTTGTTCGTTGTAGTGATCAGTAAGGTGGTTAGGGGAAGCTTTAGTGAAAGGTGACCTTCAAGCTAAGACCCAAAGGGAGCAAGGGAGTGAGCCAAGGAAGCCGAGGGGATACCTGGGAGACAGCCGCACAGACAGAGGGGCAACAGGAGTGAAGGCCTGAGGAGGGACATCCCCCTCACGCCGCATGCTCAGGCACTCGCAGCATCTGGTCCCTGGCCCTCTGCCCTGCACCCAGGACACCGTCACTGCCAGGCTTCACAGCCTCACTGTTTCCCACTAGACCTAATATGATGATATTCTCAGAGGCAGATCGATCCTTCTGTTGCGTCTTCATTATTCCAAGCTGTGTGACATATACTTTTTCTTCCCGTGACTCTTGCAATAGCTCCCCCTCTGATTCTCCAGTGCCTCTAGCCTTCACCCTCCTCTTCCCTCTTAGATGTTGAGAGCCCTTCAAGTGCTACCCTTGACCTTCTTCTTTACCACACTGTCTCCTTAAGTATTGTCTTTTCTTTTTATGGCTTGGCTATGATTTAAAATTACTTCTTGACCTCTGTCCTCTGAGTGCTAGGTTTGTCTATAGGTTTGTGGGTATCCTATAGGCCTTTCAAAACTGAAGTGCCAAAATGCAACAGCCCTGCCCCCAGATTCTGCAGCGCTTCCGATGTTTTCTGCTTTGATTATAGCCTCCATTTCCTCATTTGACCTGAGAACCTTGGAATTCCCTGTGGTTGCCTCCTCTCTTCCTCACCTTCTACTTCCAAACACTGGCCACTTCTTGTCTCTTTCTGCTCTCATTTCTATAATCCTTGATCTGGTGTGGGTGGGAACAATTGCTTACATGTTCTTATGGATTGGCTCACAGCCTCCAGTCTCTCCTCTTTGTAGCTTGGTCCACAAACTCTGGGAAGATTTGTTTATGCTCTGCTTACAATTTTGAACACATCTCAATGGCATTTTGCCAGTATCCCAGTAGATCAAGGCCTCTTTGAACACTGATGTTTGTCATATGATCTGCATTCCCTCCCAGCTTCTTTGAAGGACAAAGTGATCAGCATCACCATTGTTTTCTGGTTTACATCCAAGTTGATGTTAAGACATCGGTTGGCTCTCTCAAAAGATGGTTCATCCCCTAATGGCATCCCCATGGACCCCAGAAGAGACTTTTCACATAAATGACAGAATCCCAGCCATGCCTCAGTGCTTTAGTACAATCAATTTGATTCAGGTCAAGCATACACCGAGTAAAAACAGCCTGCTTTCTTTCCTTAGCCGAGTTACGAATTGGGAGCATTGATGATCCATTCTCTTTATTCCTGGAAGGCTGATATATAGAGAGAAAGAATCTAACATCAATAACTAGAGACACATTCAGGGATCTCTTATCTGATTGATCTTCCTCTCTTTTGCAGCCTAAAAAAGAGCACCGATGGGTCCCTTGTGAATAGTTGTCATTGGCCTCAGTCTCCCCATCACCTTTCATAACTGAGACCCCATGATCATCTCCATTTTGAAGGGGGAAACCAAGAGATGTATTCTATGCATCATCCTACTGAGACCCAGAAGGAAAAAACTATGGAGATGGTAAGATCATTAGGAGTTAGAATGCCAAGACTTGTCAGAAATTGACTCACTTATCATGAAGCTTTGCAATTCACCAAAGTTCAAAGAAATGAAGTCTGAAGCCAGTCCAAGCCCAGCTAGGTACTTCCAATTTCCTGGTTTCCCTGTCCTTTCCAGCAACATATGGGGAGTTTACCCTGGGTCTGAGGCCCTGTCCTAAGCATTGTGTGAAAACTTCAGGTTATTAGATGTGACAGAATGCTCCCCTGAATCCCTGGGCTGCAACTAGTTGGATAAAACTACTCTAAATCTAACTCCTAAATGAGATGACAGTCTTGCTGCCCTTACTGAGATTGAAACACACAGATTAGCTTGAAGCATCTCTAGAAAGGGGAGAATTATTGATCCTAAATTGGGCCTTTTTTGCATCTTAAAAAATCGGAGATAGCCCCTTTGAAAAACTCTTTCTAGATTTTTATCACCCACATCTATTGCTATTATTGCAACACAATGAAATGTTTCAGATGCCTCGAATTCCAGGAATCTGGTCTCTTGCCAGAGCTGCAGAGTGATATGAATAATTTCTGGGCTCTGATACTCGGGATGGATGTGTTTCTGAGATTTTTTTTTTTTTTTTTTGGCAGAAATATCACCAGAGTCTCTCTTTTAGAGAAGTCAGTGACTGCATGCTTTAAGGCAGGCTCCATGCCTCCTTTCAGGGTAAGCAACAGCAGAGCAGAGATTTCCACTCAAGGCAACTCTTTTCATTTTTCCAAGTCTCGTTGGAAGAAAAATATATCAACATCCAGGGGCAAAGATGTGTGAAAGATAAGCCAGTGGTACGTGACAGTTTATTTCCCCTGATTTTAATGTACTTAGAATAATGTAGCAAAGGTGAATCTTAGTCTGTAATCTTGGATGTGAAAGAAATATAACTCCCTTTGCTTTTCAGAACTCCAGCTCTATTTTGAGCACCCACACTATAGTATCAGTCACTGCAGGGGTTCCACCGACATGGTGCCTGAGTTTGGGGGTCCACCGGTGGGAAGCCTTCACCAAGGCCCCTTTGGGCCTGAGGCTGTCTCATACATAAGACTCTGCACTTGGCTGCAGGTGGCATGTCTACCTGGAGCTCCACACAGCCACTCCTCTCACATTGCTGGGGAAACACAGTTCCCTTTGGCAGCCCCCTGGATAGCTGGGCTGTGTACCTACTAGGACCCTCAGCCCTCCTTCCTCCCCCTTCCTTGTGGTTCTTCTGCTTTTCCTTTTGTTGTTCAGTTGCTAAGTTGTGTCCAAGTCTTTGCAACCCCATGGACTGCAGCACACTAGGCTTCCTTGTCCTTCACTATCTCCCAGAATTTGTTCAAACTTAGGTCCATTGAGTCGGTGATACTGTCCAACCGTCTCATCCTCTGCTTTCCCCTTCTCCTCCTGCCCTCAATCTTTCCCAGTACCTAGGTCTTTTCCAGTGAGTCAGCTCTTTGCATTAAGTGGCCAAAGTATTGGAGCTTCAGCTTCAGCATCAGTCCTCCCAATGAATTTGTTGTTGTTCAGTTGCTCAGTCATGTCCAACTCTTTGCAACCCCATAGAATGCAGCACACCAGGCTTCCCTGTCCTTCGTTATCTCCCAGAGCTTGCTCAAACTCATGTCCATCGAGTCAGTGATGCCATCCAACCATCTCATCCTCTGTCATCCCCTTCTCTTCTTGCCTTCAATCTTTCCCAGCATCAGGGTCTTTTCCAATGAGTAGGCTCTTTGCATCAGGTGGCCAAAGTATCGGAGCTTCAGTTTCAGCATCAGTCCTTCCAATGAATATTCAGGGTTGATTTCCTTTAGGATTGACTGGTTGGATCTCCTTGTTCTCCAAGGGACTCTCAAGAGTCTTCTCCAACACCACAGTTCAAATGCATCAATTCTTCAGCGCTCAGCCTTTGTGGTCCAACTCTCACATCCATACATGACTACTGGAAAAACTATAGCTTTAACCATGCGGACCTTTGTTGGCAAAGTAATGTCTCTGCTTTTTAATATGCTGTCTAGGTTTGTCATAGCTTTTCTTTCAAGGAGCAAACATCCTTTAATTTCATGGCTGCAGTCACCATCTGCAGTGATTTTGGAGCCCAAGAAAATAAAGTCTGTCACTGTTCCCAGTTTTTCCCTGTCTATGTTTTCCTTTCCCCCCAAGCTCAGGGAGGATCTCCTTCAGTTCTGGGAGAAATCCTCCTTCCTTTATGCTTCCACCTGCCAGGCCACTCTGCCCCCACCAGGACCCTCCTGCTTGCCCACCTGGCTCCAGGCCTTTGCGCACGTCACTGCTCTCTGAACACTGCAGGAACACCTGTACCTCAGGGCCTTTGCATTTGCTGTCATTACCCCCAGGAGTGACCTTCCCTTCAGAAATCCATGTGGCTCAATCCAGTGTCACCTGCTTCTCCAAGAGGCCTCTCTGACCATGAAAATACACTCTTCCACCCCAAGACTCAGATTTACTTAATGCCCTCACCCTGCCTTATTTACTTCCATAGCAATTAGCATCATCTGACATGTGATATATTTATTTGTCTATTTATTTCTTATTCCTCCTCATTAGAATATGAGCTCCACAATGGCAAGAGTGTTCTCTGTTATATCCCATCAGCATAAAACCACACTGGACACATGGTATTATAGTCAATAACTATTTGAGGAATAAAGGAATGAATGGCTTGGGGGTGCCTAGCCTGTTACAGACCCTGGGCGAGTTGCCAGCCTTCGTTCAGCTGGATGACAGAGCCAAGAGTGGGCGAGGAGCCACCCTGCATTTGTCTGGCTGGGTGACCGAGGCTCAGAAATCAAGGAGGCCAAGGGCAGTGGGGAGAGCGTATCTGGAGCCCTAGGACCAAGACGGGGAGCCCTGTGGCCTCCAGGTGAGGCCTCCGGATCTTGGCTGGGACTCGGAGGCCAAGCACACAAGGGTGAGTGAAGGCCACCCTGAGGGATGTGGGGACAGCATGCAGGCCAGACCCACTGCATCCAGCTAGAGCTTGACTGTCTTCTGGTCCGCATTCGTAGTGACAGTGTGGGAGATGATCGCTCAGAACTTTATAAAGGATGCTTTCTAAGTAAGCCCCTTCCACATATGTGTTGTCAGGCACTATTTGGGTGCTGTGGACACAGCAGGAGAAGAAGCAGATAAAAGGTCTGCTCTCAGGGAATTTCTGTCCTAGTGGAAGGAGACAGGCAATAAGCTCAGTAAGGAGCGTGTTAGGATGTGAGAGCAAAGGAGAAGAAATACAGCACAGAAGGAGCTAGAAGTTGTGCGGGGATGGGGGATAGGGCAGTGCTCACGGGCACCACTGGGAGGGACTTGAGGGAAGAGCAACAGTGAGGTACCGGGGTTACAGGCGAGGCTGGAGGCTGTGTGGTAGGGGTGGGGCCTGGGGTTTGCTGGGAGTTGAGCATGGCCAGCCTGGAGTGTATGAATGCATCAACAGCAAAGATCAGTGTAGCTTACTATAGGCCCGACACTGCTCTGAGCACTCATGACATGTTCGCGAGTAAAATAAGCAAGAACCCTTGCTCTAGTGGAGCCTGGCTTTCAGATAATAAACCATCAACATAATAGATGATTACATAGGGTGTTGGAAAGTGATAAGTGCTGAGAAAGAAGCACCGGGGAGGGCATCAGAAACTTGAGGTGGTCAAGGTGTGCGTGTTGGGGGGCGTCAGAGTCATCAGAACAAAGAAGTGAAGTCAGAGCTCCAGGTGTCGGATGCACTTGGCAGTGGCTCACGTGTAGGCAGTCGCTCACGTGTAGGCAGTCGGGGCTGAGTCCTGGGTGTTCAAACCTGGTGAGTAGCTTCAAGTGCATGCAGCGGCTGGAAAGATGAGGACCCAGAATTTCCACGGGAGGTCACTGCAGTTTTGTCCAAGGTGGACAAGCCAGATGGGAAGGCTATTCCCTGGTGGCTCAGAGGTTAAAGCGTCTACCTGCAATTCGGGAGACCTGGGTTCGATCCCTGGGTTGGGAAGATCCCCTGGAAAAGGAAATGGCAACCCACTCCAGTATTCTTGCCTGGAGAATCCCATGGACGGAGAGGCCTGGTGGGCTACAGTTCAGGGGGTCACAAAGAGTCGGACACGACGAGTGACTTAACTGACTTAAGGAAGAGAGAAACGGGGACAGCAGGATCAACGCCTCTTTCAAGTAACTTTAAAGGGAAGGAGAAAAATGGGGTGATAGTTGGTAGCGCAAGCGGACTGAGACAAGTGTTTTTTATCCTCTCCAACCAGAGTAATTAGAACCCTTTTTTGTGCTGATGGGAATGATCCAGAATACCAATGGTGCAGGAGACAGAGGGGAAAAATGCTGAGGAGCAGGCAGATTGGGTAGGCAAAAAGGGATGGGGTCCAGCACACACGTGAAGGGCTGACCCCAGGGAGGAGCCAGGGACGCAAAGGAAGCCTGAGTGGACGGGTCCATATGCAGGGAAGTGTGTGCGTGTGTGCTGGGGTCTGAAGGAGCCTGTTTTCGTTTGTTTGTTCATTTTTAATTTTTGGTTGTGCTGTATCTTCATTGCTGTGAGGGCTTTCCTCTAGTTGTGAGGATTACCCTGTGGTTGCAGTGCACAGGCTTCCCATTGTGGAGGCCTCCTCTTGTTGTGGAGAATGGGCTCGACAGGATGTGGGATTCAGAAGTTGGGGCACATGGGCTTAGTAGTTGTGGCTCCCAGGTTCTAGAGCACTCGCTCAATAGTTGCGGCGCACAGGCTTAGTTGCTCCGTGTCATGTGGGGTCTTCCTTGACCAAAGATCCAACCCGTGTCTCCTGCATTGGCAGGCGGAATCTTTACCACTGAGCCACAAGGGAATCCCCAGTGGAGCCTGTTTTAAGGGTTTCCATTTTCTTGATAACTCAGAAGCAAGATCTTCATCTGAGAATGGACATTGGGAAGAAGCATTGGAGATTTTCAGAGAAAAGAGGAAGTGTGAAGTGGGCTTGGAAAGTGGGAGATGAGAATGGCTGCCAGGAAGCACTGAAAACTTATTTGTGGTTTGTGGTCATGAATTTCAAGTCAGACCACTCAGCACAGTGGTGTGGTTTGTCGCCAGCCACATTTTCATGTGAGTGCATGCAGGGGGTGGGTGGAAAGTCAGTTTGAATCAGGGATGTACTTCTGCCAAGAAAGAACAGCAGCAACAAAGAGAGAGTTGGGGTATAAAGGAGGAAGTGGTTACAATTGACTGTGGAATTCAAGCCAGATATGAAGGAAAATGAGGCATGGAAGGGTCAAGGGCAGTGAAAATGTGTTAGGACCAATGGATTGTAAGTCCAAGAGTTAGAGCTGGAGTACAGTGCAGATAAACTGGAAAGACTGGAGTTTGAAATGGAGATTTTGCAGGGGCTCCAGGTATGACTGAGGACAAAATCAAAGGTACAACCATGGCTGTGAGTGGCTTAAACATGATCGAAGACAAGACGATTGAAATGGAGGGGAAGGAAATGAGACACCAGTAGACTGGATGGATTCTTTATGATTGATATTCAAATCCCAAGATTTATGTGCTGGGGAGAATGACAATGTGTGCAAGGAGTTGAATTTTATTTTATATTTTATATCTTCTATAGAAATAAAAGGTATAGAGAAAAATTAGGGGTCTAAACAAGTCTTTTTATAACTTAGTGGAGAGCCTCTGTTCTTTGTCTTTTTGAGAGACGTGCAGGATTTTTTTTTTGTAATTTATCCAACTGCCCAGCTGTTCTTATTATTTCCAACATTATACATGGGTTGAACTGGTTTTTCCTGGGTAAAGTTATGGCAGAACTTTGCAGGTGAATATGGCTTCGTAAGGGGCTCCCCAGGTGGCTCAGCAGGTAAAGAATCTGCCTGCAATACAGGAGACATAGGAAATGCAGGTTTGATCCTTGGGTCTGGAAGATCTGGAGGAGGGCGTGGCAACCCATTCCAGTATTCTTGCCTGGAGAATCCCGTGGACAGAGGAGCTGGCTGGCTGCAGTCCATGGGGTCGTGAAGAGTCAGATATAACTGAAGCAACTGAGGAAATACATAGGCACATGTCTTTGTAACAGGAGTATCTTGGTCGTGAGGAACTTGACTCTCTGCTATCTTTCTTGCTTTTTCTTTAAGGAAGAAATTGATTGGTAGATAATTGATTATTCCTAGAAATAACCTTAACAAGATATGTGTGAGATATATCTAGAGTGATAACAACCTTTCTGCATGCTTGCATGCTAAGTTGCTTCAGTTGTATCCAATTCTTTCTGACCCTGTGGACTGTAGCCCACCAAGCTCCTCTGTCCATGGGATTCTCCAGGCAAGAATACTGGAGTGAGTTGCCATGCCCTCCTTCAGGGGATCTTCCAGACCCAGGGAGTCTTTTATGTCTGATGCATTGGTAGGTGGGGTTTTGTTTTTTTTTTACCACTAGTACCACCAAAAGCCTTTCTTAAAAAATGTAAAAGAAAGACCAAATAAAAGGGAAGCAATTTTATTCCTGAATGGGAAATTTTAATATTGTGAAGATGTCACCTCTCCCCAAATTAAATGTCAATTTCTATGAAATTCCAATGAACATGTCTAAGAGATTGTTTTGAAGCTCAACAAGTTGATTCTGAAGTTCATCTGAAATAGTAAATATGTGAAAATAACCCCAAAAACATGTTGAAAATAAATAAGGAGGTAAGATTGGAACTACTGGATATCAAAGCAAGCTGTTAAGTTATAATAAATGAAAGAGCTAGTGCAAAGGAGAGACAAACAGATCGATGCCAGACATGTACATAGGGAAAGTGGTATCTGATAAAACAAGTGTTTCAAATCAGTGGGAGAACAGTCTAACAAATAATTGTTAGCTATTTATTAGGGGGGAAAATTAAGTCCTTAAATCACAGTATACATAAAAATAAATTCAAAATACAGATCTAAATATTTTTAAGTAGATACTAGAAGAAAATACAAGAGACCATCTTAATAAAATGAGGGTGAATAAAAGTCTTTTGCAAAAGCAGAACTCTAAAGACTGAAGTCCAGAAAAGATTAATGGACAGTTTTGGCAGCAAAACTTGAGGAATAGTCTGTGCAGTAAAAATATTAAAGTGTAAGAATTTTCAGGATAGGCAAAATGTACTTATTTGTATTTTTGTTTATTAATAACTACAATGTCCAAAAGAGGATTTGGGAACAGTCACAGCAATGAGTATAGAATAGAATAAAAAGTGTGCATGTGGATGAATGAAGGTGATGGAAAAATATATAGGGAGACAAAAAAATCAGTGAACAAAATACACCCCATAATACCCTAAACAATTTTTAGAAATGAATAACCTATTTTTCTTTGAGTTTCCTAAAAGCCAGAAAAAAGAAGGAAACAACATCCACTGGCCACTTGGCAGGGTCTATAAGATATCAATTAAGGTGTTTAAGACACATACAGACTTCTGATACTGACACAGGAAAGAAGTGTCTCTTGTAGGTTCCTTCTGTCTCTGGAAAAAAGAGTAATAAATTAATCTAATTCAAAGTGACAAATTATTTGTTAAATTTAATGTAGCCATGTATGGGGACAGATGGTTACTAGACTTATGGTGATCATTTCGTAATATATGCAAATGTCAAATCATTCTGTAGTACACCTGAAACTAACATAATATTGTATATCAGCTGTACTTCCAAAAAAATGTCATGTAGCCACATAATGTAGCCGCGTAATGTCAGACAAGCCTTCATTGCTATTTCCCAGATACTGGCAGGCCTCCACCTCACGTATCCACTCAGCCCCTTTACCTGTTTGACAAGAAATCCAGCCACACCAAGCATTTAGTGATTTTTGTCGATAATACTGAGATTTGAGGGGTCCCTGGGAAGGGTAACACACTCAGGGTCTTGCCACTTTGTTGCCCACTGTCCATGCTCCCTCCTCCTACTCTTTCTCAGCCCCATCATCCCCTCTGCCAGCCAACTCCACCCACGCTCACATCTTCATCAGCAACTGTTTTCTCTCCCTCTGGCCCTGGCACCAGCTGATGGGCACCGTACCCTTGAAGCCAGCCATTTACCCAAAGTGAGGCAGTGGAGCATTTCCCCATGAAACTCTGGCCACTCTCCTTCTTGGACACCAGGATTACGGAGCCATTGCGCCTTCTTCCCCACTCCCTCCAACCCCCATCCGATGGGGGAGATGCTGTCCATGTCAGGCAGGCCCCTGCCTCTCCTTCCAGGCTGGCCAGTGTGGTTTGGAGGTCTCCTGACCGAGAGGGTTCATCAGCCCAAGCACCTTCTTTCAGCTAGCTCTCAGCTCTGGCACTGGCTTTATAAATAAGTTTCTTATTTTAATTATGAGCCTACACAGTGGAATGAGATGATTAAATGAAGAGAAATCTGAAATCACTTCTGATCTGGGTGAAGTAAACAAGTGCCTGAGTCTTAAGACTGTTCTGCAAATAGAACATAAGCGTGACATGAAGGACAGTCTTCGGGTCCCCCTCCCCCGAGCTGCTGTTGTGCTCCATGTCTGAAGATGTTTCCTTTTTTCGTTCTTTGCTCTAGTTACGAGGATCCTGACAAGTGCCTGCTTCTCTATGGTGATGATCAGGTAGGTGTGGAGGGCATGAGGGGGCAGTCGTCACTGATTCAGGGGCCAGACGACCATGTGCTGTCCTTTCAGGGAGGAGCAAAGGGGAGGGAAGCGGGTGGGAGGATCTGTTTCTGGAAGGCGAGGCACAAGTAGAGGAAAGAGAAGAGGAAATGCAGCGTTACGGCAAATGCATAAAATTCTGACAAGTAACATGTCTGAGTGCCGGCCTCTGCCTGGTGCTGTGCTTGCGTCTTCAGTCCTCACACCACCACCATCTGGCGATGCTCTTACTGCCATCTGTGATAGCGGGGACACTGAGGCACAGAGCAGTCACGTGGTCTCTCCAGGTTATGTGCTGCTACGGGCCGACACAGCTGGGATTTGAACCCAAGCAGTCTAATCCCAGCCAGCATTTAACCGCTGTGCTTTACTGGCTTTCAAGTAAAACGAAAGGGATGTTCCAGGTAAATGTGTGAAGAAACAGGGCTGAGAAGGAAGGAATCACTCGGAAAGCTTTAAAGCCGGAGCACAGCGGGAAACACACGTCTGGTTTAATTCCCATTAGTCAAGGGAGGCTCCTGTTAATCAGGGCCAAGGGGAAGGATGCAGGAGGGAGGAAACCTTTCTCTGGATTTTGCTTCACAATTAGAAATAAGGCTTAAATGCAAATTCTGGTGGGAGAGGAGACCAAGTGATGTAAACACAACCGAGGTGGATGGTGTGATGTCCTAGAATCTTTTTGAAGAGCATGTTGGAACAGGACAAAGACGACCATCAGGAGGGTGCCAGATACTTGGATGGGCGATGGGACTGAGGAAGAAGGGAGAGGGACCCTGGCCAACTCTGAAATCCAGCTAGTTTCAATTTCAAACTTTGCCTATATGTGGCCTTTCTATTTTCCTTAGAGCCTTTGAAGGCAGATTTTTTAAAAAAAAAAACTGAGCACCCAGGAGAGGGCAGGTGGGTGATTCTTGAGTCCAGGGCCCTGCACGGTGGGAGCAGGGACTCTGCACTCCCAACTGCACGCCCCAACTCCAGGGGGCGCCATTCACACAGACTGCGGCATGCATGATCTGGATCCCTGGATATGCACTGCGGCAGCTTCCAAGGCCTGGAATTTACCCCAGCGGACACTGGCACAGGGATGGGATGGGAGAGGGAACCCCACCCCACCCACAACCCCACGATGCGTATCGGCACCCCGGTGGTCACCAGCCCCAGGCGATTGTTAAATGCAGCTCCCCGGCTCTGTCTGTCCACCGCGCTGCAGTCCTGGGTGCGGTCCAGCCGGGTGACTGGCAGCAGTCCAACAGAAGCCAGGAAGGCAAAGCCAGGGCCCCATCCAGGCAACACTGCCTGTTCATTATAATGCAAGTTCATTGGTGAAAATGCAAATGATCCATTTCACTTCATCCTCCTGACAGACTGTGCTGGTAGCAATAACGGGCTGCTCCTTGCACCTGTCATCACTGCGGCACTGCTCACTTTGTGTAAAAGGCCTGCCACACTTCAGGTGTATATATAGCAACCTTCATTAACGCTGCCTGGGGGAAACCCGATCATTCACTGCCCCCTAGTGGACCGGAAGTGAATGACCCCATAGACTGTTCCTTTGATTTAGGTTCCAAGCAAATCAGAGTTGCATTTTGTTTCAGGAATAGATTGCAGAGTGTGCTGCTTTAGTCCTTGTAGCTCGTGGTTATGGTTCTTAATTAACAGCACTTTAATAAGATAAAGTGTCAATCATGGGTGGCTCTTTGTGGAACTATGTTTGAATGTTTAAAAGTCTGTACATTTTTAAACAGTATTGAGCCTTCACTGGATGTTCATTAAAAAAAAAAACAACGAATTTTCTCTAGGCTGATAAAAAGCTTACAGTGAAGATATCATTAAGGAGCTCACCTTGCCATCTCACAAAATTATGAGTTGTGCCCAAGAGAGAAATTAGTTTATATATGAAGCAGATGCACCGACTCTGGCTGTTTTATCACTTAAGGTCCCCTAAGCACCCTTTGTCGGCTTTCAAGGTCTTCACATTCTGCCTACTTCTTGATGGGCAAGTATCCTTGGAATCAGGGACACAGTCAGCATAAAGGAAGCTACTGAGACAAAGACAAGGGAAACCTGGTTTATCATTGTCATACCACAAAGGCTGCCTTGATTAGTGACTGACTATTCTTGGGCTTCTTTCTTTGCTACATCTCGTCTAGGATCACGCACTTCAAGATCATTTAGAAATACTTGTCAGTGTTGCATTCAGCATACTAAGAAACATGGTTTTTTAAATTTTTTTCCTTGAAGCATAGTTGATGTTCTCTGCTGTGCCTATCTCTGCTTTACAGCAAAGTGACTCAGTTGTACACATATAGGCATTCTTATTTTTATATTCCTTTCCGTTATGGTTTCTCACAGGTATTGAATAGAGTTCCCTGTGGTATTCAGTAGGACCTTGTTGTTTATCCGTCCTATATATATTAATTTACATCTGCTAATCCCAAACTTCCAATCCTTCCCTCCCCTCCCCACCTCCCACTTGGCAACCACACAACTGTTCTCTATGTCTGTGAGTCTGAAGAAACTTGTTTCTTAAGGAGGTGAATAATCTACTTTTAGACCCTTTCTGAGCTATTTGAGTATTGTAAGGACTTGAACAGATTGGTGACTATCTTGAAGTTCAGTGAAATCATTTCTCTGAAATTTTGGCATATCTGCTACTAGAATATTATAGATACTAGAATAGCTCCCTTTCCATAACCTGGACTCTTGCCACAAAGACCTCCATTAATAAAGTCTAGGCCAGTCATGTCCAAAGCCATCTCTGCTATATACAGATTAGCTTTCCACCTGTGCATCTAGAGCAATGCTATCATGTGCCATCCTTGGGAGAACTGAAAGTAATAGTCCCTTGAATCATCTTCTGTGCTTATTGGTACAAATGAGGAAACTGGGCAGTTACCTGCGATGGTTACCTAAGAAGTGGTATCTGGGTGAGATTCGTATGGGGGTAGTGATAAATTCCCCCCTAGGACAGCCCTGTTCATTGAGCTCATTTATTTCGGACTGACTCTAGGGTAGGCATAGTCCTGATAACAGGAAATCTCTAAGAGAGAAAAGCGCTGGTAAGGAAGCTTTGGTGTGCAGACACAGAGCAGAACTCAAAATTTTCCCCGTCTGTGTAGATCAGAATCCACAGTAAGTGAAGTGCTTCGGAGTTCTTCCTAAGCAGACTGTAGTTTCCCTGAGAATGTCACAGGAAGAGCTGCTGGTGATTCATCAGGTTAAACTTTTCCTCCTTAGTCAGAAAAGAACAGCTATCCAGTGTGGAAGCCCAGAGGGTTCTGGGACCCAGAGGGAGGGGGTGAGGGGAAGCAGGCTTGTTTACTGACTGCTCAGTACGTTCCAACCATGAGACCTGAATGGCTACTGAAGAACATAGTGAAAGCCTCAACCGATGGAAACTTTCAATCCAATAATAAAAATCAAATAGGCTTGGGGTAGAACTTACCAGAGAGAAATAGGTCAGTAGAGCTGATTCCTGTAGGTCTTCACACCAGTCCAGTGAAGCTCTGTGGCTGCCTCTTTTATTAAAGCTGGGCAAGATGCCCATCAAGTGGTTCCATTTGATTTTGGCTGACCTAGTTTAAATCAGTCAGTCAACGTATCTTGTGGACCCAGAGGTCCCAGAACAAGGTGGTCATCTGGTCTACCCCCCAGTCTACTCAGCCAATATCTTTGATATATCATCTCTAAAGAGGTGCTTGAGCCACAACTGAATTAGGTGCTAGAGGCAGGGAGATGGGAAAACAGAGTGGGGTCGTAGGTGAAAGCTAAGAATATTCTTTCATTCACATTGGAAATTTGACAACCTAATTAGAAAATCCAAAGTAAAATACATGGGAAATGATTATGAAGTACTTTGGCCACCTGATAGAAAGAGTCAACTCATTGGTAAAGACCCTGATGGTGGGAAAGATTGAGGGCAGGAGGAAAAGGGGACAACAGAGGATGAGATTGTTGGATGGCATCACCGACTCAATGGACATGAACTAGGGCAAACTCCAGAAGACGGTGAGGGACAGAGAGGCCTGGCATGCTATGGTCCATGGGGTCACAAAGAGTCACATACGACTTGGTAACTGAACAACAATGAAAAAGAAGGCGAGTGGACCTCTACCAGTGTTTCTGCTCTCTGACCTTATCCTGGTGCTTCCTGCTATGATGGTCACCTGCCTCCGGGCATGTGGGAGGTGGGTGAAGCAGTTCAGCAGGCAGAAGTGCACGGCAAGAGCCCGCACCCCTGGCTGGCTGTCGTTCGGCCTGGAAGCTGGCTTTCCTCGGGGCTGCACACACGCCCTGATACCACATCTTCTCCAGCCGGCCTCTGGCCAAGCTGCCTCATTGGTGATACCAAGCAGGCTTTATGTACGAGTTTCAAAGCTGCTGTTGCTGCAGTAAGTGTGACCTGGCCTTTCATGTCTCAGTCTAGACAGATGCCGGATTGAATAAAGGCATCCTCCAAGCCCCGTGTCGCACTGGCCATCTGGAATGTAGCCGACCACTCATTTAGCAAATTGCTCTGTTTAAATGCAGCTGCTGTGTCTCAGCGTTTCTGCTCCTAACACAGATCGCATGATTCCTCTGCCTTCATCTGTCTAGCCGTTCCTCTCTCTCTGCCTGGGAACTTAAAGAGCCTGTTAATGTATGACAAGGCACTTGACCTGCAAGATTTCCAAGCCCAGGAGGAGCATTACTTGTTGTGCTGGGCCATCCTCTCCTCAAAAGCAAGGGCACCTTGCCTGTGCGCCTCGCCTTAATGAAAGCCACCTTTATTAAGAACCCTTTATTAAGCTCCACAGGGCCCAGCTACCCAACACTGTAAATATTACCCTTTAGAAATGCGTCCCCGAGGCCCGGTGCAGGCAGCTGGCCCAGGAGCAAGTCGGGAGGTGACCTCAGACCTCAGATCTCTGTGGACAGAAGGGTGTTGTTTGTCAGCCTGCTGCCTCTCCTTTTGGAAAGAGGGGTTACAATCATTAGCAGATAATGTCAACAAAGCCCCTGAGATGATCTGAATAAGAGTTGGAAGCCAAATGATTTCAGACTAGCAATGAGCACTGAGTGCTCAGGTTTGTTTTTTTTTTTATACCTTGATTTTTTTTTCCAAAGGAAAAATAAAAAGGGGGACCGCCGAAGCTAAGTGGCTTATTGTCAGTATGTCACTGGTCACTGTAGCCCAGTCTTTATTGTCATCTGCTATTTATCAAGCAAATAATCCTGGTGTGACCACTGCTTTCTTCAGCTGCTTAACTCGATTGGGGTCACAGTATCTTTAAGTCTAGAAGTCGCGAGCCAAAAGAAGTGAGTGTTTATTTAATAAATACCTGCTCCACCCTGAGCTAGGCTCACTGGAAAAGAAAAAAAAATTGTACAATAAATGATCTTTTCCATTGAATCCTTTGGGAGATGAAACAAATAGAGTATTTAGCACAGGACAGTTGAGAGGTATGTGGGCTTTGGGATCAGACTTCGTGGGTTCAAATCCCAGATGCAGTATTAGGCAAATTCACCTTCTGAACTTCAGTTTTCTCATGTGAAAAACTATAGGGGCGTTTATCTCTTGGGGTTATTTTTAGGGGAGAGTGAATCAATTTTGCACAGTGTAAAAATTCAACAAACCTTACTTATGGTAGTTAAAGTTTATACGTTATTGACTATGTATACTAGAGAAATTCAGAGGGAATAAAGAGCATTTTGGCCTGGGGGAAGTGAGGCAATCTTAATAGATTAAATATATTTAGGAAGGAAATATAAACTCTGGGTAGAGAGAGGGATCTAATGTGAGCAAATCATAGAGATAAGGGCAGCGTAAGCGGAGGGACAGCTGGTGGCCCAGAGGGAAGAGCTCCCATTTTGCGGTGTCGGGGTGGAAGTGTGGAAAGAATGAGGGGCCACATTGTTGGAGGATCTTGAAATTAAGTGAAAGGGTTTTTACCTAGTCTAACTGGTGGCAGGGAGCCTTCATGGTAATCTTAGCAGGAAAGTGGCAGAGAAACAGTCATGGGCTAGAAACACTCGCCTGGTGCCAGGAAATCAGGGGTTAGCTGGATGAGTCAGGACTGGGGAGACAGGGTCCAAGCTTTGTTTGGCCCAACAGACAAGGGTTAAGTGGAGGTGGCCCCAGGGTGGACGGGGTGGAATAATGCTGGTGCTCTCTTCCCCACAAGACAGACTTGATGGCTAGGTAAACACCAAGAGGGAGAGAGAGGGATGGAAATTGCAAGAAAACCATTTTGATGGAGCACGATTTCTGTGTTGGGCTTCCTCAGTCCTTCTCACTTTATCCAGTTCCCGGCATAGGTCCTCAGGGCACCAAGAGACTCACAGGCTCCAGGGACTACACAGCCTGACAGAAAAGGGGCAAAGGGGAGCTGTGTTCCAGCCGTCGGTGTGATTCTTACACGTGGAGAGCGTGACGTCCTGCACATTCAGGGTCGTGTGGGAAACTGTGATCCCAGCTCAGGGTTTGGGGTAGAGAGGCAGATGTGCACACCACTGGCTTAGGAGGACAGCTCGGCTGGGATGCTCCTGGAGCATGAGAGAGTGATAGAGGAAGGGCGTGGGGTAGTACTTTGGAAGAAAAGAGCAGAGGGCTAAGATCCCAACCTTAGGAACACAAGGAGCTGAGAGGGCCTAGTAATCAGCAGCAAACAGGGGAGGAGGGGTGTCCAGGAGGAAAGAGCTGCTTAGTAGCCACACATCCAGGGAGCTCAGGGAAGGCAAGAGACCGTGACAGTTCCATTCGATGTGTTAGGAAGGGAGCCTGTAGTGAGAAAAAGGTCCGCAGAGGAACAGGGAAGCAAGCCAGATTGCAGGACTCTGAGGAGGGAACGTAGAGGAAGACAGGGACACAGGAACTAGGAAGAGAGACGTGGAGAGAGGGCAAGAGGACACCGTGATTTCCTGAAATACAGTGAGTTTCTAAATCATACTATCACTGCAGGGGAAAGTGACAGAATCCAGTGACAGTAATGTAATTCTCATTAATAGATTATGTGCTAGAAAAATCTTACAGAAGACACATGACACAGAATTTTTGGTGTATGTCATACTAAGGTTAAAAAAAAGAGAGAGAAAAAACAGGATACTGGGATTCTTTTTGTATCCAGACTGAGAAAGAAAATGATGTTAGCTACTGTGAACTGCACAGACTGTGATCTAAGACCACAGCCTGACCAGACGCTGATCTCCCTGAGCTCAGAGGCCACATGAAATGCAATAAGTCCAGAATTGATGCCTCTCAGGATTTCTCTTACCCTGGGCATGCCATTCAAGCTCCTCCTGCCTCAGTCTTCTCATCTGTAAAATGGCAGTAATAGAATCGCCTGCCCTAGAGGATCATGTTGACTATTTAATGGATAAGGCATGCAAAGCAGCTAGGTAGAGAAGTGTGTGTGTGCACGCATGCTCAGTCATGTCTGACTCTTTGCTGCCCCATGGACTGTAGCCCACAGGCTCCTCTGTCCATGGGATTCTCCAGGTAAGAATACTGGAGTGGGTTGCCATTTCCTACCCCAGGGTATCTTCCCGACCCAAGGATCGAACCCGAGTCTCCTGAGTCTCCTACACTGGCAGGTGGGTTCTTTACCACTGAGCCAAGGAGCTATTTAGTCGTAGAACACCGGAACGCTATCAACAGACTACCAGTGTTGATTTCGTAAGAAAGACAGCAAGTTCTGCTGTTCTTCGTGCCCGGGTAGTGTTCCAGTGTTTTCCTCTGTGTCAGATGCTGCAGCCGGTGCAGGTCACTATGACAACCCGCCCCCCCCCAACAGTGACCAAGGTCCTCCAAGCACACTGTCAGGCGCAATAGGGAGGGAGCTCCCTGTGACCCCAGTCTGAGCATTTGGACAGGGGAGTCTTGTCCAAGCTCATGCCTCACTCAAGGTTACACAGCTCCACTTGCTGGATATGAAAGCCCATCTGTTTGGGGAGAAATAGAGATGCCTGAACACTATCCACTCCCTCTTAAGTGGAAAAAGATCACTTGTTGTTTCTGCTGAGAGAACCACAAGCTTTTAGTGTGGGGGAAATCAATGGAATGTGTTGGCTTTTTACTTCTGAAGGGAATTTATTTTTCTTCTCTTTTTTAAACTGTGTTGCAGGGATGTGTGAGCATTCTGCTTTTGGCTTCTGTCGGTGAACTATTAAGGTAAATATTGACGTTTAAGTCTAATTTCTAAATGAAGGGGAATAACACGTTTTTTTGACGCAAGGACATAATCTCTTTATGTAACTGTTGCCATGGGGTAAGAGAATAAACCCAGAAAAATGCTCCTAAGATAGCTTCGGGTTTGGCTTTGCTTTTTCTTCTCTCTAATTTTCTCTTTCCCACCCCCTGCTGTACTCATTGTTTACTCTTCCCTGACGTTCCCCTCTCGTGGATGCCACTATGGACCTCCGAAGTGGGGACATTTATTCATTCATTAAGAAATGTTTCCTGAGGATATATCAGATCATTCTGCTGGGTTCAGAGGGCAGAGCAGTGAAACCCGAACTAGTCATGGAAAAAAGTCAGGATGGACATTTTAACTAAATATAAAATCTTCAGAGAGGATGGCGCCTGCCACCCAGCAGGAGCTCAAGATCTGGCTTCAAGAGAGGAGAGTGGGGTGGTGAGACACACCATCCCAAGCTCTGTCCCCCCGGCTTGGCCATTGCCAGACCCCACGGCTGCCTCAGCGTCTTCATCCATAACCCAGATGGCACTGCCTGCACCCTCTTCTCAGAAGGGGTTCTGAGGTTTGAATGAGGTCATTCAGGAATATCCAGAAGGAGAGCAAGGAAAGTTAATCACCAGGCTGATCTGACTGAGGTCACACCTTAGGCTCCTCACAAGGAGGAGGCCACACCCCAGGTTCATCTCAGGGGGAAGGTCAGACCACACCCTTAATCACTCAAGGAAGATGTCACTCTAGATCAACTGTGCTACCACTGCTGGTGGCTGAGGACCTTGAGAAAGTACCTCCGTTCAGCCTGCCACAGTGACCCTGGGGACAGAGGGGCTTGGAGGTGAGAATAGTCCCGGTGGAACATTTAGAGGCCGTCACACTCTCAGGTGTGGTGAATCCAGACGCAGAGCAGGCACGCAGAGATCTGCAGAGGTCCCCAGACACCAGCAGGCCCTCCACCAACACTGTCCCACAGACAGACACTCTAGAGGACCCCTGACACATCCCCACAGCTCCCCCCAAACCTTCAGAGACACCTTCACGTTCACGCCATAGATGGTCTATAGATATCAGCAGTCTCACTCACATTTTGCCACACGTTTCCCGCTGTCACCACACAGAGGCTTCATAGACACCCACACATGTTCCACAAACACTCCAAAATATACCCCCAAACCCATGTCAACAGCCCTCCACAGGTCTCCCACACAGTCTCTAATTTCATCCCACAATCTCCCAAGTAGACACTCAGGAATTCCCTAGAAAGCCCCCTGCCCTCTACACTCGACAGGCCCAGCACAGTCACCTCCAATACCTCTCAGAGGCCAGACCACTCATGGCAGCCTGCCCAGACCCCCTGCTCATGGGCAGCCACACATCCAGCCGTGAAGCGCACGCACACACAGCTTTGTCCACACACACACAGGCACAGCCTAGACACACAAGGATGCCCACCCTCTCCCTGCACAGACACACTCTCGGGCTCACCTCACAGAAACACTCCCCCAGACCCATGAACGCGGAAGCTCACAGGCCCTGCAAACACAAAGACACAGAACCTCAGCTTCGTGTCTTCCGTTTGTCATTTCAAGCGGTCCTCCAGTTGTCATCTGAAAAAATCAATAACAGTTCTTTAAAAGTTAACAACTGAGAATATGGTGTGACCCTCTCTGGTGCTGGGGAAGGGGACAGAAATCCCCTGAAATGAGGTCAAATGGTGCCCATGAGAAAGCCAGCGAGGGGACACTTCCCGCTGTGTCCTTCAAGAGTGGCCAGCACCGCCCCCGGGCCCAGGTGTGACTTCTGGGACCTGCTGGTCCCTCTGTCCCCCAGGAGCCTCGTTCAGGAGACAGTCTGTCCTGACCCCTTTCTCACGGGAGACGTCGTCCTGCTCCCAGAGACAGCTTTCCTCCCACACAGCCCTTTAGCTGGTCTCTGCACAATACAAAAGCAGAAGAAAAAAGAGGTGATGCTCTAAAAAAATCCTCGAATTCTCTTAGAAAAATAGGCGCTTCCACAGAGGAGTAGATTGTGGTGGCTGCTAGCAGGAGGAGGGGAGAGACAAGGGGATCAAAAAGAAAACCAAGAGGACGGATAAAGGGATTAGGATGCAAGAAATAGCTCAGGCCAGCTGGTGGCCATCTGGGGGCTGTGGGGAAAGGGAAGAACAAAGTTGCTGAGTTTCCAGCAAGTGGGTGCAGTTTATCATGAGAGGAGGTTACTGCTTTGGGGAACAGGAAAGAAGCCAGAGCCATTTAAAAACAGTCGAGTGGTTTCCCTAAGGACTGGATTGCAGGACTTAAGTAAACTAGTGAAGGGCATCGTCATTCAGAGGAAAGTCAGGAGACGTCGGAGGCATGGTGCTATAGAGACCTTGTCTCTGGTTGTCGATGTGAAAATGGACAGTGGAAAATGGGAAAGAAACTTAGATGTACCTCAGATGAGACTTTTTTTTTAAACTTCAAATAAGATCCTAAGGATGGTCAATGACCGTAGGATAAGCCACAAATTATTGTAATCAATTATTTTCCTTTTAGTAAAAATTTTAGGTAAGTTGAATGTATTTTCTTAGAGGCTGTATATTGATGGGGCTTCCCAGATGGTGAAGAATTCGCCTGCCAATGTAGGAGACACAGGTTCCATCTCTGGGTCAGGAAGGTCCCCTAGAGAAGGAACTGGCAACCCACTCCAGTATTCTTGCCTGGGGAATCCCATGGTCAGAGGAGCCTGGCAGGCTACAGTCCATGGGGTTGCAAATACATGGGAAAGAAATAAATTATAAAATCAATATGTACTGGGCAATATAAAAAGACCAGTCCCACAGAGAACTGAAGGTAACCTCACTGTGTCTTTGTCATCCACCAAAAATTAGCATGTCTTCCCCTTCCTCCAGATCCAATGTTGGTACCACCTAACTCCCACATCCAAATAATTGGTCACCAAGTCCTGACAACTCTGTGCCCTTAATAACTCTAACGGGGACCCTGCTTTCTCTCCGCATGGTCACTGCCCCATTCAAATTATCATTGTCATCACAGCAAACCCCTAACTGGCCTCCTGAGCCCTAATATCACACCCCTGCACATCAACCTCCATATTTTCATAAGGTGGTTTTGTAAAAAAAATATATATATATAATTTCTATTCATTCTGGATTCGTTCTAGGTGCTAGGTATACAAAACAAAGACATCTGCCCATAGTTTAACAGGAGAAGAAAGACAATAAACATAACGTTTTATATGATACCTTGGAAAGTAATGAATGCTGTGGAAAAGAGGGAAAAAGAAGCAGCGTACAGAGGGTTGAGAGTACCAAGTGTGTGTGCGGTTTTAAGCAGGGTGGCCAGGATAGGCCTTATAGAGAGGTTGGTATTTACTCAAAGCAGGGGAGGGGGTGAGCCCCATGCATATCTGAAGGGAGAGCATTCCCTGCAGACACAAGAGCCAGAGAAGTGCCCCACGGGGGAATGACCTGGAAGGCTTAAGGAGGAGCACGGACCAGGGCACTGGAAGCAGAATGGATGCAGGGTGAGAGCAGAAGGCATGAGTGCAAAGAGCGAGGGGAGGTTGGCCACATGGGGCTTGGAGCAGGCGGGTCTGCTGCTGGGTTTTGAGCAGTGGGTGACCTACTCTGACTCCCATACTGAACAGTCACTCTAGTGATGATGGTGACAGACCAGGGGTAGCAGCAAAGCTTGTGAGAGCCCATGTTGTGTCTGTCTGCCTCAGAATCCTTCAGTGACTCACCTCAATTTCAGATAAAACTGAAACTCTTGTCTGTGAGCACTTCAGGATGGGGACCTCACTTCTTTTTCCAGATTTGTCCTTTCCTAGCACTTTCAGCCCCCAAGCCCTGCCATGTTCTGGTGGCCGATGGGCTTCTAACAAGCAACTCATCTTTCATGGAACCAGGCAGCTGTGTAGGTGGTTTTCCCTGCTTGAAGACAGTGCCCTTCTGGGCCTTCACTGAGCCTCTTCTCCTCGGGGGAGCTTTTCTCTCCTCTTGGAACCACACATCCCCAAATAGTCTATGTGTACTTCAATGATTGGGATTACAGCCCTGAGTCAGAATATTCTGTCCCCAATCTGTGTCTCTCACCAGACTGGGAACTTCTACAGGACTGAGAATAGAACTCTTATTTTTGAGTCCCTAGTAGACGTGGATGGATGGTTGAATGGATGTGTTGGAGGAGTGTGTAATTTCCTTGGTTCTGTCTTGTCACAACAAAAATTGGAAGCAACGGACGGACCAGCGTTACAGCCCTTGGACAGACCAGTGTTACAGCACCATGTTACAGCTCAGTTTTATTTAGAAAGTAAAGGAAAATACATCCTTGAGGTGTGAAGGAATGCAGACTCAAAAGACGCAAAGAGAAGAGAGGCCCTGGCCCAATTTTGGTTCCTCGTTTCATATGTATTTTTCTCCTCCCCCTGGGCCTGCCCTGTGTAAATTGGGCTAGCCAGGAGTGCTGTTTGTTTTACCTGAGGTCCTTACTCCGGTCCTTGGACCTTCCTTTGTCCTGTTTTTGCGGGTTTTTCCCTTCTTTGTCTTTTAACCACCGCCATTTTGGACTCTTTTTTCATATTCTAACTACCTAACAGATGGATGGGTGGATGGATGCTGGCTCTTTCATCAAGTCTTGAATTCTTGGGTTTTGTTTAAAATTAGTTAAGCAATAGAAATGCTTGAAAACTGACTGTAAGACATTAACTCGCTAACTTCTCCATGGAGGATATGGCTGAACTTGAGAGCGTATTTGCACATCAGCTACACATGGTGACTGATGATGAATGATGGCTGGAAAGTTGCATATAAGAACAGTTTTTATAAATTGCACCTAATTTGCCCATTGACCAATATAATTTCAGACATGCTTTACTTTCTTGTTATGCTGTTCAATTAGCAGTAGCTCATGCCGTAACTTTTAACTTCCTTATCTTTAACTCATCTTTCCCTGCCAGCCACTGTCAGATGCATCGTTCAGCTGAAAACGATTGATTTCTGTTAGCAAATACTGAGGAGAATCCGTTTAGAACGTGAGGGTCTTTCCGCAATACCTAAGTATCTCTCAGCGCCTCTTGTTTTCTGGTGTTGGCCCTGCCTAGTTTGGGTTGGGCTTTAGGGTCTCCGTTTTTATCTTGAGAAACGCTGGAAAATGCTGACTGTATGTGTTAGACCAGGAGTGGATTTCTTCCCCACCACCTGCTGTTCTAGGGAGGCCCAGGAAGCAGTTGGCAATGACTAGGGCCTGACTTCCCGTCACCTATGATCTTTTGCCGACAGAACTAGAAGACACAAACTTTCCCCCAGGTGCCACCTCTTCACCAAAACTCTCCCTCCGCAAAACACACAGTGGGCTACACTGGAAAATGAAACAAAAACGGAAGCACGTTTTCTCAGAGATATCTGGATATGAACATTACTAGAATAAGCACAATGTAATCAGAGTTTTTGGCCCTGCACTCCAGTACTCTTGCCTGGAAACTCCAATGGACGGAGGAGCCTGGTGGGCTGCAGTCCATGGGATCGCTGAGTCAGACACGACTGAGCGACTTCACTTTCACTTTTCACTTTCATGCATTGGAGAAGGAAATGGCAACCCACTCCAGTGTTCTTGCCTGGAGAATCCCAGCGATGGGGCAGCCTGGTGGGCTGCTGTCTATGGGGTCACACAGAGTCGGACACGACTGCGCGACAAAACTTCTCACTTTTCGACAACAACTTCCAGGAAAGGGGAGCCCCTGCCTCACAAGACAGCCCCTAAAGCTGTGGATTATTTCCAGGTATTAGAAAGCAGTCCCTTAGGTGACTCCAAATAGGCCTTCCACACATCCAGGAAGCAGAGTAGGCTGAATTCATGCACCTACTTTAATTCCCTCCTTAATAACACTGGTCTCAACCATAGAAAATGGATTTTTATGTGTCCTGAAGGCACAGTCCCACAAGGATGGAGTGAATGGGAGGAAACGGCAGCAACAAAATTTGCAAGTTGGAAAGCAGATAAAACAAATGGTAAGTGACTTAGGAAGTCCAAAAACACCAAATCCTTGAGATCAACTGTGGGAAAAACTGACAGTCAATTCATTTCATAAGACAGAACCCACATCCTCACCCCCCAGGCCCAAGAATTAGCAGCACTGCCTCCTAGATCTCTGACAGCCGTACTTTTCCCTTCTAGGCATGAAACAGCAATAAAATGCCATTATTATCTTTGGAGAGACAAGATGGAATCCATTAAATAAGAAGATGCCAGTACGGAGGAAAATCCAGAGGGGGAAAAAGAATTCTTGGAAATTAAAATTGTGATTTTAAATATTTAACTTAATAAAATGGTTGGAAGATAATATTTTCCCAGAAAGCAGAACAACAACAATAACAACAACAACAGAAAAAAGTGAAATAAAGAGAAAAGATTAACAAAAACTATATGACCAGTCTGGGAAGTACAATATTCAAATACTATGCACACAAAAAGAGAAAAGAGAGAGAAGAAAATAATCCAATAGTTTAAGAACATTTTCCAAAACATTGAGAGCAAAGAGAAGATTTTAGAAGTGTCCAGAGGAGACAAGTCAGCTCACCATGCAGAGGATCAGGACTCAGTAATGGATTTGAATTTCACCACAGCAGAACTGGGAGCTAGAAAGCAAAGCAGCAATTCCCTCAAAAATGGAAGGAAAATTGTCTCCAGTGTGGCATTCTATATCCTGGTAAACTATTACTGAAATTTGAGGGTAGAATAAAGTCATCTGCAAAGATGTAAAGTTTCAAAAAGTACTTCCCATATAGGTATCCTTCTCAGGAAACCAATGAAGGATTTTCTCTGTAAACTGAAGGGGAAAACTGCAGAGAAGACGACCTGGGATAGGAAAACAAGAGATGCGATGAAGCAGAATAGCAAATAGCATTCTCAGGATGATGGGGAAGGAAGGACCTGAAGGGCAGCAGAGTACATCACCCCAAATATGCCTTTTTGCCATAAGGATTATTTCAGGCTGATTATTTTTAAACAGCAGGCACAGGAGGAGCTCTGAAAGCCAAGTAGAAGTTACCTTTTTGTAAGAGCATTTTACATTTATAAGGGGAATCTCCATATGTAGGGGTGTCTTCCTGGAATGCTGCAGTCCATGAGGTTGCAAGAATCAGACAGGACTTGGTGACCAGACAACAACAACCTCTCTGTACCGAAGAGGCGGATGACCAAATCTCTAGAAAGTTGTATGAGTGGAGAAGATGACTTAAATCTGTCCAATGACCTTACCATTGTTTACTGTGTTTTGCCTGATAATCTCCCATAACTGGCTCCCTCACACACATCTTCTTTACCTTTAGCTGAAGATGGTATTTAAGGTGATGGCTTGGGCCATTTGGGGGAGCTATTCAGTTGTCCCGACTGTCTCCCATATATACGTGTTCTTTTCCTTGTTTGGTTTTCTCCTGCTATTCTGTCTTCTATTAGAGGGGAGGTCTCAGCCAAGAACCTTGAAGAATTTAAGAAAAATTACATTTCCTCCCCATCCGGACCTGAGATGGCAACTGTGTACCAGGCATAAGGGTGGCCAGGGCCCTTCAGAAGATGAAACCAATGGAATGAATATCTGATGGAGCCGAGTATCTTGAGAAAAGATAAAGATGTTTGGTAAATACGAATGCTAAGTGCTCAGAAGTCTAAGCAAATCAAAGTCCAGAGTCATAAGATAATATCCCAAACCGAAAAACCAAGAAGTACAGCAAGCACGCTATTTAGACACATGGAATAGATACCAAATAGTCACCTAAAAGAAAGAAGTGTGGAGGTTTTCAGGGATGGAAATGAAGAAAGTGGTCAGGCTTCTTAAACTTGCAGAACTATTTGATTCTTCAAACAACTGCATGTAGCTTTGTTGTTGAGTTGCTAAGTCATGTCTGACTCTTTTGCAACCCCATGGACTGTAGCCCCCCAGGCTCCTCTGTCCATGGGATTTTCCAGGCAAGGATACTGGAGCGGGTTGCCATTTCCTTCTCCAGGGAGTCTTCCTGACCCAGGGATCAAACCCTTGGCTCCTATTGCATCTCCTGCATTGCAGGCGGATTCTTTATCACTGAGTATACAACTTAAGTAAAAATAAAAATAATTTTTTAAAAGAAAAGAAAAATAAGCAAAACATAAAAACACAACTTCCCCCCAAAATCCACATTTTCAAATGTTTGAAAATGACTAGATTTTCCCTTCTCTTGGGTAAACTGTTCTAGTTTTCCCAACCATCCTTTATCTGACTTCATTCAAGATATCATGTCATCCTGGCCTCTCTTCTGGAGAAAGGCATCACACAGCCCACCAACACTTTACTCACTGGCATCTATCTTCCACTTTCAAGCCATGTGTTCCTCATCCTTTCTCTCTCTCTTTTTTAACATGTATTATTTACTTGGCTGTACCTGGTCTTAGTTGCCGCATGTGGGGTCTAGTTCCCTGACCAGGGATTGAACCTGGGCTCCCTGCATTGCAAACATGGTGTCTTAGCCACTGGACCATCAGGGAAGACACTCCTCATCCTTTCTTTATAAATTGAGGTTTAAATCTAAACCCAAGGCTTTCATTCTTGCTAAATTTCATTTCATTGATTTTCTTTTGCATCCTAATTCTATTTGGTTAAAATAATTTTAAATACTGATAATACCACCCAGTAGATTGGCGTTCTCTCTCTCTCAGCTTTGTATCATCAATAAATTTAACAGTATTTCTCTGAATTTATCCAAGTCTTAGAAAAGATCATTGAACCTGGTACAGTGAGAACAGGGTCCTCAGTCACTAAAACTTCCCCAGGGTGGCATTCACCTGACATTTACCTGGCACTTTGCTTTGAGTAGAGGTGTTTATTCATTTGCTCACAGATGTAACACAAAGACACTTTTGGGAGAGGAATGGAAAAGAAAAAGTACTGGTAATGATACCAGGAATTGTGCCTGCTAAAGAGTCACAGCAGGACAGTTCATAGTATCCCTCAGTTGCATTTGGATGAAAGGGAATGAATTTGTTGGAGCTTTGCCCTATAATGGATAGACAGCCACCCCCGACACACACACACAAGTACTGCTAGGAGTTGGAGTCCCACGTGTCATAAGCCTTCCACAGCCACGGAGCCAGGATGCCGTGCCCTTGTGAAGTGTGGAAAGGTGCCACACTTCACCACTTCTCAGGGGACCTGGATTGGGGGCAAGAGTCTTGAGGTTCCAGTTGCAATGACAGCCTCCTCCAGGCTTCTTTGGCAATTCATGCTGGTGCTTGGATAAGTGTTAGATTATTTTTTGACAAGCTCAAAGATAAAGTTCAAGGTGAACAATTGACTGATGACACAAATGTACTCAAAATCATAAAGGCAGCACCACGCAGAACTGATACTCTGATCTAACCAAACCAATTTCAAAGTAGATGAAAAACTGATAAAGCAAAGACTATCTAAGCCTCCCCTTGCAGATGCCTTTAAAAAGGAACAGCTTGTGTCATAAGTATCCCAGGATATCTATCTGCTTCATGCTTGGTGGAGGTTTTTTAAAAATACGTGATTCCTGTCTAAATTAAGAAAATATTAGTGGATAATTCTGAAACTATTAACAAAATGAAAAATAAATCACAATCAAGTCCTTGTTTGAAAACCTTTGTCCTCATCCGTTAATTCACGCACAGGAGACTGAATTCGTGTTTCCAAGCAGTAATTACTAAGAATTTAAAGATTTTTTCCGTAAAGTTTTATCTCTTGAGGTGTGAATGCATGTTTTAAGTCAGTTACCTTTGGTTACTGAGTACCATCACCATCTCCTTAATCTAAGTCTGTAAATTTGGCCGATTTTTCTCTTCTGACCTATTTTCTGTCATGGAAATTCCTCCCCAGAAATAAATGTATCCAGAGAAAGGTAACATTGATGATGAATGGTATTATGGAGCGGTTAATGGAAGTGGGTCAGAAAAGTTCTTATTTGAGGGAAATTTAAATGAGAGAAGATTAATTGACAGTAAAAGCGATTTGCAGGATTCTCAAGGTACCACAAAGAAACATTCAGGCTGAGGAGACTTATTATTCACTTTACTGTTGGAGAGCAGGCACTTCTTTTAACAATAGCAGACTTTGTTAACTGCTTCTCGAAAGCTGCTTTTTAAAGAGAGAAGTTCCATTAACCAGTGAGATCAGAGTTTGTTATAGAAGCCAAGTGACTCTGAACTGTAACATAAATCTTAGAAAGACAAAACGGGCAAAATGGAGATTATCGACTACTCAGGATTGGTTTCTGAAGTGCCTGTCCTCTGAAAGCAAACACAGATGGGTAATGGGTCTTGGGAGTTCTGAAGTGTGGGGATTGAAATGTACTCAATCTATAATTTTCTGACTCTTGGCTAAAGAGTGTAGGGGATAAGGGGGCTTGGATGGAAAGTTTGAGAAAACTCAGAAATAAAGAGCTTCATCAGGCAATGAGAGATGAAAAGATGTGTCCAAGACATGAAGAAGAAGTTCAGAATGAACCCCAACAGAAGTTCATTTGGAGAGGAGGTGAACGTTCATGTAGACTGCCCCTGAGCACTCTACAGGGTGAGGCAGTCCAGCAAGGATTATAGCCAAACCGAGAGGGAGTGCTCAGCCATCACCAGTTTAGAGGGTCTCCTGTTGTTTTGATAGGATCGCTATTTTGCAAGAGATTCCCCAAAAACAGCTTTTTAAATTTTTATTTATCTTTGGCTGCACTGGGTCTTTGTCGCTCCCCGCAGGTTTTCTCTGGTTGTGGAGCGTGGGGGCTACTCTTTGTTGCGGTACACAGGCTTCCCACTGCAGTGGCTTCTCTTGCTGGGAGCACAGGTTCTAGAGTGTGCAGGCTTCGACTCGCAGGCTCCAGAGCCCCAGCTCAGTAGTCAAGGCACAGGTCTTAGCTGCCCCTTGGCATGTGCAATCTTCCCAGACCAGGGATCGAACCGGTGTCCCTCCACTGGTAGGTGGATTTCTTTACCATGGGACCACCAGGGAAGTCCAAGGTATAGCTTTTGAGTGTACTCAAATTTTCAAGTTTAATACTTGGAAAATATTCAAAAGTAATGAGCAATTTAAATGAAAAAAGATACTGTCATACTAGCAATTAAAAAGTGCAGAGAGAACTTTACTATGACATAACCTATAATAATAATAAAACACTAGATGAAAAAAAAACAGTTTGGGGACTGCTTTGGGAAAGTCAATGCGCTTCTGTAATTGCTGGCAGTATGTATTAAAACATCTTGCCTACAGGTTTCAGTGATACATAGGTCACCATTCCAGGTTCCGTCTACTTTAACATTTTCAAGGTCATCTGAACAACACCTCTGAGCTCTAGATAGTTCCACAATACTGGGGCTTGTTAAATGGTGAGAACATCAATTGTAGACCGCAGTGCAGAGTTCTCCACTAAATATGCTTCAAGCTGCAATCCAGGCTACCTGGGCTTGAATCCTGTTGCTGCCACTTGCTAACTTTGGCAAATTATTGAATATCTTTCTGTGCCTCAGTTTCCCCCCTCTGAAGAAATAATAATAGAGCCTTGAAAAGGGAACAGTAACAGTGCCTATCTCATAAAGTTAAGGAGTAAATGAGTTGATATATATAAAGTGCTTAGAACACTGCTTGACCCATAATAAGAAGTTGATAAATGCTTGCTATTACAGAAACATAAAAACAACTAACAGGATAAAGGAGTTTTCTTTCTTTCACTAAAGAAATATCAGGATGTAGATGGTTGCTGCACTGGTTTAGCTTATCAATGGTGTGTCACGCACCTCCAGTGTCATTTCACCACCTTTAGTATGCTGGCTTTTCACCCTTCAGCCCATGGCCTCATGGCCTCAGAATGGCTGCCATAGCTCCAAATATCTCACATCTCAACTGTGTCTAAAATCAGAAAGAACAATACCATCCAGGGGAGAGGGAAAAGTGAGAAAGAAAGAGACTATCTCACATTATTTTCACACTTTATGAAGGAGCAAAATGTCTTCCCAGAGCGCCTCAGTTGATTTCACCAGATCTCATTGGCCAGAACTGAGTCCCAGCACATCCCTGAAATCAAGAGCTCTCCGTCTTGGCTCTTTTTTTTTTTCTTGGCTGCGCTGGGTCTCCGTTGCTGTGCAGGCTCTCTCTCGTTGCAGCTACTCTTTAGCTGCAGTGCATGGGCTTCTCACTGTGGTGGTTTCTCTTGTTGAGGAGCATGGTGTCTAGGGTACTTGGGCCTCATTAGTTGCTGTGCATGGGCTCAGTAGTTGTGGCCCATGGGCTTAGCTACTCCACAGCATATGCATCTTCCCAGACCAAGGATTGAACCATGTCTCCTGCTTTGGCAGGTGGGTTCTTTACCACTGAGCCACCAAGGAAGCCCTCTGCTGTGGTTTTGTTGGCAGAAAAAAGGGGAAAGAGTGTCTGTTAGGTAGACAACCATGGGTCCTCCACAGTTAATCATTCCTGTTATACCAGCTGCTTTGTTCCTGCTTTGGCTCCGGGAAGGATGTTGTGTCCCTCAGAGCATTCGTGTGAATTAACCAGTGATCACAGAGCTCTTGTAACATATGAGACCACTGATACCACCACTAAGTTCTTCCCACATATGATGGGAAGATGAGCAAGGCCCACTTCTTTTTGAGATGGACCTTGACCTCAGTATCTTCTTCTTAAAGGCTGTTCAAATCATGACTAAAACACACAGAGGTACCCAATTGAGTCCCTGCTCTCTACTGAGCCTCGTGGGGCTCCAAAGGAAGCATCTTGGCCTTTGGGTTGTACACACACCGATGAGAAAATAAGAGCAGTACACAGCAAGCATCAGTTCCATGCTCAACTCTCCTGGAGTCCAGAAAATGAAACAATCAAATGGTCTGGCATAGAGAGAGGTTCCCATGGAGGAGTTATTGAGGTCACAGTGAATGAGAAGAATTTATGAGCCAAGGAGAGGAGGGTCATTCCTGATCAGAAGGCTAGCCTACAAAAAAGCTCCTGGATGGAGTCAGGAGGACATGGGAGGGACATTCATTCTTTTTATATTTTTTATATTTTTTTATATTTGTACACACTTTGTTCAACAGTGTAAACTTTGTGTGGAGTATGATTCCCATTCTGCATATGAAGAAGCTGAGGCTCTAGGGTGGTCCATATGCTTGAAATCATAATAGCAGAATGAGGGGGAACATTCATTCCTATTCCTTTGAGATTTTTTGTTTTCTCCTTGGAATTTGGAAGAAGCCGCCTGAAGTTGAGAACATGCCAAACATTAACCTTAATAATGCTGTGACCTCTCCAAACGTAAACTATATCTGCTGGCAAGTGCAAGGGACAGGATTACTCAGGTAAAAAGAAGAAGCAAAAGTAACTTGCAGTGTGTCACGCTACGTCTTTCCGCAGGGGTGTCACACGAGCAATCAAACAATAGTATATGTATTCTTTAACAAGTCATCACTGGTCCTGAGGTAACTTTATTAACTTAGCTGAAAACAAAAACATATGTCACATGATATACCCAGAATGGCACAAAGAATGGTTTCTAGAAGTGAGTGAAAATGATCAGTTTGAACTTGCTTGCATGTTTGTTCTGGGAGTTTCCACCCAAGATACCCTCTGGGTCTGGAGACAGCAGGTTGTCCTCCTCCATCATGTAGGAGTGAGACTCATTCAAATGACTCGCGTCTGATGACCCACAATGTGACTATATACTTGAGAGTTGTTCCCCAAGATTTCTACTGGCTCTGAGAAGCGGTTAGTGTTTCCCAAGTGTGTAAAAAAGCAAGACTTTGTCGTTTATGTTAAGACAGCCCAGTCTAACCAAGAAAAATGAAGAATGTGTCCACACAAAACCTTGTTCCTGAACGAACGTTCACGGCAGCATTATTCACAGCAGTCCAAAAGTAGACACAATCCAAATGTCCATTAACTGGTGAACAGATGAACAAAATCTGGTATGTCCGTACAAGGAAATATTATTTGACAATAAGAGGAATGAAGTCGTGATACAAGCTGTAACATGAATGACTCTCAAACATTATGCCAAGTCACAAAAGATCCCAAATTATATGATTGCATTCATATGAAATGTCCAGGAAAGGAAAATCCGGGGGGACAAGAAAGCAGCTTAGTGGTTGCCTGCTGCTGCTAAGTCGCTTCAGTCTTGCCCAACTCTTTGCGACCCTATGGACTGTCGCCCACCGGACTCCTCTGTCCGTGAGATTCTCCAGACAAGAACAGGGATGAGGAAATAGTGGGAAAATAGGGAGTGACTGTTAATGTTAAGGGTATTTCTTTTTCTTTTTAAGTTTTTTTGCCTGGTCTTCATTGCTGCACACAGGCTTCCTCTAGTTGCTGCAAACGGGGCTACTCTTCATTGCGGTGCACAGCCTTCTCATTGCGGTGGCTTCTCTTGTTGCAGAGCACGGGCTCGAGGGTGTGGGCTTCCGTAGTTGTGGTGCACAGGCTTAGTTGCCCAGCAGGGGTCAAACCCAGGTGCCCTGCATTGGCAGGCAGATTGTTAGCCACTGGACCATCAGGGAAGTCCTGGCGTTGCTTTCTGAAGTGATGAAAATGTTTTAATATTGAAAATGGCGATGGTGCACAACTCTGAATATACTAACAAAACGTTAAATTGTACACCTTAAATTGAAAAGCAAAGAAAAAGCCCAGAAGCCAAACACAGAGTGGACAGGCAGAAGGGAGAGCAGTGGTCCTTCGGGATTGATGGGAATCCTCCACTGGGGGAGGATAAAGATCCCTCGTCTCTTTATAAACACATCAGGTTGAAACTAGGTAGTGAAGATGTTTAATAAAGAAGACTAATGCAAGAAAAGAAAGGTAGGGAATGTTATTGGGTGAATGGAAAAGAATCAAACATGTGCTAAGTGAAAAGGAAAATTAAAGGGGAAGAAAAATTGGACCTGGAAAAATCTTGTCTAAAAGATTAAACCAACAAAGTTCCAAACATAAAGAGAAGAAACCAGAATACCATCCTGCAGTAGAAAGGAAATGTGAATTAAGAAAGCTAGGTACAAAAAAAGAAAACAGTAATCTGACTGAGCAAGCACACGCAAAGTTGTAGTTAATTCAATGTGTTTCTCGAAAGCAGTTGGAACCAGGTTCTTTTTTCTTCAATTTGTTTGAGGTACAGTTTACCTGAGGGCTTCCCTGGTGGCTCAGTGGTACAGAACGTGCCTACAGTTCAGGGGGTCTGGGTTCGATCCCTGGATCAGGAAGATCCCCTGAAGAAGGGAATGGCTACCCACTCTAGTATTCTTGCCTGGAGAATTCCATGGACAGAGGAGCCTGGAGGGCTACAGTCCGTGGGATGGTAAAGAGTCGGACACAACTGAGTGACTAATACTTTGTCCTTACTAGGACTTCTGCAGGAGGAGAAGGTGGCCTGAGAGGTGAGGACCTCCTCAAATCCCTCCCAACCTGTTTCCTTGCCCCGCCCAAGAGTGGCCCTGACCTCCCCACCCCCAACCCCACCCACCGCCACCCGCATTCAGGGTCCTGCCTGAAACCTCTGCCTCCCCATTCCCAGAGCACCTGCCGCTGAGCCCAGCGCTTCATTTTCAAAGGCTGAGGAAAAGAGGTAAAGCGCCTGCCTGCAATGCGGGAGACCTGGGTGCGATTCCTGGGCCTGGAAGATCCCCTGGAGAAGGAAATGGCAATCCACTCCAGCGCTCTTGCCTGGAAAATCCCATGGACGGAGGCGCCTGATAGGCTACAGTCCATGGGGTCGCAGAGTAGGACACGACTGAGCGGCTTCACTTTCACTTCCACCTTTCGAGTACAGTGAAGGACACGCTGCTGTCTTATGAAACCCCCTCAGCTGTGCAGGGAGCATTCTGATTTTCTTGGAAATATCTAAACGAGGTAGGAGAAACTTGGGCACAGTCTATCACACAGGACACCCAGGAATTGCTTGTTCCTGTACTAGTCTTGAGTGAGTATAAAGGCAAGTGAGCCCCCTGGGAGGCTTGTCACCCACCACGCCTCCCACACTCAAATGTAGTTTTGTAAAGTCGCACCTGTCCTGTGAACAAGAGGCTCCTTTCTCCCTCTCAAAATGTGTGTTGAAAAAACACCTTAGATATTGTTATAGACTCTTACTTGACCTGGTGTGTGATCTTCAAATTAACATTTCTTTTTTTCCTTTCTAGCTGAACTACTACGATTCTATCAAAGCTGTCATTTCAAGCTCCAACCACGAGCCCACTGCTCTAGTCATAGGTACTGCTTGCCGTTCTCTTAAGTTTGCCATGTTCCCTTTCTGTGTGTCAGACCCTTGACTGTCTCCCACCTTTAGAATTTCTACATTGCAGCAGGCATCCCACACTTGGATGATAACTCCCGGCGCAGCTCAAAATGGGACATCCTCCCACTGCTGAGTTTTATAAGCCTCACTCTCGGCTGCCGGGGAGGCAGAGGGAGGGTGGGCAGGCCTATCCCAGCCTTCGCTCACACCCAGAGCTCGATCCATATTTGTATTTGTTGGGTTGAAATAAAAGTAAAATCCACTTCAGGCAATCTCAGGCCATACCATCTGAGCAGCCCTAAGGTGCTACATGATACTAAATATATGGTGGTGTCGACATAAAACAGTGGTCTTGGGGGCATTTGTATGAAGTAGGATTTGGAATATTTTAAGAATTCAAAAGGCATGCTTGATGTAACAACTGTCAGCAATGGCAAGAGGAAGACCCAGAACTTGAAGGCCTTTGGATTGTTCTGGAAGCTGGCCTTTGCTCAAGTGAATTCAGAGAAAGGAGAACCCCAGGCCCTATCCACCCGTCCCTCTTCCAGGCCCAGATGCTCAGCAGTCTGGGTGGGGACTTGACCAGACTGATCTGGGGTCTTTGGAGTAGGAATCTGACGAGCCTTCATGTGGGAGTCATTTTGTCTGGGCCAACCAGAGGATGTATGTCCTGGTGCTGGATGAACTCCAGGAGATCGGCTGACTTAGGCTTGACCCGGGAGCCAGTCTCTTCACATGGGCCATTCCCAGGAGACCAGCTCATGGTCTGAAGTAGATGCAGCCTCTGACTGGTCCTGGGGCCTTCTAACTAGAACACTTACTGCCGGGCCCCGCACTAAGCTCCTTCCATGCATTCTTTTATTTAATCTCCGCCATGTGCTCGCTGCTCAGTGCTCAGACGCTCAGTGATGTCCGACTTTTTTCAACCCCATGGGCTACAGACTGCCAGGCTCCTCTGCCCAAGGGATCCTCCTGGCAAGAATATTGGAGTGGTGTGCCGTTTCCTCCTCCAGGGGCTCTTCCTGACCAGGGATCGAACCCAAGTTTCTTACATCTCCTGCATCGGCAGGCAGATTCTTTATCATAACCTTGTGAGTAGATCCCACTACAACTTCATCTCACAGGTGAGTAAACTAAAGCACAGAATAAGCAACTTGTCCTCAGGTATTGTTCAGGGATTTTTCTTTTTTTGTCTGCCCTTGAAAAGAGCTGCAGGGCACTTGTGTACATGTCAAGTCCAAGAGGTATCCTTTAATCACAACCGTATATTTTTTTACTTAATTTTTTGTTTTTTTTTTTCTATTTTATTCTATTTAAAATAATTTTTCCTAATAACTTGGCACTTGAAAATCATCTTAATTCTTCACGCTTACTTTGTTAAACTTCATTCTTATTTCGTGAAGCTCTTGAAAGCATGTTGAAAAGCCTTGTCCACTAATTCAGTGTCCCTGTCATCATATTTAATTTGTCAAGGTGATACTGGTGATGACTCCTTACATGTGTTTGGTACTTACTAACTTATAAAGAATTTTCACATTTATTTCTAAGTCTTGGCTGCCCTTAGGGATCTTCTGGGGTACTTCATCAAATCTGATTATTACCTGGGTCTTGCCCTCAGAGATTCTGACTTAACTGGCCCAGGGTGAAGCCTGGGCACTGGGGCTTTTGTGGCAGGGGTGGGCTATGCTGATCTCAGTTGCAACATGCAGCCTTCTCCAGTTGCAATAGGCAGGCTTTAGTTGCCCTGAGGCATGTGGGATCTTAGTTTCACAACCAGGGATCAAACCCACATCCCCTGCATTGGAAGTGAAGTGAAAGTCACTCAGTCGTGTCCTACTCTTTGTGACCCCGTGGACTGTATAGTTCTGAATTCTCCAGGCCAGAATACTGGAGTGCGTAGCCATTCCCTTCTCCCGGGGATCTTCCCAATCCAGGGATCGAACCCTGGTCTCCCGCATTGCAGGTGGATTCTTTACCAGCTGAGCCACAAGGGAAGCCCAAGAATACTGGAGTGTGTGGCCTATCCCTTCTCTAGAGGATCTGCCCAACCCAGGATTTGAACTGAGGTCCCCTGCATTGCAGGCAGATTCTTTACCAACTGAGCTATCAGGGAAGTGTTGGAAGGTGGATTCTTAACCACCTGACTACCAGGAAGTTCCTGGACATTGGGACTTCTAAAAGTTCTCCCAGTGATTCTAATATGTGGCCAAGATTAAAAGCACTCTCCAAAGACTGTGGCTGAGGCACCAGTATTTTTTAGATACTTCTCAGTGACTTTAATTTGCAGCCAAGGTTAAGAACCACTCACATGTATTTATTACTTGATCTTCACAGTAGGAGGTGAGGATACCTGTGTGCACTCCCATTTTACAAATGAGGATACATAAGTTTAGAGAAGTTTGCCTATCAGGTCACTTAGCTGGAAGGGGTGGAATTGTGCCTCTTCTTCAGTTTTCCTGACCCCAGTGCCAGAATTCCACCTTTCATTCCCTAGACTTGGACTGGTAAGGGCCTGTCCCTCAGGTCCTGGGACTTGTTTGGGGACAGCCTCATTTCAAAAGGACAGGGAAGCCTGGCGTGCTGCAGTTCATGGGGTTGCAAAGAGTAGGACAAAACTGACTGAGTGACTGAACAAAAACAACGGCATTTCCAAAGGAGATTGTGACCCTGGAGCAAAATAAATCTCTGAATCCTCATCATTCACCGCAGGACGGTGAGAAAGTGTTAGCTGGCAGAGGCTGCCTTTGATCTCTGTGATCTCTGGGTGGGGTCCCCGTACACCTGGGCAGCCGGAGCAGCATTTCTACATGAGATCGTCTTTCATTTGCTGCAATGATCTTCACCTTTCCCTCTTGACTGACTCTCTCTTCCTCCTAGGTCCATCCCTGGCCCCACTCCTGGGTTTTAAGGGCCTGATTTCACCAAGCAATGCATTTGTAACGAATAAAATATTAACACCATCTTCAGCAACTCAGAAGTCAGCCACCCACGTCATGATGAGTCTTTCTTTTATGAAGCCTTTCAGCTGAGCTGTGCCTGAGCATTTCTGAGCTTTGCAAAAACTGAGATCTTAGGGTTTTGGTTTTTTTTTTTTTCCCCTCCTTTCCTGTAGAATCTTGTCCCAGTGGCCACTGAACATCTTGGAGAATCAGTAATGAGTCATGTCTGATGTCTCCACCGCCTGTGAAACACCTTCTTGCTTCTTCTTGATAGGAATCTGACAGGAACTCCATCCACCTCTGATTCACAGCCTTGGAACTCATATTATCTTTCAAGGAAAGCTCCCTTTATCAATTTCTGATTCACTGACATTTAAATCACCAAAGTGTTAGCAAGAGATGTGCTATAAGAAGTTTCTTGGGAATTTTCATTAGACTTTCTGGGAACTAGGAAATTATGACTTTCTAGAACAGTAATGGATATGAATCTTAAAAAACTGCAAGTCAGCCTTCAGAAACTGCTCAGAATTCAGTGTTTGAATGGCAGAACAAAATTCAGTGAAAGAAGGAGGGTCTCTGGGTTCCAGCCCCAGCTCTGCCACTCACAGAGCTGTGACCTCAGGCCCTGGTTCCCTCTCCAGTGCAACAAGGAAGTTGGACACGAGGGTCTGTCCAGCTCAGGTCTGAAGATCCTCATTCTCCTGTGAGACCCCTGTCCATCCCCTCCTCCTCCTCATGTCATGGAAAGCAGGGGCCACTGCAGTTGCTGACAGCTCTGAACCAGCGTGAAGTGTCTCTAGAGACCTAGATAACGCTCATGCAGAAAGAATTACTTCACCTCGATCCCGTCCACATTGTCAGAGTTTCTGTGTGTGTTGGGCGTCTATGATGTGCCTGGGATGGGCCTAGGATGAGAATGCGGGTGAACCTTTGGAGCAAAACTCCTGGGAAGAGTTGTTTCTACTTGCCCTCTCTTTTTCCTGTCCTTCCAGTATTTCTAAAACCCACTCCAGCCTGGCTTTGTCCCTGCCATGCCACCAAAAGCACCTTTGTAAGGGCCACCAATGCCCCTCTTATTGCTGAGTCAGTGACCTGTCCTCATCCCACTTATTCTCTTTAACACTTGAAGCTGCAGGGTCACTCAGCTTCCTTCCTGTATGCCTTTAAAAAGTATATTTATTTATTTACTTGGCTGCACCGGCTCTTAGTTGCAAGCATGTGGGATTAGTTCCCTGACCGGGGATTGAACCCAGGCCCTCTGCATTGGGAGTGTGGAGTCTTAGCCACTGTACCACCAGGGAAATCCCCTGGTGTTTTGGCTTGAGAGATCCAGCCTCTCTTGATTTCCCTTCCCTCTAGCTCTTTGCTGGATGACGTCTCTGACTCCCTTACTTGCTCCCTCCATGATGTAGCGTCCAGGACCTAGCGTTGGAGGCCCCAGAATTCAATCCTCAGTCCTTTTCTCTTTCACATCTGCATCACTCTCTTGCTGATGTTATCAAATCCCAAATGCACATCCCCCTGAATTTCAGTCTGGTATTTCCCACTGCCTTGGACCTATGTCTAAAGGATCTCTCCAACTAGGGTATCTCACAGACACCAAGTTAAGCCCAAACCTGAATCTAGATCATCTCCCTCAGGCCATCCAGCTTATCTCAGTTGGCTCTAAGCTCATGCTTCCAGTTGCTCTGGCCAGAATCTAGTAGTCACGCTTGACTCCTCTCTCTCTCACAACCCATTCTGACCTGTTGATCCCACCTTCAGTATATACTCGGCATTTGGCCGCTTGTCCCCAGCCCAACTACTACCATCTCGTGAAAGTCACTGACTTCTCTTCCCTGGGCCACTGTTTCCATCCTGCCCCTGCAGTCTCCACGCATCAGCCAGAGATATCCTGTAAAATGAGAAGTCTGAGCTGTGCAAATCCTGCAGCGGGCGCCCGACTCACTCAGTAAAAGCCAGGTCCTCCAGAGCCCTGGGTGTCAGCCCAACCCTTACATCTCTGGCTCGGCCTCCTACTTCCTTCCCTCAGCCTCTCTGTGCTCGTCATACAACCTCCCTGAACATATTTAGGATCTTTTCACTGCTTCTTCTCTGTGCCTAGAAAATTCCCCCTCAAATGCCTGCATTGCTCACTCCCTCAGCTCTTCTAGGTCTTTGCTCAGCCTTCTCAGTGAGGCCATCTTGTCCCCATTATATTATAATGGAACAGCCCAGTCACTGCCCTCAGCATTCCCTATTTTTCTTACCTTGTTCTGCCCTTGATTAATTCCATGCATTTAATCACCTCCTAATATACTATATGATTTATCTATTATGTTTGTTGCTTGAGGTCTGTCTTCATCAGAAGACAAGAGCCTTGAAGGCAGGAGTTTTGTCTGTGTTATTCATTGTTTTGTCCAAACACTTAGAATAGCACATGGCACATAAGTATGTGCTCAATAAATATGTATCTAATGGATTTCTTTGTGAAGTCAGAGTACATAACAAATCCATCTCTCTCCCAAAGCAGTGCTCAAGGCCTCACGCACCAGGAAAGCTAAGATTCAGTAGTGACGAGCTTGTCAAGTGTTTCCTCCTGCGCTCTCTGCCCCCTCTCCCCACCCTCCCATCCCCAACACACCCCCACAGTGTCCTACACCTGTGTCACTGCCCACACACTCCCACACACACTCACACACTCTTCCACTGTGCTACAGGGCTCGCCCCACCCCACCCCTAAATGGTCCCATGAGACAGTAACCCCATCAGGAAGAAAGTAGATGGTTCACACCATCCCACAGTCCCCTTCAAATCAATTCTAGCTTCTATTTCTGGTCTGTCCCCTTCCGTAGCCCCTAAGGGACTGCCCTTGACATACTCCTGAACTTCAAAACTCAGCTTCAGGTCAGCCAGCTGTCCCCAGACAGGATCGCCTCCAGCAAGAGGGAAAAACCTTAGCAGAAGAGACCAACACGGCACAGAGGCTCTGCGTGAGGCACAGGAAGTGCTTTCAAGAGCGTTTGCTCCCTTGCAGTGAAGGAAGGCAGGAATTGCTTGCTTGTTTTCATTATTCATGAACATGAAAAGGGACACGTCTTGGACAAGGCCATAGACAGACCAGGCCAGGCTCCGAACGCAAACCTGAGCAGTGTTAGGTTCCACCTAGTGACGGCCGATCTGTGGGCTCCTGCCACACTGAAGAAACAGATGAAGTGAAGGGAATGAAGTACAGGGAGGGATAAGCAGGAGAGGCCACCTCAGAACAGGAAGAATAAGGATCTGAGCTTTGCAGAGGACGCACTCACCTCAGTGCTGACCCCCTGGGATGCTCTAAGCCTATGACTGTGAAAGTGGCCTGTGGGTCAGCCCTGATACTAGCAACTGCAGGACAGCCAGAATTCACCAGGACCCCAGCGCCTGAAGACTTAGCTGCCATTTAGTGTGCTGAGATCTGAGCCCTCCTCGAATCCGCTCTCAGTTTCCATGGTGACTGCTTAAACTTTTCATCATCCTTCTTTCAGACCTTGGGGGAGAGCAATGCTCTCTGGTTTCCATGACAACCACTTAAACATGTATCTCTTTCTGGCTTGGTTGGAAAAGAACCGCTAGAGATCATGCAAATGAACTGGCTGCTCTCCCTTCGCTTAAAAAAATTAAAAATAAAGTGACACACCTGCTTAGATGTTTCAGATCTCTGCTCACAACAAGAGGGGTGAAAGTGTTGAACCGGTGCTGGTGGAGGGTTTGCTGCATTGCTTTGACATTTCAAGTGCTCAGATAACGCAGGTTCATGCTGTCATCTGAACTAATTATGTACACTCAGCACTTGTCCTCCCCTCCCCTCTGCCTGGCAGATGAAAGAGCTGCAAGTTCAAGGCTGTTTACCTTTCCTGCTGCATGCTACACCAGAAAAGGAAGGATGGGGCCAGAGGGACCACCTGACCCAGCCCTTGGCCACTGCAGGGAGGAGCCATGGAAGGCAGGGTCTTCAGCTCAACTCACTGTCCATAAACCAGCCAGGGATAACTCTGGACTCGGGTTATATAGCCTCAACTAATGGGGATGTCAGAGACCCCGGTTCAGAAATGACTCTGTTTCCCTGTTGGAATTCAGGGAACGGAGAACAGCCACGGGACTCTGAAGCAGAGAAGCCTTGAAGTGGAAAGAGGAGGGATCCCTTCCCTCAACTGTGACACCTGCCCGTCCTCTCTTGCACAACACGCCCTAGCCCAGAGGCCCTGAGAAACAGCCACAGACAGAGCTAAAGCATGTTTTAAAACTGGTCACCAACATGTAAAGTTCTGGCAATATCCAGTGAAAAATGGAGATTTCCCACTTCTATGGGAAAATGGGCAGGGCTGCCTCACGAGGGTCCTCTGAGCTGCAATAGCACCACGCCCGGGAGGTGGAAGCCTCCAGTCGCCTTGAGGGAACTTTTCTGAGTAGCGTGCTGTTCTCCCTGAATCCTGGAAGAAAGCTGAGTTGTAATTCATGCTAGCAGGCACAAGACCCAGACCAAACCGATAATCCTTCAGCCAGTTGCTGAAGCCATAGATGATGAAAGAGGATTCTTACCTGGGGGTAGAGGGGTCGGGAGGGGGTTGGGGAGGGAGGTGAAGACAGTTGTTCTCCACCTTCGTTCCCCAAGGTCCTTCAGCTCCTTGGACGAGGCGGAGGTCGAGGAGGAGGTCAGGCAGGTGGACGGGAGAAGCCCTGGTGAGTGTATTTCGGATTTCCTTCATGATCATCTTCTGGTGAGACTATTAGGACCCTCTTGGGTCCTAAGACCCTTTAATCAATAGGAATTGATAAGAAGCCAGATGAGGGATACAGGCAAGGCTTTACTGGAATTTGTGCTACAGCAGAAGGAAGCAAAAACAAGTCACAGGTGCCTTGCTCGCTCCCCACGAGGGGGCAAGCTGGTTCCTTAAACATGGTGAGGGTGGGGACGGATGGGCAGGCCGGGCAGGAAGGGTGCCTTAGGTGGCCTGTACCCTACTTTTGCTCTCCCCACCTCAGAAACGGTGGTTGGTTTGTGGCCTTTTTGTATCTTATAGTTCATAATTGCCCCGATTGGGCTTTCATGTAGTTATTTTGGGCTTTCCTGGTGGCTCAGTGGTAAAAAATCTGCCTGCAATGCGGAAGCCGCAGGAGACATGGATTCAGTCCCTGGGTTGGGAAGATCCCCTGGAGGAGGGCATGGCAACCCACTCCAGTATTCTTGCCTGGAGACGCCCATGGACAGAGGAGCCAGGTGGGCTACAGTCCATGGGATCGAAGAGAGTCGGACACAACTGAAGTGATTTAGCACACATGAACCGACTTCGCACACACACACACGTAAGTTATCTTTAGCCTCTTATAGTTTCTTGTATTTTTTGTTGCTCGAGGAGACTTTTATCTAGATGCAAGGACTCTAGTCAAGGGCACTAGGTCCCAGCCTGTCTCAAAACCAACGTCTGAAGCCTGCAGGAAGGCCCTTGATCATTTCTGTGTGACGCTTCTGTGTGACGCTACTAGTTTATTCTATTCTGTGGATTCATAAGCCCAAAAGTCATTTGAGTCATTTGACTCAAATATCTGTCAGAATAGTTATAAATGAAGTTGGCTGATTAGTTAATGAAACCTGGAGGCCCTGATCTAGGAGTCAGATGGTGCTTCCTTGGCTCGAGTGTTTTCTTGATGACAACCGTTTAACCTCTCTGTGTGTAAGTTTCCTCACCCGTAAGGTAGTGGTAAAGGTGCTTACCCCACTGAGTTTCTTTGAGGCTCAAACAAGGTCATGTGTGGGGTGGCTCTGGCCCAATGCCCGGCATTCAGTAGAGATTTGGGGAAACCTTGCTTTTTTTACAATATCATTTTCATTCTTCAGACTATCTATGGTTTAACACCTGGGGTGAAAAAGAAGAAAACACTGTCATCACTGAAAATGAACCTGAGATCTTTAAAAATTAGTAACTTGTCCAAAAATTGACTGATCTTGTTGAGAAACTGTTTTGCTTTTCTGTGAATATTTTTAGGGTGCACTCTGGGAACAACAAATGTCAAGCAAAAGATGAAAGAAATAAAGGATGTTGGGGAAAATGTCAAAGCAAGAAAAGACCAAGCATTCCTTGGTTTGCCCCAAAGGCGAGCAGAATGTGATCAAGCGGTTTTCTGCATCCACAAAGGAGTCAAGGCATTTACGTTCTGCAAGGGAAAGAACTTGCTGTTGACAGGTGGAATGCATCGGATAATTAGAGTCTGGAATCCTTATCTGCCTGGGTAAGTTTTCACTCTCTTTCCAGCCAAGGGTGCCCTTGACCTCACAAGTACAAGAGAGCAGGACTGAGGATCACTAAGATTCCCCTTTAAGAGGGATCTCCCAGACACGCAACCCAGGAAATCTCTGCTTGTGGCTATTACAAAGTCATTTGGGGGGGTTAATAAACAACTTATTTAAAATGCAAATAGCTTCCAAAGACACGGAGATCGTGTAGAACCATCATTCACTCACAACCGGAAAGATTTTCTTTGACCAGATTGCTGTCTTCCCTACAATGAATGGTGAGCAGCTGTAGAGAACAATTAGGTTGAACACTTGATCTGCGATCAGTGTCCTTTCTGTGTCCCTCACTCAGGTGGCCCTAAGCTCACCCTCACTTCTCTGCTGGAGTTGTATAGCCCCATCTAATTTAAGGACTCCACCACCCCTGAAATATAGCAGAATTGACCTAAGAAAATAGGGATTCTTTCTGTGGGTGACTGGTTCTTACTCCAAACCCCATATCAGCTCCCCATCTTCCAGGGATTCTTCTGGAAAGCCCGGAACTGAGGTAGCCACGGTAGCAAACTGTTTAATCAGAAGAGAAGCCTGTTGCCATCACCCCTTCAGTGTGTAATTATCATACTCCCGAGAGTGCCCGCCTGACCTTCATGTGGGTCCCCGCAGAATGAGTCTCAGAAATGCTTCCTTGAAAATAACAGAAACTGTCACTTTACTGAGCACCTACTTGGTACTGGGCACTGTGCCCCATATTCATTCTCTAATCCTCACATCAACTCCATTTACCAAGGAAGAAACTGAAGGTCAGAGGAGCTAAGTAATTTTGGGTAACCTTGGGATTTCTTTGGAAGGAATGATGCTAAAGCTGAAACTCCAATACTTGGGCCACCTCATGCGAAGAGTTGATTCATTGGAAAAGACTTTGATGCTGGGAGGGATTGGGGGCAGGAGAAGAAGGGGACGACAGAGGATGAGATGGCTGGATGGCATCACTGACTCAGTGGACACGAGTCTGAGTGAACTCCGGGTGTTGGTGATGGACAGGGAGGCCTGGCGTGCTGCAGTTCATGGGGTTGCAAAGAGTCGGACACAACTGAGCGACTGAACTGAACTGAATGGCAGAATCAGGATTCAAATGCAACTTGGTTGCTAAAAGCTATGTCATTTCTGTTGACAAGTGTTGAAGAAGGAAGGAGAGGAGGAAAATGGGGAGTTGATATGGGGTTTGGAGTAAGAACCAGTCACCTACAGAAAGCCTAGGTTACTGCTGAGCCTCTGCACAGACATCAGTGAGGCCTGCCAGGTGACCCCTGCCCCGTCAGCTGCTGGGCGGTGCTCCAAGGCGGTGAGTTCATGGATCCAGCTTCTGTGCCACCTCAGTCCCTTTCTAGCTGAATGATCCTGAGCAAGGGCTGCAGCCTCCAGTCCCTCTTCAGAAATAACAAGAATATCCACTCCTGGATTAGTAGTAGTAGCAGTAGTAGTTGTTCAGTCAGCTAAGTCATGTGGACTGCAATCCCATGGACTGTTGCCCACTAGGCTTCCCTGCCCTACACTGCCTCCCATAATTTGCTCAAACTCATGTCCATTAAGTTGGCGATGCCATCTAACCATCTCATCTTCTGTCGTCCCCTTCTGCTCCTGCCCTCCATCTTTCCCAGCATCAAGGTCTTTTCCAATGAGTCGGCTCTTCGCATCAAGTGGCCAAAGTATTGGAGCTTCAGCATCAGTCCTTCCAATGAATATTCAGGGTTGATTTCCTTCAGGATTGACTGGTTTGATCTCCTTGCTGCCCACGGGGCTCTTGGGAGTCTTCTGTAGATTAGCAGTACAGATTGCAAATGAGACCATCCATGTAGAGCATTCAGTCCAATGTCTGATGCTAGTAAGAAGAAAAGAAATGGAAGGAAGGAAGGAGGAAGGAAGGAAAAAAGAAACATGATTTTTCTACCCACTTCTATTACCTTAGCCTCCTGTTTATCAGAAAACTGAGAAAAATTTGCTTACTTCCCAGTGACGTGGTTAGAAAAAGACGGTTCTCTCCCCGTCAACCTCAGCCCAGCATCCCCTCTCCTTACCCCTCACCCTCCCACAGCACACACAGCCCTGTGCCCTTCAGGGCCCTGCTATCCCTCAGAACTCCTTAAACTCTTATTAGAAAGACTTTCACGCCAGATCTGAATACTGCATAAAGCAACAACCTGCGTGGAGTCTCTTCCAACCCCACCCTATGCTCTTCCGAACTTATTCCTTTTATAGTGATATCGTCAGCCCTGGGAGAAACAAAGCGCAGGGCTTCATCTCATACCGAGTTGTGTTGCAGTAACTGCATATTATCTGCTTCACTCCTTTTATCACACAAGATATATACGCACGTTGTTTCAGAGGGAGACATAACCCTCCTCAGGCTGAATAGAGCTGCCAGATCCGGGCCAAGTTTAGTCTTGCATTTTTATTTAGAAGCCTCAGCTAGAGCTGCCTGGTGTTCATCTGTTATTTTTCCATTCTAGAAAACCAACAGGTATGCTGAGAAGCCACACAGCTCCAGCGATTTACATCCATGTGTCTGCTGAGGATAACAAGATATTTTCCATGTCCACCGACAACACCATTAAGGTCTTTGCCCTGTTATGTTTTGATGTGTTATCCAATGCGGTTTCAGACAGAGAAGGTGTTCCTTTCATGTTTTCATTCCTCTCTCTGGAGCCTTTGGGGCCTCTGATTAGCAGATGCTCAGATGACACTTGCTTCCATGGATCTGCTTTTGAAAGGAAGAATAGGCAAGCAGGGGAAGGGCAGCCTCTCTGAGAACTTTCTATACCTGCTGTTTTGTTGGGATGAGTAAATGTTATAGCACTGAGCCCTCTGCTTACACTCCATCCAGAGACTCCTTGTGAGAATGCGGGTTGGAGATGGAGAGGGGGAGCTGGGGACAGAATGGGGACAAGAGTCAGCAGTCCTTTGCCTCTAGAGGTGGTCATCTTATCTTGCAGTACACAGAGAGCAAGTGGGCCCTTTCTGAAACGCTCTCTCCAAGGCTTAGAATTCAAACCTTTCTGGCCCTGGCAGAGGTAGCAACATCCCTACCTTCATTTTGTTTGCCTTCATACCTCTTTTTATACCCAGGGTCCTGTCTGCCTCTAAAGACCAGTCACTCTGTTATCTCTGGAATACACTATTTTTTAAATAAAAAAGAAAAACCTCACTGATTTGTTTCATCCATCACCTCATATGCTTTTCCAGTAAATATGACAAATTTCCATGGCTCATCCTCCTTCTTTTCTGGACTGTCACAGGGCCAGAGGATGGGTGTTTAGAGCAATGTGAGTTGCTGGACCCTCAGGACAGAGATCATATTCACTGCAGATACATAAACCAGCTCACTGACCCCTCACATAATAAATGCTTGATAGACACTGAGCTGAACTGTGTCTCCTCAAAATTCATACGTCAAAGTGTTAACCCCCAGTACTTTAGAATATGGTTGTTTTTACAGATAAGGCCTATAAAGAAATTGCTGGGTTTTTGGTTAGTCACTAAGTCATGTCCAATTCTTTTGAAACCCCATGGACTGTAGCCCGCCAGGCTCCTCTGTCTACGGGATTTCTCAGGCAAGAATACTGGAGTGGGTCACCATTTCCTTCTCCAGGGGATCTTCCCAACCCAGGGATTGAACCCAAGTGTCTTGCATCCCCTGCACTGGCAGGCAGATTCCTGACCACTGAGCCCCAGGGAAGCCCCTATAAAGCAATACTGAAGGTTAAATGAGGTCATGTTGGTGGGCCCTAATCTAGTATGACTGATGTCCTTATAAGAAGAGGAAATCAGGACGCTTAGACTGAGAGGCAACCTTGCAAGGACACAGCAGGAAGATGGTCTTCTGCAAGCCCAGGAGAAAGGCCATTGAAGAATCCAAATCTTTCCATGCCTTGATTTTGGACTTAAATCTCTTACTTCACACTGTACAAAAAGGTTAACTCAAAATGGATCATAGACCTAACTGTAAAAAGAGCTACACCTACCAAACTCATAGAAGAAAACATGGGACCAAATCTTCATGACCTTGGTCTAGGCAATGATTTCTTAGATATGGCATCAAAAGCATAAGAGACTAAAGGAAAAAATGAGTTGATTTCCTCAAAAATAAAAACTCGTGCTTTAAAGGACAATATTAAGAAAGTGATTAGACAGCCTACTGGATGAGACAAAATACCTGCAAACCATGTATCTGATGAGGGACTTGCGCCTAGAATACAAAGAACTTAGTGCTCAGCACTAAAAGCACAAATAGCTTCTTTTTAAATGGGCAAAGGACTTGGACAGAAAGTCCTTTAAAGAAAATATTCAAACGGCCAGTAAACACAGGACAAGATGCTCAACATCATTAATCACTATGAAAATTCAAACCACGCCCATTAGGATGGCTAACATTAAAAGATAGATGATAACAAATGTCGGCAAAGAAGTAGAGAAATTGGAACCCTTGTGGATTGCTGGTGGGAATTTAAATGGTACAGCCACTTTGGAAAACATTTTGGTAGTTCTTTAAATGCTAACCAGAAAGTTAACATATGACCTAGCATTTCCACTCCTGGGTTTATACCCAAGAGAACTGAAAACATCTGTTCACAAAAATACTTACATATTCATAGCAGCATTCATGACAGCCAAAAAGTAGAAATAAACCAACTGTCCATGAACCAAGGAATGGATAAACAAAATCTGATCAGCCATACAATGGTGTATTATTCAGCAACAGAAAATAGAAATGAAGCACTATCATATGATACAACACAGAAAACATGAGAAGCTCTAAGTGGTAAGTGAAAGCCAGTCACAGAGCGCTGTGTACTGTGTAATTCCATTTATATGAAATGTCCAGAGTAGGCAAATTCAGAGACAGAAATGAGCTTAGTGCTTGTCAGGGGGTGGGGTGAGGTAGGAATAGGGGGTAGCGATTAATGGGTATGGGGTTTCCTTTTGGAGGAATGAAAATTTTTTGAAATTTGTGTCAATGGTTGCACAACTCTGTGAATATGCTAAAAACCATTGAATTGTATGCTTTAAAATGTAAATTTTGTAGTATGTGAATTAAATGTCAATAAAGCTGTGATTGGAAGAAAAGTTATGACCAACCTAGATAGTATATTCAAAAGCAGAGACATTACTTTGCCGACTAAGGTCCGTCTAGTCAAGGCTATGGTTTTTCCTGTGGTCATGTATGGATGTGAGAATTGGACTGTGAAGAAGGCTGAGCACCAAAGAATTGATGCTTTTGAACTGTGGTGTTGGAGAAGACTCTTGAGAGTCCCTTGGACTGCAAGGAGATCCAACCAGTGCATTCTAAAGGAGATCAGCCCTGAGATTTCTTTGGAGGGAATGATGCTAAAGCTGAAGCTCCAGTACTTTGGCCACCTCGTGTGAAGAGTTGACTCATTGGAAAAGACTCTGATGCTGGGAGGGATGGGGGGCAGGAGGAGAAGGGGACGACAGAGGATGAGATGGCTGGATGGCATCACGGACTCAATGGACGCGAGTCTGTGTGAACTCCGGGAGATGGTGATGGGCAGGGAGGCCTGGCGTGCTGCGATTCATGGGGTCGCAAAGAGTTGGACACGACTGAGTGACTGAACTGAACTGAACTGAAAGCTGTGATTTTCTTTTTTTTTGTTTTTAAAGAAGACGGGGAGTGAGAAGTCAAGGATGACACCAAGGTTTTAGGTCTTTGATGAGGAAGGTGGTGGGTGAGAGGAGCATAACGTCAGGAGCCCAGTTGTGGATGTGCTGGAGAGAGTCGTCCTGAGAGAGGGGAGATGTCAGGGCTGGAGATACAAATTTGGGAATCAGCATTTAGATGGAATTTTAAACCATGGAGTATATGAGATCATAAAGGGAGAATGCTTGTGTGCTTAGTTGCGTCCAACTCTTGGTGACTCTTTGGACTACAGCCTGCCAGGCTCCTCTGTGCATGGGATTTTTCAGGCAAGAGTACTGGAGTGGGTTGCCATTTCCTTCTCCAGGGGAATCCTCTGGCCCGGGGATCAAACCCGAATCTCCTGTGTCTCCTACACTGCAGGCAAGTTTTTTACCTGCTGAACCATCAGGGAAGTCTCATAAAGGGAGCCAAAGCGGGCAAAAGAGAGAAAAGCCCTAAAGACTGAGAACGGGGGCCCTGTGACACTCTGGGATTTTACTGTTTGTGGGGTCCTGCATGGATCCTGTGTAGTGAGCTTAGAGTCCATCTCATGGCAATGAAGAGCATATTTATATAAAATTAGGTGTTGAGATCACAGTCAGGGATACAACCAGGCCCCAAACTCAATTCAGTCCTCCAAGAAAAACTGATTAAAATGGTAAGATTTATGGACTTTAGTTTTTTATTTATTTTGAAAATCAAAGTCATCCAAAGGCATTCTCCAGGGCCACAAAGTTAGAGATATCATATTTTTAATTCACTTTTTTTTTCCCCCAAAACTTGCCGTCATCAGATAATCATACTTCTGTATGTGAGGACACGTCTTCCATCCTATTTCTTTTCCTAGCGCCTCTCCATTTTCTTCCAATCTAAACTTATGATGACAAGATTAGCATCTTGCCTGCGATGATTCAGGCATATTGAATCACTTCCCAAAGTGTGTTTAAAATATATTGAAATCCTATCCTGGAAATAGGGTGTGTAATTTATTTCAGAATATATTATTCCTATCAAATAAAAACTAATCAACTAGGAAGCAAACAGCTAAATTTCTAGCATGCCTGATCAGATAGTCTTCATTCTTTGGATGATTTTTTTTTAGCCCAAATATTTCATGTCTGTAAAGCATGGGGACCCACAAAATGTTTTAGGAGTCTGCTAGTTTCTGGCATTCTCTAAAGAAGAGCAAAGTGACTGATTCAGATTTCCATTTTCACTTGTTATTTTTTGTGCATTTAATATTGCACACCACAAACAGAGCTGTTGTATGTCAACAAGAATTAGGGTGGAAAGAAAGCTATTTCTTGGAAGGAAGATAACATGGTGTGTCAGTTAAGGTGAGGCTTGCGGCTGTAACAGATAAACCCCTATTTTCGATAGGTTGAAACAATGTAAGTTTATTGCTGTCTATTGTAACAGTCCAGCACCAGCGCTTCTGGTGAGGGGCACTTTTTCTCCCTTCAAGAACAGAGCTGTCAGGACTTTGCTGGCAGTCCAGCCATTAAGACTCTGTGTTTCCACTGCAGGAGATGATAGTTCAATCCCTAGTCAGGGAACCAAGATCCCATGTGCCACACACTGCAGGCAAAAAAAAAAAAAAAATTAGCCCAAAACTATTATGAACAATATTAGTAGTATTCTAGCCATATAATGGAGAAGGCAATGGCACCCCGCTCCAGTACTCTTGCCTGGCAAATCTCATGGACGGAGGAGCCTGGTGGGCTGCCGTCCATGGGGTCGCGAAGAGTCGGACACAACTGAGCGACTTCACTTTCACGTTTCACTTTCATGCATTGGAGAAGGAAATGGCAACCCACTCCAGTGTTCTTGCCTGGAGAATCCCAGGGGTGGCGGAGCCTGGTGGGCTGCTGTCTATGCGGTGGCACAGAGTCGGACACGACTGAAGCGACTTAGCAGTAGCAGCAGCAGCCATGCAATACCATTTTCTAACACTCCATCTTTTATTAAATGTTTAGATTCCTTAAAACAATTCTATAAGGCAAATGCTACTATTATTCTTCCCATTTTATAGATAAAGAAACTGAGGGAAAGAAAATGTAGTTATTTGTCCAACACCACACAGTGATTAGGCAGTACAGCTGGGATTCCAACCCAGGGACGGGGGGTTACGCTCTCCTCCAATAGTTACCCTGAGGTTTCTTGCCTGTGTCCTCCAGGGATGGGTTTTAAGGACCAATAGGAAGAAATGGGGGCTTATCTTGGGTGCAGCAGTAGCTCTGAGCCACAGATCAGACCCATAGTGTGAGCTCCCACCGAGGAAGCTGTGTCTATGGAAGAGAAGCATCTCCTGGTAGGAAAGTAGAGCTCAACTCTGGGGAGTTTAGCTGCAGTTGCCGGGCAGCTTCATCCTGGCAGAAGGGCTCAGGACCTCGGTCCCCACTTCCTGCTTCCTTAGACAACTACTTTTCCTTTGGGGGTGTGTGAGAAGGGGCAATGCGTGAACTTTGCATAAGCCTAAGAGATCCCCCAAAAGATGACAGCTTTGGAAACCCAGCAAAACAGGCTAGTCAAAAGCTCTGATCACTTTTTTCTCATTTCCTCCTCAGATCTGGGATCTGGAGACCAACAGCTGCTTGTTCACTGCCTCCTCCAAAGCCAGCAGCATTCGGGGTGAGCCCGGGGTCTGCCTCTATCTCCCCAGTCCCAGAGCCCTGTATGTGGCCACTGATATCCTAGCACTCCTGCACCTGAGGCTGAGTAGGAGGGTGTCCTCTGGGCCCTGGCAGTCAGCTCTCAGAAGGTCCAGCAGAGCTCAGTGCAGCTGCGTAGGACCTTCTACCTAACAATCCAGAGCTAAGGACTCTGTGGGAGCCCCCGGCTGTACGCCCCACACCCTAGAGCACAGTGTATATCTGGTGAGCTATCCCTAACATGCCCACTGGTAACTCTGACACCACCTCCCTATATCATCCTGAAGACTGAAATCCACCCCTTGAGCCTATTCCACCCATCAGCCCACCCCCATAGGAAACTGTCCTGCAAACCCCAGGGCTGCTTACTCAGTCCTAAGGCATCAGCCTACTTGTAGTCCCACGGTCCTGCAGTGCCCACACCCGAAACCCCCGTCCCTCAAGCAGGGCAGCCACTTGAAGACACAGAGGGCACTGCCCGGTCATCACTCCAGCCAGGCCTGGAAGGCAGGCTCTTCACTCAAGAGGCCAAAACAACCAGCTGAAACACGGGAGCATCTCTCAGTCCACCTGCTGTTTGTTCTACATGGTATTGCTGTGTGGAACAAACAGCCTGCTGGGTTGATTTTTTTGGAGCAGTGTCTAAAATTCCAGCTCACAGCAAAAATAGCCTCTTCTCTAGCACCAACACTTGAATGCCAGATACTGTCTGCCGGTCCCTGCTCCATCTCTGGGGAGCTTGTGATGTTGACCTGGTCAGCCAAAAGCCTCCTGCGGTCTCATCTGTGACGTGTGGAGACTCTGCTCCCCAAAGTTCTAATCGTCCTTATGCCAAGCCCTGCTTTGCCCACACTGAGACTCTTCCAGCACTAAGTCTGAGGTTTTGGGTCCCCCGAATCTCTGTGAGTGGCCCAGGCTTGGGGCTGACCATCGCAGGGCACTGAGGAGAGTGAAGGCTGGTGACCAACGTTCGGTTCTTCAGCGTCCACCGCATGCCAGCCTTTTACCTCCTTCCCCACACTTTTTCCTCACAAAGTTTCTATAAAGGATTCCATTTTACAGATGAGGCGATGAGTGCAAAAGGATTGGGTGGCTTAAGAGGCCAAGTCCAAAGACATAGGCGAGCCCTGTGCCCATGGGTGCCAGTGGGAGGCACTCTGCAGGGCCTCCCAGGATCTGGCCTGGCCTTGTCCCTGCTGTGAGGGAAAAGCACTGCCATTCAGGCTTGGGGACTCAGAATGGGATGATACAGTTTGTTTGCGGGAAGATGTGCGTTAATAGGGAAGAAGGTCCACCTTGCAGTTTCATGAAGTCACACTCCTTCTTGCCCCATCAAGGAGACATGGCATCAGTTCTCACGGTTAGTGGCTGCTCCTCATTGCAGACCCATCAGGTTACGTGAGGTCCTGGGCTAAGGACATCACGCCAGCCCTCTTTGTCCATGGGTGCTCCATCAGCACATTCAACCAACTGGAGATGGAAGAAAAAAATTATTTTAATTCCAGAAGTTTCCAAAAAGCAAAAGGACCCCCAAAGTTGAATTTGCCACATGTGGCAACTATATACGTAGCATTTAAATTGCATTGGTTTTTATAAGTAATTAGGAGGTGTTTTAAAGTATATAAAAGAATGCACATGGGTTATATGCAAATATTATGCCATTTTACATAAGGGACCTGTGGATTTTGATGTTCTTGGGTCCTCAAACTAATCCCCCCCTCAGATACTGAGGGATGACTATATATATGGTTTCTCATTTAATCCTCAAAACAATGCTTTAAAGTAGATACCGTCATCCCTATTTAATAGATCATAAAAGTAGAGTTTTGAGCAGCTAAGTGACTTGCCCAAGGTCACAGACCCATCATGTGAGTTCAAGACCATCCTCTTAATCAAAGCAGTCGACGTTTCATCCCGGGTATGCATGTTGTGCCCTCGATTCAAGTTTTCATCCTCTTTCTCTCTCTCTCTGCTTTTCATGAACAAGCTGTCCCCATGAGCCTCACTCAGTGGTTTCCCACAAGGAGTCCGGGGTATGCTGCCGGGACAACCCCACATTCAGGCAGGTGGTCAGCTGTTCAGAAGCATCTGCAAGTGTCAAGCGTTAGTCTCTTTAGATGTGCTTGCAAGTGCGGCCCCACTGTCCTCGACTTCACGGGGCAATCTGTCTCTAGAAGTGAAAATGAGAGGTTCGAGTCTGCTCTGCTGACCACCTGTAGTGTTTGGACACTCTTCTGTGAATGCTCACAGGGATGGAAGAGCCCACAGATTCTGCAGGGGTTTACAGTGTGAGCTATTTGGAAGGACGGTCTGTCTGGTCCTATGGAATGGTTAAGACTTCATGGCAATGCTCTTGTGTGGTATAGGATGATCAATGTACCCCTAACCCACTGCAACTCTAGTCTGAGAATGAGGGTTCAGAGCTTGCCGTCTACTTCCCCTCTCACCAGGGCTCATGAGGACCCCGCTGGCCCCCTCCTGGAGGACCTGCACAGTGGCTGGCCCACAGGAGGGGCCATAATCAGTAATCACTGCTCCTTGAGCAAGGAACGAGAGCAGGGAAACACAGACATCCCACAACTTGTGTTTTTCTGTCCTTGAGGCAACGGGAGGGCACATCCCAAGTACACTGGTGCTGCTGGAATGTTCTGGAATCTTCTAATATTAGTTCAATCACTTACTTTATTACTGACCTAGGCTCTAGCTTTGTAAGTGAGTGTCCCTGGCAGTGTGGCCGTGACCTCTCCCCTCATTCCTGCCAGAGCCTGGTGCACCCTGTCTTTAGGATTTACAGCATCAGGAGCATCACAGCCTGGACACATCCTCTTCCTGTTCACACTCACTTCAGCTGCACTCCTGGCATCTCTTCTTGCTGAGCTTCTGCTCCAGAGATTAGTGGTCACCATGGTCTTATTAAGTACCAAAAGAAGCAGATTACCTGCTCTCTTGGGCAAACAATTTTTATGATGACTCAGTATCAGTTCATCTCAAAGAAAGTGGGTTCCTGCATAGTTTGGGTTCAAACTTACAGAGAAGCATTTATCCTCCAGATTTGACTCCCAGGAAGTCAGCCTTATCACCCTTCTCAGCGTTCTGCACACTCCTGCCCCTGGCTCTATGCAAACTTTTCCCGTCTCCACCCTGGAATTTCCTTCTTCCTGCTCTTTTCCTACACACACCTAAGCAACCCTTCAAGGTCCAACTCAAGTCCTGTCTCCACCCGGGAAAATTTGCCTTCTCCGCCCTGACTTGTGCGGGCACCTGCCTCTTCCTGATCACCCACTGAGCCTTCATTATGGTGTCCTGCTCTGTTTCATGTGTGTGAGCCTCACCTCTAAACAGTTGCTTCAGGTGTTTGAGGGCAGGAATCAGAGCACCTATGTTCCCCTCTTCTTTCCTTCTTAATCTGTCAATACCCTTTTTATTCTTTAAGGCACAGCTCAGATACCAGCCCCGGTAACAGTCCTAGATCCCCTCCCACATCCAGGCAGAATGAATGGCTCCATCAGCATTTGGGCTCCTAATTCTATGCTAACACAGTCTGCCTCCCTCGGTGGCATTATACTGATATGCAAGTCTCCCCCAGTGGTGGGTGGTAAGTAGAGGTTAAGTTGAGATATAAATACTCTACAATTATAACTGTATGTATTAGGCATATGCTGGTAATCAATCAATCAATCAATTCAGTCACTGAGTCCTGTCTGGCTCATTGCAACCCCATGAACCGCAGGACACCAGGCCTCCCTGTCCCTCACCAACTCCCGGAGTCCCAAACCCATGTCCACTGAGTCGGTGATGCCATCCAACCATCCCACCCTCTGTCGTCTCCTTCTCCTCCTGCCCTCAATCTTTCCCAGCATCAGAGTCTTTTCCAGTGAGTCAGCTCTTCACATCAGGTTGTCAAAATATTGGAGTTTCAGCTTCAACAACAGTCCTTCCAATTAATACCCAGGATTGATGTCCTTTATTTGGACTGGTTGGATCTCCTTGCAGTAATAAATACCCCTATACTTACTGAATTGAATTATTGATTTAAGTATTTGCTCACCTTGCAAATCTGTTGCTGTGTGAAATCTTTGTAGCATAGTCATCACAATCCATGACATCTAGACTTCATTGCCCAAGATCTTGACAAGGCCTGAATTTATGAATACCACTATATCACATTGTATTCATTCTTTTGTATAAACTGAGCACTGCTGTTGCTACTGCTGCTGCCAAGTCGCTTCGGTTGTGTCCGACTCTGTGCGGCCCCAGAGACGGCAGCCCACCAGGCTCCCCCATCCCTGGGATTCTCCAGGCAAGAACACTGGGGTGGGTTGCCATTTCCTTCTCCAGTGCATGAAAGTGAAAAGTGAAAGTGAAGTCGCTCAGTCGTGTCCGACTCTGTGCGACCCCATGGACTGCAGCCCAGCAGGCTCCCCCGTCCCTGGGATTCTCCAGTCCATGGAAATCATGGGCTTCCTTGGCGGTCCAGTGGTTAGGACTCTGCTTCCACTGCAGGGGGCACCGGTTCAATCTCTGGTCTGGGAACTAAGATCCCACCATGCCATGGCACAGCCAAAAAAATTTTTTTTTCTAATTTTAAAAGATGATTTCATTCAAAGAGTGCTCAAGAGATGGGGCAAAAAGAAAATAACTGCAAGACTGGAACAAGCTGGACTGAGCAAAGCTTTAAAGCTGAGGGTTTATATATCCTTCCCAGAAAATGTGTCATCTTTCCTATTCAGCTTTGCTTTGGTGGTAAATAAATTTGGCTGCTCAAAATTCAATTCACACCTGTCTTCTCTGAGTTCTTTGGTCAGGAGATTTTTATCCAATGCCTCTAAATTTTCTGATCTTCTCTGTCAGTACTATAGACTGAACTGTGTTCCCCTCAAATGCATGTGTTAAAGTCCTAATGCTCGGTACCTCAGAATATGGTTGTATTTGGAGACAGTCTTTAGAGAGGTCATCATGTTAAACTGAGGCTGTGAGGGTAAGCCCTAATCCAATCTGACTGGTGTTCTTATAACGAGAGGAAATTTACACACATAAAGAGATGCTGGGGTGCAGAGGCACAGAGGAAAGACCACGTGAGGACTCAGTGAGAAGGTGGCTGTCCACAAACCGAGCAGAGAGGCCTCGAAAGAGACCAAACCCTGCTGGCGACTTGATCTTGGACTGTGAGAAAATACGTCTGCTGTTTATAGCCCCAGTCTATAGTATTTTGTTATGGCAGCCCTAGCTAACGAACACGCTCAGGTAAGCCAACTTGTATTAAAAGTACAGAAACCTTCAGAGTAAACGCTTATCTTTCATATCTATGACACTAGACCTCTAAATGTAAATTCTCTCTAATTTGATAGCCAGTGTCTCCAGCTACTTTTTTAAACTTCCTGTTACAGGTGGTGAAAATATGGGACTTTGAAACGGGAAGACTGTTGTCTGGATTTACTGGGGCTCATGGCAATGCTGGGATCACCTGTCTGACCTCCGACTCCAGTGGAAGAAGGTATGTGTTTTCATCAGAATCTTCTACTGTCAGGCAGAATGACCCCTGACTTCTGTCCTGATGGAGGGTTCTGCTTTTTAGGCTGATTACTGGGGGCAGAGACGGCTGTCTGAAAATACGGAGCTACAACAGTGGGCAATGTCTGCACATTCTGAAACATGGTGAGTCACCTCCTACCAAGGGTCCCCATAAAATAATGGCACACATTAGGCATTTGAGGCAAATACAGGAGAAATCAAATGAGACAGAGTCTAGCATGCATGTAACAATGTTATATCCCTTCTCTCTGGTATTTCGTTGCCACTGACTCTGAACTCCTGGGCAGGAGGGACATACTTCACATATGTTTGTGCTCCCATCTGTAGCCTATGCATTTGTTCCCTCGCTGCCTGGTATAGACCTGAATTCTTTAAAAAGTTTAACCTGGGACTTCCCTGGCAGTCTAGCTGTTAAGACTTTGCCTTCCATTGCAGGGTGTGTAAGTTTCCATCACTTGTCAGGGGGCTAAGATCCCACATGCCTTATAACCAAAAACCCAAAACATGAAACAGAAGCAATATTGTAACAAATTCAACAAATGCTTTAAAAACAGCCAGGGTCCTCTGTCTATGGGATTTCCCAGGCAAGCAAACTGAAGTGGATTGTCATTCCCTTCTCCAGGGGATCTTTCCAACCCAGGAATTGAACCCAGGTCCCCTGCATTACAGACAGATTCTTTATCCATGAGCTACAAGAAAAGCAACCCATCCCCGCCCCCCAAAAAAACTTTAAAATATTAAAATTTTCTAAACATTTTAAATATCACATAAGTCAAACATCACAAAGTCTAGATGAACTTGAAGGTGAAGGTGAAGTCGCTCAGTTGTGTCTGACTCTTTGAGACCCCATGGACTGTAACCTACTAGGCTTCTCCATCCATGGGATTCTCCAGGCAAGAATACTGGAGTGGATTGCCATTTCCTTCTCCAAGCGATCTTCCCGACCCAGGGATCTAACCCGGGTCTCCTGCATTGGAGGCAGACGCTTTAACCTCTGAGCCACCAGGGAAGCCCCTAGATGAACTTAGATGAACTAAAAGCAAGTCTTTATGTGTCGTTGTGATCTTTTTTCCAAGTTTGCTTTTTCCCTTTGTTCACGTGCTAGGTCTATTCCTGCAATTCTGGCCTGTGAAACTATGAGGAAGATCAGAGGCAAATGTTCTTCGACTATCGGAGGATATAAACAAATTTCCAGTAAATAAGATAAAAATGGCTCAGTGCAATGTGTGTGTGGTTCCTAGTTTTGCCTCTGACTTCGTGAGTTTGTTGCTGGTTCACCATCAATAAGTGTCAGACACTCTGCAGGGGAGGGTGAGCCTCTTCCCACGGCTGAGCCAGGGCTGAATCGACCTTTTAGGGCAGTGAGTGGCATCAGCTGTGTTTTGATGGCTTGGAAAGACACCTAACTGTGGTCTAAAAACCAGAAAGTAAGTGCTGAAGTTTCCCCAGTCATCAGTTGAATTGAGCCAACATGTGTAAACTGATTCAAGAGCTAATGAAAAAAATTTTCATCTTATTTACTTGGACTTCATTTATACTCTTATGTACTTGGATTCTAAGTTGACAATATTATCTTTCTAGACGGAGAGCAAGGTGAAGTCTGTGACTGCACCTACTTGGAAGTGAACCAAAATAAGTGAGTTACATTCAGCTTGAATATAAGAGAGACAACTTTGAATATTTGGTTGGGTATCCTTTTTGACACAACCTTTGTCCTAGGGAAGGATACTAAAGATAGTAAAGGGAATTTTCCAGAAGGAAATGTGTCAAAGAATTCCCCAAACTGTGGTTGCTCCCCGACGGCAGTTTAGGCAACTCGTCTCTTCCAGAATACTGGAAACAATTCTCTTCACCTTTTGATAATGGTTTAGAGGTAGAGATAGGAAACAGTGCGTCTTCCACCAAATGCTTTATCGAGGAATAAGTCACAAACTAGAGTAGCTAAATTCAGCAGCCAGGAGTCAAAGAATAAAAATCCAATAAATTCCCGCCTGAACATGAAAGTGTTAAAAAGCAGTGCTCGGTCCACTTCTATTTGCGTCCTCGCCTCCATGGTTCAGCCAGGCTCTCGGGACCGAGTCATCCTCAGAAAGGCAGCTGCTTGTGGAACAGACCTTGGAACAACAGAGTATCCTGTTTCTGTTCCTAATCCTTTAGGAGCCAGTTAAAAAACTGACCCTCATTTACCAAATCATGTTTTATCTTGCTCTTCACAAAAAAAAGAAAAACAGAAGAGGTGACTTTCTTGCTCTCTTCATTTGCCACATGAGCATGGCAAAATCAAGCCACACTGCTGATTCCACGCAAAAATTAAGCAAATGATAAGCTTGAGTATCCAAATATAACCATCTGTTATTGTTCTAGGTGTATCATAGCGGTTGGATGGGAGAGAAGAGATGTGTACTTTGTATGTGAAATGTACAGAATTATGATGTTTCAAAACCGTGCTTCAAACTGATATGCCTCTCCCCACCCTCACGCCCTGCTGAATCTTTTCTCTCTAAAAACAGATTTTGGAGAAATTCTTTATACCTCTTTCTGGTATAAGCCAAGCAGTGATACAGAAAAAAGTGTTTCCTCCTTCCTTCTCTCTCCCTTTTCTCCCCATCTTTCCTCCCTCCTTCCCTTTAAAAAACTTCACTTTTCTCCTTTGGTTTCTTTAGTTCTTTTTTGTGGGAGGAAGTATAATGACATGACATCCAGTTCTGATGTGTTGGGGGTTTGCCCAGCAAGCCATTCTCCAACACCAGCTGGTACCCTACGGTTCTGACCCTGTCTGCCTGGGGAGAGCATCAGATCCCATGAGGCAGAGCTCACTCTTCCAAGACACAAGACTCCTGCCCCTTCGCTTCAGACACCATTTGCAAGTCCTGTCCAACTGACTGTAGACTAGAAGGTCCAACAACCACCCCTACCTTGGATTATTTTAATTTTCTCAAGCATCACACAGAACTTAGAGAAATACTTAGCTTAATGGATTATCATTTTACTACAAATGGATATAACTCTGGGACAGTCAGATGAAAGAGATGAGACAGTGAGGTATGGGAAAGGGCAAGGAGCCTCTATGGTCTCACCACTCAAGAAACTGCAAGGTTTTAGCAACTCTGTCCCAGAATGTGGACAAAGCCCCTACAGATATTTCTAATTATAAATCATGATATCACAAAGTACTGGGTATAAAAGCTCTCGGGGGCAGAGAGGGCATCTCCGGGGATCCAAACCAGACTAGCCCTGACAGCTGCAGCTCCTCATACCCTGCTGATCTTCTCACCCTTTGTCCAGGTGGCTGTGCTCCTCTCTCCAGGCAGGGGCTTCCAGCTTCATCTCTAATACCCTCACCCCTAACTGAAGGTTAACCAGACTGTTAACTCTTTGGCTCTTTCAATTCTTCCTTCTCTCTCCCATCTTTTCCTTATTCCCTGTGAAAGTGTTAGTAAGTCGATTGTGTCTGACTCTTTGCAACCCCATGGACTGTATCCTGCCAGGCTCCTCTGTCCATGGAATTCTCCAGGCAAGAATGCTGGAGTGGGTTATCATTTCTTTCTTTGTGCCCCAGTCCGTCTCTAGATGAGAAGAGGAAATAAATGCCATCTATAAACATCTCTGTGGGAAAAAAAAATATTTTTTATGACTTACAGTTGGGAAAGGGAATTAAGAGACAGGGGAAGATGAAAATTCTGACTTAAAACTGCATTTTAAATCTACCTGTGGCATTTTATTTCCCTTGCTTGCTGTGCTGATGGTTCTGGATTTCCAAAGTCTTAAACATTGTAAGTTCTTTATTCATTTGAAAATATGCTGTATTTCACAGCCTAAGCCCAGCATCCTCAGATGATCTGCAACATGACTACCTGAGAGGCCTCGGCATTGAATTCACCCTTTGCTATTATAGATTCCTGAGCTGATGGCTTTTGTTTTAGCTCAGGCAATAGCTATGGGTCTTATTATGGAGGTGAAGCTATGCAGACCATCCAAAGAGAGCTTGTCAGTTGGCATACGATTTGCTGAAATGCAATCACCCAAACGTCAGGAGTGGATTGCTTTTTATTCCCACTAGCACTAGGGGAATTTGCTTTGACATTTTGAAAATCTACATCACTGGTGGAGTGAGGGGTATGGTTGTAAAGTGTGCCAGCACCTCTCTCTGAAGCTGTGAGTGTGTTGGCAGCTCATTTTACTGCTGGTACAATGTCTCTTATTTGGCTTTGGATGCAGGACACACCGTGTGACTTTCATCACTTCCAGAAGCCACAGCCACACTGGCAAGATGACTTGGTGAGCCCTGGTCCACTGTCTGACTCTCAAGCCAAACAGCGGCACTTGATGGGGATGTCATTCCTTCCAGAGGCTCACCCTGAGTCCCCTGGGTCTGCCGAGGGTGGTCACAGCATCTCAAGAGCCTCCGGTGTGGTGAGATTCATGATTGGGTCCCGGTAGAGCCAGGAGCCCTGAGCTCCAGGCAGCTGCTTCTGCTCCACAGGAGTGATGGCCTGTGCTGTTTGGGGCATAAGGCCCAGGAGCAAGTCCACACAGCTCTCCTTGAATTCATCCTGGAGTCCTATTGTGCAAGAATGGCAATCCAGGACCTGCTGGGGATGACTTTCTTCAAGGAAGCATCCACTTCCTGCTTCTGCTCCAGTGCAAAACCATAAGCATTCACCGTGCCATCCTTGGGCGGCCAGGGAACCTAAGCAATGACATTCCTGCTGCCCCATGGCTTGTTAGGGACCCAGAACCAGGGAACGTCTTATAATTCTTATTAGCACTTAAACTGCCCCCAACCTTCTACAGCTTCCCAGAGCCAAATGATCTCCCTCAAAACTGTCTGGATTCACGTTGTTGTAGTAAAACAAAGACCGATACAACATTGTAAAACATCCTCCAATTAAAAATAAATTTAACAAAATGTCTGTATGTCAAGCCATTAAGACAAGTATTAAAAAAGGAAGGTCACTGTGCACAAGCATTTCCCACCAGCCAACCCCACCTTATGCCCCGTAAATATTCCAAAAGCCACAAGTCACTAGAATACAAAGTCATGCAGACAGACCTCGTCTGCCTTTCTCTATTGTATTCCCAGGATGTAGCTCAGTGCCTAGCTTATATTAATAGGCTTTCATTCAACCAACATATGTCAAACATGCAGCCAGCCTGTGCTGGTCACTGAGCTTGCAATGATGAGCAAAGTGGTCATCACGTGGTCCCTGCCTTTATGAAGTTTGCAGATGAGTGATTATTAAGTGAAAGCACAGAGTCTGCACAAAATGTCCCCAGGAAAGCCACAGCCATTGTAAGGGCAGAGATCATGCAAGAGTCAGGGAAGTATTCAGTTCAGTTCAGTCGCTCAGTCGTGTCCAACTCTTTGCGACCCCATGAATCACACCACGCCAGGCCTCCCTGTCCATCACCAACTCCCGGAGTTCACTCAGATACAGGTCCATGGAGTCGGTGATGCCATCCAGCCATCTCATCCTCTGTCGTCCCCTTCTCCTCCTGCCCCCAACCCCTCCCAGCATCAGAGTCTTTTCCAATGAGTCAGCTCTTCACATGAGGTGGCCAAAGTACTGGAGCTTCAGCTTTAGCATCATTCCTTCCAAAGAAATCCCAGGGTTGATCTCCTTCAGAATGGACTGGTTGGGTCTCCTTGCAGTCCAAGGGACTCTCAAGAGTCTTCTCCAACACCACAGTTCAAACGCATCAATTCTTCGGCGCTCAGCCTTCTTCACAGTCCAACTCTCACATCCATACATGACCACTGGAAAAAGAATAGCCTTGACTAGACGGATCTTAGTCGGCAAAGTAATGTCTTTGCTTTTGAATATTCTATCTAGGTTGATCATAGCTTTCCTTCCAAGGAGTAAGCGTCTTTTAATTTCATGGCTGCAATCACCATCTGCAGTGATTTTGGAGCCCAAAAAATAAAGTCTGACACTGTTTCCACTGTTTCCCCATCTATTTCCCATGAAGTGATGGGACCGGATGCCATGATCTTCGTTTTCTGAATGTTGAGCTTTAAGCCAACTTTTTCACTCTCCACTTTCCCTTTCATCAAGAGGCTTTTTAGTTCCTCTTCACTTTCTGCCTTAAGGGTGGTGTCATCTGCATATCTGAGGTGATTGATATTTCTCCCGGCAATCTTGATTCCAGCTTGTGCTTCTTCCAGCCCAGCATTTCTCATGATGTACTCTGCATAGAAGTTAAATAAGCAGGGTGACAATATACAGCCTTGACGTACTCCTTTTCCTATTTGGAACCAGTCTGTTGTTCCATGTCCAGTTCTAACTGTTGCTTCCTAACCTTTCTCAAGAGGCAGGTCAGGTGGTCTGGTATTCCCATCTCTTGAAGAATTTTCTACAGTTTATTGTGATCCACACAGTCAAAGGCTTTGGCATAGTCAATAAAGCAGAAATAGATGTTTTTCTGAAACTCTCTTGCTTTTTCGATAATCCAGTGGATGTTGGCAATTTGATCTCTGGTTCCTCTGCCTTTTCTAAAACCAGCTTGAACATCTGGAAGTTCATGGTTTACGTATTGCTGAAGCCTGGCTTGGAGAATTTTGAGCATTACTTTACTAGCATGTGAGATGAGTGCCATTGTGCGGTAGTTTGAGCATTCTTTGGCATTGCCTTTCTTTGGGATTGGAATGAAAACACCTTTTCCAGTCCTGTGGCCACTGCTGAGTTTTCCAAATTTGCTGGCATATTGAGTGCAGCACTGTCACAGCATCATCTTTCAGGATTTGAAACAGCTCAACTGGAATCCCATCACCTCCACTAGCTTTGTTCGTAGTGATGCTTTCAAAGGCCCACCTGACTTCACATTCCAGGAAATCTGGCTCTAGATGAGTGATCACACCATCGTGATTATCCAGGTCGTGAAGATCTATTTTGTACAGTTCTTCTGTGTATTCTTGCCAGCTCTTCTTAATATCTTCTGCTTCTGTTAGGTCCAGACCATTTCTGTCCTTTATAGAGCCCATCTGTGTATGAAATGTTCCCTTGGTATCTCTAATTTTCTTGAAGAGATCTCTAGTCTTTCTCATTCTGTTCTTTTCCTCTATTTCTTTGCACTGATCGCTGAAGAAGGCTTTCTTATCTCTTCTTGCTATTCTTTGGAATTCTGCATTCAGATGCTTATATCTTTCCTTTTCTCCTTTGCTTTTCACTTCTCTTCTTTTCACAGCTATTTGTAAGGCCTCCCCAGACAGCCATTTTGCTTTTTTGCATTTCTTTTCCATGGGGATGGTCTTGATCCCTGTCTCCTGTACAATGTCATGAACCTCATTCCGTAGTTCATCAGGCACTCTATCTATCAGATCTAGGCCCTGAAATCTTTTTCTCACTTCCACTGTATAATCATAAGAGATTTGATTTAGGTCATACCTGAATGGTCTAGCGGTTTTCCCTACTTTCTTCAATTTGAGTCTGAATTTGGTAATAAGGAGTTCATCCAAATATTTATTCATTCAGTTATCAATTCTTTCAGCCCCTACTTATCAAGCACTGGCATAGTGCCATCCTTTGTGGGTAGGCACACAGGATACAAACCTGAATAAAGTGTGATTCCCAGCCCAGGGTCTCACAGACTGGAAAGGAGATAAAGTAAAGAAGTAATCATTATACGATGTGACGGATGATGTAATAATGTATGAAATACTAGAGAAACCCAGAGATGGGAACTACCAGTTTTGCTTTAACATCATGGAGGATATTAAAAGATTACTAGAATTTTTCTGGGAGGCCAAGTAGGAAAAGGCAGTCTGGATGGGGGAGATGGGGAGAGGGCTGTCTGGAAGCAGGAGAAGCATGTTGTCTGGAAGGACTATGAATAGTCTGAGGGGCTGGAGATTCAGGTACAGGAGGGAAATGAGACTGGAAGTTAAACCAGAGCCTGAAAGCCATCCAAGGCATGTAAACTTCATTCCACAAGTAGTGGGGACCGTGGAGGGAGAATCTCCAGACACCAGTGCTCGCAGACCTCAGCAGGAGGTGGGATTTGGAGGCAGACTCTCGGGAGGAGAAAGTCATTGACTTTCTCTCCAACTGTCCTTCCCACCACCTTCCCAGCTGCTTTCAGGCAGAAGGGACGTCTTAGCTGATAACAGAGAGGTCCTCAAGGGACACTCTGCAGGAAGCACATGAAGACAAGGGAGAAAGAATATCCTTTACAGCCCCAGAAGAAGTTCTCTTCACAAGGGAACTGCACCCCAGGGAGAAAGTTTTAACTTTCAACCTTCAACTGGAGAATAGTCAGGCACTCTTGGAGCTCTGCAGCTCTGGTCTGAAAAACAAAAACATTTTTGTTGTGTGTCTTGTCTCTCTTAAGCACGCATGTACCCGAATCCTCCTTTCAAGGAGAGTAGGTAATTCCAGTTCCTAAGGGCACTAGTAGGCCACAATGGGGGGCAGAGGGAAGCCCCGGAGGAACTGAGCTGAAGGACTCCACACCTTGGAATTTAGACCTGGGGCTCACGGGAGGCCAGACCCCCTTGGCCAGTGCTGGGTTCCATTGTCACATTCCCATCAACGTTTCAGCCCCAAAGAGGGCTCCTTGCAAAGAGCCTCCTTCCTAGCACTGGGGGTGGTAAGGGAGCTAACAGAAGTAGCGCTTCCCCGGGGAAGGTGATGAAACTGACTCGGGAGGATGCAGCTCCTCTCTGGCTGGTCTGTGAGCGTTGCCCCGACCCCCCGGGCTGAGCCACCAGGTTCCAGGGGGAGGAACCCCTGGAGGGGTAACCGCAGGAGGAACCCCTCTTCCTCCTCTGTCCAGGTGTCAAATGCAGGCAAGTGAGCTGTGGGTGACTGGGGATTGGGTTTCTGACTCTGTCCCCTTCTCTCTTTCCTAGAACCATGGGCACAAGGAAGACATCCTCTGTGTGGCTCATTGTCCACCTTCTCTCCTCGCCACCTCCAGTTATGATGGGGAGATTATCATCCGGAATATCATCTCAGGCCACCTGTACTGCAAGCTGAATTCCCCCAGCTCCTCTGACGGCACAGAAGATAGCGAAGGTAGGGGTGGCCTCCGTGGCCACTCTGCATGGGCCCGGCAGGCTCAGGCTCCTGGCAAGTTGTCTAAAGGGAGCTCGTCTCTGGAATGCTTCCCAGTTATAACGGAGTGGCCTGGTTTCAGGTCTTAACTTGTGAGATGGAGATTTTCAGAGCTGAGGAAGGCAGGAGCGGCGGGGGGAGCTTGAGAGTTCAGCTAGCTCAGTACACATCCCCAGGCACCTGTCCATCAGAGCGCATCTCACGCACACCTGAAACTAACATAACATTGTAAGTCAGTTAGGTGCTTGTGTGCTTCGGTCGTGTCCGACTCTTTGTGACCCCATGGACGGTAACCCACAAATCACCTCTGTCCATGGGATACTCCAGGCAAGAATACTGGAGTGGGTTGCCATGTCCTCCTCCAGGAGATCTTCCCAACCCAGGGATCGAACCGGGGCCTCATATGTCTCCTGCATTGGCAGGTGGGTTCTTTACCACCAGCGCCACCTGGGAAGCCCCATTACTTGTATGATACAAAACTCCCCACTGTCACACTGCACTTTCCCAATTCTTCTGCACTGGTCCTAATTCTTCAAGGCTCTCTCTCTGTTGTCTGCTAATGTGATCACGGGGCCGTTCACTCACTTATTCATTCAAAGAATACAGACAAGTTCCTGCTATGTGCCAGGCCCAGTGCTAGGTCTTGGGCTGGTAATCACATCCCTCTCTCCCCAGGAGTCCTGAGCCGTGTGGAAAACACACGTGGGGAGATTCACTTATCTATCAGTTCCATTGCTGGTGGTTCTGGACTGTAAAAGTGGCAGGAACCCAAAGCCACACAGGCAGCTTCTTACCACTGCTCTCTCCCCATGTCCAGAGTCCAGCTTCATCCTTCCCAAGTGGCCATCTGCAGATGCTCATCAGCCAACAGCCAGAGCTCCCACCCCTCACACCCACAGGCCCCAGCAGGGGAGACACAGACAGAAGTGCTGGCCATTTTTGCATAAAACTGGGGAGTTCCTGCATCTCCAGAAGCCAAGCCAGCCCACCGTTAGAGAGCGATGACCCTCAGACTACGACCCCTGCTTTAGACATGTGATGACTTAGTAGCCAAGGAAAATCTCCAGTGACTCCTTGGATCAGAAAATATATGTGAGCCTCTCCCACGGCTCACATGGGAGCCCATGGGAGATGTGTACCAGAGGCTGGAGAGAGATGTGAGCCCTGGTGCTGTACACACCAAGGGACTCACAGTCTAAATTCAGGCTCAAGATGTGATGCTCAACAGGTAAAATGAGGATAAAGCAATGCAGTCAGCCTGCTGTGCTTGAGAGGCGCTCCGGAGGGCAGTGGTTAGAAACCGAAACCTTTGGATGCCGTGAGATTAAAAAGAAATCCTTACCTGTAGATTTATGATCCTGTCTATTTCTAGGCCCTTTGCTGCATATAAAAAAAGCCCCTTCTGTGAAGCTGTTTCTGAGAGTGCCTAAGAGTTTAAAAAATCTTTGGGGAAAAAGTGGTGGCATTTCCTTCTAAAGGTTTATTTTCATTGCATTAAATTGAGAATTAAGTCACTGGCCAAGAATGCAGTGTTGACCTTTCAGCCAGCAGTTCTAATTTAAAACCCTCTTTGCAGCAGCATTTATTGCTTCAAGTTATGTGGCCATTGGTTTTTGAAAAACTCCTCTTCTCTCCAAAAATGCAAAAGCCAGCCCTAGTTCCTAATTATTCACATTTCAACAGTGCAAAAAAATGCACAAATTAGGTGGAAAGATGTGAAAGTTCCTGCAGCCTTCCAGAAAAGAGCAACACTGTCTTGGCCTGAAGGTCAAAACAAAGCACGGTGGTCCTTTTCACATGGGGTTGGTTAAGAGACTGTCCTCTTATTTGGAAAACCATCTGGACAAGTCTTCTGAAGTCATTCTCAGTGGAAAGGGGAGCTAAGAGAGAAAGGCAATTGTGTGAGCAAAGCTGATGAGCTGAAAATACATTCTTCCTGCCAACTTTTCTACATTTTAGCTTCATTCTCCCTTATGCAGTATTGAGAACCGTTATGTCTTCTCCCACATCAAAGAGAAAGAATTTGAGAGTGAAAGAAAGAGACCAAGAGATTTCAACCAGGCTAAAATCCAGGAAATCTGTGAGCTCTCTGGAATGCTTTTTCTTCTGCTTTTCTTATTGTAGTAGAATACACGTGGGCTTCCCAAGTGGTGTTAGTGATAAAGAACCCGCCTGCCAATGCAGGAGATATAAGAGACATGGGTTTGATCCTTGGGTCAGGAAGATCCCCTGGAAGAGGGCGTAGCAACCCACTCCAGTATTCTTGCCTGGAGAATCCCTGCCAGATGAGCCTGGCGGGCTATAGTCCATGGGGTCGCAAAGAGTTGGACACAACTGAAGTGACTGACCACACGCGAAGAATATACATAATACAATATATACCATCTTAACTATTTCTAAGTATACAGTTCAGTGGTTTTACATACATTCATATGGTCGTGCAATCATACTCTCCATCCTTCCCCATAAATTTTCTTGAAACTAAAGGTCTTTATCTATTAAACAACACCTCTCCCTCCTCCCTTCTCTTCAACCCCTGGCAGCTACCGTTCTACTTTCCGTCTTTATAATTTTGATTATGCATGGAAATAGAATCATGCAGTATTTGTCTTTTTGTGACTGGCTTATTTTCCTTAGCATAATGTCCTCAAAGTTCATCCATGTTGTAGCATATTGCTGTTTCCTTGCTTTTAAAGACTAAATAATATCCTGTCATTTATATGTGCCACAGTTTGCTTGCCCATTCATCCGCTGATGGATCGTTGGGTTGCTTCTACATTTTAGCTATTGTGGATAATATTGCTGTGAACATAGTTGTGCAAATATCTCTTCAAGATCCTGCTTTCAGTTTTTTGGGGGGTATATACCCAGAAGTAGAATTGCTGGGGAAAAAAAAGTGAAGTGAAAGTGAAAGGTGCTCAGTCGTGTCTGGCTCTTTGCGACCCCATGAACTATACAGTCTGTGGAATTCTCCAGACCGGAATACTGGAGTGGGTGGCCAGCCGTTCCCTTCTCCAGGGGATCTTCACACCCAGGGATTGACCCCAGGTCTCCCGCATTGCAGGCAGAAAACTGGAAACTGAACTGCTGGATCACACGGCAATTCTATTTTGATATTCTGAGGTCCCACCATAGTGTTTTCCCACACTGGCCCTGCCACTCCTCATCCCCACCGACAGTGTACAGGGCTCCAGTTTCTCCACATCCTGACCAACAGTTGATGTTTTCCGTTTCTTCGATAATAGTCATCCTAATGGATGTGAGGTGGTATCTCACTGTGGTCTCGTCCTTTCACCTGCTTATGGCTATTTTATATCTTTTTTTGGAAAGATGTCTGTTCAAGTTTTTTTGCCTTTTTTAAAAAATATGTATTTAATTTATTTGGTTGCATTGGGTCTTAGTTTCGTCATGCATGATCTTTCATTGCGGCACACAGACTCTCTAGTTGTGGCAGACGGGCTCCAGAGTACACAGACTTCAGCAGTTACAGTGTGTGCAGGCTTAGTTGCTCCAAGGCATGTGGGATCTTAGTTCCCCAACCAGGGCTTGAACCCACGTCCCCTGCATTGCAAGGCAAATTCTTAATCACCAGACTACCAGGGAACGCCCCCCACCCCACCCCCGCCCATTTCTGAATCTGGTTTTCTTGTTGTTGCTTCTTAGAAGTCTTCTATATACTCTGGGTATCAGTCCATCACCAGACAAATGATCTGCAGATATTCTCTCCCATTCTGCAGGCTGTCTCTTTACTCTACAGATGGTGTCTTTTGATGCACAAAAAGATCAGTGTTCGTGAAGTCCAATCTGTCTACATTTTTCTTTTGTTACCTATGTTTTTTGGTGGCATATCCAAAAAATTATTGCCATATTCAATGTCATGAGGCTTTTCTCCTATGTTTTCTTCTAAGAATTATCTTGTTCTAGGTCTTCCATTTAGGTCCTTCATCCATTTAGAGTTAATTTTCACACATGGCATTAGATAAGGGTCCAGACTTATTATTTTGCAGGTGGATATCCAGTTTTCTTGGCACCATTAGTGAAAAGACTGTCCTTTCCTCACTGAAAAGGGTCTTGGCACCCTTGTCAAAAATCATTTGACCAAAAACCTGGGGGGTTATTTTTGGGGCTCTCTATTCTATTCCATTTTTTTACCCATCTGTTTTTACACCAGTGCCACACTGTTTAGATGACTGTACTCTGTACAGTCAGTTTTGAAATCAGGAAGTATGAGTCCCCCCAGTTTTATTCTTCTTTTTCAAGATTGTTTTGCTTATTTGGAGGTCCCTTGAAATTCCATGGGGATTTTAAAATGAGTTTTTCTATTTCTGCCAAATATGTCTTTGGGATTTTGATAGAAATTGCACTGAATCTGTAGATCATTTGGTGTTGTACTCTCATTTTAACAATATTTTCTTCCAATTTATGAACATGGTACATGTCTCCATTTATATATGTATTAATTTCTTTCAACAGAGTCTTGTAGCTTTCATTATACAAGTATTTCACCTCCTAGGTAAATTCCTGTGTTACTCTTAATGCTATTGAAAATGGAATTTTTTCCTTATTTACTTTTCAGATTATTCCTTGGTCATGTATACAAATGCAACTGATTTTTTTGTGTGTTGACTTTGTATCCTGCTTCTTTGAGGAATTCATTTATTCGTTCTAAGAGACTAAGGTTTTTTACTTAGGAAACTAATAATATTTACTTCATTTGTAATTAATAATATTTATTATAACAAAGCAACATTTAATATAATTTTAATAAAATAGTATTTAAATAGCATTTAATAATAGAATTATAATGAACATAATAACAATATGTTAATAAACATATAAATGACATGTTTGACTTTATATGTCATTTTCCTGAGTGCTTTTAATGTTTTATCTCAGTGCTCACATTGACCCAGAGAGATAGGTGCTCTTGGACCCATTTTCACAGATGAGGAAATTGAGGCTAGACATTTAACTAACAGCCATTATAAGTTACCATTTGCTGAGTGTCCCTGTGTTCTGAGTACCTCAGGTTCAGTATCTCCATTCAGCTTCCACTGCAAAGACATGGAGCACGATTCCCATAGAGTCCCTAATTTAATCTTCACTGAAACTCTGTGAAACAGGAAGTATTGTCTCCCTATCACAGGTGAAGAAAACAGGTTTAAGAAAGTGAAACGCTCCCCAAGCCCACACATGGGTAAGTGGGGAGGCGGTACATATGCCCATTTCCCAGGACTCTGAAGCTCCCCACCCAAGACGAAGTGGGCAAGTTAGGGGAGGTTATCCTTGCTGCCCCTCCCCCTACTCATCATGTTCCCTCCTGCCACCCTGTAAGTCAATTCCCCAAGAGCTGGTTAACCTGAGTGACCTTTAGCCCAATCACTGACTGTGTGTCCCAGGCACCAGGGAGGACACCATGTAGGTGGCCCTCCATCTGCCTCTGAGAACCTTCAGCTCCCCCAGAGACAACCTTCAGTCCCTCAAGGACAACCCTCAGCCCCCTAAGGACAAGCACAGAGCCCAATATCAAGGGCATGGGCTTTGGATACAAACACATCTGGGTTTGAATGTCAGCCCCTCAGCTGTATGACCTCAGGCAATGCGGTTCTTTCTAAACCATACTCTCACTGCTTGATAAAATCAAGAGATCAAGTCTAACTAGGGTTGTTGTGATCGCTGAATGCGGTGGTGTTGAGAGGTGCTTAGTTCCAGGTCTGGCACAGAATGTGCTCTAGGTGGGTAATCCAGTTGTGATCGTGGTCCACCTGAGGGCGGGCCTGAGTCTGCCACGTTCGCTGAGGCTCCCCAAGTGCACAGCACAGTGCTGAGCTCAGAGTCAGGCCCAAACAAACGCTGCTGAACAATGGCTAGCCTGGGTCGTGGGTGTCCTGTGGCGCTGAGACAAGGGAGCAGCACCTCTTTATTTCACTCCAGCACCTACTCCGTTGTTTACATGAGAACTTTCCTTTCACCTCCAGTCGAGGCAAGTCACCCCAGAGCCCACAGACGCAAGGAGGGTGAGATAAAGAAGCCCCTTGCCCATCTTCTAACACCCAAACAGCTATGTCTTTTGTGGCTCTTGGAGGTTTGCATCTAAGTAGGTCTGCAGGACTTATATGCAAAAGCAAATTTTGAGTTCTATGTGCTAAGCTCTTGGAGACATTGGAGATAAGTGGGGAAAAAGACAAACGTGAGCCCTGTGTTGATGGTGCTTCAAGTCCAGCAGGAGGAGTGGATGGTAAGGAAGTAGGGAGGTGGGTTTAGAAGTTATTCCAACAGCCTGGGAGACAGTGGAGGACAGAGGAGCCTGGTGTGCTGCAGTCCATGGTGGGGTCACAAAGAGTGGGACATGACTGAGCGACTGAACAGCAACTAATTCCCATCCAGGAATTCTAGAGAGTGGGGACCTCCTAGGAAATACCCATAGAGCTCCAGGCAAAGCCCCCGACTGCCCTACCATCTCTCTCAGCCCCTCCCTCAAGCCCTAACCAAGTTCCCTATCCCTGACTCTCTGCAAAAGCCTTAGGGTCCTGGGGCAATGCAGGGGTACCCTGGATTGCCTTCACATCTGACTTTATCCCCCCAGCGAGGCTGGGCTGCTTCTCAACCAGCAAGGCCACCTGTGCTCTTGTGTACGCCTCGACCGCTTCAACCCAGGTCCAGGGGCAGCTCTGAGACTCTGGGGCCCCGGGGCAATCACCAGAGAGGACGAGAAGAGAGCTGGCAGCTGCATGGGGAGCACAACCAAAACCCTCTCCCTGTCTCCAGGCCCAGACCGAAGTGTCTCCTGCCTCGCCTTCCTCAAGACTCAGGCAGCCAACTTGGAATCAGCCTCCACTTCGCTGATGGCCAACAGGCCCCGAGGTAAGAATGGTGCCCACACTGGCCGTCAGCTCGTCTCTAAGAAGCGGCCACTGCAGGCCCCGGTTCCAAGAGGAAGGACCCCCAGGCATTCGGGACTCGCCAGGCACTCCCTGGCTGACTCAGCCTAGCCTTCCAGCTGGGAGAGGGCAGCTTCCTCCCAGTTGAGTCTCCCTGCCTGCTGCCTACCCCAAAGTCCCTGGTGATTCCTGCAGGGACATAGGGCTCACAGGATGTCGTTCAGTGAGGTTAAATAAACATCAAATGTTTATTCAGCGAGGGAGGGGCAGAGTGCCACAGCACCCATGGGAGGTCTGAGAGAAGAGCTGAGAGTCATGTAAGGGGGTCAGCCTGCAGGGATGCAGTCGTACCCAGCCTGTTTGGCACCAGGGACCGGTTTTGTGGAAGACAGTTTTTCCATAGACTGGGAGGTAGGAGATGGTTTCGGGATGATTTATTGTGCAGTTTATTTCTATTATTGTTACATCAGCTCCATCAGGCATTAGATACCGAGGCTGGGGACTCCTGGGGTAGAGGACATTTCTTGAGGCCGCCTCCGCCACTAACTAACTTGGTGATGTCACATAGATGACAGGACCTCTGGCTTCAGTGAACTGTAAGGAGTGGGCCAGTGTCCTGCTCCAAAGCACAGGAATTTTATTTTAAACAGTGAGTTAGAAGTAGCCGCCTGTGTTACTCTGATTGCAAGAGCCCGAATCCCAGGGCATTCGGTTGTTTGTAGTCTCCTCACTGGAGAAGGAGACCGCCTTCTGGCTCTGCTGCCACTGTCAAGGGGACCGCCTCCTCCCGATGCCCGACCTTGGCCCAGCCCTGAAGCTTCTGGCCTCTTGGCACCAGGCGCTCTCCACCCTGGGCATCCCTCGCTTCTGCTTTACCTGTCAGCAGCACAGGACCCCCTCCCCTGAGAGAAGAGGAGGATACCACAGTCTGTGATTCAGGGAGCTCGTAAGGCAAAGATAGTATATTCAAAAGCAGAGACATTACTTTGCCGACTAAGATCCGTCTAGTCAAGGCTATCGTTTCTCCAGTGGTCATGTGTGGATGTGAGAGTTGGACTGTGAAGAAGGCTGAGCGCCGAAGAATTGATGCGTTTGAACTGTGGTGTTGGAGAAGACTCTTGAAAGTCCCTTGGACTGCAAGGAGATCCAACCAGTCCATTCTGAAGGAGATCAACCCTGGGATTTCTTTGGAAGGAATGATGCTAAAGCTGAAGCTCCAGTCCTTTGGCCACCTCATGCAAAGAGTTGACTCATTGGAAAAGACTCTGATGCTGGGAGGGATTGGGGGCAGGAGGAGAAGGGGATGACTGAGGATGAGATGGCTAGATGGCATCACGGACTCGATGGACGTGAGTCTGTGTGAACTCCGGGAGATGGTGATGGACAGGGAGGCCTGGCGTGCTGCGATTCATGGGGTCGCAAAGAATCAGACACGACTGAGCAACTGAACTGAACTGAACTGAACTGAACTGAGGCAAAGAGGTATGCATGGGGTTCCCACTTCACAGGCTTGCTGTGAACACCCACCGGCAAAGCACTCAAGAATTGTGACTGACAGGCCAAAGGAGGTCCCAGAAAATTCCTTTGACTAGGCAAGTCCCACAATGTGTTTAAAAGATGCGCCTACACGCACAAGTGCCTGTGTGCACACATATGCACACACATTAATTGTTGCCATAGCACAAACTTCCATATCTCACCTCCACAGCCCAAAGAAGCCTCCTCTGTCAGGAAGGCTGCCTGGAATAGTGGAGAAGGGAGAGGCTATTGAGACATTTAATCCAAAGCCTCCAAGGGGAGCCCCTTCCCCGGATACACACAGATGGATCATTCAGCTGGTCAGATTAAGCCAAGCAGCCCAGGCACCACCCTGGAGTCCTGAGAAATGCGGTGCCTCTCAACAGAGACTCCCAGACTCTGTCCAGGAGCTCCAGAACTGTAAAGCACCAACACCCAAGGGCCCTCCCTTCTGCTTCCCTCCTCCCAGGTTCTGTCACCGTCTGAGGCTGTTTGGTGGGGCCCGTCCCATTGCAAACTTTGCTCCTATGAGTTGGGCAGTGGGTTGGAAATAAGTTCCATACCTTATGTTTGGGTTGGCTTGTTTTTTGACACTTAAGTCCCTCGCTCAGTCATGTCCGACTTTTTGCGACCCCGTGGACTGTAGCTCACCAGGCTCCTCCGTCCATGGGGTTCTCCAGGCAAGAATACTGGCATGGGTTGCCATTTTTGACACTAGCCTGTGTCAAAAAACTAGTGTCTCTCTCATTAAGGAGAATGTATTTCACTTGCTCTTGTCTGACACGTAAGCTTTACCGCTGATGGACTGTGTGTGTCTGTGTCTGTCTGTGATGGACGCTGTGTGTGTGTCTGTGTGTCTGTCTGTGATGGACCCTGTGTGTGTCTGTGTGTATATGTGATGGACCCTGTGTGTGTGTGTGTGTAATGATCCCTGTGTGTATGTGTCTTCAGTCCATAGACAAAGCCCGAGTCAGCAGCACGGTGGTGACGGCGGGAGATGCCTGCGCCTACGTGGCTGACCAGCACGGCATTGTGCATGTCTATGACATGGAGGAGTATGGCCTGCAGGGACAGGAGCTGCAGCCTCCCACGAGTAGGCATGAGCTCTCCAAGTGAGATGCTATGATGAGCATTGCTTCAGTTTTAGTTAAATATTAGATTAAATAAAATTTAATATTTTTCTAGAGAAAAATATTTTCATGAAAATATTCAGTATTGGCAAGGTGAGGGGAAAATGGCACTCACATGCTCTTGGATGGAGAGTGAGTTGGTATATACAGTCTGAAGGGCATAAAAGGCAAGCTGACAATGCGCATTAAAGCTTTGAACCAGCAATTCTACTTCTAAGGATTTGGCCAAAAAAAAAGAGTAAGAAGCATAAACAAAGACTTAGTTATAACGTTGTGAATCAGCATATTGTTTATAACAGAGGCAGAAGAAAATAATAGAGAAACCAAACTGTCCAGTGTAAGGGGAATAATTAAATATGTGATGGTATAGAATATAACATATTGAAATATCATTGAGTTATTGTGTAAGGATGCCATATATGAAAATGTATTTATAGGGAGACTATTCATGATAAAATTGTTCAGTGAAAAATTGGGTCACAAAACAATAATGCAACCCTTGTTAAAACGAAGACACACACAGAAGATTGAAAGTCTGGAGAAATAGACATCAAGGATGTAACAAATCCTTATCCCTTTGTACATGAGGTTTTGAAAAGTGAAAGTCACTCAGCTGTGTCCAACTCTTTGTGACCCCATGGACTATACAGTCCACAGAAATCTTCAGGCAGGAATACTGGAGTGGGCAGCCTTTCCTTCTCCAGGGAATCTTCCCAACCCAGGGATTGTACCCAGGTCTCCCACAGGCAGATTATTTACCAGCTGAGCCACAAGGGAAGCCCACATTGAGGTTTTAGTTATGCTTTTCTTTTCTTTTTTTAATATAAATTTATTTTAATTGGAGGCTAATTACTTTACAATATTGTATTGGTTTTGCCATACATTGACATGAATCTGCCATGAATTTGCCATACATTGACATGAATCTGTCCCCATCCTGAACCCCCCTCCCACCTCCCTCCCCATCCCATCCCCCTGGGTCATCCCAGTGCACCAGCCCTGAGCATCCTGTATCATGCATTGAACCTGGACTGGCGACTCGTTTCACATACGATAATATACATGTTTCAACGCCATTCTCCCAAATCATCCCACCCTCGCCCTCTCCTGCAGAGTCCAAAAGACCGTTCTATACATCTGTGTCTCTTTTGCTGTCTCGCATACAGGGTTATCTTCTTTTTAAAAATCCGTCTTTTCTAATTTTTCTGGAGATATACTGCTTTGGTAATAACAGAATATGTTTAAAGTGTTAAGAGCCTTTCATACAGTTGTAGAAATGCTCATGTTTAGAAAAAAAATCAAGCAGCATGATAAAATATAAAATGAAAAGCAGTAGTTGTTTCTCTGACCTCCTCCATCACCCAGCCTGACTTTTCTGCATCCTAGCAACACTATTAATGAATTTCAATTTCCTTCCAGAAAGTTCCTATGCATATATATATATATACAAAATATATACAGGAGCACATACACACACACCCACGATACATACTTTCAGGACTCATTTTTTCATTTGTATCTTAGCCAGCTTTACATATAAGCATATTTAGGTATTTTTTTTAGCATATTTGAATGGCTATAAAATATTTCATTAAATATATTTCTGTAAAGCCAATTTAGAGGCAAATATTCACCTACCTCCCCTTATTCACTTTTTCCTGTTCCACCACAGGAGAAGTTTAAATGCTAAAGTGTGAGAAATTGGAATTTAGAAGTAAGAGTGATCGGCCTTGCATTGGTCTTTACTCTGAGTACTGGGAACATAGCTTTCGCCAGGCTGTATTAAAAATTATTTTTTATTACTTTCCCACTCTTGCAGCCTTACCAAACCCTAAGTGCTAAAGGAAACTATAGGGTGAGGACCTTGAACAGGCCCCATTTTATATGTATTTGGAGCTGGCATAGGGTCTTGCACATAGTAGATGCTTGATAAAAACTTGTATCAAATTAATGTAGCAAGACCAACGACTTGTCACACCAGTGCCCCTCTCCCTGCTGGACGCTCATCCAGCTCCGACCCCAGCCTGCAGTGACTGTTGCGAGCATCTAGGTTCAGGCTGGGCCCCTCTCCCTGCTGGACGCTCATCCAGCTCCGACCCCAGCCTGCAGTGATTGTTGCGAGCATCTAGGTTCAGGCTGGGCCCCTCTCCCTGCTGGACGCTCATCCAGCTCCGACCCCAGCCTGCAGTGACTGTTGCACAGCATCTAGCTTCAGGGTGGGCCTCTCCCACCGCACTCAGCTGTGCTCTTTCCTCTGATTTAGATGTGAAATTCTGGCGGGCCCACATCAGCATGGTGACATCGTGAGTACCATCCATTTTAGAGTTTAAGAATGTATAACAGAGTCAAAATACTTTTCCCAGCTTTGAGTAAATGGATTCTCTCAGAAGCCTTCTGAATTAATCAGAAGACAAGGACAGTACTATAATTCTGCCGCTGCTGCGAGAACTAGATGTTTATGTTCCCTACACAGAGTAAAGGAAGAGATCTGAAGTCATTTTTCTTATAAATGATGATTGTTTTCCTTGAATTGATCCACTATTTTAGTGTGCGTGTAGATGCTTAGTATGTTTAATACTTTTTTCACTGGAGTTAAAAGGAGTCAGTGCTGGCGTGGGGCCTGGACCCCGGTCAGAAGTTCCATTCCAACCTCTTGGTGTTCCCACAGACCCATCAGTTCCCACAGTCCATGAAATGTTTCCAGTATATCTTTTCTGCTATCTTGGGACTGGAGTTGGGGCATCTGAAGGGGGTGTGGCATGGTAGGAGGCAGGGAGAGGATAATCCAGGAGATGAACCTGGCTTCTATATTCCAGCTATAAATACTGGGGTATTGATGCATTGAGCATTTCTTGCTGGGGCAGCCTCAGCACATCTCCCTTGCCCTTTCATCTCATTAGTTTGGAGCTAATAGAAGAAGAGGTTCTGCTCTCATCCTCCCTGGACCGCACTGTGCGCCTGTGGAGCAGGGACGGGGCGTTCATCGGTAAGGACCGTCCACCTGGCCACCAGTTCAGTCCCAGCTTGGGGCCTCAGTTGAGGTCTCCACCAGGTCGTGAATTCTCTGGGGTCTAGGGTGTTAGTCAGATTAGGCTGACATGATGAAAAAACTACCATAGACTGGGCAGCTTAAGCCACAGAATTTTGTCTGTCACGTGTGTGCTACCCTGGAGACTGGAAGTCTGACATCGGGGTCCCAGCGTAGTCAGGTGCTGCTTAGGGGGCTTTTCCTGGTTTGCAGATGGGCTCCTTTTATGGACACCTTTTGCTGAGTCTTTTTATGGCCTGGGGGCTTCCCTGATAGCTCAGTTGGTAAATAATCCTCCTGCAATGCACGAGACCCCAGTTTGATTTCTGAGTTAGGCAGATCTGCTGGAGAAGGGATAGACTACCCACTCCAGTATTCTTGGGCTTCCCTGGTGGCTCAGCTGGTAAAGAATCCACCTGCAATGCAGGAGACCTGGGTTGGGAAGATCCCCTGGGGAAGGGAAAGGCTTCCCAGTCCAGTATTCTGGCCTAAAGAATTCCATGGACTGTATAGTCCATAGGGTCATAAAGAGTCGGACATGACTGAGTGACTTTCACTTTCACTTTATGGCCCAGAGAGAGAGGAAGAGAAAGAGAGAAAATGTGAACACCCTGGTGTCTCTCCTTATCAGAACACTGTTCCTATTGGATCAGTGTCCTACTTTTAGAACCTCATTTAACCTTTGCTGTTGTTCAGTTGCTAAGTCATTTCTGACTCTTTGTGGCCCCATGGACTGCAGCACGCCAGGCTCCTCTGTCCTCCACCATCTCCCCGAGTTTGCTCAGATTCATGTCCATTGAGTCAGTGATGCTATCTAACCATCTCATCTTCTGCCAACCCCTTCTCTTCTTGCTCTCAGTCTTTCCCAGCATCAGGATCTTTTCCAATGAGTCAACTCTCACGTCAGGTAGACAAAGTCCTGGAGCTTCAGCATCTGTCCTTCCAATGAATATTCAGGGTTGATTTCCTTTAGGATTTACTGGTTTGATCTCCTTGAAGTCCAAGGGACTCTCAAGACTGTTCTCCAACACCACAATTATTTCTTTAAAAGACTTATGTTTTAATACAGTCACATTAGGGTTTAGGGCTTCAACATAAGAATTAAGGGGAAGGGTACCAAATTCAGTGTATACCTTAAAACAAGTTTACTTTCACAAAATTTATCAAAATTAGATTCATTTAAATTTAGAGAACTCTGATAGACTGGTGACAGTGAATTTGGTACAGAAACATGTTATGATGTTTTATAGAAAAGATTCAGGACTAGGGAGCTGTGAGATGGGAAAGGTCAGGCCTGAGTGGGCTGTGGTGATAAGATTAACCCAAGTGACTGCTCAGAGGGACTCTACCTGTTTCAGCAGGCTCTCTTGTCTCCCTAGCTGATGTTTCTTGAAGAAGGTACCAGAACTCTTTTGGATTTGTCGTGCAGGTCCTTAGTACATTCTGAGTCACTTGTGCCCCAATGTGATACATTCTGTAGGAGGTGTTTCTGGACTGGAACCTCCAGGGCCAATTTCCCTGGAATTGTTTCTTATGAAACTACAGGACCAGAACTGAATTTGATTAAGTGGACCTATCAAGAGTTAAGACAGGTTACCTCCCATCTTATGCTTACCGTTTACCAATTTACTTTTCCAGGGACATTTGGGCAGAGCAGCCCCTGGGATATTTTCACTCCTGACTCCTGGAGCCACCCTAGAGTGCCCCATGAAGTCCTGACAGATCCCCAGAGCATGCCTGCTCACCCAGTGCTAGAAGGAGGTGTTCCTGCCACGTGCAGAGGAGAAGAGCAAGACAAGGTGGCGGAGGGCAAGGCCAGTGCTGAGGTTGGTCCTGGCACACACAGTTCACCTGGGCTTGCTCATAGCTCCAGGCAGATCAGCACCGGTTATAAACTGTACCCTGAAAGGGTCAAGGCATGAGCCAGAGAACCAAGTCAACTCAGGAATAAAAGCATATCCCAAGATCCTGCTACTGACCAGGGACGGGGGGCCCCCTGGTTCATCTGGGGGTAGTTGGAGCTGATCTCCCAGCATCACTTGACTGTCCCTCTTTCTCACCAGCAAAAAGGTTGTCTGTGGCCTTGAAACACAGATGGACTCAGCACCATGCTCGACCCCCTGTCACATCAGAGAGACAGATGCTGAAACTGCAGCCCACAGCACACGGTCCCCATTAGGAAATACATTTTAACACAGGGCTTCCTGAGTGAAAGGAAGGAATAACGCGTTTAGTGCCTGGGTCCATGAAAGTCAATGTCAGAGCAAGAGATGGTGAAAAGACCCTGGTAGATGCAGTCTTGATTTAGAGCTCAGTGAAATATATGAATTTCCAGGAAATGCTTGCCCTTTAATAAACTGAAAGAAAGGTCATTTCATGAACTATTGCTCACTGGTTATGTCACAACTCAAGGCAGAACACCTGCTCTGCCCACAAAATAATGTGTCTAGGATTTTGTATCTGCAGCCTCTTGGAATACTGATCACACAATGGATCCTCGTCACTGACATCTTCACAGAGACACACTCAACGTGGGAAATAGGGGGACCAGGCAAGCATTGATCAAGAAAGCCTTCTGCCTTGTTAGGGGCACCCTCATTTCCCCATGTTGTTCTCATGAGCTTAACATGGAGCTTTCATAGCTCCGGGGAGGCTCAGAATGCGTCTGCATGGTACTATCAGCCTATTTAGAAATTCAGTCATTTTGCCATGCATTTGATATAGAGAAAACAAATGAGGTCATTAATTTAGATAGGCCCACAATTTGGAAACTAAAAGCGCAGAAAGGGGTGGAAAGATAGGAAGGAAGAAGCAAATGAGGGAAATATGCTGATCAGCGCAAAATCCAGGGTCCGTGCTATGCAGCACAGCAGACCTGGAGAAAATCACAGTGTGATGCAGGAAGCATCAGGCAGAAGGAGAGAGGGAGGATGGAGGAGGCGGAGGAAGCAGGAGAAGGGGAGGGGGAGGGGAGGAAGGGTACTCAGTTCGGCACAATCCAAACGGCTGACTCCTATGACGGGAAAGAGAGCCAAGCAACAGACCTCGTGAGTGACCTTGTCCTTGTGTAGGCAAAGCTGCTTCGACGCTTGTAGATCTGTCCAACTTGACTCCAAATGCCTCAGGAAACACTCTGTAAACTCTTTCCAAGAAAAATGAACACACACACACACAAAGAACCTGAGGAGCTCTTCCATAGCGTATCTAGAGGGGACGTCCCTGGCAGGCCAGTGGTTAGGACTCCACACCTCCACTGCAGGGGGCACCGGTTTGATCCCTGGTCTGGTCAGAGAACTAAGATCCCCCATGCCTCGAGGCACAGTCAAACAAAAAACAAAGCCCCTCCTCCCCAAAAAAACCCAAGAAGCAAAGTGTTTGAAGCGCTGTTTATGAGTTAGGGTTAACTAAGGTCTGCTCTGAAGTTCGCCTTCATTAACTGTGTGAGCTCCAGGAATCACTTCCACTGATTTATAAAATGAGGAGTGGGGTTGGCTGATTTTCCAGTTTCATTTCAGCTCTAAACACGTGTTTCTCTGCACATCTGTTTTGATTGGATTCTGGATGTCTGGAGTGATTTTTCCAGCATACCAGCCTATCAAACACAACCACAAACTAAAATAAGTTGACTGAATGCAGAAAACAATTTACCTGGAAAACATCACAAATGATTTTGAGAGTCGAGTGAAAGCTCAGGGGAAAATGTTCTTGTTATCTCATGGATTCAGCCAGCCGGGGTCTTGTTCTAACACAGAAACTCCATGTAACTGGAGTTAAACTTGCTCTCCGTCACAGTGTGATCCTGGGTTCCTCTTCCCAAATCTGCTCTGTCTCCTTCCAGCCTGAAAAGACCTCTGATCCTCGCTCTCCAGGAGACTGCGTCCTTGAAGTGGAGGAAGACTCCTGTGGAGGGGGTGGATTCGGCAGTGACAGGTGAGCCGGGCTGAAGGTGAAATAAAAGGCAGCCTTTCCTGGCTGAGGGATCCAGGCCACTCTGCCCTCATTGTGAGTCACCTGTCCCTAAGCCCCGCAGCCTGTGAGTACAGCAAGGTCGCAACTCAAATCTCACCAGTGTGATGTCCTGCCTGCTCATCTCAGGACACTCCCAGAAGTACCTGTGTTGTCCGGCCATCACATGCAGTCAAGGGCTACTTCACAGGGTCTTTGTCTTGAGTTTTATGGCTATCGTTAACTGCCCACGAGGCTGTGTGAGGCTGGACCATCTCACTGTTCCTTCCTTGGGAGCTCTGTGCAACCCCTGAGAGGGTTCGGGGTCTGGGCCTGCGCTTCCAAAGCTGGGAGAACCCGGGGCACCACCTACTCCCCAAACTGGAGTCTGGCAAGAGAAGTAAGAGGAGTGTTTAACACCTCACTCCAGTTCCCCAGGCCCCACACCAGGCTTCCTGAGGTCCCATCACCAAGGCAACTATAGAAATGATCCCTTCAGTGTTCCCTGCCACTCCTCTCATCACGGGGCTAAGATCAAGGTCATGCACCTGCATGAGGGATGACCCCCGCCCCCCACCTCAACGTTCCCACTTTCTCGGTGCAGCGGCTCCATGGTAACGAGACCAGGCCCCTTCTGTATGCTTCTGCCCCTACTCAGCTCTGGCTTCCAGGTTCACAGTGCCATATGGTCCAGACAGCAGGACCAAGCAGCGGGAAGAAATGGCGTGCAAATCAAGGGTCCACGACAGAGAGGGTGCACGTTCCAGTCAGATCAACCCCCTTTACTGACTTTTCCAGGATGTCCTGAACACTTCTGCTCATGTCTTGGTGGCCAGAACTTAGTCACATGGCCACATTTCCCTGCAGGAGAGGCTGGGAGTTCTGTAACTAAGGAGGAAGGCAGGAGAGGATTAGGGTAGACAACTAGAAATCTCTGTTCTGGGAGGTCAAATAATTAAATGCTCTGGATGCCATCAGAGTCAGAGGGTATCATACATAGAAACATTATTCATCATGCATTTCACAGCAGAGAGTCGTGAATTTAAAGTTTTATTTGGGAGACCACTTGGCTTATGAGAACGTGTCATGGGCTTTGGTTACAGTCACAGGTGTGTCTTTGAAAACAGTGTGACCTCAGGTGAGACTCCCTGATTGTGCAATCAACTCCCTGACTGCACATCTGCAGGTCTCCCAGTGGGTCTGTGGTCTCATGAGATGGTGAGTGTTGACGGTGTGTTGGAGTCTGAGACTGGGAAGGAAGCGGGACCCTCGGGGGTTTGAGGGTGTGGCATCATCGACAGCCTCTTCCTCGATGGTGGCAGCAGGATCACAGACATCCTCTACATACCTTCCCAGGACCTGCTGTGGTCTTAGGGGCCTCAGAGTGTTAGCCTGCCTTGGCCGCTGTGACAAAATACTAGAGACTAGGTGGCTCAAGAAACAGACATTTACTTCTCACAGCCCTGGAGGCTGGAAGGCCAAGTTCACGGTCACCGCCAAGTCAGTTCCAGGTGCAGGAGGGCCTTCTTCCTAGCTGGCAGGCTGGCGCTTTCTCTGTGTCCTCACAGGGTGGAGAGAGAGCAACCTCTATCCCCTCCTCCTCCTGTGAAGCCACTGATTCTATCAGAAGGGCCCCAGCCTCACGACCTCATCAACCCTAATTACCTCCCAAAGGCCCCCCACCTCCAAATACCATCTCACTGGGGGATAGGGCTTCAACATGTGAATTCGGGCTGGGACCCAATTCTATCCAAAGCACTGAAAGTGCAGTGGGATGTCAGGTGGGGAAAGACTCCACAACACCATAGACAAGCAGCTCCCACGCAGCAGGAGGGGCCAGGCACACTCTCGTACTGTCTTGCTTCCACCCTCTCCAGGTAGAGGCAGCACAAAAGTCGGCTCTGAACTCAGGGCTGCTTCTGATTCTCAGTCAGTCTTCAGTGAGGGCCTAAAGGAGTGGAAGGGAAAGTGGGAGATGTGTGCAGTGAATGAGGCCAGAATGGGGCTGCTTGGAGGGCCCCAAACAGGAGGCTGAACAGCCGAAACCCTCTCACCCAGCTGGACCAACACCAGTGCTTGTTGGGTTAATTTAAACATACAGATTTTAAAGCAAGGGGCCATTAAAACATGATATGTACATCCTGTAAACATTTTACTTCAATTTGCAAGAGTAGAACGTACAGTCATCCCCAATCTTTTGATGTAGGGCCAAGGCTTTTTCTGCGCATAAGAGGCAAGTTCAGCACAGCCTGCCATAAATGCATTATTTATCATTTTCAGTTTCTGCTTTTTTTAAAAGTAGAACTAGAACTTAAAGATATTTGCAAAGCAATGAGAAAGCACTAGGCTTCTAGCTTTCCCTTTTTATAATTTCCCTCAAGCTTTAACAGTTGTCTCATCTATCTTCAGTTCAACATGACCCTTCATCTAGTCTTTTCCAAGTATTCATCTTAGTTTTCACAAAGTTCTTTCACACTAATCTCATCAATTTTCATTTTGTTTAAATAAGTTTATGATCACAATAAAATGTACAACTGGCATTCACAAGTTTGGGAGCAAACACAGCTGATTCCTGTTAAGTACATGATGCAACCTCCAGCCTTTGGGAGTAGAAGTATCATCTAGCAGACGTGAGTGTCTAGAGCATTCTGTGGGCATTTGGCAGGGTGTTTACAGAGTCAGTCAGTCCATCAGTTCAGTCAGCAGAGTGTCCACCACACATGATTCCCTGAGCAGCAAGGAGTCTCTAGAAATCAATGGGTGCTTTCTGTGGAGAGCTTGGCCACAGCACGAGGCCAGGGAGGGGAAACGTGGGAGGAGGCAGGTGATGTCCTCATGGTTAGTCTCCCAGGTTAGCGTTACCTCACCTGCATCACCTCCACCTCCATGCAGCCCGACCTCCTCCAACAGCACCAGCCTCATCCAGTGTCAACCACTGTCCAGAGACTTCCACCAGGCCCATACCTGACAGCAAGGTGGGGAACTGCTACATGACTTGGCTTCATCCTCACAGGCTTCTGGGGACGTACTCCTTTTCATCTTTCATTTTATTTTGTATTGGAGTATAGCCAATTAACAAACAGTGTTGTGATAGTTGCAAGTGAACAGCAAAGGGATTCAGTCATACAGGTTTCCATTCTCCCCGGAACTCCCCTCCCACCCAGAATGCCGCGTAACACTGAGCAGAGTTCCTTGTGCTATACAGTCGATCCTTATTTACTCTCCATTTTACTTTACTTCATTTTAGTTTTTAACTCTCATTTACTTTTGGCTGTGCTGGGTCTTTGTTGTCATGCATGAGCTTTTTTCTAGATGTGGCGAGTCAGGGCTCCTCTCTAATGGTGCGTGGGCTTCTCACTGTGGTGGCTTCTTTTATTGCAGAACACGGGCTCTGGGGTGTACAGGCTTCGGTAACTGTGACATGTGGGCTCAGGAGTTGCGGCTCCCAGGCTTGGAGCACAGGCTCAATAGTTGTGGTGCACAGAATTAACTGCTCCGAGACATGTGGGATCTTCCTGGATCAGGGATTGAACCCATGTCTCCTGCATCGGCAGGCAGATTCTTTACACTGAACCCCCAGGGAAGCCCCTGGTTATCCATTTTAAATACAGCAGTGTGTACATGTCCATCCCAAACTACTTAACTATCCCTTCCTCCCATCCTTCCCCTCAGCAATCATAAGATCATTCTCGAAGTCTGCGTGGTACATACCCCTTGTTATCTCCACCTACAGATGAGGAAACCAAGCCTTAGGGATGAATTGTGATTTGCCTAAAGTTAAACCACAGGTCAATGGGAAGGCAGGAACATGGCCCCACTGTCTGTCCACTCCCTCACAGTGAAAGGACCAGGCCTTGGAGAAGGGCTTCTGTATGAGCATAGGAAAGAAGGAAGTGGAAGCTGTTGGCAATGGGCAGATTACTGTGGAATGAGGACTCTTCCCCAGAGGGCAGGCCTGAGTGATGGCGTCAGTGTTACTCGCTGAGACACACCAGGGCCGGGGTTCCTGGAGTGAACAGGGGTAGAGAGGTGGCCAGGAGTAGGCGCTTTCCGGGCTGTGCAGGGTGAAGTGAGGCCAGGAGAGACAGACGGGGTGACCACCTCCCCAAACACACACCAGGAGGCGAGTGGGTGACGGGGACTGTGCCTGGAACTCAGGGCTGGAGACACCGCTGGGCTCCCCAAGAAGCAGTGCGTGCTGACAGAGCAGGGTTGAGGGAAAGGCCAGAGAATCGGTGATCGGATGGAGAGTTGTGCCTTAGAGACAAACCCTGTGCTGGCTAAGATTCCCCGTGCCCCTGATGGGCCAAGTATGTGCTAATTTGGTCTCAAGGTTTGAGAGAAATTGTCAGTGAATATTTTAGGATAAGTGTGTTCAGCATTCACTCTGCACTGTTTGTGCTCCGCTCTGCTCTTCCGGCACGGGGCTGTGATGGGACCCTGGGATATAGCCGGGAATGCAGAGGAGCCTGTGCCCTGAGGATCTATGCTCAGGAGGGCAGAGGAGTCTCTGGGCTCTGCCCCTACTCTGCCTGGATCTCCCTGAAGGAGGGTGCAAAGCATTGTGGGAGCACCAGTGGGAGGGGTCGAGGAGGCCTCCTGGAAGAAAGGAGTTCACACTCAGACCCTAAAGACGGGTAGGATGCAGCCATTCCAAAGGAAACCCCAAGAGAAGCCAGAGCTGCTACAGCACAGATGGACCATGAGGACATTGTGCGCAGGGCAATAAGCCAGTTATGGAAGGACAAATGCTGTGTGGTTCCACTTACACAAGGTTTCCAGAGTGGTCCAACTCACAGAAAGTGAAAAAGTGAAATGGTGATTGCCAGGGGCTGGTGGGGAGGAGAAGGGCGAATTCTTTTTTACTGAGTACAGAGTTTCAGTTTTGCAAGATGACAAGTGTTCCAGAGACGGACAGTGGTGGTGGTTGCATGACAATGTGAAAGCACCTAATGCCACAGGGCTGTGCACTCAAGGTGGCTAAGATGGTAAATTTTATGTTCTGTGTCATGGTAGTCGCTCAGTCATGTCCAACTCTGCAACCGCAGGGACTGTGGCCCGCCAGGCTCCTCTGTCCATGGGATTCTCCAGGCAAGAATACTGGAGTGGGTTGCCATTCCCTTCTCAGGGTATCTTCCCACCCCAGGGATCGGATCCAGGTCTCCTGCATTGGAGGTAGAAATTTTTTACCATCTGAGCCACCAGGGAAGCATATTTTACCCCAATTAAAAATTAGAGAGAGAGAAAAATAAAGGTGGAGCATGAGGCCAGGCCCCAGGCAAGGCAGAAAGGGGAGCTTCTGGGAGCTCTGAGCTTGGCTGGCACAGAGCTGGGCAAAGATGACAGTGGCAGGGACCTGGACATGAAAGGAAGGTATTTGAGGAGTGGAAGTAGATGGCTTTTCAATGTGTTCAGAGATCAACAGGAGGAAAGACCTGGTGATGGAGGGTCAAATAGAAAGAATCAGTATTTACATGTCTTTGCAAGTAGACAACATGCTTTGACGATGGGGCCCACGGTGCTCGACCCAGGGCTTACATGGAAGCAGGGGGCAGCAGTGAGCCCCCAGATGCCTGAGGAATCTGCGATCACCTGCTTCTTTTCCTCCAGGCCGCCCTTGGAGCAGAGCAAGCCTCCCAGCGGGCACACCTGCGCTGGGGACCCCCAGCATCTACCAGAGCCTCCGGTGCCACCAGGTCCCCTGCCTATCAGCACTCCCAGAGAAGCCGGATTTGTCCATCCTTGGCGCAGATTTGTTTAACTTAGATTTTCTTACACAAGAAAAAGAAGGAAGTGAAGCTGCCCAGAAAGAGTACTGATCACATAGCAGTTTCCTCGTTTGAAGAAACCAGCCTGCTGTTTCCTTTCCTTGGCAAATTCTTCTTCCCCAGTTAATCAAGAAGTCTGACTGAGATTAAGATTTGCCCGACAGGGGCCAAAAAAGAACAAAACAAGAAATGATTTCGGCCAACGAGGGCCTTTTCCTGAAGCAATTAGAGCTTGGACTTAAGCAAACAAATCAGATTCGAGGTTTCCCTTCCTCAGAAGCCATTATTCCATGGAGTGAAGATTGCCCAGGACAGATGGGTCCTGAAACAGCTCTCCTAGAACCCTGAATATCACAGCAGCAGCTGCCCACGGCTGGGCCAAGGACACCAGGAGAGAGAAGGGAGGTGTTGATTAAGAAAAGTAAATAACAGCTTTGGAAGCCTGCTTTGTGACAGGCAAACCTTGGTTAAGATCTTAGATGGATCATCTCACTCGCTCCTAATAGAACTGTCAGGAATGGATGATGTTATTGTCCCATTTTTCCAACAGGGACACTGAGGCTCCGGGAAGCAAAGTGATTTGCCAGTGGTTCACAGTCAAGTAAATGATAACAAGGAAATCAGAGCCCAGGCCCCCGACTATCAACAGCAGTGACTCTCGGAGAAGAGGGTATAACATCGGAGGGCCAGTGGGTCTCTCCTTCCAAGCATGGCCCTAGAGCAGTCACTTCAGAGCTGTAAGCCATCTCAACAATAGTCGAAAAAGAATAACAACACAGCTGCTGCCGGTTACCGAGCACTTACTATGCTGATCTCTTCATGGACATCTTTTAATCCTCAAAGCCGCCTGGAGAGGGTATGTCCGCACTCCACAGATGAGAAAATCAGTCCTCAGAGAAATTAAATACTTTGCCCAAAATCACACAGCAAAGGGATAAAAGCCCTCAAAATTCAAACCTAAGTTTGGCCCCAAACAGTGGATTATTAATCTCTACCTCTGATTCGGAGCCATCATTTTACAAAGACCTTATGGCAAAGAGAGCCCACAGCTGCACAGCTGGGTAGTCTCCTGACCCCTCCCCCAATCCAGCATGTTCTAGGACCAACTCACCCGCCTTGGGTCAGCCCATGACCTTATCCTTCTCAGAGGGGCAGGACAGTGCTGTCCCAGCCAGGCCCATTTCACTGGACCTGGGCTCTACAGGACCAAGGAGAAGCATTCCCCCAGGGCCTGTACCCACTGCTAGACCATGCTGCAGATCTCGGGAACTCGAGATCTTATGCCCAGGTGTTCCCGAGTCCACGTTTGGAGCCTGAGCAGCTTCCCCAGGACCTATCCATCCACAGAGTACTACATGGTCCCAGGCTCTCAAGGTGGCTGAGGGACGGTGTTTGCTGGATGCAGACAGATATTGGACATTCTGGCTGGGGGTGCCTGCATATTCATGCTGAGGTTCTCATGGTGCAGGGAAAAGGAGGGCCAGCCAAGGGCTGGGAGCCAGGGGCCGGCTGTCCCTGCGTTGCCACATCTGCCATGGAACTATGAGGACCCCAGGAATTGTACATTCAAACTGGCCTTCCAGGGCTTCATGGAATGGCCAAGGTAGAAAGACCGAACACTTGCCGTGTGTTTAATATTTCATTTCACAGTTTGTTAACTTGACAATGTTTAAAAACTGGGTCTCCACCTGTACCCTTGTCCTGGATCCCCCAAATACTAGGGGCGAGATTGCCCTGACTTCCTGTTCATTTATTGGACTCCTCTAACCCCACACCTCAAGAACCTAGGGACTTCAATCCCCCTTGACAGACCATCCTTGCCAAGACTACTGGATCCTCACTGGGCACTTTTTAGGAATCCCAGCCCTGCCTCCACCCCAACCATGACTGACAGTTCACATGTGTCTGAATTGCCAGCTGCTCTGCTACCAAGTTAAATTGTCTGGTTTCCCCCAGAATCTTTCTGACCCAACCAGCCAGGAACCCAGACCTGGGCCCCTCCAGCTCATGCTTGTGGAGAACCTTCACATCAGTGAGGACTTACCCACGAGGAAATCCAAGCTAAACAAACTTAGGCCAAAAAAAAAAAAAAAAAATGTATTGACTCCTAGCACTTCGGGAAAAACTATGACGAGGAATTAAAAAACCCCATCAGGAGCCGGTGGGCAGCGGCCCTCGCCGGGGACCCTCCAGCGGGCCCAGGGGGACAAAAGTGGCTCTAAATCCAGCACGTGCATACTGAGGCAAGTTAATGGATTTAATATGAAGCACAGAAGCAGATAATGCCAAAGAGCAAGCAGTAATTGGTACACATTTAGTGAGTGGGGCGGCCTTTCCTCCTCCCACTGCTGCTGAGATGGCGGAAATTAGTCGAATTCAGTATGAAATGGAATACACCGAAGGTACTAGTCAGCGAATGAGGGTCCCAGAAAAACTAAAGGTAGCACCACCAAACGCTGACCTGGAACAAGGATTTCAAGAAGGAGTTTCAAACGCTAGTGTGATTATGCAAGTTCCAGAGAGAATTGTGGTAGCAGGAAATAATGAAGACATTCCATTTTCAAGACCAGCAGATCTTGACCTTATACAGTCAACTCCCTTTAAGCCTCTGGCTCTAAAAACACCACCTCGTGTGCTTACGCTGAGTGAAAGACCACTAGATTTTCTGGATTTAGAAAGACCTGCTCCAACCCCTCAAAATGAAGAAATCCGTGCAGTTGGCAGGCTAAAAAGAGAACGCTCTATGAGTGAAAGTGCTGTTCGCCAAAATGGACAGCTGGTCAAAACTGACTCCATACCTGTGTTGCGTGGTGGGTCTGCTGCCGCCACTTCTAATCCTCATCATGACAACGTCAGGTATGGCATTTCAAATATAGATGCAATGATTGAAGGAACTTCAGAAGACATGACAGTTGTAGATGCAGCTTTATTAAGACGACAGATAATCAAACTAAATAGACGTCTACAACTTCTGGAAGAGGAGAACAAAGAACGGGCTAAAAGAGAAATGGTCATGTATTCAATTACTGTAGCATTTTGGCTGCTTAATAGCTGGCTCTGGTTTCGCCGCTAGAGGTAACCTCAGCTCTCAGAAATATTGTCTCAACAGCTGGAAATATAAAGAATTAGCAAACTTAAAAAAAAAAAAAAAAACCATCAGGACTGTCCTTCCAGCTCTCGCCCCTGCAGTGCTGCCTGTCTTCTCTCTGCAGACCGGTTCCCTCCACGTTGCAGGAAACAGGGCCACGACAATCTCCAGGTTTAATCTGCAGCCTTAGCTTCACAGAGAGACAGACTTCGAGTTCTCTCAGGTTCCAAGTCCCAGATTCCTAGCAAAGGCACTCGCTGGCAGACCCCCAGGTCCGCACTTACCTCGGCCTAGCCAACTGAAGTCTGGGGCTGCTTCCTTTAGAATGGCTCTTCTGGGGCTGCCCCGGTGGTTCAGCAGTTAAGACTTTGAGCTTCCAATGCAGGAGACAAGGGTTTGATCCCTGATCAGGGAATTAAGATCCCACATGCCACTGGGCCAAAAAATTAAAATTTAAAATAAAAAAAAATAGAGCCATGGGGATGAAAAGGCCCTGCAGTCACTGTTACTCAGAAAGAAAAGAAGAGGACATTGGCTACACAGACAGTCCTCTGCATGTCCCTTAAAGTCTATGATCAAGTTGCATTGTCTCGGACTGTGAGACTGTTTCTGTCTGTCTATCTGCCTACCTCTTCCCTCCCCATCCCCCTAGCCCTGCTTTTCCTTCCTTCCTTCCTGACCTGGGTTTGAATCCTGAGTTTTCTCCTTCACACTGAATCCAGGCTCCAGAGGCACAGAGGGGACCCAGTCCCAACTCTGGCATCAACTTGCTAATGGGCCAGAGCAAATTATGACTTCATCTTTCTGCCTTAATTTCTTCAGCTGTTAAAAAGGCAGTGGGGGAGCAGACAGGTTTCCCTACTCTGTTTCTAGATCTTTGAGCAATCAGCCTAACCTGTCCAGACCTCTTTTCCCACCCTACTTTTCATAAACCTTTAAACTGGATTTCTATTTTAATGAAATATTCATTTTTAATCCTTGATTTTTGAACCAGAGCATTTAGAGTTTAATCCTCAGGGTCCTAGCCTCCCTGCCTGGTACTGTTTTCAACTGAGAGCTCAGCGTTGTTTCACTGAGGGCTGTGTTGCCTCTGTTAACTAATCCCATGAGGAAATAACGCCATTATACAAAGTTAGCAGTGTTCAGAGCAAAACCCATCTTATAAATCAAGCCGAACAGGATTTCAGGTACTCCCAGATGCCGCTTCAAATTGGTCTGGCCTTGTTGGAAGAAAACAGGGCAAAGTCATGAAACAAAGGAGTGAACATCTGACTTTTGTCTGTCCTGAGTGGGGAATTACCTCCTCCTCCCCGGATCTGACCCCAAGTTTGTAAGCCTGATGGCCCTGGTGTGAGTGACCTGCCATCACTGATGAAGTCTGGTCAGGATCCTGGTCGCTAATCAGTGGTATTACAGGGTTAGACTGTCTTCTCTCCTCGTGTCTGGACAACCTAAAGGAGCACTTCTTGGCTAAGCCTCAGGACACAAGCTGTTTGTTTTTTCTACCCCTATTTGGTAGAAAATAGGGGCCCATCAGGACTTGCCTGGAGGTCAAGTGATTAGGACTTGGAGCTTCCACTGCAGGGGGCACGGGTTTGATCCCTGGTTGGGAGACTAAAATCCTGCACCGCTGCATGGTGCGGCCAAAAAGAAAGAAAAAAGAACGAAAACAGGGGCCCATCAAGGGACTGTGGTCTTTTTTCCACTCCAGATGCTCAGGGGGAGCCTGGCTACAGTTCCTGAAAGCATGGTCAGGTCCCTCTGAGATTCAGGATGGGGCCAGGATCATTCTTCTAGATCCTGGAGGCCACTCTGTGTTTCCTGAAACCCGACTGCTTGGGGGCCCCTTCCAGGGACCATCATCATCTTCCCTCCATCCCTCACACACCACCACCACCCCCGCCCTTGCTGAGCTCAGGTGAAACCTGGGCCTACCCTCCCCTCGGTTTCAAGAACCCCAAGAGAATACTTTATAGTTTATCACCCCTTTCTGGACCTCCCATCCTGAAGCTCACCCATGAGCCTCCCCTCTTCCTTCGAACTCCTATTTGTGGACTCTCACAAAGAATGCTGCCATCTGTGTGCATCTTTATGACAATCAGAGATGTTACTAGCTTAATTTTCCTAGACAAAACCAAAGCAAGCACACTGCATCTGGGAGATGTCTTTCTGGAGAAGCACAGGCAGGAAAACTTTGCGAGAAAGATACAGGCGATATTTTTTTCTTTCACGGTGGAGCACTGTATGAACTGAATCATGGCCAGCCACAGATAACAAGTTCCAATTCCTGGAAGCTGTGAATATGACCCTATTGGGAAATAAGTCTTTGCACGTGTGTCTAATTCAGGCTCATGGGATGATTTTACTAAGGATTTTTCAGGTGGGTCCCCAAGGCCATTGCCAGGGTCCTTATGAGAGGCAAAGGGAGATGGCAGGGACACAGAAGGAAAAAGGTGAGGGAGAAACAGAGGAAGTGAGGGAACACAACCCAGGGAATGCCTGGAGCCACCACAGGCTGGAGGAGGAAAGGGAAGATTCTGCCCTTGGAGGGAACCACAGCCTACCAACAACTTGATTTGAGACTTCAGGCTTCCAGATCTGAAGGAGAATAAATATCTGTTGCTCTAAGCCACACCCTTTGTGTTTACTGGTTACAGCAGCCTCAGGAAATGAATACAGACTCCCAGGTTTCTAGAATGGGACATGGTTTTCCTTCTCAAGAATGTGAGAAGCCTTGGTGGTCCAGTGGCTAAAACTCCATGCTCCCAATGCAGGGAGCTGGGGTTCCATCCTGGCTGGGGAACTAGATCCCACATGCCATAACTAAAAAAAAAAAAAAAAAAATCCTGTGTGCTGCAACTAAGACCTGGCACAGCCAAATAAATAAATATTTTTTTAATAAAAAAGAAGGCAAAGAATGTGGAATCTGGCCAGCACCTGTTATTATTTCATTTACTCCTTTAGTTAACATTCCACCTATGCACCATGCTGTACCCTAAGCTCTGGAGGACAGGGATGGTATAAGAAACTCTCTTCCTGTCTTAGGAACACACAGTGCATTGGGAGAGAAATGTAAAGAGATCACTGTTGTTGTTTTTGTTATTTAGTTGCTCAGGCATGCCTGACTCTTTGCAGCCCGATGGACTGCAGCACACCAGCTAGCCTCCTTTGTCCTTCACTATCTCCTGGAGTTTGCTCAGATTCATGTCCAATGAGTCAGGAGCAGACACAAAGGGAGCTCCCCAGGGAGAGTTAAGGGATGTTGGCAGGAGGTTTGGCCAGGATTCCTGGGGAGAGAGAGGTCTAGGGAGGGAGTAAAGGGGTTGGGCTGTGGGAGGTGGGGCCAGTGGGGGGTGTGTATGTGTTTCCCATTCTGGGAGCCACAGCCCCCTGTTCTGGGAAGTGACCTCCCCTCCACCCCACCCACCGCTTTCAGGGCAGTGGCCGAGCTCTTACAGAGCCCACCCCTGGGCATATTTGGGCCCCAGGAGGATCCCCATCACAAGTGTTCGCTGGACTCTTTGACACAGGGAGGTGTGTGTCTGCTGGGGGCTTCCCATCCTGCCCAGGAAGCAAGACTTCGGCAAGCACAGTGGGGAAGGGCAGGGGGCTTCGTGTTCTGTGTTTTGCAAGCTCTTTAATGATGCACCATAAACCTGGAGGCCTGCTTAGTGTGGTAAAGGTAACGGCCCCTCCGGAGGACCCAGGGCTGCAGGGCAGAGAGAAATTCCAGGAAGACAAGCACTCCTGGTGAGCGTGACCAGAACACATTAGCTGTTCGTGGGAAGTGTGCAGTCCAGTCATATGCAGGACACACACCTATGTTCCATTAAAACAATAGCAATTGTCAAGCAGATATCTTCTATTCTAGTTTTAAATAATTAAAAGATTTTTTATTTTATATGGAGTATAGTTGGTTAACAATGTTGTATCAGTTTCAGGTGTACACCAAAGTGATTCAGTTATACAAGTATCTATTCTTTTTCAAATTCTTTTCCCATATAGGTTATTATAGAATACTGAGCAGAGTTCCCTGGGTTATACGATAAGTCCTTGTTGGTCTAGATCTTATTTTTGCGGCTGTTAAGCATTGGGACTGTTTATGCCCGGTCATATATTGCATCCTAGTGGAAGAAAGTTTATGACCTTATCACTGGATCAACCCAGTGGCTTTTATAAAGATGTAATTTAACAAATACATTCTACAAATTTTATATGAACCTTTTGGTTGATGAGCCACATTGAATGAATGCTGCTTTTGTCTATTTAAGTGGATACAAGTACTAACAAAAATTATGTGATTAAGACCATCTGCTTGTTCTAATAAAGCTATCCTTTAGGCAAAATGTTTACATATAGTACTGCTGTTTTTGCTGTTGTTTAGTTGCTAAGTCATGTCCAACTCTTTGCAACCCCTTGGCCTGTAGCCTGCAAGGCTCCTCTGTCCATTGGATTTCCCAGGCAAGAATACTAGTATGGGTTGCCATTTCCTCCTCCAGGGATGAAACCTGCATCTTCTGCTTGGCAGGCAGATTCTTTACCACTGAGTCACCTGTCGTATTGCTATAAAATGCCCCAAATTCTGAAACAAAACTGGTTTCATTTTTAAAAAGTGTTGAGCAGATGATGACAAACAAATGAAGCATATAATCCTTGATTGTATCTTGAATCCAAAAAAATAGTTGTAAAGGACATTTGGGGGACATTGAACCTGATAATACTATCATGACCGCAAGAGGGTCCTCAGACTTGAAATTGGACTGGCCGCTGGGAAGACGAGGTCCCTGTGCTAAGCTTTGTGGTGAGGATGTTGGGTGAGACTTGCAGTGACTGGTCCTGGGTTCAGTGCACTAAGCTTTCAACTTTTCTAAATTAAAAGGTGGAGCATTAAAAAAAAAAAGAATGCTACTCTGAGACTGTTGTTATTTGAAGGGAAAAGAAGATTATCAAAGCGACTCTAGCAGAGAAGTTTTTTATGTTAATAGACAATCCACCAATTCTGACAATCACCACATCTTTGGAACTGGGAAGATAATTGTCCCCTGTTTATGGACTGTCAAGTCGGTGAGATTCCCCAGAGACATCTGTGACCCGCCCCCCATCTGGCTTCCCGAACATTCCCTGGCCTGGAAGTGGTTAGCAGAGAGGTAGCCCTGGGCAGTGAAAGCAGATGCTGCGTTTCCACTGAACCCATAGTGAGTGGCTTGTTGGTTCACCAAGCAGGAAGAAAGGCATGAGCTGACTGCCTGTGTCATTTAAAAAGCCACACTTTCCACAGAAAACATGAAAGGGAAGAATTTTTTAAAAAACTGGTGTGTTTGTGTGTGTGCAGCGGTGGGAGGTGAGGAGTAAACAGGATATGCACTGACGGCGGAGAAGGAAACCAGCAAGGGCCAAACAGAAGACAGAGGGCTCCGGTCACAGCTACAGCAACCTTCACTGGGTGTCTGCCCTGCGTCAACATCACCAATTAGAGGACGCTGGCCCCTTGGAAGAAAAGCTATGACCCACCTAGACAGCATTTTAAAAAGCAGAGACATTACTTGACCGACAAAGGTCCATCTAGTCAAAGCTATGGTTTCTCCAGCAGTCATGTATGGGTGTGAGAGTTGGATTATAGAGAAAGCTGAGCGCCGAAGAATTGATGCTTTTGAACTGTGGGGTTGGAAGAAGACTTTTGAGAGTCCCTTGGACTGCAAGGAGATCCAACTAGCCCATCCTAAAGGAGATCAGTCCTGAATATTCATTGGAAGGACTGATGCTGAAGCTGAAACTCCAATAGTTTCGCCACCTGATGCGAAGAGCTGACTCATTGGAAAAGACCCTGATGCTGGCAAAGATTGAAGGCAGGAGGAGAAGGGAACGACAGAGGATGAGATGGCTGGATGGCATCACTGACTCGATGGACATGAGTTTGAGCAAGTTCCAGGAGTTAGTGATGGACAGGGAGGCCTGACGTGCTGCAGTCCCCAGAGTTGCAAAAAGCCAGACCCAACTGAGCAACTGAACTGAACTGAACATCACCAAACACTACTCTCCTTTAATCTCACAACCACTTCACGGAGAGACAAACCCATCTCACAGAGGAAACTGCCCAGGGAAAACCAATGCCAAGGCCGTGCCAAGTGTAAAAAGTGGAGCCAGAACGTAAAGCAATGAATGCTTGATGAAAAAGCCACACAAACACTTACTTTACCATCCAGTGTGTGTGTATGTTAGTCCCTGAGTCATGTCCAACTCTTTGCAACCCCACGGACTGTAGTCTGTTAGGCTCTTCTGTACATGGAATTCTCCAGGCAAGAATTCTGGAGTGGGTCACTATTTCCTTTTCCACATCTCCCAACCTAGGGATCAAACTTGGGTCTCCCGCATTGCGGACAGATTTTTTACCATTTGAGCCACTATTCAGTTCAGTCCAGTCATGTCTGCCTCTTTGCAACCCCATGGACTGCCAGGCTCCCCTGTCCATCACCAACTCCCAGAGCTTGCTCAGACTCACGTTCATCGTGTCAGTGATGCCATCCAACCATCTCATCCTCCGCCGTCCCCTTCTCCTCCCACCTTCAATCTTTCCCAACATCAGGGTCTTTCCCAATGAGTGGGTTCTTCTCATCAGGTGGCAAAAGTACTGGAGTTTCAGCTTCAGCATCAGTCCTTCCAGTGAATATTCAGGACTGATTTCCTTTAGGATTGATTGGTTGGATCTCCTTGCAGTCCAAGGGACTCTCAAGAGTCTTCTCCGACACCACAGTTCAAAGCATGAATTCTTCAGCACTCAGCTTCTTTATAGTCCAACTCTCACATCCACACTTGACTACTAGAGAAACCATAGCTTTGACTAGATGGACCTTTGTCGGTCAAGTAATATCTCTGCTTTTTAATATGCTGTCTAGGTTGGTCATAGCTTTTCTTTGAAGGAGCAAGCATTTTTTAATTTCATGGCTGCAGTCACCATCTGCAGTGATTTTGGAGCCCCCCAAAATAAAGTTTCCCCATCTATTTGCCATGAAGTGATGGCTGGAGGAAGTACAAGCTGGAATCAAGATTGCCGGGAGAAATATCAATAACCTCAGAGGCAGATGACACCACCCTTGTGGCAGAAAGTGAAGAACTAAAGAGCCTCTTGAAAGTGAAAGAAGAGAGTGAAAAAGTTGGCTTAAAGCTCAACATTCAGAAAATGAAGATCATGGCATCTGGTCCCATCACTTCATGGGAAATAGATGGGGAAACAGTGAAAACAGTGGCTGACTTTATTTTTCTGGGCTCCAAAATCACTGCAGATGGTGATTGCAGCCATGAAATTAAAAGACGCTTACTCCTTGGAAGGAAAGTTATGACCAACCTAGACAGCATATTAAAAAGCAGAGACATTACTTTGTCAACAAAGTTCTGTCTAGTCAAGGCTATAGTTTTTCCAGTGGTCATGTATGGATGTGGAAGTTTGACTATAGAGAAAGCTGAGCACCAAAAATTGATGCTTTGGAACTATGGTGTTGGACAAGACTTTTGAGAATCCCTTGGACTGCAAGGAGATCCAACCAGTCCATCCTAAAGGAGATCAGTCCTGGGAAAGGGACGACAGAGGATGAGATGGCTGGATGGTATCACCGACTCAATGGACACGGGTCTGGGTGGACTCCGGCAGTTGGTGATGGAGAGCGAGGCCTGGTGTGCTGTGATTCATGGGGTCACAAAGAGTCGGACATGACTGAGTGACTGAACTGAACTGTTGGGACCAGATGCCATGGTCTTAGTTTTCTGAATGTTGTTGAGTTTTAAGCCAACTTTTTCACTCACCTCTTTCACTTTCATCAAGAGGCTCTTTAGTTCTTCTTCCCTTTCTACCATAAGGGTGGTGTCATCTGCATATCTGAGGTTATTGATATTTCTCCCAGCAACCTTGATTCCAGCTTGTGCTTCATCCAGCCTGGTATTTCGTATGATGTACTCTGCACTAGGGAAGCCCAACTGCCTTCTAACTCAGTTGGAGTCAGGACTCAGTACAGAGAGGGTTTTTTCCTGATTCTCTGCACTTTACTTATTTTTAATAATAAAGGACAAAACCATATTTGTAGGAAATGTCTGGGATGGAGGATGTGTTTGTACAGAAGTTGTTGGGGTGAGGGGTGGTAAACATCTATAGCCAGTGAGAAAAGGCTAAGTACAGAAACACATAAATGGATAAACACATCAGTTTATCCTTCAAATACAGCATTAATGATCAGAAAATGAAACTTCTAGTTCTTAGGGCTGAGATGTCAGTTATCACATAGGATGGCTCACAGTCCGGTGGTCCTTCAGTTCATACATTACAGTCATCTGGATGCCTCGTTCCCATCCAGATCAATTCAGTCAGAATCTCTGAGTGTGGGTTTACATTTTTATAAGCCCCTGAGAAATTCTGAAACACAGCCAGTGTTGTGAATCACTATTTCTAATATAATGGTCAAAGAAAAGGCAAGCTTGTTTCTTGTTCCTCAAAGGAACAATTGCAATTGTCAAACAAAAGCATTCAGTAAATAATTCCTCGCCTCCTTCTGATGCACTGATATTTTACTTTTTTTTTCTCTAGGAAAGATTCTGATCTTGTTCAGGTTTGAAAACACCAGATTAAGAATATTTATTTAGTAAAGAAAAGCTGTAGTGTTTCATTTAAGTACAGGTTGGAAAACTGGGTACAGCCTGGTGAAAACACAGCAAATCCTAACATGACTGACCTTTACGGGTAATTTCAGAGAAAAGATTTGGAGAACTCACATTTAGAGTCTTCAGTGAGGATGAAGGTATGTTTTGACAGTGCTGATCAACTTCTCGGCCTGGATAAGTGCATGTTATGGTGACTCTACTACCACATACAGAAGAACGTGGGCTTTGGAGTCTGTCAGTTCTGATTAATCCTTTAACTTGGTCAGATGATCCTTCACCTCATTTTCCCACCAATAAAAGAGTTGAGAGAATTATCATGACCCCTGAGGAAGAGCACAGAGCCGGCTCACTAGAATGCATTCAGTAAGTGTCAGCATACTTCCTTCTCTTTGTGTAGGATTTTGAAGTCCAAAGCCACTTTCCCTAGAGCTGAAGTCCTCAAGGGACAGGGTCATTTGTGGTTGTCTCAACAAGGGCTTCCAGTGGGTAGAGGGCAGGGATGCTGTTAAACATGCTTCCCCATTCAGGGTGGCCCCCACGACAAAGAACTACCCAGCTCATACAAACCGCTGTGCATAATAAACAAGCAGAATACATGGTACAGCATAGGGAATATAGCCAAAATGTCGCAGCCTTAAATGGAATATGAGGTGATTGTGTGTTCAGTCATGCCTGACTCTTTGCAACCCCATGGACTGTAGCCTGCCAGGCTCCTCTGTCCATAGCGTTTTCGGGCACGAATACTGGAATAGGTTGCCATTTCCTTCTCCAGGGGATCTTCCTCACCCAGGGATCGAACCCACGTCTCCTGCATTGGCAGGTGGACTCTTCCAACACTGCATCACCTGGGAAGCCCCAGGATAAATGGAGTATAATCTATAAACATTTTGAATCACTATGTTGAACACCTGAAACTAATCCTGTAAATCAACTGTACTTTAAAAATTCAAGTTAAAAAGTCCACGATGAACAAAATATCCAATTTTTACATAAAAACAAGTGGGGTGTTAAATTTTTTAAAAATTACTCAGATTAAAATATCAATAGAGCTGAGGCTGAAAGACCCTGCCTTAGAGGAATCCACATCAGAAACAGACTCTAGATTTGGATGAGGAAATGGAGATTCAGAAAACTTACACAATCTGCCTAAAAACCACAGTGCTGGAGCCAGTGGGGGTGGGAGCAGAAGTTCAGATTCTCGGATGAAAAACCAAATCTTTTCCTACCCCCCAAATGTGTTCTTTCCACTATACTACCACTAGTCCTTCCGCAGAAAAATTAAGGGGCCCATGTTTTACTACAGTTCTAGGAAAGTAAAACCACCAGTGACCAGCAAAGCTAAATTTATCCTAAAGTTTTCAGTTATACTGCACATGCTTATATTGTTCAAAGACCACATGCAGACTCAAAAATAACTGCGCTCAGTTGCTTACGTTGCGATCCCACGGACTGTAGCCCACCAGGTTCCTCTGTCCATGGGATTCTCCAGGCAAGATTACTGGAGTGGGTTGCCATTTCCTCCTCCAGGGGATCTTCCAGACCCAGGGATCGAACCTGAGTGTCTCATGTCTCCTGCATTGGCAGGCACGTTCTTTACCACTAGTTGTCTTTCAGCAAGCACCCAGGGCTGGTAAAAATTAGACCACAACAAAGCCATTGCACACAGCAATAGCATAGGGAAGCTCTCAGCATCCTGCCCACTAGGAGAAAACCAATCTCTCCAAACATTGACTCAGTGTTCCCCATAAAACTATGACACGACTGTTTTGTGCTGATTACATAAAGTAAGATATTCCCCCACAGCAAACACAAGCAAGACAGAAGTCTGCATATAAATTGACAAAGTGGTTAACATCAAACAAAATTTCTCAAAAGCTGCTGATAAAAGTGAGTGGTCGTTGATCACGTTAACTGAATGTGAAATGTATTTTTACTTTCAGAAAGTAACTGTCCACAGGCTACTTCGTAGAGGGATATATTACATTTCTTTTCGATAAGGAATCAAGGACAATGGAAATCAAGTCAGTTTTGGGGACATTACCCAAGAAAGCAAGTTAATTGTGGCTTTACCAGTGTTTAAGATGAACCAGATTCAACGTCCAAAGTTCAACTCCTAGAATGACTAGACGTTTCCAGAAACAGTCCTAAAGTGACAATCTAAAGGAAAATTATAAAATCTACTCCTTTGTTAAACAGAACATTTATCCAAACTGATCTAGGTCCTGGGGATTCTAGGTGATTACTAGTTATGCTACTAACAAGTACTCAAAATAGTCAACGTGACAATGTGTTCTCCCCAGTCAAAAATGTGGTTCTGAGGCCTGCAAACTGTAGCAAGTTGAGCCATTTTTCTGAGATTCTGCTTCATATTTATAGAAAAGTGATGCTACAGAAAATTTCTGACCATTTACACTGGGTAGGTACTTTCTCCATTATCACCAGGCGCTATTTGGGGACAGAAGAAAAAAATTTTTTCATTCATACTTTAAAAAATCTTTGTTTTTATGAGTTTCTTGATTGTACACAGCATTGTGTTCACCTCTCAATGGGTAAATATATACCCACTGAATGTATGTTACCATGCAGTAAGAGAACATAAGAAAAACCATGGAAAGCCATAGATTACATATAAATGTAAGGTTCCAGATGGCAAGACTTAAGATACTACAAAGTGGTAAAATGCTGGAGAATGGTTAAGATCCTTATGAAAGAAAGTGAAAGTGTTAGCCGCTTAGTCATGTTCAACTCTTTGGGACCCCATGGACCGTAGCCCACCAGGCTCCACTATCCATGGGATTCTCCAGACAAGAAAACTGGAGTGGGTTGCTTTATCCCACTTCTCCAGGGGATCTTCCTGACCTAGGGACTGAACCCAGGTCTCCTGCATTGCAGGCAGATTCTTTACCATCTGTGCCACAAGGAAGATTAAGAATACTTCATGCAAAAACTGATGTTTAAACATTACAAATGAGAAATTAGTGTTTCCATGCATGAAACACTAATGAGCATTTTGAGTGTGAAAGTTATCACTACACAAATGAAGACATGTCACTTACGGTAGAAAGGCTGTCCTGAGTGCAGGCTTTACACTCTGATCAACTTCCTACGTGATCTTGTAAATTTACCTCGTGGGTGGCAACAGGTAGATGAGGGAGGGGACTGCTGCACACTGGTGTGCAGTGTGGTTGTGTTATCCATCCTAAGTACACAGGCCTTCTCCCTACCCAACCCTCAACACAGCCTGTTTTGTCCTAAGTTTCACTGCAGCATTGTTTAGTCTATGATAAAGCCCACCCATACTGGAACCAGTTAAAATATTTTTATGTATGTATCTTTTTATAATGGGACTCAGTATTACTAACAGTGAAGTGGTTTACACCTGACCGAGAACTTCCCTGGTGGCCCAGAAGTTAATAAGACTCTGTTTCCAACGTAGGGGGTGTAGGTTCGATCCTTGGTCAGGGAACTAGCTCCCACATGGCACATGGCCAGTCCAGAAGAGTATATTGAACACCTAACCATTTTTTCCAAATCCTCTGATACACAGAGTTTTAAAAGACACACACCACTTTCAGCAGAGAAAGGCTGGAAGAATAACCATACAAGTTTGTTTTTCTGGGTGGTAGATGAGTTATATTTAACTCTATAGTTTTAAAAATTTCTAATCAGTATATGCTACTTTTTATCAGGGTGGGGATCATTCTCATTTACAAAAGCAACAGCATATGTAGGAAACAGCAAAGAAGTTGGATTTTCACAGTTTATGTCATGCTGCCCCCATCCCATTTTTAAATTAGTGACAAAGCTGTTTAGAAATGACACCGTAAGATGAACTTTATTTTAAAGCTCATAAGAGGCTTCACAATATCAGTTACAAACAGAATCAGTGTTTCTTCCATGGTACACCTTCACATGACAACGCACTGTATGACGAGAGATATTTTAAAGATTTTGTTCTGCATGCTGCTAACACATTTCACTAGCTTTTGCTTTTAGTCAATGGATTTTTAATATAATTAATACCAAAGCAAAAGTCATATTCTATTGGACAGAATTAATTTTAGAAAGCCCTTATGAAATCAGACTTAGTCTTGTTTATAAACATCCACACCCACACACATGCTGCAATGGAGAGCAAAATGCAAGAAAACTACCTTGGCAGGAACAAATGCTTTAAAGAGTGTAATCACAGCCCTCTTGAACAAGCAGTACACTTTATTTTCTCCAAAGACAAAAGTCAATTTCATCCTCAGTGATGCAAATGGTAATACTGCACAGAAGCTTAGTATGAATTCACAATTCCACAGGAATCTGAAAGTGACCAAGGCAATTTTCCCTTTTAGGATCATAAAGACTACAGACTTAAGCTTCTTCTTTTTCCATATAATACACAAAATTTCCAAACATCCTTAAAAAAGAAAATATAAATAGTCTCAGTATGTCATGTAGAATCACATACTATGGCAAAAATATTTTATTAATTGAAGGACGAAATCAGTTTCACGTCATCTAGTCCAAGTCCATATTAATGGAACTCTTCTCGTTAGGGTAACATTCTCCATTCTGATGTGGAGGTTCAGCACTGAAATTGTTTTTGCCATCTAAGTCCTCTTCCTTTTTATCAGTACTTGGGCCATTTGGAGTTCTTTCCAGTTTGGGCGATTCGATTTTTGGTTTGGGTTGTGTTACAACAGGTTCACAAGTGTTATTCAACTCCTAAGAAAGGAAAACAAAACTAATAATCAGACTAACTCCAGTATGTTTTCAATTACTTTCCTACATACTTAAACCAGTATTTTTCAACCAACTCCAATCATACATAGCTTTCATACAAAGAATTCTACTTGCTCAGTACATTTGCCTAAAACTATAGCTTGACGCCTGATCTAGATATGTAAACATTCATCTACAAAGTGTCAGGGACTTGCTAACTATTCAGTTTATTATTAACCCATTTACTCCTCATAGCAATTATTAAAAGGTATCATCTCCTACAGAGGAGAGGTTAAGTAACAACCTTAGGAACAGAAAAACTAGTGAGCAAAGAGCTGGAATTCAAGCTTATAGCCCATTACCTCAAAGGCTCATGTTAACCTTCTCTGTGTTTGAGCATTCTTCCAGACAGAGCACCTTCCTTGGTTTTCTTACCAACTTCCTTCAAGCCTCAGGAACTCAGCAAGACGTTCCCTGATAAAACACCAACCTGGGACTCTCCCCATCGCCAAGTTTCCTAGTCCCTTCGGACTATTTTTTCCCCTTGGCATTTAACACAATCTGACACCCTTCCACACTTGTTTACTGTCAAGTCTTCACTGCAGAGGCCACTGGCAGGCGACCCCCACAGGAGTGGGGACTTTCCTTGTATACTGACAGTTTACCTCCTAGAACAATAGCTGGGCACATGGTAGAAGCTCAACAAATGTATTTGTTGAACTAAATGAATAAATGAAGAAACAGAAATTGGACGAAACTTACAAGGCCTTCCCACATTTTGTAATATCAATAACGAACCATTAAGAAATCTAATCTTAGGATGAGGTAAAAAGATTTAAGGAAAAATGGTTATTCTCAAGGTTCAAATCATTGCAACCAGAATCCCTAAGAAACCACAGCAGTAAACACTGGACAGTGACACTCACCTTTATTTTCGCTCTGATTTCCTGAGCACGCACAACGGGATCTTGATCAAGACTCTTTTTAGCCTGGGCATTCATGACATTATTCATCCACTCCATCACTTCATTAACAGACTTCTCAACCTTTTTCATCTCAGACTCATCAATATGGTTGTATTTCTCATCCTAAATGGAAAAACATGGCCATTCTGTAGAATCTAGTATTTCACAGTAACTAATATCTAACTGCACCCAATTTCCCATGAAGTTCCAATCTATTAACAACTTCTCGTCTCACACACCAAAACCTAATTTCTGACTTAAGACCATGTGTTCACAATGAAGACTCCTCCACTTAAGCAGCAGCTTGTAAATCCAGGCAGGGTTCATGTCCTCACTGTGTACAGAGACTTACATTATTTCTAAAGTCAGCTGCTATCTTGGCATAGTGCTGCAGCCTCTGTCCTAGTTCTTCAAATATTTTCGGCCTTTCTTCAGCTTCTTGAAACCGAACTTTAATTGGAGTGCCGATTTTCTAAAACCAAATGCGATAAATTAGTATTCGCAGCAATTACATTTTAGAAGTCTACAGTCTGAAACACAAGTACCACTTTCCAGGGGAGAGAAGGGCCTACCGTTAGTTCTTCCAGCTTGTCCACGTACGCCTGCTTAGCCTGGTCCTCCCCCTCCTCATAGAGCCAGTTCTCAGTCTCTGTGAGCAGCCTCAAAAACTTCTGATGATCCTACATACAGAACACGAAAACCAGGATTAGTGGCTACCTTACTTTAAAAGCTTTCATGACAAAACAGCATCCTCAGAAGTGGTCAGTATCAAGCTCATCTTATTTCCAGGATGGCAAACCTGATTACCTGGATTCTCTTCACTGAAAAACATCAAGGTGCAAAAACATGCCACACCTTGGCTCCAGACAGTATTTTACACAGGGGAGGGCGTTAGTCTTAGGCTAGTTTCTCTTCACATAAGGACATTTGAAAAGTTGTGGTAAACTGCCCTTATGGACTTGAATTTTAGAAGTTCAACTTTGCACAATTTGTACATTAAAATGTCGTCATAGAAGAGCAGTTTTCTTCCTATTCTCCGAAACAATTAGGTTTTGATTAGTAACTTCCTACTTACTTCCACAATCACCAAATACTGAAAGGAAACCTAAGCCAAGTTGATAGTTCAATCACTGCACACAACTGTCATTCCTAATCAACTCAGAAAGTATGTGGTTATACTCTATCTTTAGGTTCAGTATCTACTCTGGATTTCTATAACTAGCCCAATTTTTCTCCCAGGCCCATCTTCCACAGACATGCTTCTGCTCTGGGATTTATGGTCCCTGACAAACTCTGGAATGACTGGATGAGCAAGTCTTAAGGGATAAAGCAATGACGGAGCAACCAAGGCGCTGAGGTCTTTGAAAGCAAGGATTGTCTCCTGTTTATGCTTCTACCCCCCCAATAACTGTGATGGTGCAGACTACGAACAAAAGTGCTGACAGGTTCTTTCTTCAATGGTAAAGAGTAAAGTCACTAGGATAATCTAGTATCAAGCTGCACACTGCTAGTTAGCCTCTCTCTCCATGACTCTGTTTATATGATTTCTGTATCAAGTTGTCTGTCTTCAAAAAACTCAAGTTACACAATCTAGTAGAGGTTTAAACGTCAAATTTGGTATTAAGTACTTCAAAGTGAGATTATCTGAATAAAAACTCAGCCCTCAACACACCTGTTCGCATATAAACTTTTCGTACGGTCCACACAGCTTGTCTCTGAACTCGTACACATACTCCTCCACCGCATTCTTAGCGTCGTTTCTCTCCTTTTCCAATTTATCCTGCATTATCATCTTACCCTGTCCAGAAACAGAAAAGGTTAATTCAAGTCTTCTGCTAAATGCAACTGAATTTTAACTATTTAGATCCTGGAGTTAACAAAGTCAACAATTATACTGCACCCCCCCCCCCCCCAAATCAGTTTTAACAGTTCTAATTTATACCTCACAAGATTCTTCCAACGATTCCTACAAAGTTCTTCATCTTATAAATACACAGAATGAGGGGTTTTTTGTTTTTAACATTATAAAATAAATTATATAGGGCTTCCCAGGTGGCACTAGTAGCAAAGAATCCACCTGCCAATGCAGGAGATGCAGGTTTGATCCCTGGGTCGGGAGGATCACCTGGACCAGGAAGTGGCAACCTACTCCAGTATTCTTGCCTGGGAAATCCCATGGACAGAGAAACCTGGCAAGCTACAGGCCATGCGGCTACAAAGAGTTGGACACAACTGGGCGCAATAAATTATATAACTTTCACAATTCAGATTAACATTAAGGGAACAAAAATTATCTACTGTTCTTATGCAATTTTGTCTGTTTTATGTAGTTATATGGTTGTCTCCTACTGGGATTAATACTGACCAATGTGTAACGGCCACACAGTTTTGCCACCACACTACTGATGCTAGTGGTAAAGAGCCTGCCTGCCAATGTAGGAGACACAAGGGATGCAGGTTCGACTCCTTGGTCAGGAAGATCCCCTGGAGAAGGAAATGGCAACCCACTCCAGTATTCTTGCCTGGAGAACCCCATGGACAGAGAAGCGTGGCGGGCTACAGTCCATGAGGTCAAAGAGTCAGACACGACTGAAGCTACTTAGCATGCACAAACAAACATATTATTTATAAAACAGAAAAAGGAATTTATTATTAAATTTCTAAACACAATGGTCCCATCTCAGTAAAGGAAAACAGAATCTCAATCATTTCACCTATCCAAACTACAGAGAAGCACAATGTATTTTAACAGAACTATTTAGTGTGGCCTGGTATACCAATGGTATTGTGCTCTGTGCTAGAAGCTATCAGCACTCAATTGCTTCACAAGAACCTGGGCAATCAATTTTACACCAAGCAGAATGATCTATGGTATAGATTTCTTTAATGAAGTTGCAAAAATATTAGAAAAAAAAGAAACTTGCTAAAAATATTTAACTAAAAACCATTCGTTTTTGGCTTCATTCTGCCCCTAAAAGTTGTATAAAACTTATGAAATGTTAAGAATTATAGCCATTTACCTAACAGGGCCAATCAAATAAATATATTCCAAAATAAAAATATTTAAGTGAAGTAATTACCTCTGTTTCAATATACATGTTCAGAAGGTCTTTCCCTAACTGCCAGACCAAGTTGGCTTCAATAGGCAACTCAACATTCACCACCTTTATTTTGGGTTTTTTAGCTTCTGGAGGTTGGTCAACTTTCTTCTCATTAGCCTTGGGAAGAGGGGTTAAAAAAAAAAAAAAAGAAAAATTCTTAAATAGTTCCTGAATAACAGAAATATCCCTATCATACTTACTGAAGACTCAGGTAAAAGTGAAATCCCTAAAATCATGAAGCTGGAAGAATGTGCAAAATCATCTAACTCCTACCCACCCACCCATTTTAAATCAGGGCTGCAATTACACTTATACCTGCTGTACTTCCCCCTTCAAGAATTCACCAGAACATTTTTCATCTCAAATTTAATCTCTCTGGCTAAAGCATTTCTTCACAGGTCCTTAACTTTCTAATCCCTTTATCCCTTTAAGCAATGTTTGTGACTTGGCAAAGTCAAAAATACTACTAAACTGCCACTTCTTTAAAGTACAATCCATAACAGTGACCACAGAGACGACTGAGCAGCTGCTAAGCATGTCAGCATCAACTCCACTCCTGTAATATATATGGAGTCCCTAAACTCCAGCTACAGCTATCGGTACCCTGATGAGTGCCTTTTAAAATTCCCTGAATTTGGACATTCTATACACACATATACGTGTGTGTATACATCCATCTCCTTATTCCTATTATCTGCCTTTGAGTTGTACCACTTCTCATAAGCAACTCTGCAAGGTCAAAAAAATGTTTACAGTCTTAAAACAGTAAATGGAATGATGTAGCAAACGTTACTTTTACTGTTAAGTTTTTCCAAAGTATGTAAATACAGGGCTAAAGAAGTAAGTATCTCCTATGGCCTTTAATTTTCCAAGATGTTCTCAGCATTTTCATTTCTGCAGAACCTTGTGTTCTTCTAGACACAAATGACAAAGAGCACAACTTTCGCAAACTCAGCTGTAGAACAGATGAGGAGAAACCAAGGGACATCTGACATGCACCCTGACTGGCTGCGATGGTAAAAGAGCAACAGACGAGCCCGCGAGGCTCAAGAGGAACTGACACTGGGTAAGCTGGGGGAGTCACGGAGGATGCTAAAATTTCAGACTCTATAAAAGAAACTGGGACTTTGAAGAGGCTCAATGGCTTGACAATCACAAGGACAGAGCCTGTTTTCCAGGCGTGTTTTCCAGGCTTCTGTTTCTGCGCTCCTGAGAGATCACTTGTCTGTGGAGTGCTGAGAGCTGGGTCACGAGGCGGATCCTGTCAGTCAGCCTGCCGCATCCCCATCTCTCCCCTCCAGTGAGCATGAGAACTCCCCCACCACCCCCACAATATACTGTGCACGCTCCGGGGCTCACAGAACACAAGAAAGAAAAGTGACGCCTGCACCCGGCAAAAACACAGGAGTGCAACAGATACCGAGAATCAAACAGATGACAGCACAGGTATGGAGGCTAAGCTGGGATAAGGCTAGCAGTGCAACATTACACCAACTGCTGACGAAACCCACGTACCACAAAATGGCACCCGACACGGCACAGACTAGGGACACTCCAAGGGCGTCTGCGATAACGTCCCAAACGGTCTGGCACTAGCGGTCCCACTTACAGCTAGGAACATGAGATGCCACCCAGGGTCATGTTCTGACAGGTATGGAGACCACTGGCAGGAGCCAGTCAATGCTCAGCACTAGGTGAAGGGGAGGAACACTGAAGTTAAGGAGCCATCACTGCCAGACCATCCACACCCAACTCTTCAAGAGGAGGCAGCAGCTTCTTTCAGCAATCAGAATCAGGACCCCCGAGGGGATCAGTCAGGGTGTGGGAGCTTAAAGCCAGATACTTTTAACGTGTATTTGGACCCCAGTGGACCATTCGGTAATTCATTTGAAGATAAAGAATTCTATCCTCAGAATGAGAGAACACCAAACTTCTAATCAAAGAATAATTTACATGCAACCTGCACGAAGAAGGAAGTTCTGCAAAGCACAGATCTGGAATAACAATGGAAACTTATTACCAGACCGTTGTAATTAGTTTATATAAATTTGACAGGCAATTTGAGAGGAGAAAAAAGGTTTACTAGACTCCTATAGCCCATGTATTTATCATCGGATGACTTCGAGTGAAAACTCGTCACACAGCACTGGGATGTGTCTCTTTTGGATGCTGGCATTTGCAGGCACCTGTAGCACTACAGAATCCAACAAAAGCTATGCATTCGCCCCTGGTTGCCTGGACTGGCAGTTATTCAAGAGAAGCTTTCAGGTCCAAAAAGTAGAATAGTTCAGCTGGAGTACCCCTCACTGGTTTCAGTTGGAAAACATAGAAATTTAATAGGAGAGAAAAAATCCTATATAGAATAAGGTAACTTGGTGCTTGCTCTTGAAACTGCAGATTGAATGATATCATTAATGATCACATGTCGCAACATTGTCTAATGGAATGAACTAGAAGAGTCACTCACTTTGTCAGCATCTGGGATTTTGTTTTCTTCTGAGGTAAGTTCAGGTGAAGGGGGAGACTGTGAGGTTTGATGACCATCAGTTTGTACCTGGGGCTGTGTTCCAGCTTCATTGTTGTCTTGCTGGATATTTTTCTGAAATGAAAGCCCAGGCACAAAGGATGTAGAAAGCAGGTGTACTTGTATAAATTGACAAGGTTATAGGGCACCAAAGACAGTACACTCAATTTCCGAAGTCTTAATAGGTGGGGGGAAAAGATACTGGATAAAAGCATAACGAACAAGTATTTGAAAACTTCTTAGATATTGTAAACCTGTAAGAAATTCTTTGAATGATAACAGTTAATATAATAGTTAAATAACACAAGTAGTAGGCATTTTGACTGATGTGGTGACAAGAACTCTCCTTCAAGAAGCTCCCCTCTAGCACTGCACAGATATTAATTCTCAAAAGCAAGTAGGTTTACTCCAGGCCTCTCTCCCAAAAATAAGCTCCCCAAACCTAACTTCAGCAGTGGCCATCACACATCTCAACGTGTCTGCATGTCAGTGGACTGAGGAGTCACATAAAATAGCTGACAATCCATCATCTGGGGCTCATCACTCCAGTCTAGAGGTGCAAGACCCTCTCTGTCTCCACTCTCTCTCCGTGACCCAACAGTCTACACTCAAAAAATCCCAGGAAAAGAACAAATGCTGCATGTTAGTAGATGCCTCAATCCCCAGTAAATCAGAGCTTGTTATGATCTCGTCCCATCTTAGGGAGAAGCCTGAAGCATTCTCACTCCAGTAACTGAAGTCTCTCATTAATTTTCTTTCAGAGCCTCAAGATCCTGAGGGAGACACTGAAGTACCGGAAGCAAGGCGTTCCTGGTATATATGCATCTAAAAGGTACTAAGAGAGTAGATACAACAGGCATTAGAATAATGGTGTCTGTAGCCAGATGAGACAGCACTGGTATGTGGCACTGGTCTTTTAATTCGTTACACTGAAGTTTTTCCTGATGAGAACAAAGCTAAGGCTCAGATGCTCCTGTTCCTCAATGTTCTAGGAATGGTCACAGTGGTTAACAGTTCTTTGACCACAGGGATGTCACACTTGCTCATGGGAACTAAAACACTGTATCTGCCTACCTACCTCTTCATTTAAGCTACTTCTGGTTACTGTCTAAATGCAAACTATAAGAGCTCATCTATTTTAAAGTTTCTTAGAATTCTTTGGTTGACCATGTAAAACTAGCACTTAGGCTAAGAGAAGTCTCAATTAACATCATGAACAATTAACAACTTTCTAAACTCTAGTTGGATACTGCACTTCCTTCCTCTCACAACCCAGAAAACCATTTAACTACAAGCAAGTTATAAAATACCAAAACTGATTTTTGCCATATGACTAAAAAACCAACCAAACAAAACAAGTTTTAATATCTGGTATCTATTTCAATGAACAGTTTTTTAGTCTTTTATTTCTTAATCATCAGTCAGCATTTGACTTCTCAATATATGGCCTAGGTCTTAAAAAATATAATTCCAAGAAACTTTGCCCACTCTGAATCAAACTGTCACATGCTGGTTCAAATAAAGCTATTCAGAATTTAATCACAGTTCACCAAACTCCAGGCTGTACATTACCATCATCTAGTTAATCGCTATTGTCATCATTAACGAAAATTTTAATTATCATGAAGAAAAACACACTTTAACCTTTTCCTACCCATCTCTTCGAGCTTAGAATTAAGTCAACTATATATTCAATCTCAAAGGCTTACCTACAAACTTACCTCGGCATCTGGGTTTTCTGGTGGCCTCTGATTCTGGCAGTCCATGTCGGCTTCAAGAGAAGACACATCGTTCTCCTCGGCTGGGACCTTCTCCACCATAGACGCTGTAGAGATGGTGAAAATGCCGTGGGTATTGACTCGCACTTTGACTTTCACGCGAGATTTTTCTCCATCCTTCTGTGCTGAAACATTCTGAACAATGAATCGGCCTACAGCAAAGAGAAATAGACAATTTCAGAACCAAATCTTAATCTATCATGCAGACAAAGGCTAAGAAAGATGGCAATTCCAAAATTCCATTTTCTCTACCAACTGAGTTAAGACTTAAGTTCTTTAGTGTATACCAGAAACATAACCTTTTAAAATAGACTTGTAAGTACACAGTATACTTACAATACTTGGGATTAGTCTTAAAATGCCATGAAACCTTCCAAGGCAAGGGCACGCTCTTGACTTTCTATTTAACACTTCTGACACAGACACTGTGTGAGACACAGACCAGCCATCCTCGCCTCCTCCTACCTCACTTTACAGGGGAGCACAACCTCAACATGAAAATCCTAAGTATACAGCACATGATATCGAGCACTTGCCTCATTCTGATTCTGTAGGAACTTCAGGGTAGAGGTGGTGACTCTAACCCAGACTCCCTGGGCTTGAATCCTGGCCCTGTGATGGCTGTAAGTTACTTTATCTATGCTTCTATAGTTTGAGTTCATAAGGGTTTACGGTGAGCACTTACTATGGAACCAAGTGCTATGTGTTATCACCTCTACCAACAGTACTGTTACTACAAATACCACTGAAAAAAAACCTAAGTGTTTTGAACCTATTATGTGCAAAGTGCTACATGGGATTTAATAGTCTTGTATTTAAAGTCCTGTTTACACAAACACACAGAAAGTTAGATTTATTTACTAGGTTAGTGAAATAGGTTGGAATAGACCTTCATTAATTATCAAATTACTAGGTTCAGCAAGTAGCTGTCATAAGATCCAGTTAAAGAAACAGCATTAACCACAGGGTACTCAAGAAGACTCACAGGAGAGATATGTAAGATGGCTCTGCAAGTCTGTGCAGGCTTTTCAGTTCTCGTGACAAAATAAAAGAGCCAATTCCAGGCTAAAGAGCTTAGATTTTATCCTCTGTTGAATGGGGACTACAATCCAGCCTGTCAAAATTTTAGTCTAGTCCATATTTAATGATTACTTAAACTATCTGTCAACAAATACAAGGAAAAATGACTTTAAAATATAAAATGCTCCTGTGTCAGAACATTTACAGTTTTAAGGATTAAGAAAGAAAACACAACTGGCCAGGTCAGACTCCTTCCAACAATTTCACTATGAAGCGGCGCTGGGCAAAGGCGAGTCCCGACAAGATCTAGCAATACTAGCATTTTACTTGGGAAAAGATAAACAAGAAGATGCCTGCAGGTCTCCCACAGATTTTCAGTGTTACTTTGGGCCAAAATAGATGGGCAGTGCAAACTGCTCAAAGAAAAATGTACCCAAAAAATATATAATTTTTTTTTTAAAAAAGACTACAACACAAAGGTGCCTTTCGGAGATAGTTTCAACGGCTTCCAAGCCAGGTTTCAAAGTGAAGTAATGTTCTGCAAGTAACATTTCGCCCAGAGGAAAGGTTAATACTAGAAGTAGGTGATAATCTTCAAGTACAGACTGTATCAGAAAAGGAGAAATACTCAAGTGTCCCTACACACACAGTCATTTAATCTCTTTAGGCCAGTTTAGTCATCAATAAAGAAGAGACTTCCCCATCTTCATTATTCCAAACTGAAACCGTCCTCACATCTTCAATTATGTTCCACTTCACGTTTTCATGGTATTCCACTCAACCCTGCTAAGAGTAGAGTGTTCAAGTTGGTAGGCTAAATCTTCAAAAGAATAAATACAATTAATTGCTTACCTATTTTTGCTTCCGGATATGGAACTCCTTGAGGATCAGAATACAAAGCTTCCAGCTCAAAAGGCCCACTTCTTAAGAACGTGAGAACTTTGGAGAAAGGAGCAGCGTGGTTTCTACTGAACACTTCATGGACACTAAGAGAAAAGCAAAGGTACTCAGTACTTCAAGGGTTCAAGCTCACTGTGCTACACAAACAGAACGCAATCCAAAAGCTTTATCAACCCCATCTCACCACTGACAACCCAAAATGAGAGAAGTATTTTGGTAAGTTTGATTGCTAAAAGATCTCACTTAATCAAACACTCTACCATGAATGTCATATATTCATTTTTTTAATATATATTAAAACCAAGTATCTGAACATTATTTTCTCCTACTTACCCTTCAGCATCTTCTGAATCGTGGCTCCAGACCAGAGATATTGGGAAAGGAACTGCATCAGTGACAGAAAATTCTCTAACTTTAAACGCTGGGGAAAGGATTGCACACTTAAATAAGAAAAAGAAAAAGACAGTATCGTGAGCACATGAAAAATTTCACTCAGCTTCTAACATAAAGATCAATTCAAATAGGACGGGTAGGTTCAAATTCAAAACTTAAGAGTGTATATATATATGTCTTATTCATAAACTATTTATCATCTAAACACTAGATATAAAGATAAATAATAGTGGCATTCACTAGATAAAAAAATAATTCAACAAATCTTCCAATACTGGAAGATCCTTGTGTCCCCACAGCCTTATTGATTTACTGAAAAGTAACTCCCTGGTGGTGTCTAACTGGGCACCGGACTCTGCCAGGATGAGATAAAGCAGAAGTGGTTTGAGGAATGACTCCCAGAGGAGAGGCGAAGACAGTACCTGCAGCGCACACCCTCTGGCCACTGCTTCATCCGCATTGAGCGTTGTACTGACATCTTTCCCAAAGAATTTGGCGATTTTTTCTTTCACGGCTGGAATTCGTGTAGTGCCTCCAACTATCTCAACAGCACTCACATCCTCTACTTTGAGCTGAGTTTGTTCCATCAGCAAATAAAGGGGAACTTCTATCTTCTGCAGTAAGTCAGCACAGAGCTCTTCAAATTGTGCCCTTGGCAGTTAAGAGGAAAATGTTAAGAAAACTGATCTTAAGAATTATTTAAAAAGTAGGGCAGAATATTGACCTCATCAACCCAACAAACTTTTTTCTTCTCAGACACCCTGAATTCCACATGGGCCAGGTTTAGCCATACCATAATTCATAACTTTTTTCCCGAAAAATATACAAAATCCAGATGCAGAAGGGAGAATGAAAAGAAAATTAGTAACTACAGAAGAAATCACTTTTATATTAAGATTTCCATTTTTAGTCCTTAATGTTTTATGTGATCCCATTTTCATTACTTTGAATATTTCCATTCACTTCAAAACATTTCTGTGAATGAAAACATTTTTCAATCACTGGCCCAGAAATAATACTAAAACGACTTCACTGTGAGAACACTTAGCACAGATCTTCTTAAAAACCCTCTTTGCAGAAGCAATTCTAGTTCTAATGATGCTGACAGTCTTTCAGGTAGTACAGTCTCGAAATGTGGGCCAAGATTCAGAAGACGCCAATCAGAACTGACACCCAGACCACAGTTTCAGCGAGAAGTTCCTTCTATTCAATTTGTCAGAATCTGAGACACACCTGTTCATCTTTCCGGAAACATCTTTGTCATTCATGAAGCACTCAATGTTCAGTGGTAGGTCTGTGCTGTTAGAGCTCATCAGCTTTTTCAATTTTTCACACTCCTGATACAGACGAAGGAGTGCTCGAATTTTGGATTTTGCATCCAACTTGTACTTAGTTTTAAATTCTGCACAAAAATGTTCCACTAACTTTGCATCAAAGTTTTTTCCTCCTAAGAAAGGATCAAAAGCTGTTCCCAGTACCTAATTTAGTTGAAACAACAAATAATCTGGTTATTTTCAATCATATTTGTAACCAGAAACTTAAACGTTGCTAACTCAATCAAAGACTAACAGGCTCAAAATTTCTATTTAAACTACAACATGAAACCCGTCAATTAGGATATATGTCACTATAAAATCCAAATGAAATGCTACATCTCTATGATATTTTTAATTCTAATGATTACATAGAAGATAATCTTAGAAGTTTTTTCGTTCCTAAGCAAGAACAATTAAGAGTATTCTAAGACAACTGCATTGTCTTTATGGAGATCAACCTTAGGAACCAGTCTCTGTTAATAGCTTTATCCCAAACTCTTCATTACCCAAGAAGCTCAGTAGCTTAAAGTAACAACAATTGTCACACATTAGTATCTGGGTCACTTAGTTCCAATTTATGACCTTACCTTCAATTTTCCCTTGTTAAAGGCACAGGCAGAGACTTGAAAAGCTGAATGCCCCATATCAACAAAAACCACTATTCGAGGCTTCTCATCCAGGCTTGGGAGATCCTGCTTATAAATCCCATAATTCAAAGCAACTAAAAGGAAATTAGTATGTTTCAATACTTTGGTTCACATTCTTTCAGTAATTTCATAGTTACCAATATAATTACACATGCAGGGAACCTGACTATACTTCAACCAATTAAAGGTGAACACATTTCTTTCATATCTGACTTCATCCCTTTCTGATTTTAGAACAACGTTCCATCACTTTTAAATATATGAAGAGATGTGACAGAGAAGACATATGTAATACAAAAACAATGGCATGTAAACCACAAGAAACCACACACAGACAGTATCAGACTCATTACACAATACTTACATTTGAATCACAACCTGCTAGGAGACTGCTTATCCAAAAAAATTTAAGAATTTAATATGTAACTATAGCAACTACGTTCCTACCAACTGGATTCAAGGCAAATAACTGATCTACCTTAAACAGTCTATGGCTTGCTTTTCCTGAATTTTGAAACCACTGTGGATACTCAAGAACACACCTTTATCAATACTTTAAGAATCCTTAAAATAGCTATTAAAAATATGCTAAACAAAGTCCTACTTGCTTTGCTTGAATACACTAGGGTGTAAGTGACTTTGGGTCCATCCTAACCACAGTTAACTGACACAGGCGCTACTGAGTACTTTGCTCCCCATCGCCTCATTCCTAGCAAAGCGCCTAGCAAACGGCGCGGCTTAAATCAACATCTGACAGAAGAGGAATGACCGCCTCCCAACTACCAACAATCAGGAAACATATGAGGGGAAAAAAAATTTTCCGCTAAATCAACACTCAAGGTAGTTCTAGAACCCCATAATAAGGTTGTGGAAAACTTGTTTCTCAACTATAAAAACAACGTAAGGAAATAAAAAAACTAAACCCAACACAACTAATTCAAAAGATTAAAAAATACACACAAGTGTTTCCTAATGAAAACAGATTCACCCATTTGACAAGGTTCCAACTTCTGATTAAAACAAGCTTCTGAAAGAAAGACTAGAACTTTTGCTTTCAAGTCTAAGTTTTTTAATAGGCGATATTTCTACATGGAAGTGTTTGATAACAGGACCACATGTGTCTTAACTTTAGTTTCAATAGTATGTTAACTTTTACACAAAAACAGTTTTTTTCTTACCAGCTGTCATGTCATTCATGAGTCTTAAGCAGTTTAAGCCAACAATCTGTGCAGCATCTAAGACAGATCGCCTCTCAGCATCTGTGAAGAAAGAAGGGACCTGCAAACAAGAAGGGAAAAAATTTTAACTTACCCAGAAAACCAAAATACATACAAATCCCTCACAACCACCAGCGATCAATTCACAACAGTCCAGCTAAACAGGTGCCTAGCCATGTTATGAAACAGAAGAAAGACTTTAAGTTTCTGGCAAGTTCTTTAAGAAACAGTAACTACTTTTGAGAAGACTGTCCTAAAATTTTAAGTATCAGGTTTATTATAACCAAATTTTAACCTGAAATAAAAACTAATCAAGATATTCATGATATATATTACCAGTTCTTTAAATCTAACAAAGTTTTACATTTAAGTGGAAGAAATACTACTTCTAAAGTGGTCGTATTTCTACTAACATTTGGAAATTATTCTGCTAAGTCATCATTAAATGTAATTACACTATAGAGACTACAGGAATTTAAAGATAATACAAAGTTAATCCTAGCCACTGCCCTTTGGTTTGCTATTTGTTGGATTTAAGCATTAGTAGATGGGGTACCTTTTAATTCAGCAGACCTATTAAGATTACAAAAATGAAACTTTTTTTGTCAAAGCCTGTTGATTTTTTAAAGAGGAAGAACAAAAAGCAGCTCAAGGGATAGTTTCTAACAGTGCTGTCTTCTACCTAGATGAACTCCTTTGATCACTTTCTAGGACACCATTTTAACTAGCACATTCTTCCAGAAGAGCATCTAATAATACATTCACATAATCACTTAACTGGAAAGCACCTAAGAAAAAACTTGGTACAGGAGCTTCCACATTTTATCCCTAAGTATCTATAAATGCTTTGGAAAGAGCACCAAGAGCAAAGGTGGGTCTCTGCTCACCTTTCCAATCAGAACCCTTCTTTCTTAAAAAAAAAAAAAAAAAAAAGAACCCTTCTTTCTGCAGTTTTCCATATGAGGTTATTTAAAGGGAAGTGGGGGAGGAGGAAGGACCACTGACTTAAAACTTCAACTTTGTGCCAAGTTAACTTCAGTCATGTCCGACTCTGTGTGACACCATGGACTGTAGCCCGCCAACCTCCTCTGTCCATGGGATTCTCCAGGCAAGAATGTTGGAGTGGGTTGCCATGCCCTCTTCCAAGGGATCTTCCCAATCCAGGGATTGAACCCACGCCTCTTACATATCCTGTATTAGCTGGCGGGTTCTTTACCACTAGCGCCACCTGGGAAGCCCCTGTTTAAAAGCATTTCTCCAAGATAGTCCTTTAGTAGAACAAACTTCAGCCTTCCTGCCTCTCTTATCTCAGGATTCTCTCATATCCCAAGGTGCACGACCATAAAGCTCCTGATGGGTCTGGGCAAGTCACCCTGCCAATAAAAGATGGTTCCTGTCCACTGCAAATCCTCCTGAATAACAATTATCAACTGTCCACTGAAAAACCTGGGTTCTGTCACTACTGGTTGGTTACATTCTTTTTTTTTAAGATATTTTTTATGTGGACTATTTTTATTTTTTATTTTAATAAAATATTCTATTTAACTCAACATATCCAAACTATTTCATTTTTTTATTTTATATTAACTCTTCAAAACCTGGTATTTTATGCATACAGCACATCTCGGTTTTGACTAGCTCCTTTTCAAGTGCTCAGAAGCCATGTGTGGCCACTGGCTACCATACTAGAGAACACAGATTCAGAATCCTAGTAATTTAAGGATATAAGAACCTTATTATTTAATCTTTATCATAATAAACTTCTGATTTTCACCATATGAAAATTCTAACCCAGAGGAATAAGTTAGTTACTGACTCAGGTCAAACGGTAAGTTCTCTTTTCAGAGTACATTACTCCATAATTTTTCCATTTATTGGACATCTTTAGTGACCATCAGGCATATCACCATTTGTGAAGTATATATTGGAAGACTTGATAAAATTTTGCTAGCAGTTCAAAAACATTTAAGGCATGAAATCTTTTTTGAGTGATGTAGACCATTTTTAAAGTCTTTATTGACTCTGTTACAGTACTGCTTCTGTTTTAGGTTTTGGCTTTCTGGCCTTTGGGCATGTAGGATCTTAGCTCACCAAACCTGCACCCCCTGCACTGGAAGGTGAAATCCCAACCACTGACTGCCAGGGAAGTCCCTAGTTAAAACTACTGCTCACCAAGAACTCACTGGTTCTCATGTGTGGGTGAAATCTCTCATGGACGTATACAATTGTCTCTCAATACAGTAACTAACTTTAGAACATCCTCCAATTTGATCAGCCAATCTACATTTTCAAAAAGCCCAACAGGAGATTTTGATATGTACCACCACACAAAAAACTCTGCAACTTCTGGCTAAAGACAGCATTCAAACCTACTCTGCAATGCTGCTAAACACTGCAGTGATACAGTCCAGCAGAATTCTGATCTCTGGTAGGAGAACAGCTTTCACACATTTAATACTAAAAAGTAACATGAAGAAGGCAAATTAAAATAAAACACACTGCCTTGCTGAATTCTACTTACTGAAATAACACAATCTGTTACTGGCTTCTTGAGGTTGTTTTCAGCAGTTTCTTTTAACTTAGTCAACAGCATGGCTGTGATCTGCTCCACACTGAACAGATGTTCTTCATCCATGTACATCACCTGCGTTGAGGAAAGAAAATGCTCTCATTACTGCAGTCATTAAAGCTACATACTACTAATATTAACTTCCAAACATCATTACATATTCACTTCCAGAAAACCTTTATTGTTTGGCTGTTTAAAAGGAGGAAAGGGAAAAAGAAAGAGGAAAGTGGAGAGGAAGGCAAAGCAGAAGGAAAAGAGAAATACTCTTCCCCAGAGACGAAGAGGAGAAACGAAGCTGGGGCATGTTTCCCCCACCCAAAGTACTAGATCAAGCACTACAGACAGCAGTGAACTTCCAGTCTCACTGAAGAGATGAATCACGGAGACAAATATGATTTTGTGTAGATCATAAGACAGGAATGCCTCTGTAGTTTAAAAAAAGGTTTCTGCTTGTATTACACCAGAGCTCTCCACACAACTGCAAACGAGCTACAGTGGAACAGAGCGCTTTTCATACGACAACACAATTTAAACTGCTTTAGACACCAGAAATTCTGAATCTTTCTAATTGCCAAGATGTTGTAAGAAACACAAACTAAGCTTTATAGCAGTATATACCATCCGAGTAATTCTTCAAGGATGATTTAAACATACACCCATAGTTTAAGAAAAATCAGATAAAAAGTAAAAGACCACCTTGTCCAATTATACAAACTGAGTTAAATACTTACTAAGAAATAAGTACCTTTCTCTGTAGATGAACTGAACAGTTTCTTAGTAAGGAATCTAACGTTGTTCAGTTAAATTACCTTTATTCCAACTCCACCATTCTTCATTGGAACCAGATCATAACTTAAGTTTTCCTTCTCCTTTTGAATGAAAGGGTCATTGAATGCTCGGCCATGAAACCTCTTAAAATTAGACACTGTATTGTTTGCGTGAGTGATTTGCTGGAAAAAAAAAAAAATTAAATTCTAATTTCAACATCTATCACTAGTTACAGCAATTAAAAAGCAAGTCACTTGGTTCAACTCAAATCACCAGGATATAAGTGACTTGCCCAAGAGCCCTGAATTTCTCCACCAATGAAAACACTTTATTTTCTCTCCTTTTCCTACAGAAATGCCAGGAGGGAAGCAGTGAGAGGAATATACACACAGGCTTCCAAATCCGCAAGATGAACTCAAAGGTAATGAAACTGTCAACTAAAACTCTGAACAAGCCCCGAGAACTTTATGTATCACTTCATTTCATTCCTTTTCTCCCACTGAACTTGTTTTATACCTAACGAATAACTGAAAAAGGGTAATTAGAAAGCCCTATAGTCCAATCACATTTTTCTAAAAAGGAGTTAACTATTATAGTCTATTAAGTCGCTAAGTGGCCAGGATAAGTTATTCTGAGTCACAAAATGTATGGATTGCTACTTTTTGTATCAATAGCATGGAATATTAATAATCTATACCAAAAAGCAGAAAAGGTGAGCATAGACCAGTGGTTCCATGGTGTAAGGCTGAGCACTCTGGACTCTGAAAAGGTAAGGATAATTCAAACAGTTTCCATATGAGGAAATGCTTTCAACTGCTTGTAGGTATTTTTGATGGTTAGGCTCTGGATATACAAAAGTCACACTTGATAGCATACTTCACTCAAAGATGTCAGCAGTGGGAACCTTATTTAAAGCACAAACATAATTACAATAAAAGATGAAAAACTAAGACTTCTAAAGTGACTAGTTTGAAACCAGCAAAACAGTTTACTGTTCACTTCTCTCTCTGGTCTACTTCTTATAAAGGGGAAAAATACAGCTTGGCAACACTAGCTTTCAAATAACACGGAGTATCTCCAACACTGTTTATGTGCTAACACTCCTTGCGACTCTGGAACTGAGATGACAGATGTCTAGCACTCTACAGGCTAGATCGAAGCCTCCGTGGACCTCCTCGTGTAACAACAATGCAGCGGCTCTCAGGGCTGGGACGTGAGTCTTCTCCACAGCCAGTCAGGGAGGCTGTTACCTCACCAGGCCCTCCCTTCTGAGTAGGTCACAGAGTGGCATGCCCATTTCCCTCCCTGCTTTGTCTTTTCTTTCGTTCCCCTCTTGCAACTAGCCGTGACACAGAATTCCAGCGTTTACAGAGTTGTGTTTCCTTTGTAGCAGTACTATTTTTTGTATTTAAAAGAATTTTTTCAGCCTTATTTTAATTATGTCAATCTGATGCATAACCTTGTGTGAATTTAAGGTATACAGAGTATGTTTACTTCAGTATGTTTACATATATAGGACTGCTTTCAGTCCCTTTCTTAGATTTTCATATTCTTCTCCTCAACCCCCAAAATTCAAGTTATAATGTGAGCCCTAAATGGGAGTTACATAGGTAAATTGTCAAGTCCTCTTAATAAGTAAAACTAATTCCAATAACTTATTTAGCCTAATATATCTAAAATACTGTCATTTCAACATGTACTCATTGTAGAAAACTGATGAGATGGTTTTCTTTTTTATTTCATTTTAAGCCTTCAAAATTGCATGTATTTCACACTTTACATGTTAATCTGATTAGGCACATCTCAAGTGCTCAAGAACTGTATTTAATGGCTACTCTATAGGACACCACAGGCCCACAACTAGTTCTCCTTAATTACTAAGTAACTTGAAAATGCTCTGAAACAACAGAACTTCTTAGAAGTTCCTTCTATAAAAGGAATCTTTAACTCTTAAATTGAGTATCATGAGAAACTTCACATGAAAGAATTTCATGTGTCTCATTTTAAAAAATCAAACGTCTCAGAAAATAGGATACACATTAAAAACTAAGGTTGGAGGATTAGAGAGTTAAAGTATATCTTATTCAAAAAAACAAAAGGAAGAGAAAAGGAAAATAGGGATGTAAGGGTTCATAAGTGGAGTAGGAAATGGCAACCCACTCCAGTATTCTTGCTTGGAAAATTCCATAGACACAGAAGCCTGACCGGCCACAGTTGATGGGGTTGCAAAGAGCAGGACACGACTGAGCAAGTGAGCACACAAGCAAGGGCTCATAAGGAATACTTGCATTACAGCCCACAAACTCAAAGCACATACAGAGGCTTAGGTATTTCACATTCTCCTAGGTTTCTGAGATTTCACTTTTCAAACTCCTTTCAAAAATGATCAGAATCCTCTTGAACATACCTGATTTTTGGCTGCAACTCCAATCGTTCTGTTTTTTGATCCAAATGATATGACTGATCTAGAAAAGATGAAAAAACCCATGTTTCACAGATGGGAAGAAGCACAAATGTGGATGCTTTTTAACATAATTCCATTTATAATGGAATTATAAACTTCCATTCTTAGGCAAGGGGGACACAATTCAGCACAAGTTTGGAGCCTAAAGCTTTGGTCAGCTACCCTGTGAGGGCTCCAACTTAACTGCTATCTAGGTGGCAGCCACACTCCCACTGCTCCAACCCCAGCTCCCAATCGAGACTGCTCAAGGCTCAGAGGACATTTTCCAAGAGCACAAGTACCAGCATAATTCTCCAGGCCCCAATCATTAGGAAGCGGACATTAACTCTGAAAATGTTTTCAACAGTTAAAGTGTATTATTAATTTGGTCCTAGACACCGCTGACAAAAATAATGGCAGTTACCAACTTCATAGAAATCTAAACATCACTATCCTACCTACTGCTGTTCTAATAGACCACTTGACTCTTTAGAAAATTTTTATATAAGGAGAAACAAGTGGGCCTAAATTATGCTTCCGGAATTTAAAAGCACAAAAGAGGGTCCTATACAGAAGACTCTACTTGAGCAAGTCAAGGGAAAATGCAGAGCAAGTACCACAACAGAACCAAGTATAAATGCTGAGCAAAACGACTGAATAATCAGTTACATTTTAAGTCAGCTTTTAAGAGATGAAGTGACTTGTAACTGTGAAATAGCCTTCAGAGCAGTGGGAACAGAATGGCAGCACAGAGCAGAGACAAGCACAAGAGTCTTGTCAGAAGGATGGAAGCAAATTAGGTTTCAGATTAGAAGGCGGAATAAGAGTAACAGTGCGATATGAGCAAAATGGGAATACACTGAGGGCATTAAATACCAAGCCGAATCAAATTCAAATTTGCTATAATAGAAACATCTCAGACCTAAATTATCTGAGCTGGTGCTAAATAGCCTCCGAAAAGCCAGAGAACTGTTGGAGCAAAGGCTGGACCTTTAAAATACCTTCCGAAAACAGTCACCCCCAACTCAAAAGTAAACATATAGCTGCCCGACGAATTTACTCATTTTCCAAGGGGAGAATAAAATTAATTACACCAAACAAATTAATAGTAGCTAACACAGTTGAGTCAAACATCTATTATATAAAATATTAAACTCCAATACGGCCCTCCGCTTGTATTTTTTGAGAGACACACCTGTCATCTTTAGTTTCACAGTGACCTCTATAACCACAAATACAATTTTTTCCTACAATAGCTTTTCTTCCTTTTATTGGACAAAAGAGAACAAAGATATAAACTGTCCCTAGGCAAGAAAACCTGAGATTCTGTCTTTTTCCTTACTACACCCCAATCAGAGACGTTGGCACAGCTAAAGAAAAGACTGTAGATTTATAAAAAGGTTGATGCATGAGATGCTTAGGGAATAAGTCTTCCCACTGGTACTGACACTGTCTCTGTTTGGGTACTTTCTCATTTCCATTCACTTTTATAAATGTTCATCTGCACTCAAATATTTGATAGAAGCCCAGTCATTTCACCTCTGGGCTCAATGCTTCATTCCATAAACATTATATTCAAAAATTAAGACCCTCTCCAAAAAAAGTTGCTTTTTAAAACGTTACCCTTTGCCCACCCCATGCCGCTGCAGAATATACTGTTTAATTCATTGACAACATCCAATTCTAGGGTGCAAGTGTGCAATTTTTATTTTCTCTCCTTATTTAAGCTGTGCAAAATTAAAAAAAAAAAAAACTAGAACACAATTCCTCTATAATGGCTTTCATAAAACGAGCAAAAAGGTCTTTTACATCTTTCACGAATGATCCAAGCGTGAGTAAGAAGATACACTCATCTATCTTAGCAGTGAGTCTGTGGTCGCTAACAACAATCCACTGGCTCACAGCACAAGCAGCAGCATACAGGCTCTGGAAGCTTCCAGCTCATTTCGAGATTCACAATGCGGAAGAAAAGGCTCGGCAGCCCCAGCTCCGCGGTGAGCAAAGACAGGCTAGGAAAGAGGGGGACGAGCTGGGGGCGGCTCAGCCAGCTCCGAGAAGCCGGGTGGGGAAACGGGGGCGGCCGCGGAAGGAGCTGGCAGAGACTTCTCGCCAAGAAAAGGGAGCCAAGTCTCCGGCTTGGCCCCCGACCGGCTCCCAGGAGGAAGCCCGCCCGAAATGACCACCCCGGGGAGACTAGATTCTCGGGTTTCCTTTGGCCTCCGCGAATCCCAGAGACACCCCCTCTCCGATATGCGGCTGCAGGCGCCCTCCCCTACCCAGCGGCCAGGCAGCCCGCATCCCGATCCCCATGGAGGGGGCACCTCTCCCAACACCGCGCTCCGTTCGCCGCCGGCGTTCCGCGGCCAGCCGCAAGCCTGGGTTCCCCGGGATCCCTAGCCCCCGCCGGCTGCCCCCCGCCACCAGGCTCCCACTTACGGGGTGCACCGGTCGCTGAACTCGTTGGCGATGGTCTCGATGCCCCCTGCCCGGGCCACCGCGATATAGCAGCTCTGCGAGCCCACGTCCAGCCCCACCACCGACATGGCCGGCTCTTGGTCCGCCTCCGCCTCGGCTCGGGATGAGTCTGGGTCTGCGTCCTTCTAGCCGCGCTTCCGGCCCCGGCCGCGCTCGGCTCCCGTGGGGTCCGCTCCTGTCACGCGGACGGACGGACACACGGACAGTCTGCCGGTCTGGCGCCTCCGGCTTCCCGGGGACAGTGGTGGTTCGCAGAGCAGTAGCCACGGGAGAAGGCGGCGCTCGGTGTCCGCGAGTCGCTCCGCAGCTCGGGCTGCCGGCCCGGATCTTCCGCCGCTTGCTCACCGGCGCGCCGCTGAACTACCGACCCAGAAGGGGAGGTCCCAGAGCCTCAGCCTTATGTATCGCACTGATCGGAACTTTCCAGAATCTGCGGCATTTACTCACCGGCGCCTCCACCGGCCCCTCCACGTGCTACTTCCGCTTCCTTCTTCTCGAGCCTTCTCGAAAGATTCTACCCAATGAGTGGCTGGTCCCTCTGGGGACGGCCGCCGTTGCCATGGCAGCCAGAAAGCCACTCCTGCGCTATTGGCTCAAGCTGGCCAGGCTGACCCGCCTACGCCCCCGCCCGCCCTAGCTAGAGGCTCTTTGCCGTCCTAATAAAATGGGCAACGAAGAATGACTCGAAAAAATCGTAATCTTCGTAATGTACTAGTGGGCGATGGTATCTGACCCTTATATTGGGAGAAGAGGCTCAGGTGCCCGAGACACCCCCCCGCCCCACTTCTGCGGAGACCCGAGACCCCCGTACGCTGGGGAGGCTGGCCCGCTGTCACAGAGCATGTCGGGAACCGTAGTCCAGCTGGGAGTCAGTGTCTCCTTGCATGCTGGGATGTGTAGTCCTGGCTGCGGTGCGTGCTGGGAGCCGGCTTTGTCTTGGGAGGCTCTCGGGAGAGGCCGTGTTTCTCTGCTGCTGTTGCGCGCTTTCTCCAGTTACAGCGTTGTTTTGTTTGCGTGCTTGTTCGGTATCCGCTTCTATTATTGTCTTGATTACGCCACAGCTGGTGAATTAAGAATTAGAAGAAGGAATTTCCGTTTCAACTTCTAGTAACAATCCTAGAATTTGTGTTAAATGCTCTTGTATTCATCAGCAGCAGGATATTCTTTTGTGGAATAAAATGTTAGCGTTTTCGTTTTACTTTTTGTAAGCGAATTTTAGGTGTGGCGTAATTTGGAAAGCTATCTGTGGTACCACTTTCTGCTTAATTTTGCTCCATCTGACTTGAACAGACATTATTCTGCCCTGCCACTCCCAAGCCAAAATGATAAGTTTTGCTTTTCACTTGGTCTGAAACAGCTTTTGTTTCTTTCCCTGAAAAGCTATATCCCTATTACTTATTTTTTATTAGAAGGTGAGCATTAAAAATGGGGGGGGGGAGGGGCGGCGTGGCAGTTTGCTCCTATTATCGAATCTTTTATACCCTTCGGTGTCTTTTTAAGTTTGCTCTTTGCCGACTCTTAGATACATAGATATATGAAATAGGTAGAAATTTAGACCTAAAGTTAGAAAAATTAAGAGTAAGGCAGTCTAGGGCAGCGAGGAGGATATATGTAATCTTACACCTATTCACCTTCTTGTTTGGCAGAAACCAATGCAACGTTGTAAAGCAATTATCCTCTAATTAAAAAAAAAAGCATTAACAGTCTGTCCTCTAGAGACAAGACTAGAAGGCCAGGTTTACCTTACAAATAAAGTCAATTGTACCGGTTGGCTCAAACAAGCTAGATAATGTTACATGCTTCAGTTAACTCACCTTGAAGGTTGGAAGAATTTAGTAAAGGTGACTGTATTCATAAATTTGAAAGTATAGTTAGCTATATTTATTTTTTGTTATTTTTTTGTTTTGCCTCCCCTACTCCCCGCTTTTTTTTTTTTTTTCTGCATAGCAAAACCTTATATTGAAATCCATGGGGACTTTCTTGGCTGTCCAATAGTTAAAAGACTTCCCTCTTCCACTGCAGGGGGCACGGGTTCTATCCCTGATCAGAGAACTAAGATCCCTCTTGCCACATGTCCTGGCCCCCCCCCCCAAAAAATTTTTTTCCCTGGAATCATAGCACTTTTGAACAGAAATAGAACTTTGAGATTTTTTTTTTTTTTTGGTCTGCTTCCCACATTTATATGAGGAAACTGTTGTGCAGAAAGGAGAAAGGAACAGTTCTAGGTCTCTGGAGCCAGAAGAATTTGGATCAGGTTCAAATCCTGGGGCAATACTGATATGTTTTATAATACAGCTTATAAGACCACTAGGCCTCCTGAAAGTAGATTTTATGGGCATGAATCCTGGCCATATATATTTCTCAATAATTTGCCAGCTCTGTGACTTTGAGATAATTACTAAGCCTTCCTGTTCCCCACTCCACAGGGTATGTGTAATGATTGAAAGGACGTGTAAAGCACTAAACATAGGTCATTATTGCTTGATTTTAATATTTTACTATTTAATATTCTTCATATTCTCCCTTGGGCTTCAGTTTCAATATGGGTAAAATGGACATATACCTATCGTTTTGGGAGTTTGGAAGGGTTAGATATAAATAAAGCATCTAGTTTGGTAGTAGATACTCAATTGTTGTTGCTTAGTCCCTACCTCTTATCTAACAATTTTGTAGCCTGCCAGGCTCCTCTGTCCATGGGGTTTCTCAGGTAAGAATATTGGAGTGGGCTGTCTTTTCCTTCTCCAGAGGATCTTCCCAATCCTTTTCTTCTGCATTGACGGATGGATTCTTTACCATTGAGCCACCAGGGAAGCTCAGATATTCCGAAAGTTGTTGCAGTAGTAATGCTGCTGCTGCTAAGTCGCTTCAGTTGTGTCCGACTCTGTGCGACCCCAGAGACGGCAGCCCACCAGGCGCCCCCTTCCCTGGGATTCTCCAGGCAAGAACACTGGGGTGGGTTGCCATTTCCTTTTCCCATGTGTGAAAGTGAAAAGTGAAAGTGAAGTCATTCAGTCATGTCCGACTGGTAGCAACCCCATAGACTGCAGCCTACCAGGCTCATGTGTCCATGGGATTTCCTAGGCAAGAGTACTATAGTGGCTTGCCGTTGCCTTCTCCGTGTAGTAGTAATACTATTCAAGAAAACCAAGTGCCAGAACTTTGGGCTCAACTCATACTGTTGTTGATGCCAAGTTGTACATTTGTATAGCCCTCTTGTATTTAATCAGTCCACTTATTTATTTATTGGAACAGGTGAATGAGTAGGGGCCATATGAACCATCATATGTATTATCTAATGATGCATTTATGACATGCTTGAAACCCTTATCATTTTTATTACCTCACTGTATTTTATTTATTTTGATTTATTATGTTTTTTAATATATATACAGTTTCTCACACTATTTCTATTATGGTATGAGAAATTTTAGAATGAAACCAAATAAAAGTAATCCCAACAGATTGCTGTCTCATTGTGGATCCGGAGGTAAACAGGGAATGAAGGTGACTTTATCCTAAGTGTGGTGGCTACCACTGCAGTTACTGGGTTTTTCCCCCATATGTGTCTTAAGGAACAAAGAGGGTTTTCAAACCTGGAAGCAGAAACAGCTCCCAAAGAGGAACAATGACGAGGACGTCCTTGGCAGTCCAATGGATAAGACTCAGTGCTTTCAATGCAGGGGGCATGGGTTCTATCACTGGTCAGGGGACTAGGATATCACATCTTATGCCACATAGCAAAAAAAAAAAAACAAAAATTCAAGCATTAAGAAAAGGAAAACCCAAATCAAAATGTCAAAAGATAATGTGCAGTAGATGTAAAGGGCTGTGACAGACTTCCTTGAAAGGAAGGAAGAGATGGGCAAAGAGTGGATATATAGACAGAATAATATACATGAAAGTGCTCATGACTTTCAGCTTTTGATGTGAGCCAGTATGTTGTGGTCTCCTCTGTATTCAGCAAGGTGCCGAGTACTGGAGGTTACAGAAGTATCAAAGTTGTTCTAAATCAGGGTGCCTTTGGTAAAGCTTCTCTGTAATGTCAGTACCTGAAATCTTGTCCATTTCAGTCTCTTTCAGTATCTGCTTTCTAAAGAGTTTATTTTCTTTTTCCTTCTCATACATTAACTTGAACTTTATTCTTTAAAAATTAATTGGTACTCACAGATTCTATTTTGTCTTGTTTTTAAGTCCATCCTAAAGGAGATCGGACACGACTGAAGCGACTTAGCAGCTGCAAAGGAGATCAGTCCTGGGTGTTCACTGGAAGGACTGATGCTGAAGCTGAAACTCCAATACTTTGGCCACCTCATGCGAAGAACTGACTCATTGGAAAAGACCCTGATGCTGGGAAGGATTGGGGGCAGGAGGAGAAGGGGACGACAGAGGATGAGATGGCTGGATGGCATCACTGACTTGATGCACATGAGTTTGGATAAACTCCGGGAGTTGGTGATGGACAGGGAGGCCTGGCGTGCTGCAGTCCATGGGGTCTCAAACAGTTGGACACGACTGAGCGACTGAACTGAACTGAACTAAGTCATGTTAGATCACCTAAAAATAGAAATACATGGAAAAATCCTGAAGAAAACCAAGACTATATGGGTTTTTTTTTCTTCTAACCTACAAAGGATCATCATATTTTATAACAAATGTGGTTAAGCTAAAACTTAAATCATGGGATAATGCTCATATCTGTCCCTCCAAGCTCACTGAGACCCGGTTCCCCTGGAGCACACATGGCCTCTCACCCGACCTGGAAGCTTCTGTGCTTGTCTAGTCTAAAAATCTCTTCCTCAGGTTCCTGGCTAGGCCAGCTCCTTCTCACTCTTCAAGGCTCAGTATAAATCTCATCTCCCACAGAAGTTCCTGAATGCCAACCTATAAGCTCATCACCCTTCCCCAAGGAATACCCAGTGTCTGTTTAGTTATTAAGGTGACCCTGGCACCAGAGGGTAGTCACTTTTTGGCTTGAGCCAATCAGCACATTCATTCCTCTCAACCACAGTCATTGGTTCAGGGGTAGGCACGTGACCTACTCAGTCCTACAAGGTGACTCTCAGTACCATCACTTAGAAAGTAGAGATGGGGGGACTTCCCTGGTGGTCCAGTGGCTAAGACTTCATACTCCCAGTGCAGGGGGCTGGGGTTTGATACTTGTTTGGGGACCTGGATTCTGCATGCCAAAAATAAGAGTGTGCATGCCACAACCAAAGATTCTACATGCTGCAACCAAGACCCAGCACAGCCAAATAAGTAATTTTTAAAGGAGAAAGATAGTAGGGATGGGAGCCTTACCTCTCTGCCCCTATCCATCTTTGTGCCCCCCACCTCCTCCTATTTCCTCCAGGCACACTCTTGTGAGGTTATGACATCACAGTGATGTTACCATCCTCAAAAGGAAGCTGCAGTGTGGAGTTGGATAGACATTGGAACCAGGGGCCTAAGCCAACCCCAAAACCCACCCCACCTCTGCTTTGAGTTCCATGAACCATACATTTCCTTACAGTTTAAGTCAGCTTGAATTGGGAGTTTGTTACTTGCTGACAGGCTTCTCTGGTGGCTCAGATGGTAAAGAATCCACCTGCAATGTAGGAGACCTAGATTCAATCCCTGGGTCAGGAAGATCCCCTGGAGAAGAGAATGGCAACCCACTCCAGTATTCTTCCATGAAGAATCCCATGGACAGAGGAGCTGGTGGGCTACAGTCTGTGGGGTTGCAAAGAATCAGACATGAATGAGCAACTAACACTTTATCTGGTGACAAAAATATCCTAATCTCCTCTGTAAGGGAGGGCTTCCTTGGCTTTATTATCTGAAGTGTCTCCTGGTTACCCAGTCATCTTCTGTTGTTAATCCATTTATTTCCTTTCCAGTGTGCACCACAAGCTGCAATTATCTTGCTTATTTATTTATTCATTAACTTATTTTTTTTCTTTTTCAATTGTATGGCTCAGAAAGTCAATGACCTTGTTTCTTTTATAAACTTATTAGAGAAAAGGGATATGTATCAGTTTTCCTGTAACACAGGCTTTTTTCAACCGTTGATGTATTAGACCAGATAATTCTTGGTTGTGTGTATGTGTGTGTGTGTGGAGGGTGTCCTGTGCATTATAGGATGTTTCAGAGCATCCTAGCCCTCTACCCACTAGATACCAGTAGTAGCAACTCTCCACCCCACCCCACCCCAAACTGTCCCTGATTATGACCCACAGCTGTAAGATTTTATTTAAGCTTCGTTGGTACAAACAGGACACAGTCATTAAAAAAAAATATATTTATTTGTTTTATTTGGCTGACCTGGTCTTAGTTGCAGCTTGCAGGAACTGGTCTAGTTGTGGTATGTGAACTCTTGGCTGCAGTGTGTGGGACTGAGTTCCCTGATCTAGTTCTCTGACCCCAGGGATCGAACCTGAGCCCCTGGGAAGCACAGAGTCTTAGCCACTGGGCCACCAGGGAAATCCCCAAAAGGCATAGCCTCAGGACATGTTTTTGAGAGAAAACAAAGTAACATTTGATTTCTGAACCACAGAGAATAAGAGATGGGAAGAATGATGACCTCATTATGAATGAAACAGGCAACGTCAGCTTGTATTTGGTTCAGTAGATGAGAAGGGGTAGGCTGCCCCCTATTTAGCTACAGGACATGCTGGTTGTTGTGAAAACATGACCTGTCCACTCCAGGGAGTTCATTTTGACTGCAATTGAGACGTATTTTTGCGATTATAAATTATTTTCCTCAGGCAAGTATGTATAACTCACCACCTTTCCTTTCCTTAGTTTTTCCTTGCTTGTGAAGTAATAATTCGAATGCCTGCACATTTGCTGAAAATTATTAAATAATCATTTTGGATTACCTTAACCATTCTGCTTTACTAGAAAAAATAAAGAAATTTAGCATTTGAATAACCAGGATCATTGCTGCCTTACATTCTCATTTTTCACCCTGAAACTAAATTCACATGCCATAAATAGATCCCTTTTTCTCTTTCCTTTGTTTCTTCAACACGTGGGAGAAAAAGCAAAGAAAGAAAGAGGAGCCTGTGTCTACTCTGTTCTGAACTATAATGGGGTCAAGTCTTATACTTAAAGATGAGTCATTTCAGCACAGAATGGATTTGCCCTGTTGAAAGGAGGCACCTTCCTTTCAACAAGGAAATAACCACCAAAATGTTGGTTGTGTTTTTTTTTAATCAGATAAATTCTGAAACCAGGATATTTCTGAACTCCAGAGATGTTAGCACTCATGATGGATGCCATCAGTGTAGGACACCTTAAGTTCTTGAACCCAAGGGTGTATTCACTTCCCCCCAATGAATTAATAATCCACTCAGGAGGGTGGGAGTGGTTAAGTGAATAGCATTTTTCAGGATTTGTTTTCATCAGTCATGTCGGGCTATTCTTACCTCGTTTGTACCACATGAAATGAAATCCCTCCTTCAAGACACTTCGGAAGAGCTGGCCACCTGATGGCAAAGTGAAATCTTGGCAAGAATGGATAAAATCACTAACAGTCAGTTGTCTCGTGGTGGACAACTAGAAAAATGTGGAGGAGAGAGAACTAAGGGACATGCAAATTAAAATTACTTTGTGTGCTGTGCTTAGTCACTCAGTGCAGGGGATCTTCCCAACCCAGGGATTGAACCCAGGTCTCCCAAATTGTAGGCAGACTCTTTACCAGATGAGCTACCAGGGAGGCCCTTTAATTCCCTTTTAATTACAAAGCATAAAAAGCAAAAAGGGTATTTCTTGCAATGCCAGTGTTTGTTTAGTTATTCACGACTAAACCCTGGCACCAGAGGGTGGTTACTGCTTGGCCTGAGTCAATCAGCACGTTCATTCCGCTTGACTACAGTTACTGGTCAAGCACACCAGGCTTCCCTGTCCTTCACCACCTCCTGGAGTTTGCTCAAACTCATGTCCATTGAGTTGGTGATGCTATCTAACCAGTTCATCCTCTGTCGTCCCCTTCTCCTCCTGCCCTCTATCTTTCCCAGCATGAGGGTCTTTTCCAGTGAGTCGGCTCTTCGCATCAGGTGGCCAAAGTATTGGAGTTTCAGCTTCAGCATCAGTCCTTCCAATGACTATTCAGGGTTGATTTCCTTTAGGATTGGCTGGTTTGATCTCCTTGCTGTCCAAGTGACTCTTGAGAGTCTTCTCCAACACCGCAGTTTGAGAGCATCAATTCTTTGGCACTCAGCCTTCTTTATAGTCCAGCTCTCACATCCACACATGACAACTGGAAAAACCATAGCTTGACTGGATGGACCTTTGTCGGCAAAATAATGTCTCTACTTTTTAATATGCTGTTTAGGTTGATCATAGCTTTTGTTCCAAGGAGCAAGCGTCTTTTAATTTCACTGCTGCAGTCACTGTCTGCAGTGATTTTGGAGCCCAGGAAAACAAAGTCTGCCATGGTTTCCATTTTTTCCCCATCCATTTACCATGAAGTGATGGAAGTGGATGCCATGATCTTAGTGTTTTGAATGTTGAGTTTTAGGCCAGCTTTTTCACCCTCCTCTTTCATCCTCATCAAGAGGCTCTTTAGAATGATGAGGCACTCCAAAATTATTGCACCTTCCTTCTGGCTGCTTTCTCCATCAGCAAGCGCAAGGTTTAAGGTATGTTCAAGGGAGTAAATGCTTCCCAAAAAAACACAGTATTGCTCTTCGGAAGCTGGTATTGCTGACTAAGGACCCTGAAACCAGCTATTTAAATTGTGAAATGTTAAATGTGTTTTTCCTGAGGAAGTTTGTAAATTGTTATTTTTTTTTCTTTTCTTTCTTTTTCTTCTTCTTTTTTGGGGGGAGCCTCACCACAAGGCTTGCAGAATCTTGATTCCCCGACCAAGCACTGAACCTGGCAGTGGAAGCACCACCTCCTAACCTAGATTGCTGTGGAATTCCCTGTAAACCGTTATTTTTCATTTAAACAAAAAATAAGGACACCCCACAAATATGTTACCGCGCTTTGTTTTATGCTTGCAAAATGTCTCTTCTGAGGAGTTCACTGTTTATGAACTCTTTTCATTTTCTGACAGTATAAATTCTTCCCCTTTGTCAATTAAAGAAAGGCACTCGTCATCCAGCTCTACAGGGATTCAGTCATTAACCACTGCAGTTGCTGACCTTCAATACACTTTGAAAGTTCAGGGTAGAGATCAGGATGAAGCCCTCTGTGCTCTGGGAGAACTGGCAGAACAGGCCTTACGCACAGGTATTTTCAGGAGAAAATTTCATGAACCCAATTTCTTGCATCTTCTCATACTTAGAAAAGCGCTAAAATCATTAAGGTATCTGTGCCTTGTGACTAGCAGTAACCTTCTATCTACTAAGATATGTGCTTAGTTGCACCTCCCCCTTCTTGAAAATCACATGTGAAACAGAGTAGGACCCTATGGTTCTCCCCACCCTTCCCATGTCTTCAGCCTACCTTTTGTGTGTAGATAAACTTTAGCCAAAGAATAACTTTAATCAGAGAAGTGAGAAAATGCAAAAAAAAAAAAAAAGGAAAACATTCCAACAAGATTAAATCATAAGAGTTTAGTCATTAAGGATAGTCAAGCACTTTCGTCCCTCCTAAGGGCTACAGATAATATTCTGAGCCATGTCCTGTGAACTGTCTTATAGATACTGAAACCCCCATCAGGCAGAGAAATTAACTACATGATGACAAGACTGTGGACATGACATAGCTGCTACTATTCTGAGAGGTGGCCTCAAAGAGATGGGAACAAACCGACCCCGAGACTAAAGGCTACCTGTACTTAAAACAGGATGCTGCTGTTCAGGCCACCGATGACTAATTTCAGGATGACTGTCGGAGCTGACTGTGCTGTTTCTGCACGCAGCCACCTCCCTCCAACTATTAAAGTTCTTGCATGGATTGTCTATGGGAGGGATCAGCCTTTGTACAGGAGTCCATTACAGGCCTCCAAACTAAAGCAAACTTTCCTTTCTACCAGCCTGGCCTCCTTATTGGCTTTTGAGCAGTGAGTAGCCGGCTCCCCACTTTTGGTAACATGCTAACCCTCCCCTTTACCTATTGGGAGCCATTCCTCAGAGCCCTCTGAGAGGGTGGCTCCTGGGCTATATCGTCCTCAGGAAGCCCCCAAATAAAACTGAAATGCATAGCTCTCAGGGTGTGTGTTTTTATTTCAGTCGACACCTTCGTCTCTGAAGGGAGGGGACAGAGTCAGCCCAAGGCAAGAAGGAAAGTCTGTCTTTAGCTCCTGACTCCTGCCTTTCTAAACCTCTCCCCAGCCTCCTCACCTACTATGGGTTGTATCTCCTAACTGTCCCGGAATGTAGGTCCCTGACCACTTGTGCCAAGGTTCTCAAGCCCCGTATACATGTCCTGTTCCTGTCTGATTTCTTCTTGGCCTTACAAGGGCTTGAGGGGCCGAACCGGCAAAAGGCAACCCCGTCCCATCTTACGTCATCAGCTATTAAAAAAAGTGCCCCCTCTCTCCTAGAACAAACCACAGCAGACCGGCTCCCCCGCCTCCAGCCCTGCTCTGGCTTTGTTTCGTCTTCCAGCGGTGAGGTTACCTCCTGAGGAGAAGTAAGACCAATCTCGGCTTACTACCACTGGGGCAGAGATGAAAGAAAGGACGTTTTTGTTTCTCGAGAGTAAAGAAGCCCCAGCCTTACTGTTGTGACCTATGACATGTCCTTGAGGATGGTGTTGGTCCTTGAACAGAATCAGAACTCTTCCTTGGGCAGAGTAAAGTGTGTCTATGAGTAAGGAAATGAGGGGATGCTTGGCTGCGAAGCTAGGAGAGGGGACTCCAATGCTGAGGAGTCCTGGGCTATTTCCAAGAAGCATTCCATGTACTTTTTCTTCTTCTTCTTTTTTTAAATTTTATTTTTAATTGGAGGACAATTACTTTACCCTTGTTGACTTTTTTCAATAAGATTGGAGCTCCGGGACATTCATCACCATGCAATAAAACTGATCTGGTCAGACCTTTGTGCTTTAAATATGTCTTTACAAGTTACATAATGAAAATGCCTGCTAGTATGTAATCTGACGTGTTTTCTCCTAACTAGTTGACTCTGCACTCTTAGCTTCACCTACAGTGGATAAATACCTTCCTCCTGCAAGGCCTTCACTTCCACTTTGGACTGGAGATGTGGGGATGAAAGGCCTGAGGCCTTCCTGCTCTCAGGAATCTAAAGTAGAAGAAGCTCTTAGAACAAGGTCCAGAGTCTGGCCAGCCGGGCTATGGATTCGGAGTTATGGTGAGGCATTTCAAGAAAATACCCTAGGCCCTGTGTCTAAGGTCTTTCTTTGAGATTGGAATGAAAACTGACCTTTTCCAGTCCTGTGGCCACTGCTGAGTTTTCCAAATTTGCTAGTATATTGAGTACAGCACTTTCACAGCATCATCTTTCAGGATTTGAATAGCTCAGCTGGAATTTCATCACCTCCACTAGCTTTGTTCACAGTGATGCTTCTTAAGGCCCACTTGACTTCACATTCCATGATGTCTGGCTCTAGGTGAGTGATCACACCATCTTGATTATCTGGGTCATAATGATCTTTTTTGTATAGTGCTTCTGTGTATTCTTGCCACCTCTTCTTAATATCTTCTGCTTTTGTTAGGTCCCTACCATTTCTGTCCTTTTTTGAGCACATCTTTGCATGAAATATTCCCTGGGTATCTCTCATTTTCTTGAAGAGATCTCTAGTCTTTCCCATTCTATTGTTTTCTTCTATTTCTTTGCATTGATCACTGAGGAAGGCTTTTGTATCTCCTTGCTATTCTTTGGAACTCTGCATTCAGATGGGTATATCTTTCCTTTTCTCCTTTGCCTTTCACCTCTCTTCTTTTCTCAGCTATTTGTAAGGCCTCCTCAGACAACCATTTGCCTTTTTGTATTTCTAAGGTCAGATGAATCTGGGGTAAGAGCTGACATTTACAACCTCTTGTGGGCAAATTACTTAATCTCTGTGAAACTGTACCTGAAATGTGGCTAGGAAACCTACCATATCGTGGTTGTGTGGAGACCAATTAAGTAATACAACATAAGCAAAGTGCCTGCCTGCAAAGGGAGCACGCTGAACGGCACCTGCGGTTGTTATTGCCTTAATGACCTAACCTCCTGTCACCTAAGACACATCCTCGCTTCCTGCCTCTCAGAATCCTGCCCCAGCACAACATGCAACAACACGTAGTTTCCCAGCCCTCGTCTTTCACAGGGTGCCGCCTCTGTGGCATTGCTGCCTAGACAATCAGCCAGCAGGGATTTGTGCACAAGGTACTGCCTCTGGGGATGAGGAGTGAGACCACACACCCCAAGGCCAAGCAACCCAGTCCTCCTGCACATCATGGGAGAGCATCGAAGACTAGCAAAAAGCCTCCCACATCACAGTAGGGTTCTTAACAATTTTAACAAATAAGCACATGTTCAAATTTCAAATCTTATTTTGCCTTGTGGTACACAAACCTGCTCATTTCTTCCTGACAACAGTTATAACAAACAGCAGTAAAATGAGCCTGAAATGGGTATGAACTCATTTTGCTGGAAATAGGTGATGACCTGGTCCCATGTTTGATTTGCCAGCCTTGGGACCTCTCCAATCATGTGGTGTGAAGACGAGGTATTAGTCCAGTTGCCTTAAAGGTCAGGTCAGCGAGCACAGAGGAAGAAGATGCAGATGAAGGGATCAGATGCTCCTCGGGTTACGGAGTGCTAAATGATGGGCTGAGATGCTCAGCACAGATCTGTCTCTTCCAGGAACCAGGGTTCCAACTGTCAGACACTTTAATCCCTTTGCTACTGACACCCTAGAAAATATTCCTACAATATAATGCATGCTTATATATATATACATATGTATATATTCATATATATGTATCTATTTTCAGAGTAAGAGAAAACAGAATAAGAAGAGATTTTTGACTAAGGGAAAAAAAAGTCACAGATTTCAAAAAGTTTGATAGATCTGTGTTAATATCGTCACAGATAATTCAAAATCAGAGAACCAGATTTTAGCAGGGAGTTTTAAATGCCTCCTTTCTGCTGTTGAGAGATTCTTAAGAATATTCTGAATGTCGTCAATTTTAATTTTGTCAGTATCCTGGAAAGATTTTTTTTTTAACATTTAATTCTATTACATTTCTCTTAAAGCCCTTTCCCCACTGTTATTTTTTAAGACATTACATTTCTGCTTCACAGGTCACTACAGTGATACTGATTTATTTTCTAAAGGACTATTACAACACTGTGGACTGCATGGACTAGTCAGCCACCCTGCTCAGCACTGGAAATGTAGACATTCACCCATTCATCCAACAAATATCTGTGGAATCCCTTCCATGTAAAGCCATTGTGGAAGACTGCTAACAGTTGATTCAGAGATCATTATCAACAAAAAAGTATTTGCCTACCTGCTGGGGCAAGGGATGCAGGGAGGAATAAGTGAAAGGCTACAGGGAAGTACAGGTGAAACCAAGGACTTAGGGACCGGAAAGAGAGCTATGCTCAAACCTCAGTCTTCCTATGTGACCCCAGGAAGCAGTGTAAGCTCTCTGATCCTCAGTGTCTTCATCTTCAGAATGTGGATCCACCATCATTCATACAACGAACATGTCCACTTTGTGCTAGGTGCCGTCCTTGTCAAATTCATTTACTTACGCTCTCTTGTTAACTGCTGACCCCAGTGCTCCGAGACAACTGGCCACGAGGTCCTCAACAAATGCTAATTTATGTTCTCCTGTCTGTCTCACCTACATATTCATTTTATAAACTTTGAACCAAGCCCTGTGCTAGGAAGTCCTTGGTTTAAAGAAAAAAGAGATAAAGGCCACACCTCGAGCTTCCCAATCTAGTTGGAGACACAATCCATAAACCCATAAATTATCCAGGAATCATTGTAATGAGAGCACTGTGCGAGGACCGTTATTGGGAATGGAAGTGAGACACCTAGCCTGGCCCGGGGCAAGGGTGTGGGGTCGGGGAGGAAGCAGGTGGCCCCTGAGCCGAGGTGAGGAGGTTGGAGGAAGGATCCGCCCTGTTTCTGCCAGATATGGAGGAACCAGTACTTGTGAGGACCAGCAGGTTACTGCTTCTGAACTAAGGAAGGAATAACTGATGTAAAACTACAAGCACATCGCAGTGAAACATACTCTCTCTGAGGACGAAACTGCAAGAGTTCCAAGGAATAGCAATGACTCTTCAGGAAATGGATCTGACCAAATAAAACCCATACGGTCAGAGCTTTGTGTTTTTAATTAGTTAATTTCTGGCCGCTCAGCATGTAGGGTCTTAGTTCCCTGACCAGGGATCAAACCGGTGTCCCTTGCAGTGGAAACACAGAGTCTTAACCCCTGGATGGCCAGGGAAGTTCTTTTGTGTTTTTAAACATGTCCTCACAAGTTACAAAGTGAAAATACCTATCAGCTTGACTTTTTAAAAAAATCCTTCACGTTCTTATTCAGAGTCATCTGGATGAGCTCAGTTCACCTGGCTTTTAGAAGCATGATAGAGTCACGTGGTTGGCAAAAGCTTCTAAAGTTATCAAAACGGCGCTTGTGTCCTGACTGCTTCTGGAGGAGGTGGCCCGCCACCCTCCTGACCTGGCCAGTCACTATACCCCAACCCAAACCCAGTGCCCACCCCAAACGGGACCAGTGAATGGAATTTGACGGGCTCACGGCAGACACAGCACAGCCGCATCTGGGAGAGCAGATGAGACATGAAAAAAAAAACCTATGTCGAAGCATGTGTGGGTTAAGAGCAAACCCGAGTATATCTGAGACTAGAGGAGTGGGAGTCAAAGTGTAAATAAACTGTAGAAATGAGGATGCTTATGCAGACAGCAGAAATCCTAGAAATGTGAATTTATTCTTTTTGCCACCCAGGGGAGCCAGAGATTCATGAAAATCTTACACAGAGCTGCCTAAGTTAAGAGCCCAAGACTAAAAATGCAATATTTCAGTTTGGGCTTTTGCAGTTGTAGGCAATGAGAAAACAACTAACCAACAAAAAAAGGAGAACTTATTGATTCACATAATTTAGGAGCTTTAACGTGTGTCTGGTTTGGGCTCAGCCAGACCCAGGGGCTCTGGTGGGCTCATCACGGCTTGCCCCATCCTTCTCTGTCTGTCTCCCAGCTGAGCTTTGCCCCGTGATGCTTTCCTGCCATCCTGGGCCTTCCTCACTTGGGAGCAAAGCCAGGCCCAGCTCCACAGGGAGCCAGTACTTACTCCTAGGAGAAGGAGAGAGGTGGGTGTTCTCATGTTTTCCAGATAACCTCCAAGGTCCCCCTGAGATAGTTATTTTGTATTTCATCCTCGTTTTACAAACAAACCTCAGCTGGATTAAGTAGTTATCTGAACTGTTAAGTGATTTAAGTGATGGCGTGTATGCTTAGTCGTTCAGTCAGGTCCAACTCTTTGCAACCCCATGGATCATAGCCCGCCAGGCTCCTCTGTCCATGGAATTTTCCAGGCAAGAATACTAAAGTGGCTTGCCATTTCCTCCTCCAGGGGTGGAGGGAGGGGTGGGGGTGGGCGTGGACACAGGAAGGTGTGAGGTGCTTTTAAGTAATTCCTCCCTTTCTTCAAGCACAGTTAAATCATAAAACCTTCTATAGAGCTAAGTCCCAAAGAATGGAACAGAATTTTCATTCCATGGGAGGCACAAGTTATTATCCGGTGTAGAGCAGTTTGTGGGCGGGACGAGGTTTCGGGAGTGTGGACGGGACAGCTCGCCTGTCAAAGCCCACATGGAGCAGAGTCCGGCTCTCCGCTGGGGAAGTGGGGCAGAGGTGGGGGGCGGTGGCCCGGAGGCTGCTGTCAGACGCCGAGGCTGACCCAGGAGGCTCCTTACCTTCTGGGGACTCAGCCTGCAGATGCTCCTCTCCCTGTTAGTTGGGACCAAGTTGCTATATCTTGCGGGGGTTGGGGGAGCGCTGCCTTGAGTCCAGTAGAGGTGGGAACAGCCAACCAAGATGACTTTCAAGCCAGTGAGGGCAGGGACTTACCCGTGATCCCCGTGGGTGGGGGGTGGGTCACACTTTCGATCCCTGGTCAGGGAACTAAGCTCCCTCAGGCCCTGTGGCTAAAGAAAAAAGAAAGAAAGAAAGCCAGTGGGGCAGAGGAGAGGACTGACTGGAAGAACTGGAATTAACTGTGTGTAGAGTGACTGAACACGGATCAGGAGGTCTCTAGAAAGCAAGGATTTTTTTTTTCATAAGAAAAGCTGACATTCTAACTTCACCTTGAAAGGGGGAGAATGTTCAGGAGGACACTTGTCATTCTTCACTCAGTTGTGTCCAACTCTCTGTGACCCTATGGGCTGCCCGTCTTCCCTGTTCTTCACTATGTTCCGGAGTTTGCTCAGACTTATACCCATTGAGTCGGTGACGCCATCCAACCCTCTCATGCTCTGTTGCCCTCTTTGCTTCCTGCCCTCCATCGGCCTCTTCCAAAGAGTCAGCTCTTCAGGTGGCCGAAGTATTGGAGCTTCAGCATCAGTCCTTCCAGCGACTAGTCAGGATTGATTTCCTTTAGGATTGACTGGTTTGACACTAGATAATGGCAAATGGAGAAGGCAATGGCACCCCACTCCAGTACTCTTGTCTGGAAAATCCCATGGATGGAGGAGCCTGGTAGGCTGCAGTCCATGGGGTCCCTAAGAGTCGGACATGACTGAGCGACTTCACTTTCACTTTTCACTTCAATGCATTGGAGAAGGGAATGGCAACCCACTCCAGTGTTCTTGCCTGGAGAATCCCAGGGATGGGGGAGCCTGGTAGGCTGCCGTCTCTGGGGTCGCACAGAGTCGGACACGACTGAAGTGAGTTAGCAGCAATGGCAATGAGGGAATGTCCAGAGCACTGGTGACTTGGAGACAGATGAAAACTGAAGCCAAGCCTGGCTCTTGAAAATTTAATCCATCTGTGACTTGACTAGTTATTGTAATAGCACAGCCCAAGCCTTACAGTAATTGGTTTTATGCTACTGGGGCGTCTTTGGTTTCTTTTGATTTTACCTAAGAATTATAAAATATTGTAACTTATTTTAGTTATAAAAAAAAGGAAGGAAAAAAAGATTGGGACTTCCCTAGTGGTCCAGTGGTTATACTCTGTGCCTCCACAATGGGAGGTGCAGCTTCAATCCCTGGTTGGTGAACCACGATCCTGCATGCTGTGTGATGTGGCCAAAGATTGAAAAAAAGAACAGAACAATGATGCACATGAGACTTTTGTGAGTTGTGTTTGCGTTGGTAATATTTGGGATTTCCAGCATTTCCAGGTCCCATCCTGCCTTAGTCACTTCCTTCAGTTTCTGCAGATAAAAGGTCAGGCGAAGCAGACCCCATTACTATGAGGCTCTTGCTTTAAACTCCAGTGTAGAAATCTATGGGTGGTGGAGGAGACCTGTTTACTTTGGCCAGCAGCAGACATGAAGGGCAGCCTGGGCTTTCCCCCGAGCCTCGATCCACACAGATTTACTGCTCTACTAGTCATTCCACAAACATTCTTTGGGTTTCTACTACATGCCAGGCACTCTTCTAGGCACTTGGTCCTCATCAGTAAAGGACACACAAAAATTCTTACCCTCATGGAACTTATGGCCTAAGACAAGAAGACTGACCCAGAAAAATGACAGTCTGCGGTAAGCACCATGAAGAAGACTGAAGCCGAGTAAGGAGGGAATGGGTGGTACAACGATGTGTGTGTGTGTGTGTGTGTGTGAGATGCACGCATGTGTATGCACTCCTACTTTAAATAGGGTGGTAACACGTGAGCAGAGGCCTGAAGGAAGGAGGGAGTGACATACAAATAGGTAAAGGGAGGGATTCTGAGCAGAGGAAACAGTACCCGCAGAGGTCCTGGGCTGGAATCCTGGTCGGCATGTTGAAAGTGGAGCGAGAAGGCTAGTGTCCCTGAATGGAGTGGCCAGGGCAAGAGTGACAAGTGAGGGGGTCTGAGAGGCATTAGGTGGGATTACGTATGATTGTCAGAGTCCTCATGGGCCACACGATGATCTTTTATTTGCCCCTGAGGGATGTGTAAAGCCACTGGAGAGTCTGAGTAGAGAAGTGTCAGGAGACTTGGGACCCTCAGAGGACCACTCTAGGTGCTCTGTGGAGTCCAGACCAGCGTTGTGCAATGGAAATATAACATGAGCCACAAAATGTGAGATATTTGTCATTTAAAATTTTTTCTCGTAGCCATGGTAACAAATAAAAGAAACAGGTGGAAATACTTTGATGTATGTAACTTAACCTAATATATCTGAATTATTAAGAGTACAAGCTGTGATCACTATAAAATTACTGTTGAGGTTGTCAACATTTTTTACATACTCAATCATCAAAATCTGTTGTGTTTCACTCTTACAGCATCTCTTTGGAATAGTCACACTTCAGATGCTTAATAGTTCTTTCTGACTTGTGGCTACATAGCCAAAATTTGGTCTCTGTACCCTCTCACCCCCGTACCAAATTGAATTTTGAGACAGAGTTTTGGGGGGAAGAAGTAGAAAAGAGTAGCTTTATTGCTTTTCCAGGCAAAAGGGGCCACAACAGGATGATGTTCTCAAAGCTGTGTCCCAAACCTGGAGCGGGCAGTGAGGAGTTTTATAGTAGTGGTTCAAGGAGGGCGTGATCAGCTCGTGGGCTTTCTTCCGACTGGTTGGTAGTGAGGTAATGCAACTGTGTGTGAGCTCAGTCGTGTCCGACCCTTTGCAACACCATGAACTGTAGCCCACCAGGCTCCTCTGTCCATGGAATTCTCCAGGAAAGAATACTGGAGGGGGTTGTCATTCCCTTCTCCAGGCGTAATGGGAGTCAGCATCATCAACCTTCTGATTCCAACCCATTTGGGGTCTGCATGCTGGTGGGCAAAATACAGTTAACGTCTCCTACCTAGCAGGGTGTTTCTGTGTCTGCAAAACAGCTCAAAGATACTGTTCCATGTTTCCCTTGAGGGGGAACCAGGACCCTGCCCCAAGGCTCCACCATTGTTTTTTGACTGCTCTTCCATTGTCTCCACATCCCCTCCCTTCCCTGATTAGCACCTGTTTGAACCCACCTGTTGGAACTCAGGGAAAGTCCTGGAGGCTGAATGAAGACAGTTCTTGCTGCTGTTGCTGCTGCCGCTGCTAAGTCGCTTCAGTCGTGTCCAACTCTGTGTGATCTCATAGACGGCAGCCCACCATAGCTCCTCTGTCCCTTGGATTCTCCAGGCAAGAACACTGGAGTGGGTTGCCATTTCCTTCTCCAATGCATGAAAGTGCAAAGTGAAAGTGAAGTCTCTCAGTTGTGTCCGACCCTCAGCGACCCCATGGACTGCAGCCTTCCAGGCTCCTCCATCCATGGGATTTTCCAGGCAAGAGTACTGGAGTGGGGTGCCATTGCCTTTTCCGAAGACAGTTCTTGCAGTGGTGCAAATAAGAGAGAAGGGTGAATAAAGATGAGGCTGAGGGCATAAACACCCCAAGGAGGAGCACTCTAGAGAAATCATGGCTGCTCCCTAGCGCAGAGGGTAGAAGTTGATCAACCTCCCACCCCTGCTCCCCGTAGGGAGGAGGAACTTTACTGGGAATAACTCTGGGTCTGACACAAAACACCACATTAGAGGAGTCCAAAAGTAGACTTTCGGCTCAGGCTGAGCATTGTAATCCCTTTCTTATCACACTCCAGCACCAGGAAAGCCCCACCATCTCTTGATCCCCAAATTATTTTGGAGACATTATTAACATAGTTGGTGTGCCTGATGCACTGCCAAACAAACTGAAACATCGGAGTCTGGAGGAGAGAAAGTTTTATTACAGGGCCACGCAAAGAGATGAGGTGGCTCATGCCCTCAAAAGGCCCAGGTTTCCAAGCGTTTCTGCAAAGTATTTTTTAAAAGCCAGGTTGGGGGATGGGGGCTTCCCAGGTGGAGCAGTGGGAAAGGGCCCACCTGCCAATGCTGGAGACCAGGGTTCAATCCCTGGGTCAGGAAGATCCCCTGAGAAGAACTGCACTGCAGTGTTCTTGCCTGGAAATCCCATGGACAGAGGAGCCTGGCAGGCTATAGTCCATGCGGTCACAAAGAGTCAGGCAGAGCAACTGAGCCAGAGAGCAGGGAGAGGTTGTGGAGTTGCAGGGTATGGTCACTTGGTGCACAGTCCTCTGACTGGCTGATGGTGAGCTAACAGGGTGGTGTCACCGGGTGAACATTATCAGTCCTTGGACTCCAGGAGGCCTGGGTCCCCACTGCCGAGTAGTTAACATCTTCCATTTGGTGGGGGGCAGGGGGTGTTGTTCATGTCTGCAAAACAACTGAGGAAATTTGCATCAAAATACTATTATCTAGATACTTCAGAGAGGAGCTAAAGTGGAGGATAAAGGGGAAGTCTTGACCTGGGAAGGCTCCATAGGTCCTGCTTGACCATCTTTATCAGCACTCCTCCACGAGGTGTGCCCTGGGGTTGGGGGGCAGGCTGAAGCTCTGTTTTCTCTTTGAGGCCTGAATTTCCTGATTTCTGTTCTTGGTTAATGCCAAATGCATTCGATAGTCAGGCTGGGTCAACCATATTTCTGTTCTTTAGAGGGGAGGCTGGGAGAGAATACAGGGTTCCTCTCCCTACACCACATTTTGACACATTTGTCGTCATGAGCCCTTTTTCTCATAAGAGATAAAAACTGTATTTTACTATGACCTTGGTAAAAAGATTAATCTATTAATATTATATATGAAAACATTTCCTTTGACTTAAAAGTTACTTTTTTCCTCTGATTTTAAGACAACATAAAACATTGTCCTGGGCCCCTAAAAGAATTGTGGGCCCCAGATACCATGCCTGCTGTGCCCAGTGGGGACATTGACCCTTCATCCATCCTCTCCCCTCACCCCCATCCCCAAGAATCATTAAGGGCATTCGAGTCCCTCAAGACCTTTATGATGTGGCCTCTGAGCTAGATAGACCCCTGGGCAGGGGGCTAAGATCGCACTGCTGCACAGTGTGGGCAAAAACAAAACTTTCACTTTTTTCCCCCATAGAGAAAGTTAAAGGAACATGCAAAAGATGTATTTCAAAAATATATATGTTTATGTATCTATTTATTTAGGCTGCATGTGGGATCTTTTTTTTTTTTTAGTTGAAGCATGTAGGATCTAGTTCCCTGACTAAGGAATGAACTCAGGCCCCCTGCATTAGCAGCACAGAGTCTTAGCCATTGGACCACCAGGGAAGTCCCCAAAAGAAGTATTATTTTTTCTTTTCCCCTATTCTTCAAAACCTGGCCTAAGCAGTCACAGGCCTTTGGTGAATTCTGCATTCTTTATGCAGCTGCTCAGCCCAGGCCAAGTTCAGCAGATGTAACCCCTTCAATACCTTCCATGAGCATTCCTGGGGGGAGGGGTCACCTGCAGTTTGGTTCTCCTCCTTCCAGGTACCTTGTGGGATAGTTCAGTTCAGTTCAGTTGCTCAGTGAATGAACTCTTAGAAGTTCAGTCTTTTTGTGACTCTTTGCAACCCCATGGACTGCAGCATGCCAGGTTTCCCTGAGGGATAGTACTTTCCCTTTAAATTTGGGCATGGCCACGTGACCTGTTTTGGTCAACAGAATGCGAGCAGGAGGGCCGTTGGTGACACACTTCAGGATAGCATGACCATGCTCTCTCTCTCTGTCCTGGGTCCACCCTGTGGCAGGTGATGAGGTGGACATGCATGTCTCTGAGTGAGGACACCAGAGAGCAGAACCCCCTGGTGTGACTGTGGACTCACAAAAATATTCACAACCTGAAAGTTGAGAGTTATGCCCTGTGAAATGAAAATATCTCCTGCCATATTAATTAACAAGAAATGTCACAGCTATCCGGGATTTCTGGCCTCCAAATGTGAATGGGCTGTGCTGTGCTTAGTCACTCAGTCGTGTCCGACTCTGTGCGACCCCATGGACTGTCACCCGCTAGGCTCCCCTGTCCATGGGGATTCTCCAGGCAAGAAACTGGAGTGGGTTGCCATGCCCTCCTCCAGGGGATCTTCCCAACCCAGGGATTGAACCCAGGTATCCTGCATTGCAGGTGGATTCTTTACCATCGGAACCACCAGGGAAGCCTAAATGTGATCCAAACTGCGATCCAGCGGAGGCTGCCACCCCCACAGTGATTGCTGAGGAGCTGGGGGAATGCAAAAAGCAAGGTGAACAAGGAAACAAGATTGGCCGCAGATATATGAGGTGCATATGAAAGAAATGAATTCAGTGAACCCAGAGGCTTGCATCTTCCCGTACATAAAACATTAAATTCCTGAACTTGATACCTGATCTTTGATGTTCAGACTCCCTTTGTCGCAAACTTATATATATCCTGACGTCCCCTCCTACCTCCTTGGAGCAGTTTTCTCAGAGCTATTGAGATGCTGTCTCCTGGGCTGGGAGTCCTAAACATTCCCATCAAATAAAATAACTCTCTACTTTCAGATTGTGACTATATTTTTCAGTCGACAGTTTTATTCAGCAGGAATGTTTAGGACTTCAAGCCCAGCAGACAGCGTCTCAAGTGACCCTGAGAGAATAGTTCCGAGGAGGCAAGAGGAGGAGCCAGGTTGTTTGGCCATAAAGGGCATAAAAAATGATTGTTTGTGAAAGAAAACCAGATATCCCAAGTTAAGGAATTTAGTGCTTTTCTGTGTCTGGGAAGATGCAAGAGTCTGGGCTCGCTGAAATCCTTCCTTTGATGTGTACCTCAGGTATCTGGGGCCAGTGTCCAGCTTCTTCTGGGCTCACGTAGGCAGTGGCTGCAGTCTGATGACTCTACATGGCAGGAATTCTTTCTTTCCTGAGTTCCCACAGAGCTCATCAGCTCACCACTCCCCGTGGCTGCAATTGCTGGTGACTATGGATCTAACAGAAGCAGAAGATATTAAGAAGAGGTGGCAAGAATACACAGAAGAACTGTACAAAAAAGAGCTTCACGACCAAGATAATCACGATGGTGTGATCACTCACCTAGAGCCAGACATCCTGGAATGTGAAGTCAAGTGGACTTTAGGAAGCATCACTACAAACAAAGCTAGTGGAGGTGATGGAATTCCAGTTGAGTTATTTCAGATCCTGAAAGATTATGCTGTGAAAGTGCTGCACTCATTATGCCAGCAAATTTGGAAAACTCAGCAGTGGCCACAGGACTGGAAAAGGTCAGTTTTCATTTCAGTCCCAAAGAAAGGCAATGCCAAAGAATGCTCAAACTACCGCACAATTGCACTCATCTCACACGCTAGTAAAGTAATGCTCAAAATTCTCCAGGCCAAGCTTCAGCAATACATGAACTGCAAACTTCCAGACGCTCATGCTGGTTTTAGAAAAGGCAGAGGAACCAGAGATCAAATTGCCAACATCCTCTGGATCATTGAAAAAGCAAGAGAGTTCCAGAAAAACATCTATTTCTGCTTTATTGACTAAAAGCCTTTGACTGTGTGGATCACAATAAACTGTGGAAAATTCTTCAAGAGATGGGAATATCAGACCACCTGACCTGCCTCTTGAGAAACTTATATGCAGGTCAGGAAGCAACAGTTAGAACTGGACATGGAACAACAGATTGGTTCCAAACAGGAAAAGGAGTACATCAAGGCTGTATATTGTCACCCTGCTTATTTAACTTCTATGCAGAGTACATCATGAGAAATGCTGGGCTGGATGAGGCACAAGCTGGAATCAAGATTGCCGGGAGAAATATCAATAACCTCAGATATGCAGATGACAGCACCCTTACGGCAGAAAGTGAAGAGGAACTAAAAAGCCTCTTGATGAAAGTGAAAGAGGAGAGTGAAAAAGTTGGCTTCAAGCTCAACATTCAGAAAACGAAGATCATGGCATCTGGTCCCATCACTTCATGGGAAATAGATGGGGAAACAGTGGAAACTGTCAGACTTTATTTTGGGGGGCTCCAAAATCACTGCAGATGGTGACTGCAGCCATGGAATTAAAAGATGCTTACTCCTTGGAAGGAAAGTTATGACCAACCTAGACAGCATATTCAAAAGCAGAGATATTACTTTGCCAACAAAGGTCCCCTAGTCAAGGCTATGGTTTTTCCAGTGGTCATGTATGGATGTGAGAGTTGGACTGTGAAGAAAGCTGAGCACCGAAGAATTGATGCTTTTGAACTGTGGTGTTGGAGAGGACTCTTGAGCGTCCCTTGGACTGCAAGGAGATCCAACCAGTCCATCATAAAGGAGATCAGTCCTGGATGTTCATTGGAAGGACTGATGCTGAAGCTGAAACTCCAATACTTTGGCCACCTCATGTGAAGAGTTGACTCATTGGAAAAGACTCTGATGCTGGGAGGGATTAGGGGCAGGAGAAGAAGGGGATGACGGAGGATGAGATGGCTGGATGGCATCACTGACTCGATGGACATGGGTTTGAGTGAACTCCGGGAGTTGGTGATGAGGGAGGCCTGGCGTGCTGTGATTCATGGGGTCACAAAGAGTTGGACACGACTGAGCGACTGAAGTGACTGACTGACTGACTGATGCCATCCTTGCTTATTGATTTAGTAGGAAATTTTCCATTTCTTGTTACCATTATTGGAGAAGAGGAATTTTCAGGCCTTCTCATTTTCAGCCTCCCTCTCCATAGTGGGTAGAATAAGCCACATTTGTTCTCATGCTCAAGCCCTTTAGTGCTTCTGCAGAAGGAGAACTTGCTTATCTGATTGGTTAGAATTCAAGATATCCCCTGGCCTGGGCTTTGCTAGTGAGCTGTGCTTTTGGTCTGAAAGGTCTGGACTGACAAGACCTACTCTCTTTTTTGTATTCTGCCTCCTCAGGATCTTGCTTGTCATTTCTGCCCATTTGATTGCCTGGGCAGATGGACTTACTCTGTCCTACCAACCTAGTCATCACAGACTTGGAAGAGAAGCACTGGTGGCAAAAGGATTTACTTAAGACTCCTGGCCTCAAACATATTCAATCTGATTTGTCATTTAGACACTAAGTCGTGTCCAACTCTTTTGTGACCCCATGAGTGGTAGCCCATAAGGCTTCTCTGTCCGTGGGATGTCCCAGGCTAGAATACTGGAGTGGGTTACCATTTCCTGCTCCAGGGGATCTTCCTGACACAGGGATCGAACCTGCCTCTCCTGCATTTGCAGCTGGATTCTTTACCACTGAGCCACCTGGGAATCCCGTTCAGTCTTATGCATCCAGCCTAACTCCAGCCCAGCAGTGGGGGCTGTTGTTCTACCAGTTCTTCGGCTAGTGTTCCTTGGGTATCAGACACTTGAGAATAAAGCCCGAGGGGGAAGGATGAATGAACGGTCTATTACCCTAAACACCAACTCAAACCCTAAACAGCTCCTTTAATAGCATACAATCTACCATTAATGTCTTTATCTGTCGAATTTCCCAAATGAAAGCAGCATTCCTAATAGCTCACCCATATTATTGTTTCCGAATAGCCCTTATCAGAAATGTAATGTCCTGAAGGAGAAGTAAACAGAGAACAAAATAAAGAATAAGTGCTCAGTCAAGACCCCTTAAGCACCTACTTCAAATTCACTTTTTAGAAAAATCATTAAATGGTATGCTTTGAAGGCTTATTGGCAGGGAAATGAAGCCATAGAACAGGGTCTCCAATCTCCGGGATCTAATTCCTGATCATCTGAGGTGGAGCTGATGTAATAATAATAAAAGTGCACGATAAATGTAGTGTGCTTGAATCATCCTGAAACCATCCCCCAACCCAGTCTGTGAGAAAATCGTCTTCCAGGAAACGGGTCCCTAGTGCCAAAAATGGTGGGGCCTGCTGCTTTAGAACATCAAAAGATCAACACTCACCATCACCTCCCCATCAGGCAGGTGCACTCAGGCTCATCAGAGAACTCACAGGCTCAAATGTTAACATTAACAATTTACATGTTAATACAACAACAATAACATGTCTGATGAGCTAGGCCATCAGTCGTATAATTTAAATGACTAAAATCGACATCATGAAGGACCACAACATAACAGTATTTTTTTTTAAGATTCTATTTTTTTTAAACAAGTATTCACAGTCAGATAATTCTCGTAATAAAAAACAATGAACCTTGAATGCCCAAACCGAATAAAATGTTCAGAAATGGGAATTGTGACTATTTAAAGTATATTCCTGTCGTTCTGGTTTTCTCCGATGCAAGACTTGCGTGAATAACAGGGCTTTGGCTTGGTTTGGGGAGAGTTTTACATTTGCAAATTAATGACCCAGTCCTCACTGAAATGGTAATGTCCGAATACTTCATTTCTAAAACAAACCCAGATCTGGAATTGTTAATAGCCTGGGCCTGAGATTGGTGTTCATTTGTGCCCTGCGGCATACTTCCAAGACTGACAGGAAAAACCCAACTGAGCACAATTGTTGGGACCGTTTGAATGAAGGAGAGCAATTCATTTGAGGTTTACACTGCATTTTTTCAGTAAGTTATTTAATGCAGCAGTGTCTACAATCAGCCACCAGTGAGAAATTACGGGAATTTTGAAGTATTTATAAAAAATGATTTATAATGTTATATGAGTTAATTCAACAGATATTTATAAGCATCTCTTTTGTGTCAGGCACTTTGTGAATACAAAGACAAACTAGACAGGGTATTTTAACTTTTTATTTTTGTATTGGAGTATAGCTGATTAACAGGCTTCCCTGGTAGCTCAGCTGGTAAAGAATCCGCCTGCAATGCAGGAGACCCCGGTTAGATTCCTGGGTGAGGAAGATCCCCTGGAGAAGGGATAGGCTACCCACTCCAGTACTCTTGGGCTTCCCTGGTGGCTTAGACAGTTACGAATCTACTTGCAATATGGGAAACTTGGGTTCGAACCCTGGGTTGGGAAGATCCCCTGGAGGAGGGCACGGCAACCCACTCCAGTACTCTTGCCTAGAGAATCCACATGGACAGAGGAGCCTGGAGGGCTACAATCCATGGGGTTGCAAAGAGTTGGGCAGGACTGAGAGACTAAGCGCAGCACATAGCTGATTAGCAATGTTGTGATGTTTCAGGGGGACAGCAAAGGGACTCAGCCATACATATACCTGTATCCTCCCCCAAAGTCTCCTCCTATCCAGGCTGTCGCCACCTAACATTAAGCAGAGTTCCTTGTGCTATACAGTAGGTCCTTGTAGGTTACCCATTTTAAACATAGCAATGCGTACATGTCCATCCCAAACTCCCTAACTATCCCTCTTCCCACCTCCCCGCTTCCCACCCCAGCCTTGCAACCAAAAGTTCATTCTCTAAGTCTGTGAGTCTGTTTCTGTGCAAAGTAAACAAGATTTTGAAAAAAAATTATAATAGGAGGTGATGCTATAAATGTGATAGAATTATGCCTAGAGGGTGTGGTTCCAGGGTTGGGGTGGAGGATGGACAGGAAAAAATATATTAGAACTTGTATTTATTTCATACTTAAAGTTATTCTATATTTGTATGTTTTTAGATAGACATAATTGGTCCAATGACACACATATAATTTATAAATAGACATAGGTAGTTATGGTATATAATTGGTGATTTAGAGAACACTGCTAAACAAGACCAGAAATAGGAATCATTTCATCTGATGTGTGGAGGACTCAAAATAATGTTCCCAAATGAGCATATTTGATCTGAATGCCCCAGGAAGTCTGGGCAGAAAAGTAAGGGGACCACGTTAGCCAGAAGAAAATTATCGCAGTGGTTTTCACACGTGTGTGAGCGCATGTGCTCAGTCATGCCTGACTCTTTGCAATCCCATGGCTCCTGGGGGAGCCCTCCAGGCTCCTCTGTTCATGAGATTCTCCAGGCAAGAATACTGGAGTGGGTTGCCATTTCCTCCTCCAAGGGAACTTCCCAACCCAGGCACCAAACCCGAGTCTCCTGTGTCTCCTGCAGTGGCAGGAGGATTCTTTGCCACTGAGTCACCCGGGGAAGCCCAATAACACTTTTACAAAATGTGGAAAGGCTAAAGAGAGCCTGCATCCATGGTGGGACCAGTGAGGGGAGGGAGGGTTGGACTAGGTAAAAGATGCAGAAGGACTTTGCCAAGTTCTCAGACCTGTGTTTTACCAAGTGCAATGGACAGGAGGGGAGGAGAGAGTAGGATGGCTAACCCTCGCCCCTGTAGATCAGTCCATGGGGTCCTCTTCCTGGTGATGGTGCTGAGTGGGTCTCTCTCTGTGGGAGGAAAGAAGGAACGAGAACACACCGCTCTCCTGCCTCACCGAACCTCTAAAAGGTAGTCCTGAGTAGGAGAGGGTCTGGATTTTTAATTCTTGGACCATAATGGTCCTCCAGCAATCTATGGCCGTATCCCTATCATTGATGACCACAGTGTTGATCTCAGACTTGGGGTTAGATAAGAATTATACTTGAACTCACTCTTTTTTTCTTTTGGCTGTGCTGTACAGCACGTGGAATCTTAGATCCCCAACCGGGGACTGGACCCGTGCCCCCTCATTAATTAATTAATTTAATTTTTATTTTTTTAAATTAATTAATTTTAATTGGAGGATAATTGCTTTACAATATCGTGATGATATTTGCCATACATCGATGTGAATTGGCTGCAGGTATATATGTGTCCTTCCCCATCCTGAACACCCCCTCTCACCTCCCTCCCCACCCTATCCCTCTGGGTAGTCCCAGAGCACTGGCTTTGGGTGCCCTGAGAAGCAGAATTCTTAACCACTGAGCTTACAAGGGAGGCCCCCAGTTATTGAGAGGTCCTTTAAAGCCTGTGCCTGCCATGTTCCTTCCTGCAACCTCCTCTCTTCAGCAGCACTCCCTCACTTTTTCCCTGTTCTCAGCCAACCCCTGGCTGCTTCAGTGAGTCGCTTTTGCAGCTTTAGAGCAGAGGTAAAAATGCATTCTCAAGATTTGTGGTCTCCTTCCTTTTCCTCCTCTTCTGTCCCTTTCAAACTAGGTGTTAGTGTACAGAGCAGGGAAACACAAAACCAGGACTTGCCTCCTCTCAAATGCCAAAGAACCTGACTGATTTAAAGAGACTCCAACATCCACTTGACTTAAAGCTAGTCAAACGCTATTTCTGAAAATTGTGTTTCAATTGTGTGAGACATTATCACGCCATGGCTATTGTTATTGAAGTCAGAGAACTGTAAAGGAAATATATTTTTAGAAGAAAAGAGACATAAATCATGTTTTGGTTTTAGCCTTTTTGATGAAGTGATGTCTGTATCGCGAAGCCTAGCATTTCTCTTGCCGATTAATGAGATGTCCTCAGGGTTCCGTGGCCGCCTTTCCGGGGTCTGGTCAGCTGCACCCACCCCACCCAGGGACTTGCATCCTTAGCAGCTCAGGGCCCACTCCTGGGCTTGCTACTGCCCTCTGCAGACAGCTCTCCTATCTTCTTACCCCCGATGTCCGCTTAGTGCCAGAAGGTGTTTCCTGACATGATGAACTGCAGCCCCACTGTCTTTTTACCTTCCTGCAAGCGTTCCTCTTACTTCACTGACTCTGTGTGTGTGTGTGTGTGTGTGTGTGTGTTTTATCACTCCTCTTTTCCATGTCTATCACTTTGGGTCCTTTCTTCATTTTCCGACTTGTATTCAAATCCCACCTTCTCCCTGAAACCATCCTTGATTATTCAAGCCAGTTCTTTCTCCCAAGAACGCTCACGACTGTTGGAGTCATCTGGATTTCTCTTCTAACTGCCTGGTGCCCTGATTATTTGTGTGGTTACCTGGTACCTAGTGAGGAGACATACACAGGTGAGATAACTTATAGCTTTTCATAGTTATAGATACAAAACTATAGATATTTATACTTTGCTATTTTCTTCCTAGATATTTTATGAGTTTCTGAAGGGCAGAGGCTAAGTTCTAAACACTGAATCTTTAGATTCCACATGTAACTGGTATCATACTGTATTTGTCTTCGTCTGACTTCACGTAGTATGATAACATCTAAGCCCATCTATGTTGCCACAGATGGCATCATTTCATTCTTTTGATGACTGAATAATATTCCATTATAATGTATACATATAAACATTATATATCCATATATATGTATATATGGCTAAATAAAAGAATATGTAGAGTTCCCTGGTGGCCTAGTGGCTAAGATACTGGGCTTTCACTACCGTGGCCCAGGTTCAATCCCTGGTTGGGGAACTGAGATCCCACAAGTTGAGCAGTGTGGCCAAAAAAAAAAAAGACATACAAATGAACTTATTTCTGAAACAGAAATAGACCCACCAATATAGAAAATAGTCTATATATAAAATAGATAACCAACAGGGAACTGTACTCAATATTCTATAATAGCCTATAAGGGTAAAAAATCTGAAAAAGAATGTAGATATGAATCATCATACTGTACACCTGAAACTAATCAGATATTGTAAGTCAACTGTACTTGAGCAAAATAAAAAACTGAACCTTGTTGGTACCCCTCACACCTGGCACAGAATCCTCAGAGCAGGTGTTGGGGTGTTCCAGGAGGGAGGTGCAGAGGAAGGGTGGGTGGGGTGTCGTCCTGGGCTCAGCAGCACCCAGCTCTCCTCCCTTCCGGCTGCAGGCACTGTGCCTTCCCCACTCTGTGATGAAACCCGAGCAGGAAGCATTTGTCTGCTGGTGCTCTAGCAATGAGGGCCATGAAAAGGAACTTGAGCTGAGATGGCAGTCAGCCCAGAGGTCACCCACGATGTAGAACAGCTGGCCTGGAGGGGCATCCGGGCCAACAGCAGAACTGGCAGGACGAAGAGAGCCTTGGTGGCTGTAAGCCATTGACATTTGCAGGTTGTTACCTAAGCATAGCATTGCCCATCTAATGGATACTTATTATGTAAATCCTTGGTGGTTAGGAGGTTAAATAGGTAATTGAGGACCAAAGTGGGAAATATGGCACCTTAAATGCAACAAATCTAAACTAAAACAGGGAGCAATTCAGAGCAAGAAGGAGGGTTTTGGGGTCAGACTGACCAGGGTTTGAATCCTGGCTCCTACAAGTTGTATGTCCTGAACTGGTAGTTGTCAAGCTTTTTGGTCTTAGGATCCCTTTGTACCCTTAAAACTTATTGAGGACCCCAAAGAACTTTTGTTTTTATGGGTCACATCTATGAATATTTGGTGTTTTAGATACAAGACCAAAGATTTTTTACAGTGATTTATTAATGGCAACCCACTCCAGTATTCTTGCCTGGAAAATCCCATGGATGGAGGAGCCTGGTAGGCTACAGTCCATGGGGTCGCAAAGAGTTGGACATGACTAAGTGACTTCACTTTATTAATTCATGTAAAAATAATTATAGTGGCACTCTCCTGGCTGTAGAGTGGTTAATGACTGCATTTCTACCGCAGGGGGCACAGGTTTGATCCCTGATCTGGGAACTAAGATCCCCTGGGCCTCAAGGCATGGCCAAACTGCCCCCGCCCTGGCCAAACCCACCCCAAACCTGTACGATACCTAGGGCTTCCCAGGTGGCACTGGTAGTAAGCAATGTGTCTGCCAGCGCAGGAGACACAGGAGAGTCAGTTCAATCCCTGGGTCTGGAAGATCCCCTAGGGTAGGAAATAGCAACCCATTCCAGCATCCCCACCTGGAGAATCCCATCGATAGAGGAGCCTGGTGAGCTACAGTCCATGGAATCACAGAATCAGGCCTGACTGAGCAACTGAGCACACAACCGTGGTGCGCATCACTCTATCACGTTAGTATATTTCTGTGAGCAGCAACTATATCTCCCCCCAAATTCTTTAATATCTAGTTTAATAAAGGTGGATTCTCATATTTGTTTCTTAATCTGTCGGGATATGCTGTTTTGGATGAAGTAAATGAAGATCCAGCTTTACAGGGACTGCAGCCATGAAATTAAAAGACGCTTACTCCTTGGAAGAAAAGTTATGACCAACGTAGATAGTATATTCAAAAGCAGAGAAATTACTTTGCCGACTTAGGTCCGTCTAGTCAAGGCTATGGTTTTTCCTGTGGTCGTGTATGGATGTGAGAGTTGGACTGTGAAGAAGGCTGAGCGCCGAAGAATTGATGCGTTTGAACTGTGGTGTTGGAGAAGACTCTTGAGAATCCCTTGGACTGCAAGGAGATCCAACCAGTCCATTCTGAAGGAGATCAACCCTGGGATTTCTTTGGAAGGAATGATGCTAAAGCTGAAGCTCCAGTACTTTGGCCACCTCATGGGAAGAGTTGACTCATTGGAAAAGACTCTGATGCTGGGAGGGATTGGGGGCAGGAGGAGAAGGGGACGACCCAGGATGAGATGGCTGGATGGCATCATGGACTCGATGGACGTGAGTCTGAGTGAAGTCCGGGAGTTGGTGATGGACAGGGAGGCCTGGCGTGCTGTGATTCATGGGGTCGCAAAGAGTCGGACACGACTGAGCGACTGAACTGAACTGAACTGAACTGAATTGGAGAATGGGTTTTTAATAATATTTCAATGAAATTGTGGGCACTATTTGATATTACACCAAGACTCAAGACAATCAGAAGTTTCTTAAAGATTAGTTGCAACTTGAAACTGAAGTCTTATCAGGGAACTTCTGTATGGGGTTTCATTAAAACCCATTGGTCTGTCTTTTACTTTGAATGTTACCTTTTTTTTCTGTGTTGAATTTCCACCAATCTTGCAAAACTACTATGGGAAAAACTGTTATTGCCTTAGCACTAATCAAGGCAGTGGCAACAACAGGGCTTTTAAAAAACTTTAAAAAAAGCCCACTTTAAAAAACTCATTCATGATTTTGTAACATCTTACATAGGTCCCTTGGAAAATAGTTTCCAGGAGTTGCAGGACTTACAAATGTTGACTCATGTTGTTATACATCATCAAAACTTCACATTTATTAACACTATCATTGATGTCACTGAAAAATCTTCACGGATGGGAAGGCTTTGAAGCTCTTGGTAGCAGAAACAAATTGTCTAAAATTCAAGTTTCATGTCAAAGCTTATATCTTGTGACAAATAACATCAGCTGTTTTCTTTGAAGTGGAAGGCTCAGTTTATTTTTGAGAAAATGTTTGCCTGGTCTCTAAGGGTGAATTACCAGTTTACGTGTCAGTCTGTCAACTAAAAACCATGTTTTGTGAAAAAAGCAGCTAGTTCAGCTTGCGACTCAAGCATCATACAGGTGCTTTTCCCTGAGACAACATCGTAGTTTGATATACAGCAAAAGGACTTTTATGTTATGCCTCAGTTTCCCCCACAAAATGTTAAAAAGATGTCTACTCAGGGGTGTAATTTAATAAAATTATTAATTTGTCCTGCTGCAGCAAGGGTCCTTTTAAGTGATCTGGCTTTTTTGTTGTTGCCACTGCCTTGATTAGTGCTAAGACAATAATAATTTTTCCCATAGTAGTTTTGCAAGATTGGTAGAAATTCAACACAGGAAAAAAAGGTAACATTGTACTTAGTACTGTTATAAAAAGTTTTGACCTTGTGAACTTGGGCATTCGAAAGAATCCTGGGAACACCAAGAGGATCGTAGACGATACGTGAGAAATGCTGTCCTAATGTAAGCTGCCTGACCTGTCTAAAATAGGAATAAAGTTGTTTTATGAAGTAAATAAAATATTATTTAATAAGAAATAATGCATGGAGAGCACCTAGTATTGTGCTGGTATATAACAAGTGTTTGTTAAATGTTCGCTATTACTATTAATGTAATCTGTTGATATGTGAGGGTGTAGCTATCATTTATAATAGCAGCAATGATGATACACTTTCATTTTTCTCCATAAACTCATTCCTTTGGCAGATCTCCCTTGTAGTTAATGGCTCCATCTGTCTCTTGTGGTCCTTCTCTCCACTCAGCCAGTGTCTACTCACTCACAAACACTGCTGATGTGACCTCTTTCAGGTCCTCAGGATGGTCTCTTCTCTTCCATTTTCCTGCTGCCACCAGCCGGCTTACAGAGGATGGTTTGGTGGAAAGAGACTGCCACCAAAGACAGTTCTGGCTGTTGGTACGCTGAAGAATTGATGCTTTTGAACTGTGGTGTTGGAGAAGACTCTTGAGAGCCCTTTGGACTGCAAGGAGATCCAACCAGTCCATCCTAAAGGAGATCAGTCCTGGGTGTTCATTGGAAGGACTGATGCTAAAGCTGAAACTCCAGTACTTTGGCCACCTCATGCAAAGAGTTAACTCGTTGGAAAAGACCCTGATGCTGGGAGGGATTGGGGGCAGGAGGAGAAGGGGACGACAGAGGATGAGATGGCTGGATGTCATCACCAACTCGATGGACGTGAGTCTGAGTGAACTCTGGGAGTTGGTGATGGACAGGGAGGCCTGGCGTGGTGTGATTCATGGGGTCGCAAAGAGTCGGACACGACTGAGCGACTGAACTGAACTGAAGTTTACTAATCTGTAAAGTGGGAAAAATAGTCTTTATATATATATATTTTTTTTTCTAGTGAGGATTAACTGAAATAATAAATTTGAAAGTAACTGATACATATATATGTATAGCTGATTCTCTTTGCTGTAAAAATAGAAACTAATATAACATTGTAAAGCAACTATATACTCCAATAAAAATTTAAAAATAAAAGTAAAAGAAAAAGTAGCTGGCAGAGTGTCTAGCTATGGCAAGTGTTCAGTGCATGTTAGTACATTTTAACTGTATAAATTCTTCCAACCTATGAGCATGGAATATCTTTTAATTTACTTGTCTTTAATTTCTTTTATTTATGTTTTACAATTTTCAGTGTACAAGTGTTTCACCTCTGTGGTTAATTTATTCCTAGATATTTTTATTCTTTTTGATGCAATTACAAATGGAATTGTTTTTTAGATTTCTAATAGTTTATAGGAACACTGTTGTACCGATTTTTTTCTTTTCTTTTTTTTTACTGAACTCCTTTATTAGTTTTCATGGTTTTCTGATGAAGTTTTCAGGGTTTTCTGTACATAAAATCATGTTATTCACAAAGAGCACAGATCCCACTGTTGGTAGGAATATAAATAGGTATAGCCACTATGGATAATAGTTAAGAGTTTCTTTAAAAAGTTAAAAATAGAACTACCAGATCTGGCAATTTCACTTCTGGATATTTATCTGATGAAAACAAAAACATTAATTTTTTTTCAAAAACTCCAATTTGAAAAGATATGCGCCCTATTTTCACCACAGAATTATTTACAATGGCCAAAAGATGGAAATGCCCATTGTCCTAAATGTCCATTGTTGGATGAATAGATAAATGGTGGTGTATATAGAGTATTATTCAGGTATGAAAAAGAAATGAAATCTTGCTGTTTTGTGACAACATGGATAAATCCAAAGGCCTAATGCTAAGTGAAGTAAGTCAGACAGAGAAAGACAAATACTGTATGAACCCTCTTTTCTTTTAATTAGAGGATATTTTCTCTTCAATGTTGTGTTGGTTTCTGCTGTACATTAATGTGAATCAGCTATAAGTACACGTATATCCCCTCCATCTGGAGCCCCCTCCCACCCCCTGATCTATGTGGAAGTTAATACATGCATACTCCAAGCTCATAGATGCAGGCTGGTGGGTGCCAGAAGCAAGGGATTAGAGGAAGGGAGAAATGGATGGATTTTTAAAAAATTTAAATAAATTGAATTTTAAAAATGGATCATAGAGAGTAAATAAAATACACAAAATTGCAAAAAAAAAAAAAAAAAAAAAGAGGGATGCTTCCTGTTGCTCTTGTTGATACGCCTAAAAGGAGAGATTCCTGATCTTTTCTGAGAACCAGAGGCTACGTGATTCTAGAAAGGAGAAGAAAAGAACCAAGTGGTTAATCTGTTTCTGGTCAGAAGTTTCTAGGAGATGGGTTTTTTTTGGTAGAGAAGAGTCTACACCTTTTTCTATCTTCAAAAAAACCAACAGCTTCAGATTTCTGGGCTTATCCTGGGGGACTACAGAGACAGTAACCTCGGTTCTATTTGTTGGATCTTGGTTCAGGGCTGATAGTCTGTGGGAATTTAGTCTCTGGGTAAAAATAGTGGTTCAAAATGTGGCTTGATAGAATGGGCTTCACTTCTAGTCTTGGAATAGCTTTGAAAGCAAAGGGAGAGAAGCTCATCAGAGGTGTGGGAGACAGCCTCTGAGTAATTGTCATTGGCTGTCTCTTCTCCTATAGGCGATGAGATTCCCCTTGTTTCCCTAAGGGCTAAGGCCTCAGGTGAAGCGACTGATTTCTTCCCTAGAATCATGTGTGCACTGACTCTGGGGGGGTGGGGCATGGTTGTCTGTGTACTCAGTCCCTCAGTTGTGACCGACTCTGTGCGACTGTAGTCCCCCACCAGCCTCCTCTGTCCAAGGGAGTTCCCAGGCAAGAATGCTGGAGTGGGTTACCATTTTCTCCTCCAGGGTATCTTCCTAACCCAGGGATCGAACCCGAGTCTTCTGCATATGCAGGTGGGTTCTTTACCACCGAGCCACCTGGGAAGCCCATGGGACAAGATTAGTGGATGGTTATATCATGGGTTTGAGTATCACAAAGACCCAGTTTTAGACATTCTACTCCACTGTCAGACCTCAGGGCGGATTTTAGTTTGGGAAAATAACCCTCAAGGCGCATGCATAATTCATAAGGCCACTTTTCTGTATGCAGAGGAATGGTCCTCCTGATGTCGTATGAGAGGGCCCTGAGAATGGGGAGCTGGGGTCTGTCCCCCGGTCTTTGCTGGCACCGGGCAGGATACCCATGCTGGGCTGGGCAAGAAGCCTGCACCCTGTCACCACTGCCCCCTACACCAGACACCTCTGAGCTTTGCGGTGGGCATGTGAGCTTCTGTCTGGATGCCCTTCTTTTTTCTCTCAGCCCAGAAACTCCTATTTCCCCTTTAAGACCCTGTCCAAAGGTCACGTCCGCTTTTCTAATAACCAAATCCTATGGCCCTGACAGAGTCCGTTTTCCCTCTGTATGTTCTGAAGTGTTCCCACCTGTGCTATAGTGTTTCATTATAGCAGGAACATTACTTCTGAACTTAAAACAAAAATGATTGCATTTATTTATTCAGCTGCGCCAGGTCTTAGTTGTGGCATGCGGTATCTTTAGCTGAAGCACGTGGGATCTGGTTTCCTGATCAGGGATTGAACCCAGGCCCCCTGCATTGGGAACCCAGTCTTAGCCATCCTTAGTCTTAGGCCATCAGGGAAGTACCACTTCTGAATGTTTCTCTCTTTCTCACTGGACTGGGAGTTCTTACACCCAGGGCCATCTTTGTGTTTCTTTGCATCTGCCCCAGAGCTGAGCAATGGGCATGCCAGCTAGAAGGCGTTCAGTGGGTCAGCGTTGGTTGAATGAATGAATGCAGTCCAACCTTTTGGGCCTAATGTATAAGTAAAGTGATCAGAAACCACCTTTGTAATAATCTCAGAAATTTATGAGATTATTTGGTGATCTATGGTTTTCTCCATATAGTATTATGTTCTCCCTCAGCATTTAGAAAATTCTTTTTAAAAATTACCAGTCTGTCTCAATCATGATACTGTTGTAGCCACGCGTTCTGGGAAACAAACTCACTGAGAAGGACAGTGCAGATAGTGGAGTGCAGTTTATTACACTGGCGGGCCCAAGGCAGAGTCTCCTCTTAGCCAAGGACCCCGACCAGCATTTGTGAAAATCTTTTATACCCCATGTGTACGTGTCTGAACCCACCACTCCAAATTCCTTGAGACTTACGTAGACCAAGGAAAATACAATCCCAATAACCCCATCATTCACGTGCTGCATGCTCATGTGCTCAAACAGTCAAACAATTAGCCAGTAATCAATAAACCCGAGGTTACACTCCGATAGATACAGAAAAATGTATGGCCTGTCTGGAGGAAGGGGTGATTAGTGTATGTTTTCTCTCAGGCGATGAGTAACCTAGATACGATCTTCAAGGTTCCCCTGTGTGGAGGGGGTCTTACCCTGCTGTTGTTGTTTTCATAGGCACTAAACACAGAGCTCAGAGTCCATTGGAAAGGTGGCTGAGCATGATCAGCATGAACAGCCCTAAGATGGAGTCCAGGCCCTGTGAATTCCTTCTTCAATACGATAGCCCCCCACCCCCAAAAGAGGTGACTCCCTGGTTTTCTGCCCTGCACAGAGCAAGGGCATGCTTTCAGGGGCGTGTGTGGAGGTGGCACCTGAAATTCAGGAGAGTGAGCCCCAGGAAGACAGTTGTGACCTGCTCACTTTCATGGCATTACAGTGAATGAGAGGAATTTTTTTTCTGTTGAAAGGTCTCCCCTTAATGGTGGGTGGTTCAGGTGGCAAAAGAGGCATGGAGGCAGATGGTGTGTCACTGTGAACACTGGTGTCCCCACGGGCACGTCTTGTTCTAGGCAACTCTCAACCTGTGATCGGATGGGGAGGGAGCGCGCCGAGCAAATCCATTGGTCATGTGACTAGGGTAAGTGAAGAGTAACCCTTTTTAAAACGTGAGTTATGGAGCTCTGTGATGTGCCATTTGTCTGTGTCTGCCGTGGCAAGGAAGCACGCCAGGGCAAGTTTACGACTTGGTGCTCTCGGCTGTATTTAGGGCTGTTTCCCACACCTTTACTACACATGGATGAAAATATTAAGCACCTAGAGTTGCTTGTTATCAAACATGGAGTAGATATGTGAACACATAGTAAGTAAGCTGCGTAATTTCTAGGTTTCTGTTTGTTTAAACACTTTAATGTTTCGTTTGTTTTGGTTTGAGTGGATTTTTATTTATGTATTTGGTTGTACTGGATCTTAGTTGCATCGTGTAGATCTTTAGTTGTGGTGAACTCTTAGTTGCAGAATGTGGGATCTAGTTCTCTGACCAGGGACTGAACTTAAGCATTGGACCGCAGACAGAGTCTTAGCCACTGGACTACCAGGGAAGTCTCTTGTTTTAATATTTAATATCTAATATATGCGAGAAAGTTTTTCTTGGAAGAAAGCTGAACAGCTTTGGAAATTGGAAAACTTCTAGAACCCTAAACCAGGCAGGTGAATTTTGAAGAAGGATAGAAGGGATCGATGCAGTCAGTCATAAATTTGCAAAGCCTCACTAAAAAATGGAAGGAAGGAGTCTTACATTTCTTTTCCCTCCCAGAAAAATGGTGTTGACAGGGGGCCACAAACCTTGGCTGAATGGAACCAAATGGCACTATTTGCATTCACACAAAATCAATCCCCAGTTTTAAGACTTCAATGTAAATCAAAGAGAAAAAAAAAAAAACACCATTGCCTCCAGACATCTTTTTAAAATAATTGTATGAAGTGACTTAGCAGCAGCAGCAGCAGCAGCAGCAGCAGCAGCTGTTGTAAGGGCAGATGACTGTACTGGTCCCAGGCACTCAAGATCAGACCTCCCAGAGGGCATTCACCTTTATTGGTCTAAAGACAGCAAACATTCAGCACCTGCTTCTCTGTCTCGCCCACATCTTACTGGCATCCCTAGGGCCTGGCACTGGTCTTCACTTGATGTTCAGCAAGTGGGTGGACGCTGCATGTCCACGTGGAAGATACTGGTGTTCAGAGGGTGCTTGGTGCAGTGACAGGCACAGAGTGGGCATCCAAAAAATATGAGGAAATGGGAATGAAAACATGGGCGTCACCTTCAGGAGGCTACAGGCCGGTGAGCACGGGCACTAGGTCCTACCTCCTTCCAGGGAGGCAGCAGTGGGTTGAAGTTTCCGGGGGAGGCATGTGTGTGTGTGTGTGTGTGTGGGTGGGGGGTGTGTGGGTGGGTGTGGTGTGGTGTGGTGTGGTGCAGGACCCTCAGAGGGGGCTGCAGTTCCTCTGTAATTGCTTCCTTTTCCGCCACCATCTTCCCTGCTGGGGAGGGCCACTCACCTGGGGGACCTTCCCAAGGAAGTTTCCATGGTCCCTCCACTTTTCTGCATTCCAATGTAATTTATTTTTAAAATCAGACTTTTGAATAAAATTACACCCTTCCTCTTCCATTATGGTGAACACTTAAAATTATATTTACACAAACTTCAATTAAAAGCCAAATTCCAGGCCTAAGCTATTGGCAACATTCCCTTTCAAAAGAGATATGAAGTAAATTAGTTGAGCTGATTAAAAACACCTTCATCAAAGTAGAACTGTTGGTGCCAACAATATTGAGTTGAATTATTGATTTCTTTTTTTTTAATAACAGGTGGTACATTAGCAGGGAAGAAAAACGATTCTCCTTCCTCTCCCGCCCATCCCCTTTTTAGCTTCACTTTGGGGTTAAGAAGGGACACTGATCTACTGCTGGCAATTGAGGAAAGGGAGGTGATGGAACAAGGCAGGAGCGCACGAAGGCAGAGGATGAGGCCCAGGTTAAATGCGAGAAAGGAAAAGGGGACGTGGAGACCGCAGTGAACAGAAGTCAGACGCCTTAAGGAGGCGGCTGTCCCCGCAGAGGGGCGGACGCCTCTACCGGCAGCCCGGCCCCGGGGGACCTCCAGGCCACAGCCACGAGCCGGGCGGGCGCGGGAAGCGCGCACGAGGGCGTTCCCGCTACCGGCCGCCAGAGGGCGCGTCCGGAGTCGGCGCGGGGCCGGGGAAGGGAGGAGGGGAGCCGCGGAGACGGGTCAGCCGCGGCGGCAGGGGCGGCGGCGGCGGCGGCAGCGGTGCAGCTCCGCTCCCCGCGCGTCTCCAGTCCCCGCGCCCGTATAGGGAGCGCAGCCCCGCCGCCGGGATGCTGCCGCCCGCCCGCCGCGGCCGCCGCCTGGCGCTGCCGGCACTGCTCTCGCTGCTCACCTGCTCCCTGGGTAAGTAGCGGGCGGCCCGGGCGCGCACTGGAGAGGCGTGGGCTCCCCGGGTGCAGCCGCCCGCGCCCCGCGTCCGCGCCGGGGGAGACGCCGGGCGGCCCAGCCCTGCCTTTCCCCGCGGGCGCCCGCGCCCCGCCGTCCCGTCCCCGCCGCGCCCGCGGCGGCAGCGCCCCCTCCCGGCGTCCCGGCCGGCCCCGGCTCCCCGGGACCCCGGGACCCCGGGGTGCGCCTGGCCGGCCTCTTTCGGCTCGCTGGGGTCCCGCCGCCGCTCCGGTTCGACTCGCGTCTCCGCGCTTCCTTCCGCCGGGAGCGGGCGGCCGGCGGGGCCGCGAGGGCGCGGCGTCCACCCCCACAGGAAGCGCGGAGTGAATGTGCAACTGCGAGAAACTTTGGAGCGAAGGAAGCGGCGGCCGCGGGCCCGCCCCCCTGCCTTCCGCCCGCGTCCCGGCGGCCCTCCGCGCCCGGCGCTGGCGGCGGAGGCTGGAGGCGGGCGGGCCGGGTCCGCGGCCCGGGCTCCCGCGCGCTCTGGCCCGCATCGCCCGCGCGGTCGCCCAGCGGTGCACCCCCCACCTCGCTCGGGGCTCCCTGTGGGGTTCTCGCGAATCTGCCCGGGCCCCCTAGGCTGGGATGTCCACCCGGCCCCAGCCCCTTCTACCGGATCCTTGACCAGGAAGGGAGGACCGGGTGCCCGGCTGGGCCTCTGGGTGTCGGTTGGGGCGCGGGGGAGGCTGTAGGGAGTCTTCCGAACCCTGCATCTGCCTGGGGAAGAATTAGAGAACTCTGCAAACGGTGCTTGTCTGCTGCTGCTGTAATGCCCCTTCCCTTTTTTTCTACCGTGTTCCTCGCAAGAGCATGCTCCCCCCCCTTAAAATAATGTGATAAAAGTTAAAAAAAAAATCATTGCAATTGACTTTCATGGTTGAGGTGTGTTCAAGTTTGAAACCTTGGAGGAAGAATATTCCTTTTAGCGTTCTTGGGGTTGTTGTCATCACAGACTTTTTGTTTCCAGCCTAAGAGGCAGTGATTTCAGATTTTTAGAAATGGCAGAATGGTGCGATTTCGGAAAAGACGTAGCGTCATTGTGCACTGATGTTTCGGTAGCCCACCGGAACCTTGGCAGCCGTTTCTACTTGGACTTAAAACTCTCGGAATAAGGACCTTGACTGTGTACCCCTGGCCTGTCTATAGCAGTTCAGTAAGTGTGGGAAAAGCCAGTGAAATTAATTGGTAATTGTTCACACGCGTGATTAAGTAACAATGTAATTAAAAATATTTGGGCACCTTGGGCAGCGAAGGCTGTAATTGACGGTGGGGGCGCTACTGAATTTGGCGGGGATCTGCTTTAGCAGGAGTGCATTGCTGGGGTGGGGGGCGCCCGGAGAGGAGAGGAGGTTGGAGGGACTATGAGACTCCCGGCTGCATCAGTTGGCCTGCTGCCTGGACGTTTTGCACCTCACCAAATGGGGTGGGTGGGAGCTGAAATTGGCGTTCTATTTATAGCTCTGCACTTTGTAACTGCTGTACTGGGAATGCAATATTTGTGTGTAATATATACACTATAGGGGCTGAAGTGCACACTTCTGTTGCTCTGTGGATCTGTTTTTCACTGCAGGAAAGGGAATGTCAGCACTTGATAATATATTACCGGACATTCCGAATGAACTGAAATGTCCACACGTTCTTAAAAGATGTGTTTTAGCCTTGTGAAGTTGTCAGATAAGCACAATATATAAGACATAAAACCTATTAAAAGGTCCTTGTGAAACATTTGGTTTTGTGAAGGGGATTTCATGGGTTGGTATAGACAGGAAGCTGTGTTCTTCCAAATCTGAAGTAAATCATGAGTTCTTTTTACTGCGTTCTGCTTTGATGTTGTGGAAGGACGTGGAGAAATAGAAAGGTGTGGTACCTAGTCTTCATATGTCTTGAAATCAGGGTTCTTGGACTCTTGTTGAAATAGAAGACATGATAGGAGTTCCAAGGCATGTCAACAATTCAGACAGTGTAAAAATACCTGAAATATTCCCTGATCAGGGGACCTGACTGTGTGTACTTTAGTTCTCTCCCAAGCATAGTGTACTCACTTAAGCTTTCAGAGAAGTCGACAAGAACATTTATTTTAAACCCAGATGGTTATACAGACAAAAGTCACTGCAACTTCAGTTCTAAAGTCCAGAGCCAAGACTAGACTCAGAAGATTTATTCACGCCTCTGGGTCAGCCACTATGTGGCTTCTCCTTGCTTTGACTCTCAGTTTTTTTCCTATAAAATGGGAGGCATAGACTCGATAAAATACTAGAACTTTGCCATCTCTTACGGTGTCAACTGGTTTTCTTGTGGCAGAGTCTATCCGTTACCCTCCAAACCCTTAGTTTTTTAACCTCTTAGGGGTCCCCAGGGACTGGTGCTAGGCTGCGCAGCAGGAGATAAATACCTGGTGAAGCTAAAACCGTCCCCCCCCACAACCCCCCACCAGGGAAAAATTGTTCTCTACAAAACCGGTCCCTGGTGCCAAACAGGTTGATGATCACTATCTTAGATAATCAGCAGTGTTATGGACTGAGTTTTGCCCTTCAAATACATATATTGAAGCATTGATCCTCAATTCGACTGTATTTGGAGATGTGCCTTTAAGGAGATGACTAAAGTGGCTCTGTTGTAAAGAACCTGCCTTCCTAGGCAGGAGATCCGGGTTTCTTCCTGGGTCGGGAAGATTCCCCTGGCGAAGGGAGTGGCAACCCACTCCAGTATTTTTCCTTGGAGAATCCCATGGACAGAGGAGCCTGGTGTTAGTGACTAAACAGCAAGGTTGAAGGAGGTCATAAAGGTAGGGCTAATCTAGCAGGACTCTGAGTAAGAGGTAGAGACTCCAGAAATGTTCACAGAGAAACGGCTGTGTGAGGACACGGGGAGAGCTCATCCAGCTTCAAGCCAAGCACAGAGGTCTCAGCAGAAACCAACCCTGCTGTCTCCATGGTCTTGGACTTCTGGCCACCAGAAGTGGGAGAAATAAGTTTCTGTTGTCTAAGCCCCCTGCCCACCCCACCCCCCATAGTTTCTATTACGGCAGCCCTAGCAGCCCTTTCAACAAAGGACCATCTAGTCAAAGCTACAGTTTTTCCAGTAGTCATATGTGGATGTGAGAGTTGGACCATCAAGAAAGTTGAGTGCCGAAGAATTGATGCCTTTGAACTGTGATGTTGGAGAAGACTCTTGAGAGACCCTTAGACTCCAAGGAGATCAAACCAGTCAATTCTAAAGGAAATCAGTCCTGAATATTCATTGGAAGGACTGACGCTGAAGCTGAAACTCCAGTACTTTGGCCACTTGATGAGAAGAACTGACTCATTGGAAAAGACCCTGATGCTGGGAAAGATTGAAGGCGGGAGGAGAAGGGGATGACAGAGGATGAGATGGTTGGATGGCATCACTGACTCGATGGACATGAGTTTGAGCAAGCTCCAGGAGTTGGTGATGGACAGGGAGGCCTGGCGAGCTGCAGTCCATGGGGTTGCCGAGCCCCTGAACTGAGCAGACTGATAATACAGGGGGTGAGGGGAAAGGTGGAGGAGCGGTGGCGGCAGCAGCGTGTCCGGTGGAACGACATTTTCAGTGGCCCTTGCAAACAGGGGTAGCCAGGGAGCTGTCTGCAGGGAGTTTTGAGTGCGTCTCTCGGTAAAGTTTATTAAAAGTGACTGACCCAGCCGTGGTGCAGGCCTTCTTCCGTTTCCTCCTCCTTGTTGCCTGTTATGTGAATCTGATGGCTGGAGCTACGGTGGCCTTCTTGTGACCATGAGGTGACCTTGAAAGCAGAAGCCAGTAGTTACAAGGGTGGAGCAGAAAGGATGGTGCCACCTGGGAACAGGTAGATTGGAGCACTGTGCCAGCCCACCCTTGCCTATTTCCACACATGTATTGCGTGAGATAACAGTCTGTCTTGTTTAAGCCTCAGTTGTTGGTGTGTATTTTTTTTTACCTACATGCAGCCAAACCTAATTGTAATTGATATATCTGTGAAGAAGCTTATTTGAACCAATGATAATAAATAGTAACATTTATCTTTCTTATCCCTGTTTCTACTGAGTCAGGGTTATATTTCTTAGTACCTGCCAAAATTAGGGATGATTTTCCACTCTGAGCCAGGTCTTGCTTGGATTCTTTTCATGGCAGCGAATCAGACACGTTAGGACCCCAAGAGTCACACCTGGCTCCAGGTTGCTTTGTGTTCTTCTGTTTTGGATTTTTAAGCCCTTCTCTTATTTCTTCAGCAGTACTCGGATAATACCGGCACAGATTTTAACTGTCTGGGTGGATTCTTTTTGTTGTTGGACGCCAGGCTGGTGTGGCCCCCGTGGTCACCAGCTTGACCCAGGAGTTTGCCTGTAGCCAGTAGTCAGGCTCTTGGGATGAGGGGGTGGAAGCAGAGGGAGGAAGAGCAGCTGTGTCAAATGAGGTGGAGGAGGGGAGGAGATATCCTGACCCTTGTGCTCAGTTCTTCTGAGGGAAACACTGTGGACCCGGTACTCAAGTTGTAATTACTGACCTCACTGGGACCATTAAGGGCCAGCTTTTTTTGCTTTCCTTTAGAAACATTATTTATAATAGTTTGCAGATGTTACAGATTTTTAAGGGCTTCCCTGGTGGCCCAGATGGTAAAGAACCTGCCTGCCAGTGCAGGAGACCTGGGTTTGATCCCTGGGTTGGGAAGATCCCCTGGAGAAGGAAATGGCAACCCACTCCAGTATCCTTGCCTGGGAAATCCCATGGATGGAGGAGCCTGGTGGGGGACTACAGTCCATAGGGTCGCACAGAGCTGGACATGACTGAGGGGCTGAGCGCACACACACACCTTTCCCAGTATAAAGGAGAAGTCACAGTAGGCGTCAGGGATTCACTAGATCTCTTATTGATTGAGAGTCTCGCTTAAGGCCACGTCTTAGAGGTCTGATCACTAAGCTGCTTCCAAAGAAACCAGGTTAAGTGCTAATTTGAACTACCAGAAACATGTTAGTAAGTTTTACATAGTATTAAAGGGAAAAACTGGACTCAGAGTTTCTTCATCTGTTCAGAAGGTGTTGAGCATCTAGTATGCGCCAGACACTGAGGTTGTTGCAGGAAGAACCCGATCTAGCCTGTCTCTACTCTCATGGAGCTTGCAGTCTCAGAAGGGAAGGTGACATTGAACAGGAGCACCAGGGGCAGGACCGCGGTCTGCCCAGTGCTGTGGAGTTGTCCAGGGTGCTGTGACAGGTGTTTCAGGGATGTTGTTCCGTCGCTCAGTCGTGTCCGACTCTTTGCGACCCCATGGAGTGTAGCCCTCCAGGTTCCTCTGTCCATGGGATTCTCCAGGCACGAATATTGGAGTGGGTTGCCATGCCCTCCTCCAGGGGATCTTGCCCACCCAGGGATCAAACCCTCTTGTGTCTCCTGCATTGCAGGCGGATTCTTTACTGCTGGGCCACCAGGAACTGATGAGGCTTTACTGGAAATCTGGGAGCTGAGGTTCTCAATGGGGAGTGGGGATGGGGGGCGGTCACTTTGCTCCCCCAGGGAATCCTTGTCCATACGGAGAGATTTCAGGACTGTCACAGGGGGTTGTTTGGCAAGGGCGCTGCTGAGCAACCCAGAGTGCCATGGGGCATCCCCTTCCCCCCTCAAAGAATCAGCTTTCCGGTCCAAACCGGCAATAACGCCAGGCTGAGAAGCCCTGACGTTTCTCAAGGCAGGGCCGTGGAGCTCAGACCTGAAGGGGAAGCAGAGCTCAGCTACCATGGGGAGGATGGAGGGGGCCAGGACAAGGCTGTGGCTGGTGGAAGCTGGTGGAGAAAGGACGAGACTGGACAGGGGAGGGGGCTGGAAGGCCCACAGGGGCCTCGCAGACCAGCATGGGGATTTTGGACTTGGTCCTTAGAGCGGTGGGGAGCTGTTGCAGGGCCGTCATAGGGAGTGATGTGATTTGACCTAACGTGTTAAGAAGCTCAGGCTGGTGGTTCTGTAGAACAGGGATGGGCGGGGGCCGGTGTGGACGTGGGGAACGAGTGAGGAGGCTGCCAGAGTCAACCTGGCGAGAGCTGATTAAGAGTCAGAGGCGCGGTGGTTGACTGGTCCAGTGGGCAGAGAGGAGGGCCAAGGATGAGTCACAGGCTCCCGCTCTGAGTGTAGGTGGAGAGCAGAGCTGTTTACTGATGCAGGAGCTGATGGAGAAGGACCAGATGTGGTCAAAGGAAAAAATTGTTTTATTGTAGTTAAATATATATATAGCATAAAATGAATCATTTGAACCATTTTTAAGTGTACAGTTTGGTGGCATGAAGTATCCAGATAGTTTTCTAAAATTTGCTTTTGATTTTAGGGGGAGGCGAAGATGAGGAGTTCTGGTTGGACAGGTTGAGTTTGGGGTGCCTGTAAGATGCTCGGGTACCATGTCCAGTAGCAGTGAGATCCACTGAGGGTCTGGACCTCAGAGGAGAGATCTGCATGAGAGAGATTTAAGGGGAAATCTGAGTTCATTTCTTCCTTTTTTTTTTTTTTAAAGAAGAGAGCCTTGATTGGCAACATAAACTTATTTAAACATTTATTAATACTAAAAATGTCTGTGTACTGAAATTGGAGAAGCAAATAGGCCTTATCTGTAAAGCTGATCTGATGTAGAGCAGCAAGTTTAACCAAAACGATTGAGTTAAAGTATCATCAAATACGATTTGAATGCATCTCAACTACAGCAGTGCCAGTCTCTCCTAGGGATACAACTTACTTTCACTCCTAAAGGAATATTTTATGATCTTACAAGGTGATATGTTTTGGTTTACATCATTGCTTCCCGTAAGAAGCTCAAGGCTCTTTACACATCACACTGAATTTATCTTCTCCAGATCCTCGAGGGTGGATAGGCAGGAGCTTGTTTGTCATTTATGAGATGAAGGAAGCAAAGGAAGATAAATGGCCAAACTCAGCTGGGGGAAGGAAAAAAAAAAAGGCGTTCTGTTCCTTTGAGTGGGTGTCGGACTTCAGCACGCATGGGAACACTTCAGGGTCTTAAAGAGTCCCCTTTGTTAAAATGCAGATTTCTGGGTTCCAGCTCCAGCTTTTTCTGATTCAGGAGAGCCAAGACAAGGCCCCGGGGATCTGTGTCTTTAACAAGGCGCCAGGTGAGTTGTGTCTGCTGGCACATTGCAGAGCCCTGTTGGGACCATCCTGGCCCAGATCTGAACTGGGACTGTGACTGCACGTCTGTAGAATGTAAAGGTGATTGCTGGTTGCTTTGTCTTAAGGTGGAGTAAGGAGCTGTTATGGGGAAAGCAGAGTGTGGAGGTGAGGCCTGATACTCGGCATTCAGGGGCTTTGCCTTCTTGGGAAGGGAATGAGAAACCCCAGAATTGGAACTCAGAAGTCTTCCTCTGGTTCCAGTATTGTTTGGCAGATTTATAGATGCTACTGGAGGGACTCTAGTACCTGGAGTGTCAGTCTCAAAACCTGGAGCAGTGGGCTGTTGGATCAAAGGTTTTTTTAGATGAGTTCCTGGAACGTCTCAGACTGTGGGCGCCATGGATTCAGCGGCACTGAGCGGTGTGCTGTTGGGGACCCGTTTGTTTTGTGTGGCTGTGCTGGGTCTTCGTCGCCACACAGGCTTTTCTCTAGTCGGGGGCTCCTCCTTGTTGCTGTGCACAGGTTTCTCATTGCGGTGGCTTCTCTTGTGACCCCTCCCCGGCTTCAGAGCACAGGCTCAGTATTTGTGGCCCTTGGGCTTAGCTGCTCTGCGGCATGTGGGATCTTCCCGGATCAGGGATTGAACCTGTGTCTCCTGCACTGGCCAGCGGATTCTTTGCCACTGAGCCACCAGGAAGCCCTGGGACCCACATTTTATTTTTTAGAACTAAGATACTAGAAGTCAGGCATAAAACGAGCCTGACAGTTGACTGCCGAATGTTCTCCAGCAGCGTAAAGGGAGTGGGACGGAGCTCTGACTTCCTGTGTTTGCATGTTGCTCTCCCGGACCCCTTCCGGGTGTTCTCGGGGGTGGGGTGTGTGCGCAGGGTTCTTCTGCCCCAACCCACGACTCCGCCTGTGGACCCTGCTTATTGCTTCGTCGCCAAACTCTGAGTTGGAGTTTACTTCTTTTCAGATCCTGAGTGGCATATGGGTTTTCATATCATCTGTTTAAATGAGATATGAATCAAAGAAGCAAAAGATCTTTTCTTTCCTAAAATATATAATTCTTTCCTTTTTCTCCCCCCCCCCCCCCGCCCGTTTATTGTCTTTCCTGTACATATGCTAACCCTCTGGCATGTAGAGTATATTGGTCCTGGCAAATGTTGCTGCTGAGTGAGGGAAAGTCTGTGTTCCAGACTCCATTTCGCACTGATTTCTGTGAGGAAACAGGGGACGTGTTTCAGATGGAGTGAGATCCAGTGTGGGCAGCCGGGGGCTCAGGCAGAAAGAAAGCGGGGTCTGTGTGCTCCCTGTCATGGGGGAGCCTCGCCTCTCCTGACTTCTCCCAACTGGCTGCATCCTTTGAAAAGGTTGGGAATCCCAAGGAACACAGTGAAGAGGTTCCCGAACCTGAATGTTCTCTACCTGCCGTGGTGGTGGAATGGCACTGGCGTGGTCCCCAGAGCAGGGGATCTCTTTTCCCGAGAGTTTGCTGTTTATATTTGGTCCCTGAGCAACGGTCTCTAGCTCTTCCGTCCATCCTTCTCAGGTGCTCTTAAGGAGAGGGCTCAGAAAACATCTCACACGCCTGCCTTCTCTCTGCCTGGCCACGCCTTTCTGTCTCCTTGGCAGTTTAGTCCCTGAGATGTTGGGGTTCCCCTGCTTCCGTCTTGAGCATCCAGCTTTGTGGCTCTGGTTCCACCATGCCGCGGAGATACCGAGTGTGGAAACTCCTCTCGCGCCTCTGCGCTGAGCTGCACTGGGGACCAGGCCGCGATGGGGGTGTTTCCACCTGAATCCCTTGCAGCAGCTCGGGAAACTGGGAACCACGTTGAGTTTTCCCACAGTCTGCTCACCGTCCTTTATCCTGTAGCATCTGAATGGAGCCCCAGGCTTACCCCGTTGCTCGGATCCGAAACCTGGAGTCACCTACGCTCGTCTCCCCGTTGGCCCTTCCCTGCCCTCATCCACTCGTGGGGTCCGTCTCCAAAGCTGGAGATGCTGCTGCTTTAACACCTCAGCACGACTCTGGGTCCCCACCTGCTGTGCCCAGGAGTCGGCTCACCTTCATTAGGTCCCTTAGCTCTCGGTGTCTGGCTCCATCACCCTCCTGGCTGGTGGCGTGTTGTTTGTCTCTCCACAGCCCACCCCACACGCTGCCTCTGGAAACTGGTCTCAGGCACACCTTTCAGCATGGCATCCCCCTTCCTAAAAGCCTCAGAAAGCTTTCAGTGGCACTCAGAGTAAAACCAGACTGACCCCTTTCAGGATGTGGCCCTGCCATTCCAGCCTCACCCCTGGCCCCAGTCACACAACACCCCCACCCTGCGCCCCGCCAAGGTGTCCATGCCCAGGTCACTCCTCCCCGCCCCCCAGGTGCCCATGCTCGGCACGCAGGACTGTTGGACGTGCTTTGTGTGCAGAAGCCTGTTTCTGGGCCTCCTCCTCTTGTGCTTGGAGTCTCTGCTGCCTGGCGTTGAACTTGCTGCCCTGCTTGGTGCTTTGCCCTCCCTCCTTCTCAGGGACTCCCTGGGCGGCGGTGCCGTCAGAGGGCGCCCGTCGGCCCTTGGCTGTTGACACAGGACTTGTCTGTGGGGTTAGACCTCCTTGGGGAACCACTGCTTTGTCATCGTCACCCAGCTCCTAGCATAAAGCCTGGTGCTTTAACTCAGGCAGCCCCTCTTTGACTTTCTGTTGAACACGCGAAAGCATACATTAATGATGATACTGACAGTGGCTGCTCACACCCAGAGCCCCCAGCACGTGCCAGGCAGGCCCCATTCTGAGCCCGTGTGGTGTGTTGCGTGGGCTCACCCATGGGCTCTTCAGCTGCGTTGATTCTGCCCTTCTGGCCTCGGCCCCGCAGAGTCACAGGAGCCCCATGCAGGGTGCCCCCCGCCCCCATGTCTGCAACCCTGGAGACAGTGGCTCTGTGAGAGGAGCGTGAGGAATGCAGGTGCTTGGGTAGACGCCTTTGTTTCTGTTCCCTCTGCTGCCAGGGATTATCTTCAAAGCAGGGTGTGGGACCCGTTAAATTGGCTGCAGGCCTTGCATCCTGGAGTCCAGGCCCCTTTGGAGGAGCTGGAATTAAACCTGGAAGCCCTAGGGAGCCGGGTTTGCCACTGAAACCTGTTATGTGAAGTAGGTCACGGCAGAGAACGGACCAGGGGGAGCCCTGAGCCTGGGGGCGCCAGCCAAGGCTTCCAGGGCTGGGCGCTGTCCCAGACCGCTGGGGTGGGGGCCCAGGACCGCCTGCTCCCGTGGTGCTCATTTATTTCCTCCACCGACACCTCCTGAGCCTTTAGTCCTGCTGAACCTTCACTAAACCCTTTCTGCCCATCCCACAGCTCTCCCATCCTGGCAGCTCTCCTCTGAGGGGGCCACTTAGCGTCTTGCTTTCCATGTTTGGTACTTAATTTGATTTCTGTGATAAAGGTTACAGGGAGAGTTTGGGAGGGTGAGTTGGCTAGGGGAACAAAGCAGAGATGGGAGGCTCAGGGGTCTTTTCTTGCCTTGGCTGGTCCTGCTTCCTCCCTCCCCTGGGGGGATGGACGGAAGACAGTTGATTAGTGTTGCTTAAATGCATCGGAATTAATTCCTCTCCCGTTTCTTACACTCATAGGGCCGAGGCTAGCCTATAAATCTCAGGCCCGGGATCGCTGTAAAATTTGATGTATCTCTCGGGGTAGGTGTGCTCACACACATTCGTTGGCTTGAATTATCTAAAGTTATCACGAGGAAGGTCTTATTTCTATTGCCTGCCCTGATTTGCACTTTAAATATAGTTCCCTGTAGCTGTTACAGGAATGCATGTTGAAGATAGAAAAGGGAAAATTACTTTTTAAACAGCCGCTTGGCATAGAAGAGCATGATTTACCTTTTAGAATATTTCTCGAAGTGTGCATTAAGGCCAAGCTTTCAAGAATATTTTTTCCCCCCACTGAATCTGGAAATTAGTATGAAGCCAAACAGCAAACAATGAGCCCCTGGAAGCCACCCCTCCTTGCTGAGGTCTCTGCCTCCCTCCTGCTGTGGGAGAGTCCCACTCTGTATTCTTGTTATGGTTGTCGAAGGTAACAGATAATTTCTGACCTCACTCGTTGATTTTTCTCACTTTCCTCCTCTGTCAGCACCGTTTCTCCTTCATTTCCACAAACTGCAAAAGCTGGGATTCTGCTGGTAAGGTGTTAGTCGCAGAGTTGTGTCCGACTCTTTGTGACCCGTGGATTCCTGTGTCTATGGGATTTCCCAGGCAAGAATACTGGAGTGGGTTGCCATTCCCTTCCCAGGAGATCTTCCTGGACTAGGGATTGAACCCAGGTCTCCTGCATTGCAGGCAGATTCTTTACCATCTGAGCCAACAGGGAAGCTGGTAGGAATTCTGTCAGTGATTCATCATTTTATATTTGGATTTGTTAATGAGATAGCATAGCCTGTGCCTTCAAAATGCATTTGGTTCCTTGATGATTTCAGATTATGCAAAGATAAAACCAGCTAGTGTTTTTCTTAATATTCACCTAATGGGGATTATCTTGCCATGTTCTGATTTGCTCTTATACGTGCAAGTAACTGCATTTCTTATGTTATTGCTTTAAATATTATATAATTTATTTCTGTCATGGGAAGAAGGAGTTTTTAATTTCATAAAGTGATGGGGAGAAATAAGTTTTGTTTGTTACTTGTTTTTAAAGGATATTTTAACTTTTTGTTGTCATTTAGTGGCCGAGTCATCTCCAGTTTTTTGGGACTCCATAGACTGTAGACCACCAGGCTCCTCTGTCCATGAGATTCTCCAGGCAAGAATACTGGAGTGGGTTGCTATGCCCTCCTCCAGGGGATCTTCCCGACCCAGGGAATGAACTACATCTCCTGAATTGGCAGGTGGATTCTTCACCACTAAGTCACCTGGGCAGCTGGTATATTTTTTGCAGAGAATTAAAATCTAGTTTACCCTTCCCTCAGTTAATCCTTGTCTGAATAAAAGTATGGTGTTTTTATTCCATAAAGACAAGGAGGATTTGTGGAATTCACTTGATTTATGGGGAGCATCTTTCCTGAAGGTAATTCTTACTTTAAACAGTAACACTGTCAGCTAGCATTAGCTGCTTGTTTATGAAAAGTGATGTGTTAGTAGTATTTAGAACCAATTCGTACTAAAGACACTTTTTCTTCAGTACAGAGTCTGTTCCGAAGGGTAAGGGCTTTTGTGTTGACACACTCTTCTTTTTCACAAGGCCACGTGGCCTAGGAAGAAAAATTAGGTTAAGACTAACCCTGCTCGTTAGCTGAGGAGTCACTGAATTTGTTACACTGGGAAGGTTATTTTTTCTTGATAAAAGGAAATTCTAGTCCAGAGAGCTTTGACTGTCCATGCTTAGAATTAGGCATCCATGAGGTTGGGGGAGGGCTTCCCCTGGTGGCTCCATGATAGGAATCCCTCTGCAAAGCAGGAGCCACAGGAGAGTCCGGAAGATTCCGTGGAGGAGGGCATGTCAACCCACTCCAGGATTCTTGCCTGGGAAGTCCCGTGGACAGACGAGGCTGATGGGCTACAGTTGGACATGACTGAAGCAACTTAGCATGACATGCACAGGGTTTGGGGAGATGGATTTTTGAGACTCAAGAGTCCTGTGTTAGATCGACCACAGTTTTTACATCCCATAGGTTGACACACTGTTTTGTTTTCTAGAATTCTGTGATGCTGAGGGGCGTTGATGTGTTGCAACCTCCTTGCAAGATGTTTATTAATCCATTTTTGGGATCTTCTTGAGGGTTTTAAATGTGTTTGCTAGTTTAAAGATAAGTAAAACAAAACCAAAATATTAAATACCCAGAAGCAGAATGTAAATGGTGTTTGATGTTAAATCTCTCCTCCCTTCTTAGAACTTTATGAATGATTTGGGCTTTCCATTTGTCTTGGGGGGTGTGTGTGTGTAAAAAGTGAATTAAGCATCGATCTTAGTGACCATGAATTCAGTGGGGGCACTAAACTCCTTTGTTCTCCAGGGTTGGTGATGTCAGTATAGAGAGACAGCCCTTAAATGATGGTTTGGGAAGACTTTCATTCATTTGTTCACTTATTCGATAAATATTTATTGACTTTCTTCTGGGTGCTGCCCCTGTTGTAGGGGGAAAACAGTACATGAAACCACATTCCTGCCATCATGAAGCTTACATTAAACTAACATAGAAGACAAGCAATAGACAAATAGCTATAGACTGTGTCAGTGGTGGTAAGCGCTCTGGAGAAGAATAAAGCAGTGAAGGGTGGGGAAGGGGTGTTGGGGTCCATGGGGGGGGGGGGCACTGCACTCTCCAGAGCCTCCTACAGTGCTACCTGGGATCTCAGTGCCCACAGAGAGGTTCGTCTGGATTTTACCTGCCTTCTGAAATGTCATCCTTGAAGTGGAAGTGATTAAACCACGTTAGTCATTTGCTTCCGAGTGTGAATATGTTTTAGATTTGAGGCAGTGGATGTCTGGGGCTGGGGTGGGAGGATTCCAGGCATCAGGATGGGTGGTCCTGTCTCCTGCTGCTGTGCAGGGTCTTCTCCGTTGCCGAGAATCCTGTCCTGCCCACCACCCCTGCGCCTTGCACTCCTCTGTTGTTCCCTGGAATTGTCTGGCCATCCCTTCCTACCTTCTTGTTTTCTCTTGGGAATGCTAATTGGAGAAAGCAGACTCTATGAAATGCTTTCCTCTTACCTTTTCAGGAGAAATGCACTGTAAAGTTAAGGTATTATGGTTTTGTCTGGTTAACCATCCTGACTGGTTTATCATTTTACTTCCTATTTTCCACATGTTACTGTCAGATTATTATTATTATTTTAATGTAGAGCCTAGATGTGTCTCTGGGGATATCTTTGTCTATTTATGGGCTCCGACTCAAGGTCATTCTAAATGGGGAATGATTCTACTTCCTCTCTCTCCCCTGGCACCGTGGCTTTAGCTGGGTTCTGGTAGCTCTCCCCACGTGCCTGGAGCAGCCTCTACACCACAGCACTGACCCAAATCCGCGGAGGTGGACAGCTTGCCCCAGATTTCGCTCCGCTGCCCGCCGGGCTCTGGCAGGGATGTGAGAGTGGGAATTTGCACTTCTTCCCAGTGGAATCTCAGCAATTCCCCTTTGCTTTGGTAGGCACCAGAATTCAGGTTTCTAGGAAGTTGTCCTCTGTATGCCTCTGTCTTGTGGTTTTTAGCTACAGATAGAAATGGTATCCTCTTTCTTTAGATGTAATGTTTCCTTTGCTGGGCACCTGAGCCTGTTGACTTCACACCAGTGGATGCTCTTAGGTCTGGAGAACGGCGGCCTTCGGTACTAGTTTGCAGCAATGCAGCTGCTTTTAAAACGAGCAAAATTTATTCTGTTAAAGTATAATTTTTTTTTCTATTTTAAGCAAAACTGTTGAATATGAGAATGAATCTTAATTGCTGATTTTAATGTACAAATGTTTCTTATTTCTCCCTTCCCCCCAGCTTTTGCTTTGGTTTCTGAAGATGTGAAGAAAGAAGCCAAACAGTCTAAGGTACTAATTCTAAAATCAAATCTATTATTGCGGTCTGAGATTTGTCTGTCTTTTCTTTAATGGGAGCTATAATGATTACATCTTTCAAAGAATTAATGAAATGTTGGTCAACATTGATTTTTGAATCCACAGCAGCAACTCACAGATCGTCTTGCTTAAAAAAAAAAACCACCTTCATTAAGGTAGATCCACTTGGTTTTAAATTTTATCTTAAGAAAAAAGGTATTTGGATATGGAGCTAGACATTTTAGAAGTCTTAACTTGGACACTGTAGATTTTTTCTGGTCTTACCACGTCTTAGGTTGTTGTTCAGTGGCCCAGTCGTGTCTGACTCTTTGAGACCCCATGGACTTGACCTTGGACCTAGTTTTCCCAGCCTGTGAAATGTGTGCTGTGTCGGGGTCACAAGTCCCTGAGTGCCCCTCACCTTGAGGTGACCTTAAGTGAGAGGGCATCCTGGGGACTGGCTGAGAGACCCCAAAGGTGACCACCAGGCTCCTGGTACAGTCAGAACCTGAAATGAAGACATGGGGGACCCATGAGAGGGAACAGCATTTTCCCAGATCTCAGAGCTGCTCCTCTCCAATCAGTGGTTGCATTTAAGAACTGCATCTAAATTTTAGCATTTGGGGTTGCATTAGATCAGTTTAGCATTTGAGAAAGAGAATATTGTTTAAAATATGAGTTGTTTTTGTCGCATTAATTAAGGCTCAGTTGACTCTCTTTTTTACCCCACAATTAGTATAAAAGTGTTTTTAAATAGAATGTTTCTTTTACCAACAGAATGTGATCTGTTCTAACTATACCATGGGTTTCCCACACAAGGGAACTGAGGAGAATAATTCCTTATGGTTTTATGATTCTTTATGGTTAATAAAGCATTTCAGACGTTTAATTCGGTTTGCTTTACTCAGTGGTCGTGTTATTGCTAAGCAAAGCAGATACTCACATACAGAGCAGAGAAAATACACGCCTAGAGAAGTGAGTTGATCGAGGTCACGTGACTATTAAAAGGTGAAGTCAGAATCCACACTTTCGGACTCCGTGAATTTTTCATGCTGTAATTTTGTATTACGCTGCCCTGTGCATTGGCATGTGTTTGGCCGTAATGAAGCTGATTCTGAATTTAAGGGTTATTAATAGGGATTTAAAATTTTGTATAATAGATTTAGCAATTATAGCATATACTTTCAAATATAGGTTTTTACTCATCTTTCCAAAAGAGGAAATACATATATTTTTGGCCTTAAATACATATATGAATATAAGCAGAGATAAGGTAAGTCCAAAGTCCTTGAAAAGTGTCATTAACCCCATCTGTGCTTGGCTACGGAGCCAAAAAGCCATTAATCCCCTGAGGAGAGGCAATGATGAAATGTCTACTGTAGCCCATGCCAAGGCTGGGAGACGGAGGAGAATCAATTTGTCCAAGGTCATCTGAAGTCTGTCTGAGGATGAACCTGAGATAGGACTTAAGGTGCTTGACAGTAATCATGCTCACTGGGGTTGTCCTTGGCGTAAAACGCTCAGCACACCTGGGAGCCGTCACTGCGGCCCAGAAGGCCGTCCTGCCCGCCCCACTGCTCACTGCAGCCAAGGGCGCTGGTTCCCTAGAACCAGGCCAGTCCTGCTCAGAGCTGGGGGCCTCCCCGAAGCCACTCAGCTTCCCTGGTTGGCGTCAGGAGGCTCCTCAAGGGAATCCCGAGGTGGCCATCGTCCTGCCGTCCAGACCGGGGCCTGCCCTCTGGCCCAGATGCGTCTCCTGGCTCCCGGGTCCCTGGCTCTGCTGAATTCTGGCCCACCCCCACTTTCCGTGGAGCGTGCCCTTCCCAGCTCATGCTATGCATGGCCTCAGCCAAGCTCTGGGGGTGACTTCGACCTGCCTTCCGTCCTGCGCTGGCCTGTGACTCTGGGCCCTGTGGGACATAGGCGTGGAGCCAGGCTCTGGAGCCAGACTGCTGTGGTTCACGGTCCTTCTCCCACCCTGGCCCCCGGCGGACACACCCATGCCCAGTTCCCTCATCTGGAACAGGACTGCCCTCACAAAGCGGTTTTGAAGATTATGTTGTATGTCTGCCACTGAGAGCAGTGCCCGTCCCTATTTACACGTTTACCTGCTGTGACAGCAAGAAAGGCCCCATGCAGCCTTTCAAGAAGTTTCCAACACAGGGGTGGCTGGGTGGTTGTGATCAAGCTGAAGATGCCAGTTTAATTCTTTACTTAAAAGATTTCATAGCAAATTCTTGTGAGGCTTTTTTTTTTAATCTTCTTTTAATGAAGGATTTATAAACTAAGCATGCAAGTGCTATATGGATTGCAAGTGTTCAAATCTCTTGTGCTTTAAAGATAAAAGCTGTACTGAAGGTTGTCTTAGATCTGTGTTTTTCTGGCTAGGGTAGGAGCTGTCTGTGGGGTGGGTGCCCTGGTAGCAGATGTCTTTTGTTTCTGGGTAGCAGTTCCGTTGACCTAGAGAACTTTTGACAGTGAGCACGTTTTGATGGATACTGATGGTGTCAGAAACACACAGCAGAAGAGATAATAAAATAAACCATGTGTTTCTTCTTAGGAAGAATTAAGCCTTTTCACAAGGGAAGCTGGAGACAGAATTTTAAATGTTCTGTCAATTAGTTCATTTACTCCGATTTTCTTTCTCAAAGGGGAAATTAATGAAGACCATTTTGGTTCCATTTCAGTTCACCTAAATCAGGCGATCCTTGGATATTTTATTTTTACAGTTTACAAATTGAGCCGTTTGAAATGGTCAGTCATTTCCTACCTCTTGTATCCAGCAGTCAGAGCTGCAGTGCTTAATAACAGAAAGCTGTGGAATTTCAGTTGATTTTCTTTGGTTTTGCCAAGGCATCTGGCAGAAAGTCTAGTTCCTGTTTCAGCTCGGCTGCTGGAATCTTCGAGTTCAGGATACTTTTTGTGTGCAGCTTCCGGTAAAGGTGGCTTTTGTTGTAGGTATTATTAATCCTTTTGCTGTTGCAGTTCAGTCACTCGGTCATGTCTGACTCTTTGAGACCCCATGGACTGCAGCACGCCAGGTTTCCCTGTCCATCACCAACTCCCGGAGCTTGCTCAAACTCATGTCTGTCGAGTCGGTGATGCCATCCAGCCATCTCGTCCTCTGTCATCCCCTTCTCCTGCTCTCAATCTTTCCCAGCATCAGGGGCTTTTCTAATGAGTCAGCTCTAAGCATCAGGTGGCCAAAGTATTGGAGCTTCAGCATCAGTCCTTCCAGTGAATATTCAGGACTGATTTCCTTTAGGATTCACTAGTTGGATCTCCTTGCAGTCCAAGGGACTCTCAAGAGTCTTCTCCAACACCACAGTTCAAAAGCATCAAGTCTTATGTGCTCAGCCATCTTTATGGTCCAACTCTCACATCCATACATGACTACTGGAAAAACCATAGCTTTAACTATACCATCCTTTGTTGGCAAGGTAATGTCTCTGCTTTTTAATATGCTATCTAGGTTGGTCATAGCTTTTCTTCCAAGGAGCAGGCGTCTAATTTTATGGCTGCAGTCACCATCTGCTGTGATTTTGAAACCCAAGAAAATAAAGTCTGTCACTGTTTCCATTGTTTCCCCATCTATTTGCCATGAAGTGATGGAACCAGGCGCCGTGATCTTAGTTTTCTGAATGTTGAGTTTTAAGGCAACTTTTTCACTCTCCTCTTTCACCTTCATCGAGAGGTTCTTTAGTTACTGTTCGCTTTCTGTCATCAGGGTGGTGTCATCTGCATATCTGAGGTTATTGATATTTCTTCCAGGGATCTTGATTCCAACTTGTGCTTCATTCAGCCTGGCATTTTGCATGATGTACTCTGCATATCTTTTAGCTTACTCTCAAAGTATGTTTCCATCTCACGATGTGAGTTTTCTGAACAGTGCCTCTGGGGGAGGATTGGGCACGCATTACTGGAAGGTATAAGGAAGGAACGCTGGAAAGGAGCCAAAGAGCTGGATTCCAGTCCTGGCCTGTGGCTAGAATGGCTGTTAGATGTTGTGCAAATCCTGTACCTTTTCTGAGCCTCTTTTGTTTTATCTGCAGAAGGGGAATGTTGGATTGGATCATCTCCCATGCTATTTTTAGAAAATTGCAGTAGAAGACACATAGAATTTACCATTTTAGCTAAGTTTAAGTGCACAGTTCCGTAGGGCTAAGTATGTTCTTACTGTTGTGCAAGCAGTCTCCAGAACTCTCTTCATCCTGCAGAACTGAACCTTGGCCCCCATGAAACCACAGCTCTGCGTCCCCTCCTGGCCCCTGGCCCTCCACCAGCCCATTTTCCATCTCTGATAGCTCTAGGTACCTCACGTAGGTGGTGTCATACAGTCTCTATCTTTTTATGACTGGCTTATTTCACTTAGCATCCTGTCCTCAAGGTTCATCTGTATTGTAGCTTGTGTCAGAATTCCCTTCCTTTTTTTAAAAAAAATCTACTTATTTATTTATTTGGCTGTGTCGGGTCTTAGTTGTGGCACTCGGGATCTGTGGGCTCTTGGTTGTGGTGCACAAGTTTAGTTGCCGTATGGCATGTGGGATGTTAGTTCTCTGCCCAGGGATCGAACCGGTGTCCCCTGCATTGGCGGGTGGATTCTTAACTGCTGGACCACCAAGGAGGTCCTAGAATTCGCTCCTTTTTTAAGGCTGATTAATATTCCATTGTACAAAGAGGCCACGGTTTCTTTATCCACTCCAGTGCTACTTTTGGATCTGAAATTTCCAGTTTTCTATAACCCGTGTCTAGCAGCCAAAGGCGTGGCCTGGCAAGGAGGAGGCAGCCTGGCTAAGGCGAAGCTGAGGGCTCCGTCCCCGGGCTCAGGCCGTGCTCCTGGCCAGAGAGGCAGTGAGTCCACATGTGCCGACCTAGGATGCTAGCCCGGCTCTGGTTGAGCACATTTAGGGAAGTGGTTGAGCCTTCCAGTCTTCTTGGCGGCTCTTCTGAGAAGTATGTGTTTTATCATCATTAGGTCAGGTGTCACTTGACCCCAAGGTGTAGCAAGCAGATCAGTACATAACTCTGAGGTTCTTCTCCGCTCGCTGTTATTTCTACCCCTGAGACAGAGAATTTCAGAAAATGCTGCCGAAGGTGGCCGCTCCCCCGTCTGCTGTCACAGTCCCTCCTGCATCCCGAGAGGACATGTCTCGGTGGCAGTATCTTGGCTTGTAAGCTGCTGATGTTTTGCTGATAGCGGCTCACGACTGCATTTCTTGTTGCAGTCGTGCGGGAAATGGAAGGATATTTGCCACCGTCCAATTGTCATAATTATAGCGTGTGGTGGTTGAAAACGGAAAGGGGCAATTAGAGGGAGAATTCCTTCTGCCAGAGGAGACAGTGACGATGGCAGATTTAGCTGCTGACACTCTGCGCTTTGTGGAGGAGTCTTTGAGGAGCTGGTTTGATCAGGATCAGGTACATCCGTGCTCACGCGCCCACGTCCACGTTTCTGTGTTTGAAGCTCTGCAGCTCTGAGAGGCCCTTCCGTGCTCAGGAAATCTTGTGAGCCCCAGCGGACCCCCTCCCCCCAGGGCTGCTTCTCAGGCAGGAGCGAATACAGTGGTGACATTGCTGATGGCAGCATGGCTGAGCCCCCCAGATAATAAATACGGTGTTTGGTAGAGCCCATCTTCCCAAGGAACGCATAGGCAGAATGGGTACAGTCCTGGCGCGTTTGTAATGCTTACCATGTATCAGGGTTTAAAACGATCTCTCCCAGGAACATTGTGAACCATTTTACATGAGAAGAAAGAGCCTCAGGTCGATTCAGTGACTTGCCCACCATCACGTAGGAGAGGAACAGCCCCCTAGGAGTCTTCTGTTCTGATGCAGAAATATATTATTGCTGCTTTTCCTGCCTTAATTTTTGTCTGTTTCTTTAAGGAAGCACGTCCAAGCTCTCATTTTCCATGTCTTACCCCCAGATGTTAATATGTATCATACTTGTTTATTTCATGTATTGCTGTTTGTTTGTTTTTCTTTAAATGTGACGAGATTGATCTTTTTCTCTTTTATTTAAAATACAGAATTTGGAGAAAAGTGATATATCAAAGAAAAATGACATAGGTGAGTAACGATTTCTTTTTTTTAACTTAAGAGTTGATATCCAGGGGCTATTCCTTGTAAATTACATTTCAGTGAAGTGAATTTTTCTTTCTGATTTTATTTATGTGATAAATATTGTTGGCCAAGTACTTCGTCTTTTGCTCAGCCCAGTGTTTACCGTTATGGAGACACGAGAACACATTTCAGATGGACATATTGGAAGTAATAATTCATAAGCTGGATTTATTTCCCTCAGCCACAATGTATTGAGCTGCTGGTAAAGAGAGACTTCCGTGCTGGGGGGCTGCGTGGGGAGTACAGTGGTGATGGAGACAGAGTCTGTTCTCAGGGGCGCACACACGCTTTGTGGGAAGAAGGGTCAGCTGTGGCCTTTATTGTGTCCCCTCTGCCTGGAGCCGGGGCACCACTGCTGAGCTACAGGCAGCCTGTCCCCTGCGGGTCAGCTTGGGGACCACGTCTTCTGTCAGATCCTCTGGCGGAGGTGGCTCCTGGCTTCTCTGCAGACGTTGCACGTATCTCTCAGCCCCATCAGCTCCCAGTCTGCATGCACTGCCTTATAAACCCATCTTTCTCCCCCATGTATCGTGAGCATTATCAGGGTTGTGACTGTGAGTTTGTTGTGTGTGTTTTTTTTTTTCTGGGTTCAGTTTTGGGAAACAGGCTCTGGGTGTTGACAGGAGGGTGAGGCTGACCTCTGCATGTTGGGTCTCTTCCCTAAGCGTGTGTCATGGGTCATCCCAGGACGGGCGATGGAGACTCGGGAGGTGAACCTTGGATGAGGGGAAAGGGACACACTTTCCTTCGTAAGGTCCTCCTTGCCTGGGCCTGGATTTTAAGGAGTCTGGAAGGTGGTAGCGGCCCTGCTGGGTGGCGGGGGTAGGATGGGCTGTGCTGGGGCCCAGGTGTCTGGGGACCACAGGGGTGCGGGCTGGAGTCTTGGGGTCTTGAGAGTAGCCATGTTTTAGAAGCCACAGTGATTCACTGCTTGTCTTCCCTACATGACAACACGACAATACCCTGTGTGGTCAGCCACTCCTCAGGAGATTTAAAATAGAGATTTTACCTCTGCAGCCAACCTTGGTGGGTTTGGGCATTTGTCTGTGGTTGTTGTTGTTGTTTTTTTAATTAATTTACTTTTTTATTAAAGGATACTCACTTTACAGAATTTTGTTTTCTGTCAAACCTCAACATGAATCAGCTATAGGTATACATATATCCCCTCCGTGTGTTTTTTTTTTTTTGTGGAAACTGGTGGGCCTCCTGGTAGCAAATTCTTTTTTTTCAGATTGATTTAGTTCAGGACACACTGGGCCTTCGTTGTCACGCCTGGGCTTTCTCTAGTTGTGGCTGCGGAGCTGCTCTCTTGCTGTGGAGCGTGGGCTCTGGGGTGTGTGGGCTTCAGCAGCTGTGGTGTGTGGCTCAGTAGCCGCGGCCCCCGGGCTCTGGAGCACAGGCTCAGTGGCTGCGGCGTGTGGCTCAGTAGCCGTGGCCCTGGGCTCTGTGACTGTGGCATGTGGCTCAGTAGCCGCGGCCCCCGGGCTCTGGAGCACAGGCTCAGCAGTTGTGGCGTGTGGGCTTGGTTGCACCGCAGCATGTGGGATCTTCCTGGGTCAGGGATCAAACCTGTGTCCTCTGCATTGGCAGCTGGATTCTTAACCGCTGAGCCGCCAGGGGAGCCTGTAGGTGGCTCTTAAATGAACGTTGGTGCTGGTCTAGAGCGAGAGTTTTCAGCGCACCTGGGAAGCTCCCCGAGCAGGTGAATCTGCATTCTCGCATTCGTACATGGCAGAGCGGGTAATGCTTGACTTGGTATCTGTTCATCTGAAGACAGACCCAGAGGGCTTATCTGCCACACCCTTAATGTGAGTTGGTGGGACGGGGTGGGGTTGGGGTTTACCAAAGCAGCTGACCCAGCAGAATCTGCACGCCGCCATGGTCTCATGGTCCCCAGGGCCTGGTGACCGACTCCAGGGTTGGGGTGGGCTTTTCATCTCTTGACTCAGTGCCTAGTCAGTACATCCACCAGTGACCATTGTTCTCACCAGCATCACTGTATGGCTCTCCACGTGTGTGTGTGTAGGCGTGCACGTGTGTGTATTCCTCTGCCTTACATCACAGGCTGCTTGTCATGTAGCTTTTGTCTGAAGAACATCACGTTGATTTCTCATCAGAAAAATGCCAGTGTGTGGAAGTCCATCTTTCTAGATACTTTCTGACCGAGACAGATTAGCACATGGTGTGATGTTTAGTATGGTGCATACTCAGAAATGAGACTCCAAGAACCTTGGGTTGCTTTACCTGCACAGAAGAGTTAATCCTCCTGTGTAGCCCCCTTTGGTTCTGTTTCCTGGAAGCTCTTCGCAGCCTCTGTCCGCTTCAGCACCGCCTGGGTCCTCTCCGCACCTGTGATGGATGTCTTCATCGCCCCTTCTCACCCGTCACACTCATCATTATTGTCAGGCACTTGGTGTGCCTCCCATTTATTGCTCATTCCTGGAGGAGAGACAATGACAGTCTGTCTTGAATTGTGACAGTGTTTGCAAAAGGCAGATCACAGTGGGTTTCAGGAAGTATCAGCAAAGGGATGGAATCATCTTATTTGACTCCAGTGACCAGGCTGTGGGAGCTTAAGAGTTGAGGGGCTGAGCCACTTGAATAGAGAAGACAGCTCCCGAGGTGAGCCCTGGGGTCTGGACTTTGTCAACATGCGATGAATGCAGTCTGCAGAGCTTAGGATGTATATCAGGAAGTATTTCTTGGTGCTGATACAAAGAACAGCAGGACAGACTTCCCTGGTGGTCCAGTGGCTGGGACTCTGCTCTCCCAATGCGAGGGCCTGAAGTTCAGCTGGGCTTCCCAGATGGTGCTAGTGGTAAGCAACCTGCCTGCCAGTGCAGGAGACATAGGAGACTTGGGCTCCACCCCTGGGTTGGGAAGATCCCCTGGCGGAGGTCATGGCAGCCCACTCCAGTACTCTTTTCTGGAGAATCCCATGGACAGAGGAGGAGCCTGTTGGGCTATAGTCCATGGGGTTGCAAAGAGTCGGACACGACTGAAGTGAGTTAGCATGCATGCATGTTCTATTGTTGGTCGGGGAACTAGATCCCACATGCCGCAGCTGAGAGTTCACATGCCGCAACTAAAGATCCTGAGTGCTGCAGCTTAGAGATGCTGCAGCTTAGACATGCTGCAGCTAAGACCAGATAAATAAGGATAAACGTTTTTTTTTTTTAAAGAAAATACCCCATTTGGAAAGAAAAAGAACAGCAGGAATTTAAGAACTAAACTGGACTAGGTTCAAGATGGTGGAGTAGAAAGATGTACGCTTCCTTCCTCCTGCAAGAGAACCAAAATCACAGCTAGCTGCTGAACAGCCATCCGCAGGAGGACACTGCTGCTGCTAAGTCGCTTCAGTAGTGTCCAACTCTGTGCGACCCCGTAGATGGCAGCCCACCAGGCTCCCCCGTCCCTGGGATTCTCCAGGCAAGAACACTGGAGTGGGTTGCCATTTCCTTCTCCAACGCCCCCCAAGAAAGACACCCCATGTCCAAGGACAAAGGAGAAGCCACACAAGACGGCGGAAGGGTGCAAGCACGGTAAAATCAAATCCCATACCCACCGGGTGGGCGACCCACGAACTGGAGAACGTTAATGCCAGAGATGTTCTTGCACTCGTGTGAAGGTTCTAGGCTCTACATCAGGCTCCCCAGCCTGGGGATCCCCAGGGAGTCTGACTCTGAAGGCTGGCAGAATTTGATTCCAGGCCTGCCTGCCACAGGACTGAAGGAAAGAGACTCCACTCTGGGAGGGCACAAACACATAATCAGACTGGACTCTCCTGGTTCTTGTCTGGAATGGGGGTGGGGCTGAATGCGGTCCTCTGTCATGCACTGTATCAGGGCTATAGCGCTGGGCACACGGGGCATCTCTTCCTCTCCTGCCTCATGCAGGTAACTCCTCTGTGCGTCCGTCCCTTGCCTCATGGTGCCATCTCTTCTAGCTGTAATCTTTGCTGGTGCCCTGTGTTCCACTTGCCGTTGCAAACCTCCGCTGCTCCCTCCATTGGGAAAGGGCCCCCTGGGGTCCCCAGGACTCCTTGCCCTCGTCATGTCCCCTGGGGAGGCCCTGCTGTCTGGGGTCCCAGGTGGCTCCGGGGCCCTTCCCCAGCTTGAAAGCTGTTAATCTGTAGACCCGACAGAGGAGGAGACGGTTGGATGGCATCATTGACTCAATGGACGTGAGTTTTGAGTAAACTCCAGGAGTTGGTGATGGACAGGGAAGCCTGGCGTGCTGCAGTCCATGGGGTCGCAAAGAGTTGGACACGACTGAGCAACTGAACTGAATCTACAGACCCAGCCTATTTGTGTGGCACATAGGTTCTTCCTGATCTGACCACACCGCTCTCTGACTTCATCACTGGCCATTCTCTTCATCCTTTTCTCAGAAATGCCTGATAAACTCCTCAGTCACCCATTTAGGGCTGCTGCAGAGATGAGGTGGGCTGAGGGCTCTGTGATAACCCAGTTCTTTCTCTGCCACTCACCTGCTCCCTTCTGTGCCTGTGTCTGCAGGAAACGGCTGCATTTCAGTTTTATTTTTTAATTTATATATATATGTATATATATTTTGCTGCATCCCATGGCCTGTGGGCTCCTAGTTCCCCGAGCAGGGCTGGAACCTTTGCCCCCTGCAGTGGAAGCATGGAGTCTTAATCACTGGGACCACTAGGGAAGCCCCACTGTTGTGTTTTAAAGGAAACGCAGGAAGTGTCCTTCCCAGAAGCTCTCCCTACCCTGGCTCCCTGCCTCCAGGGCCCCAGCGTCCCCACCTGGCTCCCAACACGGAATGCTCTGTGTTGTCTTCTGAGCTGGACTCCCGTGCCGGAGCCGCGCTTGCTCCTTTTGTACCCTGGACTCTTGTGCTAGGAGATGCTCAATGTTCACTGAGTGCACACAGCATGTGAGATCCAAGTGCGTGATAAAAGGAGGGGAAGTGAATACAAGTCATGGCACGGGACCCAGGAGATGGAAAGGGGGAGAATTTGCTTCCTTTCTTCTTGCTAAGCCTCTTCCCCATGCGAAAAAACTGCTGTGTGTGCGAACGGTGGAAACTGTGCTGATCTGGTAGAGGAGGTGGTGGGAGGTGATTCCTGCTGGGTTAACCTCTTGATAGGTGGAGCTACTCTTTTAAAAAATTTATTGTGAATTATTTTGAACATACCAGGAGCTACAAAGAGTCACATCCAGGTATCTACTTCCCAGATTAAGAGACAAAACATTGCTAGCATGGCTGCAGCCTTTAAACCAGTATCTTGATTCTGGTGTTCATCACTCTCCTATAGCCTTTTTTGTTTTTCCAAACAATTTTTTATCTTATTTTTGGCTGTGCTGGGTCCTTGTTGCTTTGGGGCTTTTCTCTAGTTGCAGTGAGCGGGGGCTACTCCCTAGTGGTATGCGAGCTTCTCATTGCAGGGGCTTCTCTTGTCTTGGAGCCCGGGCTCTAGGGCACACGAGCTGCAGTAGCTGTGGCTCCTGGGCCCTAGAGCCCGGGCTCAGCAGTTGTGGCACACAGGTTTCGTTGCTCCGTGGTGTGTGGCATCTTCCCAGAGCAGTGATCAAACCCACGTCTTCGGCCTTGGCAGGTGGTTCTTTGCCACTGAGCCACCAGGGAAGCTCCCCTGTAGTCTTTACTACTTTCACATCAGTTAGATATGTGTATACAAGCGTATTATGTAGCATATATCCATTTTATATAGATTTATGTTTATAGTTTTGAAAACCATTGATTTATGCTGTATGGTCATTACCTCCCACATTTTTTTCAGCGTTCTGTCTGGAGGGTTCATCGCCAGCGTCCGTCTGGGTTGATCCATATACAGCCAGTTAATCTTTCTTGCTGTGGGAATACCACTGTGTAGTATTCTAGTTTGTATGTCTTGTGAGTGTCTGGTTTGCTTCCAGCTTTTTTCTTTTCACACAGTGATGCTGCGGTGAGCACTTTTCTTAACATATACGAGGGCTTCTCAAGAATGACTTACACCAGTGGAGTTTCTGGGTCATTGCAAATGTGCATCTTCAGCTTTATTACATTTTGCAAAAATATTCTCTGAGGTTTATTGACTCCATTCTTGAACAGAAATAAACCTTGTTTCATTCTGATAAGTGAGTTACGTTAATGTTTCACATGTAGTGGATCGGAAGTTACATGTCAGTTGAAGTAGAAGACACTTATTTGAGCATTATCTGTGTGTCTGATTTGTAGAGCCAGGATGCTGACTTGAAATAGAGATAGTATGTGGAAGGTTCAAATTTATATAAACTCCTACATAGAAAGAATTAGGTCACATTCAGCAGGTTGTTCAAAAAGCATGTTGGACAATTTTTAGGATTTGGATGGCTCACTGTGGGGCTGTTTGTTGTATGAATATTTGAGTGAGTGAATAAATGAACGGAACTGTAGAGCTCAACACAAGAATGGTAAAATACAGTGGAATAAATAGAAACCAAGTTAGTGTCCTTGAAAAAAAAAGTTAGTCACTCATTCATGTCTGACTCTTTGCAACCCCATGGACTGTAGCCTGTCAGGCTCCTCTGTCCATGGGACTCTCCAGGCAAGAATACTAGAGTGGGTTGCCATGCCCTCCTCCAGGGGATCTTCCCCGACCAAGGGATCAAACCTGTGTCTCTTTCATCTCCTGCATTGGCAGGCAGGTTCTTTACCACTAGCGCCACCTGGGAGTTGAGGTGTTAAAGGGAAGAGCTCACAGTGTGGGGAGGGTCCCCATATTGGTTTGTAGTCAACCTTGCTGGAGGCTGCAACTTCATGTGATGTCTGCCTTTGGCCAACACCCCTGTCTGGTGGCAGGGTCCTGACACACCTGCAGTTTCTTTCCTTCATCACGAGCTCGGAACCTGGGCAGGCCTGACATGCTTTCCCGATGTGGGGTCTGGGCCTCCCCCTCTGCAGGCGAGACCCTCCTCTGGTCTGGTCTGGAGGGGGTGACAGACCAGGGCTGCCTCCCTCCCAGCCCCGGTCAAGACCCCGACGGCCCTGAACCCAGGCTTGATGGGCAGCTCATTCCCGCTGCAGCCCTGTTGCCCTGCAGTTGCGGCTGTTTTCCTGGAGACGAACTTCAGCCTGGCCAGGTGCCCCCTGAGGTCCCTGCTGAGTGTCGCTTTGAGGGGCCGTCCAGAGCGTGCTTGCGGTTGAGTGTCAGTTTGCGCGGGGCTGCTGAAACAAAGTGGCGCAGACTGTGTGGCTTCCTCAGAGATGTGTCTCCAGGTTCTGGAGGTGGGGTGGTTTCCTCTGAGGCCCCCTTCCTCAGCTTGAAGGTGGCCCTTTTTCCCCTGGGTCTTCACAGCAGCCTCCCTCTGTGTCTCTCGCCCAGATCGCCTCTTTTCATAAAGACACGAGGGTATTGGGTTAGGGGCTTCCCTGGTGGCTCAGCTGGTAAAGAATCTGCCCTCAATGCAGGAGACCTGGGTTCAACCCCCTGGGTCGAGAAGATTCCCCTGGAGGAGGAAATGGCAACCCACTCCAGTCTTCCTGGCCGGAGAATCCCCCGGATCAAGGATCCTGGTAGGTTACAGTCCTCTTTTAATAAAGGCACCAAGTATGTTGGGTGAAGACCTATACTAGTGACCCCATGTTAACTTGATTGCCTGTGTAAAGACCCAGTTCCCAATAAGGTCACGTTCTGAGGTCCTGGGGCTGAGGACACTTCATCCTGTGAAACTTGGGGGTCGCAGTGCAGCCCCTAACAGGGAGCCACATTGTAGGATTCTGCGTAATTGTTAAAAGGTTTCTTGCAAACACAGTGGGTTTTCAGTGACTGGGGAGGTGAGTGTTCTAGACATTTTCATCCTTTCTCACATTTACATTTGCATACTTTGTGGCAGATGCAGGAACAAATTCACAGTTTGTTACCAGACTGGGTCTAGTACAGCCAGCGTATTTATTTGCTAACTTCTAGGAAGGAAGTTGCAGAGATCAGTTTAAAAAGAGAGATTTTGTCACTAGAATTACATATAAATTGATTTTTCCCTCCCAAGAGTTTATTGCCTGAAGGCATGCCTTGTGACTGTTTTTTTCCCTTTTCTTTTCATTGTGATTTGTTTTCAAGTTTATTTCAGTTGTTGTTTTAAAAGAGAAAAAAAAAACCTGAACAAATTTTTTTGTTGTTCTAGATTTAAAAGAAATTGTATTTGTCATCCAGAGTCAAAGTAATTCTTTTCATGCGAAGAAGGCAGAACAGTTAAAACAAAACATCTTAAAGCAATCTACAGCTCTTTCACAGGTGGGTAAAGATGACTTGGGATGTCTGATTTTTTTCTTAATATGTTTATGTTTTCCAAAGCTCTTGGTCCATAGAGAGTCAGTTCTATTTAGACAGAATACATCTTCTGGTTTGTTTTGTTGGCTTAATATGGACTATTTATTGTTTAAAATGCTCTAGTTAATTTCAGAGGCTTTAAGTATCATGTTCTAAATTATTATATACATATTTTAACAAACATGTAAAAATATATAGGGCTAGCTTGGTTTCATCATAAAATATGACAGAAAAAAGTGGAAGAAATAACTTTTTAAAGGCGGAGCTTAAAATAGCAAAGATAATTAATGTTCGAAATTTTGGTAACAGGTTCTAAGGCAGTTTTTATGTTGAAATAACATTTTCATTAACCTTTGTGCAGTAGTGCTTCTATGAGTTTCTTAATCTGGTTTTTGATTGGGTATTATTAACTGAACTTCTGATTCGATTTATAATGTAATATCTGAGGAGGATTATGGAGAGAAAGATTGACACATCCAGGTTTACTTTAATAAAGTTTAAAATAAGCGTGAACTGAATTTAAATCTGCTCTGCATATTGTGGGAGGTTCGGGGCAAAGGAAGATCTACCCATGCGTGTAGCCGTGTGGAAGCGTTCCTCCTTAGCCAAGCAGAGACAGTCCTCCCAGCCCAGTACACTGCATGTTGTGGCCTTGGCCTTCGAGGCAGAAGTGCTTGTCTGGAGGTAAAAGCCATCAAGAGTTCTTCGACCACAGACCTGTGTGGTTGGCGCATGGCTTGCTTTCTGTCGGTGGGAGCGCGGAAGTAAAGGGTTGGAAATAACAATGGAAAAGTGAACAAACTTAATGGTGTTCAACGTCAGGGCACTGCTGGCAGTGAGGTTTATTGTGTTTGTTCTTTAAATGCTGTGTGTGAGAAATTCATCCAACCTCCCCATGTCCCCATGAGGACAGATCCTGGTTCCTCTCCTTGGAGCATCAGAACTTCTCAAGCGACAGGAAAGGATTGCAGGCTGTAGACAAGTGGGTTTTTTTTGGTCGGGGCGGGGCAGTAATTAGAGATAGCAGCTTGATTAAAGTTCTCCTTTGTCTGGGCTTCCCCTATGGCTCAGCTGGTAAAGAATCTGCCTGCAGTGCAGGAGACCTACGTTTGATCCCTGAGTTGGGAAGATCCCCTGGAGAAGGGAAAGGCTACCCACTCCAGTATTCTTGCCTAGAGAATCCAAGGTTTGCAAAGAGTCGGACCTGACTGAGTGACTTTCGTTATTGTTTGCCTGGAAACCCAGCTTGGGGCAGTGTCTTCTACTAAAACTCTTCAGATTCCATCACAGAGGAACTCCTGTAGCAACCTTGCACGGCTGGCCTTCCCCCATGGGCTCTGGTAGAGGCGGATGCAGGGCAGCGGTGGGGTGGGGGGGGTGGGGGCGGGGAAAGTGGAGGGGTGGAGGGGAAGCCAGGAGCCCACATAGTTCCTCAGTGGGGTCCAGGCGAGTGTTCGTGGAACTGAACTCAACCAGGCCTTGGCAGTTACCCCAGACTGGAAGTCAGTGATAACATCAGGACAGAGTTATGCATCATTTGATTTCATGTATGGATTAAGGGTATAACTATCTCTGAGTAGCTTGTTCCCAGAAATACCTTCCTTCTTGGAGAGGCAGATTCATGTGTGTTTTCTTTTTTTTGGCTGTGACTGCAACATGCCGGATCTTAGTTCCCTGACTGGGGATTGAACCTGTGCCCTGTCTGGTGGAAGCGCGGAGTCTTAACCACTGGACCACCAGGGAAGTCCCCCGTGTGCCTTTTAGATTATATACCTTCCGCATTTACTCCATATTGGTAGTCCTCACTGTTAATGTGATTGATTACATACTTTGCCAGCCAAGGCCACTTGATTAAGTACACCCCCAGTACTTCCTCTACTAGTTGCCAGCTCCTTTTTTGCTGTTTAATTTTTTTTTTTTTTTTGGCAAATGGGTACTTTTTTTGTTCTGATAGGTACTCATCACTGTCTCCCTACCTGTCTTATCCCCTCTGCTCTTCTGGGAAGAGTGGCTTCCCGGTAACCAGGGACAGGACAGTGCTCCCAGCACTTTGTTTACAGTGGGGAAAAGGCATGTGGGTACCTTTTGGAGGGAAGCAATAGGGATTATTATTATTTTCAACACTATGGTTTTTCAAGGAGTCATCTATGGATGTGAGAGTTGAACTATAAAGAAAGCCGAGCACCGAAGAATTGATGCTTTTGAACTGTGGTGTTGGAGAAGACTCTTGAGAGTCCCTTGGACTGCAAGGAGATCCAACCAGTCCATCCTAAAGGAAATCAATCCTGAATATTCATTGCAAGGAAGTTGCTAAAGCTGAAACTCCAATACTTTGGCCACCTGATGCAGAGAACTGACTCATTGGAAAAGACCTTGATGCTGGGAAAGATTGAAGACGGGAGGAGAAGGGGATAACAGAGGAGATGGTTGGATGGCATCACCAACTCGATGGACATGAGTTTGAGCAAGCTCTTGGAGTTGGTGATGGACAGGGAGGCCTGGCGTGCTGCAGTCCGTGGGGTCGCAAAGAGTCGGACACAACTGATAGACGGGACTGAAGAGGGATTGTAAAATGTTCCTTCTTCTTTCCTGCCCCTTAGGCAGAAGGTGCTGCTAGGGGCTGGGAATGCCTGCTTCTTCAGGTATCTGGGGCTCACATGCAGGACCATGAGGTGCTTAAAACTGGAAGTAGACTCTGGGGAGGATGGTTGCAGGTTCGTGTCTAAACAGAGTGTGGCCATCATTTATGGATGGAGAGCGTGTGCATCTCCTGGGAGTGGAGGCAGGTGGCGGCAGCTGAGGGTGTGGGTCTGGCAGAGCTGTGGGGCCTCCCGTGCTCCCTACCTTTTGCCACGAGGCCACACCAGAGCTTGCTAACTGTAGTCCCACCTCTGGCGCCAGCTTCATTTCCCACCCCTCCCCCTGCTACCCCCATCCCCTTGTGTTTTCTTTGCCGGTAACTGCGGACTCCTTGGAGTCCCTGGGCCTGCCTGGCTATGCCAAGCCTCTGTGACCTTGCATAGGACCTCCTTCATCTTGACAAGCTCCTGGGCATGTCTTTCTGTGCAGCGTCTTGACCCACAGGGACAAATGGCTTCCTCCTTGGTTCTGCTTTCATAGTATAGTTTTCACTTTTGTACTATTTTTGTTCCATCTCTCTTTTTATAAATTTTGAGAGCAGAGAATGTCTTATTGGTTTTTGATCCTCAAAACCAAACACAGAGCTTTCCATGTTCAGAACCTGAGTCCTCAGTGAATATTCATTAAACTCAGTCCCTGAGATTAATCATCCAACTCTTTCCGTATTTTCTTTTCTATTGTAATAGAAGTTTCCTTTTATTTCTCTTACAGTATGGTCACTTTTTTCTTAAACCGCCTTTTTAAAATTGAAGTTTAGTTAATGTACAATGTTGCGTTTCAGGTGTATGGCAAAGTGAGTCAGTTATGTGTATGTGTGTACACACCTTACCTTACACACACACACACACACGTAAATTTTTTTTCAGGTTCTTTTCCATTATAGGTTATTAGAAGGTATTAAATATAGTTCCCTGTGTTCCACGGTAGGCCTTTGTTGTTTATCTGTTTTACATACAGCAGTATGAATATGTTAATCTCCTAATTTATCCTTCTCCCCTCCCCTTTGGTAACCACAAGTTTGTCTTCTATGTGAGTCTGTTTCTGTTTTGTGAATAAGTTTGTGTGCATTTTTTTTTTTTTTTTTAGTTTGCACATGTATTTGTCTTTGGCCTACTTCACTTAGGATGATAATCTTTAGATCCGTCCATGTTGCTGCAAATGGCATTTTGTTCTTCTTTATGGCTGAGTAGCATTCCATTCACTTTTCACTTTCATGCATTGGAGGAGGCAACGGCAGCCCACTCCAGCGTTCTTGCCTGGAGAATCCCAGGGACAGGAGCGCCTGGTGGGCTGCCGTCTCTGGGGTCGCACAGAACCAGGCACGACTGAAGCGACTTAGCAGCAGTGGTGTTCCGTTGTATATGTACCCCATCTTCTTTCTCCATTCATCTGTGGATGGACACCGAGTTTGCATCCATGTCCTGGCTGTTGTGAATAGTGCTGGAATGAACAGTTTTGCCTACACACAAACACACAAAGCACACAGACTCGTATGAAATCACAGGTTCTTTGAAGGCAGATGCTCTGGCTTGTTCTGCTTTTAATTCTCTCATAGTAGCTTTCGCATAGTGAATATTGAGCATGCAGCATTTGAACTGAATTCAGAATAAATGGAACAAATGAAAACTAAGCATTATTTTAAGTAAATTATTTTATCTGTTAAAATTATTTGTCTTAATTTTTAAAATGATTAGAGCCACCACCTCTTACGTTGAATATAACAACTATTTTATTTCTCCCCAGGAAGCCACAGAGTTTAGGGAGAAGAGTAGAATAGAACGGGCATGAGTCGCTGCTTGGAAAGTGTGATCTCACGCTTAGGTGGATCTTTGAGAGACAGTATGGAAAAGAATCAGAATGTTCACTGACTGCTTTCACACAGCCAGCGTAACAGTGGCTAAGGAAGGTGGGAATTCACTCCCCCATAAACAGTCCACATGAGGAGGGCAGGAGCAGGCAGCCCTGCTCTGCTTTCCTGCTGTCTGTTGCTTGCTGTGAGCTGAGGGGTCTTGTCCTTACTACATGGTTGAAGCTGGCTGACACCCTTACTTTGCATCCTGGTGTGTGGAGGACAAGTAGGGATCTTTTAAGGACATGACCTTGAAGTTGTTTTTCAGTCGCCAAGTTGTGTCTGACTCTCTGCGACCCCGTGGACTGTAGCCAGGCTCCTCTGTCCTTCACTATCTCCCCGAGCTTGCTCACGTTCATGTCCATTGAGTTGATGCTGCCATCCAACCATCTCACCCTGTCACCTCCTTCTCCTCCTGCCATCAGTCTTTCCCAGCATCAGGGTCTTTTCCAGGGAGTCAGCTCTTCACCTCAGGTGGCCAAAGTATTGAAGCTTCAGCATCAGTCCTTCCAATGAATAGTCAGGGTTGATTTCCTTTAGGATTGACTAGTTTGATCTCCTTGCAGTCCAAGAGACTCTCAAGAGTCTTCTCCAATACCAGATTTCATTAGAAAGCATCAGTTCTTCGGCACTCAGTCTTCTTTATGGTCCAGCTCTCACATCTGTACATGACTACTGGAAAACATAGCTTTGACTATATGGACCTTTGCCAGCAAAGTGATGTCTCTGCTTTTTAATGTGCTGTCTGTCTGTCTGGTTTCATTGTGCTTCTGCTTAATTTGTATTGTCATTTGCTTTCACTATTTGCTGGTTGCTGCTGCTACTGCTGCTAAGTCACTTCAGTCGTGTCCGACTCTATGTGACCCCATAGGCGGCAGCCCACCAGGCTCCCCCGTCCCTGGGGAAGGCAGTTTGCTGGTTAGATCGCCTGTTTAGCCAGTGACTTAGACGGCCACTAGGTGGCAGTATTGGTTTTACATTTAAAGACACCTAATTAAGCAGCATCATCAAGAAACCCCTCTCCCCATCCCGAAGTTTCCATGGTCTTAGGTGGAGTCTAGACTGAAGCAATAGGAAAGCTCCCTTTAATTATCAGAAGGTATGTTTTTCTTATTCTGAAATTCCTTCCTAGCATGAAAGCCAGCTATGAGTATTGAAGTAGTTATGGCAGAACGTTGTTTTAGCACTTGGGTTTAATTTGCTCACAAGATCCAGGGTGTCCTGTTACGACTTAAAGTAATTTCATCTTTGGGTTAGCAAATCTTGTGGTAGTTGAAATAGCTGGAACGATTTCAAGCATTTGTAACTGTACATGGTGCTGGCTCATTTTTTACCTTTGTAGAATTCTTCATGTTACTTATACGATTGAGAGTCAAGTTTATTCCATGGGTAGCATTTTGGAGATCCACAGATGGCTGAAAGCTCACATTGGATCTACAGACAGTTCTTTGAGCAGTGATACGCTACCCTGACCTAGAACTCCATGAAAATAGAGAAAGAAGATGCTGTGCAGAGAATTAAGTGCTGAGATGCACAAAATATAGGGCAGCAGGGTCAGTTGGAGAGGCAGGTAGTGGCTCCCTGGTTATAGCTTGACTGAAACTTGTTTTAAAAAACTGACTTTTTTTTTCCTTTTTTTAAAAAATTAATTTATTTTTTATTGAAGGATAAATGCTTTACAGAATTTTGGTGTTTTACGTCAAACCTCAACATGAATCAGCCATAGGTATACATATATCCCCTCCCTTTTGAACCTTCCTCCCATTTCCCATTTCCCAACCCCTCTAGGTTGATACAGAGCCCCTGTTTGAGTTTCCTGAGCCATACAGCAAATTCTATTTTACATATGGTAATGTCAGTTTCCATGTTACTCTTCCCATACATCTCACCCTCACCTCTCCTCTCCCCATGTCCATAAGTCTATTTTCTATGCCTGAAACTGACACATTCTTGAGAAAGAATTGACGGCCTAGTCATCAACTGAGGAAACTGAGGATGTCCGAACCCCAGGCAGAGTTATCAGGGCCTCTCCAGCCTGTGGCATGGAGCGGCCGGCTCCTCCTCCGAGGGGCCAGCCCCATCGTTTGCCAGGTGTGTGCTGTGCCTCTAATGGGACAGGATGTTACCTGCAACCTGAACTCGACGTCTTCAGTTGCAGTTTGGTTTTTTCCATAGATTTGCCTACCATGAGCATTCAGAATGGTTACTTAGTGAGGAAAGAATCCCCGGTAATTTTTATCATGTGAATATTTATCTGATAGCCCAAAATATCTCTTCCTCCCACACCACCAGATGTCTAGAGCTGCTGTTTATTTATTCATTACTCCTGTTGGGTTGCACTTGACTACGAAATCTGCCAAAAACTAAGGTGTAAAAATTTAATGGTTGCTGCTGTCGTGCGTCTGCTTTTAGCTGTTCTCTTCACTTTGGCAAGTTGTCCTCTCTGCCTGTTTTGCCTCAAGATGCTAAAATGCAGTCTTGCTGAAAACACAAGACAATTTTCATTCTTCTCATGTGACTGTAGGAACCAGGAGCCTAAGCGAACTTTCTGCCTGAAACTTAATACTGTACGTGGAGTTGTTACTGGGGTGGTGAAGCTATTATTTTCTGAAACAGTCTGGGTCATTGTGGGTTGTCACTCCCATCTCTAGATTTGAAGCTTACAGTGCAGTTCATAATGGCTTTGAAGTCTATAGTGCGACATTTCTTCTAAGAGGAAGGCAGCAGACTTTACCAAGTGCTTCGTATGTGCAGAGAACCATTCTGGGTTGTTGTGGAGCAGTTCAAGAGGAATTAACAAAGATACTCCAGTTCCTTGAATTACTTATAAGATAGATGGTGGTGGTGGTTTTCCAGTCGCTCAGTCGTGTCCTACTCTTTGTGATCCCATGGAATAAGATAGATGGTAACGATCTCATAATAGAAAATACAGGAGATGCAGGTTTGATCCCTGGGTCAGGAAGATCCCCTGGAGAAGGAAATGGCAACAACCTACTCCAGTATTCTGGCCTGGAGAATCCCATGGACAGAGGAGCCTGGTGGGCTATCGTCCACGGGGTCGCAAGTAGTTGGATATGACTGACCACACATATAAGTAGAAATTTAAAATCAAGTTAAGTCTGTTAACCTATCTATTTGACAAATATTAACTGCACAATTCTAGTTCTATTAAGTACTTTCAAACATCTCTAGACAGTCCATGGGACCCTTGAAAAGACAGTAGTCACGAAGCTGTTTAGGAAGCAGAGTGATGTGTAAAAAGCATGAGTGAATATCATGCTGACAGTGCACGGTGGAGCTTGAGGAGATAAAGAGGGAAGACTTGTGTCAGGTCCGGAAAGGGGGACGGGAATTGAGCTGGAGGGATGCTGGTTTAGAACAGGGAACAGATCTGGAAGATGGAGACATGAAGCATCAGTATGGTCGGCTTTGGGGCACCTAGAGACCTAGGGTTTGTTTGGGGGGATGAGTAAAGTGTGTTTTAGCAGGAAGAGTGGTCTTTTGAGATTGAAATGGGTGGACTGTAGAGCTGGCGAGGTGGGGGATGTGGTTGCCTAGTGTGGGGTTCCTGAGTGCACATCTCTCGAGAGAAGACTGCAGATTTGGAAGAAGTGCTACTGTTTTTCCTCAAATGTTTTCTCCCTGCATTACAGATGGAAGGGTAACGTGCAGCTATAGAGCCTGACTATTTAAAGAGGCACATGAACAAAAGCCAGGTGGAGGTGAGGCTGACCGGAAACCCAGGAAGAGAGTGTGTGTGGCAGTCTCTGATTTAATCAGGCACTTCAGTGTGTTTTGTCCTAAATACCTATTCTGTGTGGCGTCTGTGTGTCAATTATGTTATGACTTAGGTTTTTGAACTTGAAAACAATTCCTTCTGGAGTGGATGTTTGTGGGAAAATTCTGTTTTTTTTTGTTAAATAAAAATGGGTGCTGACAGTTCAGTCTCTGGTGAAGACTCTATTGAAGAAGTTTGTGTCTATGGTCTGTGTTGTGATGCAGAGATTGTCCAGTGAGAGGTTTTGTTTTTATCCCCTCTCCTGCGTCCTGGGATCCAGTAACCATGGTTGAGCCCAGATCATTTTTACTGCAGCTTCAGAAATGTAGGAACACTTGCTTAAAATTACAGGAACCATTTTGTTCTCCTAAGGAATTTCTTTTTAAATTTTTTATTTACTTTCATTAACTTTTATTGGAGTATGGTTGCTTTACAATGTTGTGCTAGTTTCTGCTGTACAGCAAGATGAATCAGTTACATGTATTTGTATATCCCCTGTTTTTTGGACTTCCTTCCCATTCAGGTCACCACGGCATTGAGTAGAGCTCCCCGTACCATACAGTAGGTTCTTGTTAGTTATCTATTTTATCCCTAGTACCGATAGTGTATATATTTCAATTCCAATATCCCAGTTCACAAAAGAGTTTCAAAATAAGGTTAAATCAGAGGGCTTCTCTGGTGGCTTAGTGGTATAGAATCCACCTGCCAATGCTGGAGACATGGGTTTGATCCTTGATCAGGGAAGATCCCACATGTCGCGGAGCAGTGAAGCCTGAGCACCAGAACTATTGAGGCTGTGCTCCAGGGCCCGGGAGCCGCAACTGCTGAGGCCCACACACCTAGAGCGTGTGCTCAGCAATGAGAAGCCACCACAGAGAGAGGCCGGTGCGCCGCAGCTGGAGGGTGCTCCTGCTCGCCGCAGCTGGAGGAAAGCCCCACAGCCCTGAAGGCCAGCACAGCCAGAAGTAAATACGTGCAAAGGTTTTTAAAAGAGATTAAATGTGAAACAGTGAAGAAGAGAGGCTAAAGCGCGGTTGTTGTTTTAAAGTAGGTTCTAATGAAAGAAAGACTCATGTATGTTTTGAAGACTCTGAAGTGTGGCCCTTTACCTTAGCACGAGGTCCTGCTTGGTCGGGGAATCGCTCTGAATGAGGAACAGGGAAGAAGTCCCTGCAGGATGAGTATGCAGAGAAGGGGATGGGCGGAGCTGAGAATGAAGGCAGGACCTGCGGGAGGGGCAGAAGCACAGGTGAATCATGGATCCATTTGTAAGGAATCCTCCAAATACAGAAAAGAAAATTCAGAAGTGGATTAGGCTTACAAGGTGTGTTTTATGTTTTAGGTGGGCATGGTGCCCCCATTGGGCTTCCCTGCTAGCTCAGTTGGTAAAGAATCCACCTGCAGTGCAGGAGACCCCAGCTTGATTCCTGGGTGGGGAAGATCTACTGGAGAAGGGATAGGCTACCCACTCCAGTATTCCTGGGCTTCCCTGGTGGCTCAGCTGGTAAAGAATCTGCTGCAATGTGGGAGACTTGGGTTCGATCCCTGGGTTGGGAAGATCCCTTGGAGAAGGGAAAGGCTACCCGCTCCAGTATTCTGGCCTGGAGGATTCCATGGATTGTATAGTCCATGGGGTTGCAAAGAGTCAGACATGACTGAGCGAGTACATTTCATTTTATGGCAGATGTTGGATTACATTTTCTGCTTTAGACCAAAAGGGGCCAGATTAGCTGCTTAGAAATCTTTGGACTCTTCCTACCCACAATAGCTTAAAAAAGAAAAAGATGGAAAGAAAACGTCATTATTCAGAGACTACAAGATTGTGCATGAAGAAAAAAAAAAGAATGTACAAAACCAACAAAAGAGTTATCAAGGTCACTAATTTTAAATCATGGTCAATGTTTAAAAATCAGTTGTATTTCTATATATAAGCAGTGACGATTAGAATTGAAACATTTAAAATGATATCATTTATTCATAGCATTAAAAAGCATTAAATACCCAGGGATAAATCTAATGAAAAATGTTCAGGATTCTACATTGAAAGGTAGGGAACATTACTGAGAAAAATTGTTGTTCAATTGCGAAGTCATGTCTGACTGTGACTCCATGGACTGCAGCATGCCAGGCTTCTTTGTCCTTTACTTGCCAGGCTTCTTTGTCCTTTACTATCTCCCTGAGTTTGCTCAAACTCATGTCCACTGAGTCGATGATGCCATCCAACCATTTCATTCTCCGTCGTCCCCTTCTCCTCCTGCTCTCAGTCTTTCCCAGCATGAGTCTTTTCCAGTGAGTCAGCTCTTTGCATCAGGTGGCCAAAGTATTAGAGCTTCAGCTTCAGCATCTGTCCTTCCAGTGAATATTCAGGACTGATTTCCTTTAAGATTGACATGTTTGATGTCCTTGCAGTCCAAAGGAGTTCAAGAGTCTTCTCCAACACCACCGTTCAAAAGCATCAATTCTTCAGCACTCAGCGTTCTTTAGAGTCCAGCTCTCATATCCATACATGACTACTGGAAAAACCATGGCTTTGACTAGATGAACCTTTGTTGGCAAAGTGATGTCTCTGGTTTTTAATATGCTGTCTAGGTTTATCATAGGCTTCCTTCCGACTAGCAAGCGTCTTTTACTTTCATGGCTACAGTCCCCATTCACAGTGATTTTGGAGCCCAAGAAAACGAAGTCTGTCACTGTTTCATTTTTTTCCCCATCTATTTGCCATGAAGTGATGGGACCAGATGCCATGATCTTTGTTTTTTGAATGTTGAGTTTTAAGCCAGCTTATTCACTCTCTTCTTTCACCGTCATCAAGAGGTTGTTCAGTTCTTCTTCTCATTCTGCCGTTAGGGCGGCATCACCTGCACATCTGAGGTTGTTATTTCTCGCAGCAGTCTTGATTCCAGCTTGTGGTCCGTCCAGCCCGGCTTTTCTCATGATGTGCTCTGCATCATGATGACTCCGCAAAGAGTCGGACGCGACTGAGCGACTTTTGCTTCGCTTCACTTCACTCTGCATATCAGTTAAATAAGCAAGGTGACAGTACACACCCTTGACATACTCTTTTCCCAACTGTGAACCGGTCAGTTCTTTCACGTCTGGCTCTGTTGCTCCTTGACCTGCAGACAGGTTTCTCAGGAAAATTAAAGAAAAATTAAAGAAAGCCTAAATGAACAGAGAAAAAGCATACTCATAGATTGTAAGATTCAATAGTGTGTCCATTTCCCCTAAATTTATCAAGAGATTAAATGCAATCCCAATGAAAACCCCAGTAGATGTTTCTCTGGAAATTGCCAGGCTGACTCTTAAGATTTACATGGAAATCAAATAACCAAAGTGAAGAGAACAGACACTTCTAATTTTGTTGCCATCTTTTGTGGTATGAACTTTATTTAAAACCTGGCAGAATTATAACAGTACAAATAAATGATTCTTTCTGCTTATTTGCAGAAAGTTTTGGAAATCACTGTTTTCTTGAGAAGAGTTAGGCCTTGGCTTATTAATTAAAAAAAAAAAAAACACCTTATTTCCATGCGATAAGCCAGGAGAGCTGGGAGCAAAGCTTTTCGTGGATTAGTGTGAAGAAGCTTAAGAAAATGGCCTTGTGTTTTCTATTTTTAGACTTTTTTTTTGTTGGCAAGGAGGTAGGGTGAAGCACTTCCTTGAAAGGCGAGCTGTGAGTCAAGTGGCTTTCACTAAGCTTCCCTTTTTGTTGTTGTTAAGTTGCTAAGTTGTGTCTGACTTTGCAATCCCATGGACTGCAGCATGCCAGGCTTCCCTGTCCTTCACCATCTCCCGGAGCTTGCTCAAACTCATGTCCATTGAGTCGGTGATGCCATTCAGCCATCCCATCCTCTGTTGCCGCCTTCTCCACCTGCCTTCAATCTTTTCCAGCATCAAGGTCTTTTCCTTTTTTAGGTGAGACCAATCAAATGCTTAATTTCTTGGTGAAGTTTGTTTTTTGTCATAATTGACAGGTGTTAGGTAATAAGTTTTTATTACATTGCTATTGAATAAGAATTTATGCATCCATTTACTAAGTCTTTGTGGAATATTGACTCAGGCAAGGCTTGGGCAAGATGCCCCGGAACATGGAGCAGTGAGACAGTCCACTTCCTCAGGGGCTTGCCTAGCAGTGATGAATTCCTCACATCTTGTCATGAACATGCCTTTCTGTTCAGCCCCCAGCATTCGGACCCCTTCCCTTACCAGCAAACTCAACCCCGTGTGAGTCTGGAGGGAGTGGGCTCGGCCCACTAAAGATATCAGAGGCCAGATTCAGGGTCTCTCCAACTCAGGGAAGATGTTGGATGTTGTAACTCAGGATTCTGAGTCTGGAGCCAGGACCCATAGATGTGGTCACTTAATTTTTTTAATTTAAAGAATTTTTTATTTTTTGGTCACACTGCTTGGCATGCAGGATCTTAGTTCCCCAACCAGAGAGCAGTGGAAGCATGGAGTCTTCACTGGACCTCCAGGGAAGTCCTAAAGTGATCACCAGCTCTTCCTCCCCTGGTGGTGACATTGGTGCCCAGAGGCTGGTGGTGACAGTTAGGATCAGATGCGGCGGCAGCACATGCTGGTGTGTGGAGGATGCCAGTGCTCTGGGCCAGGTGACACCCTGTGGGGTGACCCCTTCCTTGTGATTCCCTGTGGTCAGGCCCCCGCATGAGCTGCCGTCTGGGAGGCCCATGCTGGGATCGAGGGACACTGTACGTCCCTTTCTGCAGCCACATCAGCAGCCACCATGAGAACACAGCCAGGCAGCAGCCTGTCCTGGCTGGAAAGTTTGGCTTTGTTGTGACATCTGAACTGAGCCTTGAAGTAGTGTTTGCTGGAGTCCTGCCTGGGGTGGCTGCAGGGACTCCCATGGGTGGAGACAGTGAACTGGAGTCCCTTGGGATGTTAGCAGAGGGGTCAGCTACTCTGAGCTCACACAGCACCCTGAGTTCCTATTTGGGGAGGTGAACTTGGTGGGATTAGCGAGACTCCCAAGACGTGGGGCTGGGGTCTGCAGTGGAGACCCTCGAGGAGGGTTCACGTCTGCAGGAGTGATCACAGCTGACTTCTGTTGAGTGCCCGCTAGTGGTAAAGAAGCCGCCTGCCAGTGCAGGAGACGTAAGAGACTTGAGTTCGATCCCTGGGTCGGGAAGATTCCCTGGAGGAGGGCATGGCAACCCGCTCCAGTCTGCTTGCCTGGAGACTCCCATGGACGGAGGAGCCTGGAGGGCTATGGTCCGTGGGGTCGCACAGAGTCAGACACGACTGAAGTGACTTAGCACACAGTCATCTTCATCTTACTCCGAGCTCATGTCAGTGCGCTCTGCCGCTTTTGAAGCCTCAGCTCATCTAAGTTACTATGTGGTTTCTGTAACTCTCCTCCTTTGCAGAGAGAAAACCAAGGCCTCGCAGGATTCAGCGCCCTGCCCGTGCTCCCGACAGCTCTGAGAGGCTGTCGGGTCTGCCTCTCAGTTCTGGCCTGTCTCCTGACACGCAGCTGGGGCCGTAACCTCAGGGCCAGGCAGCAGATTGCTGCAGCTGCTGTGTGCAAGTAACTCCATGCCTGAGCCCTCTCTCACTTTACCTGGCTTTATATTTTTTTTAATACCATTTTTTGTTGACAGTGTATTCTAGATTTCTTTGCTTAAAGCCTGCCTCCTTCATTAGAACTTGAGATCCAAGAGGGCAGGGACTCTGCCCTGTGTTTCCATAGTTGTTTGCCATCTTCCTAGAACAGTGCCTGGCACATAGCAGTTGTTCAACAAATATCATACAATCAATAATAATATTAGTAACCATCACATTCAAGCATGTGCCAAGTGCTTGGCATATATTAACTCACTTGATCCCCAGGACTGTTGTTACCCGCGTATTAGAGGTGAGAGAACAGACCACAGGCAGATCTGGGAACTTGCTCAAGGCTGCAGGGTTCAGAAGAGCTGGAGCTAGGATTCTGATGTAAGCACTTTGGCTCCAGAAATCAGGTTCCTAAAATGCTAAGCTTCACTGCCTTTCATGAATGAGTGAATGATTTTTAAAGCAGGTTTTATGAACTATAAAAATGTATTTAGTAGAGCATTTCAAAGTAAATAAATTACATAAATTAAAATAAATTAATGATGAGGTAATATTTTTCTCTTGTTAAGAAATGACAGTTAATGAGTAAGATAAATTTCTGGGGGAAAATATATTTAATATAGGCTTAGGTTCTTGGAAGGTTTGTTATTATAACATCACATGTAATCTTCTGGTCCACAAATGAATGGTGGGTTTTTAAAGTCTAGTAAATCTGTCTGATATATGTTCCCAACAAGACATTATACATCTCTATTATTATCTCATAAGATAGGCCTACTTCATATGGAAGAAATTATAACAATAAACGTGTTAATTTTTGTCATGATTTATTTGTTAGTCTAAAAGCTCAGTTCAGTGCCTAGAAAGTATATAATAGTTGGGCTTTGGAAATGCAGTTGAATTGGGATCAGTCTTAAAACACAATTGAGTCCTTTGGAACGTTTGCCTAATACTGAACAAATGTCTTGGGTTTTGCTTTCTGAGTGCTTGGTCTGAATAATGAGACTGAATTAGACCATAAACTCATGTACTGCCAGGCTTATATTTTATATTAAGGTATGGGTGGTGCTAGTGGTAAAGAACCCACCTCCCAGTGCAGGAGACATAAGAGACCTGGGTTCAATCCCTGGGCCAGGGAGATCCCCTGGAGGAGGGCATGGCAACCCACTCCAGTGTTCTTGCCTGGAGAATCCCAGGGACAGAGGAGCCTGGCGGGCGATGGTCCATAGTGTCACAAAGAGTTGGACACGACTGAAGCAGCTTAGCACACATGCAAGGAAAAGTTTCAGATTTTGGGAAACAGTCTGTGACAAGGGAAAAGGAAAGCATCACAGACTTAAATTAGCGGAATTTTTTTTTTTTTTCCGAGAGAGGCAGAAGGACTGAAGTGGTCCTAAACCAAATTTGCCTAATGATTAAAGTTACTTACGACATTTAAAACATTAATCTGCTTTGGTCCACATTGACATGTTGGCATTTTCATTCATGCTACTGATATTTCTAGATATAAACTTTGACTGATTTCTCTCCCTCCATATCAAGAATAATGGGCTTTCTCCTCTCAGAGCATCTTCAGATGCTCAGCTGTGGAATCTGAACATTTTTGTGAATGAAGATGATGAATATGTATGAGAGCCAGGTAACAAGGGAGAGTGTTGGTTTTGCATTTTTGGTTCTCAGTAATTATTAGTGTCTTTAAATGCGAATGTGCCTTGAGAAAAAATGTTCAAAGGAAGTACTGTGGGACGGTCCTCTAGGCTTTCTGACTTCAAAGTGCTTATTAGGATAGAAGCAGATGCCTGCTAGAAATGTAGATTTTTGGTTCAATGAGACAGATAGAATTAAAAGTATTTAAATTACCGTGATCAACTTTTCCATTTTTTAAAATTTTCCTCTTCTGTTATTTACCTTTATTTGATTATTTGTATTTTTAGTTCCCTTATGCTTGCCTCTGAAATGGTATTATCTCATTTTTGATAGAATTTTACCTTCAGCTTTTAGGTTTAAAATAGTAGCATGGTTTGGTGAATAAGCATTCTTTAGATCGGTGAGATGGAGAAGGTAATGGCACCCCACTCCAGTACTCTTGCCTGGAAAATCCCATGGATGGAGGAGCCTGGTAGGCTGCAGTCCATGAGGTGGCTAAGAGTCGGACACAACTGAGCGACTTCACTTTCACTTTTCACTTTCGTGCATTGGAGAAGGAAATGGCAATCCACTCCAGTGTTCCTGCCTGGAGAATCCCAGGGACAGAGGAGCCTGGTAGGAGGCCATCTATGGGGTCGCACAGAGTTGGGCACGACTGAAGCGACTTAGCAGCAGATTGGTGAGAGGCAGTACTCCGCACATCAGTGCCTTTGCTATAGTGTCTAGCTTTTATTCCAAAGGGCTCTGTTGATAGAACATTTTCTTACTTTTCCCTTGATTTTTTGTTTGAAAACTCTTTCTTATTCAGCCAGGCATTACATTTTAAAAAATGGTCTTTGTGTCCAAAAGTGCTTTAAACTGTCGATATGGTACTTAAAAGAGGTATAAGTCTTGTGGTGTGGGTAGAACAGACAGAATATAAATTATTACAGTGTTAAGAACTGAGAGATCATTTGATGGAACATTTTTTGTTACCTTTTAAATTATTTTATCTCAGGGTGCTAATAAGGGCTTCCCAGGTGGTGCAGTGGTAAAGAATCCGCCTGCCAATGTAGGAGATGCAGGAGACATGGGTTTGATTCCTGGGTCTGGAAGATCCCCTGGAGGAGGAAATGGCAACCTGCTCCTATATTCTTGCTGGGATGATCTCATGGGCAGAGGAGCCTGGGGCACTACAGTCCATGGGTTGCAAAGAGCTGGACTGAGCACACCCACAGCATGCTAATATTTGGTTGGCCAAAAAGTTTATTTGCGTTTTTCTATAACACCTTACAGAAAACTCCGAATGAACATTTTGGACAACCCAATACATATGCGTATGTGTGTATCTAAGTCTGGTCTGTGTGTGCATACAGACACGGTACATATATACACATACATACATATATACACACATATGTATATATAAAACAAGAATAAAAGCTATTGGTACTTTCTGAGGATTAATAGACAAAACTTTCTAAGTAAAATGTTATTGTTGTTCAGTTGACGAGCTCTCCTGTCCTTCACTATGTCCTGGAGTTTGCTCAAATTCATGTCCATTGAGTTGGTGATACTACCTAACCATCTCATTCTCTGTTGCCCTTTTCTCCTCTTGCCATCAGTCTTTCTCAGCATCAGGGTCTTTTTCAATGAGTCAGCTCTTTGCATCAGGTGGCCAAAGTATTGGAGCTTCAGCATTAGTGTTTCCAATGAGTATTCAGGATTGATTTCCAGTAGAATTGACAGGTTTGATCTCCTCGCTGTCCCCGGAGCCCTCAAGGAATTCTTCTCCAACACCACAGTTTGAAAGCACCAGTTTTTCGGTGCTCAGCCTTCTTTGTGGTCCAACTCTCACAAATGGCCTTGGCTTATTCAAGATCATGTTTTTGAGTATCAGGTGAGGACCTGTTTTATATTTTGAGACATATTTGGAGATAGTTGTCAACAGCACACTAGTTTTTGAAATACTTCTGTTTGGAGATGCAGAGGTACAGGAAACTTGACTACCATTTTTGTGTTAACCAACTGAAGCAAATACGAAATCCAGGCATATGATTTAGTAAACAAAAAGTGATGGAGATAGGAAAGACTGCGACCTACTAGCAACCCAGAGAGCTTATTTTCGTCTAGAATTCAACTCCTCCTTTGCACTGCCCAGACCCTTGCTGCACTTTTATCATCCTGACCTTCTTTGCATCTTTGCCTGGCAAGTGCCCTCACAGTCTTTCTGCTGAGGTTACTTGTCTGGTGTCATATCAATACTTGTTGCCATCCCTTGTATATTTCCTATAACTTGCTATATAACTCAGACGGGTGCTTCTTGTTTGGAAGCCAAATTTTTGTATTTATTTCTGCTGAAAACAGATTTTTACTTGACAGATAGTTTAAAGTGTATATGTAATCATTTCATCATTCTGACATAAATATTTTCATTTTTCTGGCTTCCTTACGGTCTCTGTTTTATTTTGCATGGTTGGAGTTATGTCTGTTTTAATATTTAACGTAAAGACATTCCCATTGTCATAATGTCTTCATTATTATAATTTCATTTGCTACATAACAGCTCATTTGCTACTTATTTTCTTGTAAGACTTTTTTTTTTTAGTGTTGTCTGTGTTTCTTTTCTTGCTAATGCATATTAGCATGCTCCCAATGAGTTTGAGAGAACTCCAGGAGATAGTGAAGGACAGGGAAGCCTGGCATGTTGCAGTCCATGGGGCTGCAAAGAGTTGGGACACAACATAGTGACTGAACAACAAATACTTATTTGAAATTTTAATGCAAGTATTAAAGTTATTATCTTCACACATGATTTTTTTCTCTTATATAATCCCCTATGAATATGTGTGTGGTATATATTTGTGTATATATGGCATATATATGTATATAGCATATAGCTATATATGTGTATATATATATCTGGCATATATGGCATATACATGTACATGTGTGGCATATATGTGTATAAAACATATAGCTAGTATGTGTATATGTATCCATATAACAAATTTTGAAAGACAGTGAGAATTACTTCATTATTCAGAATCAACAGTAGGAAAGCCCAGAGTTACATTGGGTAGCTGCTAATTCAAACTTGAGGGTTTGCTTTTCTCTGTAACATGCCATATTGTTAGTGTGATATAACCTTGCTGCTGCTGCTGCTAAGTCGCTTCAGTCGTGTCCGACTCTGTGCGACCCCATAGACGGCAGCCCAACGGCCTCCCCCGTCCCTGGGATTCTCCAGGCAAGAACACTGGAGTGCATTGCCATTTCGTTCTCCAATGCATGAAAGTGAAAAGTGAAAGTGAAGTCACTCAGTCGTGTCTGACTCTTAGCAACCTCATGGACTGCAGCCTACCAGGCTCCTCTGTCCTTGGGATTTTCCAGGCAAGAGTACTGGAGTGGGTTGCCATTGCCTTCTCCGAGTATAATGTAACCTTAGGTTACTGTTTTTACATTTCATATTTGTGCATGAACGTTTAAAAATATTATATAAAATGAAGAAATAAGACATATTTGGTAGTCCAAAGATTTATATTGAAAATCATTCTTTCTTAAATAATAAGCTTATATGAACTTCAAGAATGGTATGGAATCTACTTTACTGTGGTAATATTTCAAATAGTTAAACATGTATCCTTAAAGTCTTTTCTCTGTAATAGTTACCTGGATATAGCTTGTATAAAGCACAGAATATGCTGAGGTGTTGTGGGGTGTTCAAGCATATTATATGTCTGACTTTTGGCTTGTCACAACTGGAAATAGATTGAATACTGCTTAATCATTTTGTATTTATAGCTTAAAAAATATGAGTCTCTATGTATATGTATGCTGGAGAAGGCAATGGCACTCCACTCCAGTACTCTTGCCTGGAAAATCCCATGGACGGAGGAGCCTGGTGGGCTGCAGTCAATGGGGTCATGAAGAGTCAGACACGACTGAGCGACTTCACTTTCACTTTTCACTTTCATGCATTGGAGAAGGAAATGGCAACCCACTCCAGTGTTCTTGCCTGGAGAATCCCAGGGACGGGGGAGCCTGGTGGGCTGCCGTCTATGGGGTTGCACAGAGTCGGACATGACTCAAGTGACTTAGCAGCAGTAGCATGTATATGTATGCATGTATATATAGCTATAGTTGTGTCTATTTCTGGATCTTCATTCTTACTAAGCTTATAGATTTTGAAATTCCATCATTATACTGTTACTGTTGTTGCCTGAATACTTAAGGATTCTATTTCTAGTATTCAGAACTGAAGCTCTTCATTATGATGGTGTTTTAGTGTTTTTAGGGCATTCTAAAATGTTTTTCTTCACATGAGATAAATTGTATATTATTCCTTTTGTTTAGCCGAAGTGTTTTATTTTCCATTTTCCACATGCTTCCTCCGTTGGGTACACAGTAAAAGCTGTGTTTATACCTCTGAGTTTTCCCTCACTTGCCCTGGGCTCTTTCTTTCCAGTTGGCTTTCAGTTCAGTTCAGTTCAGTTCAGTTGCTCAGTCGTGTCCGACTCTTTGTGACCCCATGAATTGCAGCACGCCAGGCCTCCCTGTCCATCACCATCTCCTGGAGTTCACTCAGACTCACGTCCATCGAGTCCATGATGCCATCCAGCCACCTCATCCTCGGTCGTCCCCTTCTCTTCCTGCCCCCAATCCTTCCCAGCATCAGAGTCTTTTCCAATGAGTCAACTCTTCGCATGAGGTGGCCAAAGTACTGGAGTTTCAGCTTTAGCATCATTCCTTCCAAAGAAATCCCAGGGCTGATCTCCTTCAGAATGGACTGGTTGGATCTTCTTGCAGTCCAAGGGACTCTCAAGAGTCTTCTCCAACACCACAGTTCAAACGCATCAATTCTTCCGCGCTCAGCCTTCTTCACAGTCCGACTGCAGATATGCAAATTTCAGGGCTTCACCGCTGTCTGGAGCCTGGGCGCTGGGGAGCTCGTGTGGGTTCAGTTAAAGTCCTTCATTTCTAGCGGCTCCCGAAGAGAAGAAAAAAGAAGAGAGTCGTATGAAGAATAAAATGTCAGATCTTTGAAAATACCTGGTTTGAAATTTGAGTCTCTTGAAGAAATCGTTGTGGCCATATTGTGTTATTTATGTTTTGCTCTGATGGTTGTTTCTTCAGGAAATGCCCACAGTGCTTCTCCTTCACCAGCTGGCTCAGCAGGAAGGCGCATGGACCATACTTCCGTTGTTACCGCAGTACGTTGCCCTTGAAACGTGCTCATCATTGGCCTCCCTACCTGACACTTGTAGGCTTCCTTGTTTTCTCACTAAGCGTGTTTTTCCCGAGAGTCAGCAAGTAAAATCATTGGATTCTATAACTGCTACCTTAATCAGATTTCTTAATGATTGATTCTTAATCATGAATAGCTTTTATTTTTAAATGTTTCTTTCTTAAAAGATATAATATCGGTATATTTGATATTTTGAGACTGATTTTGAGATCTGTTGATCTGGGGTTTGTCATGGAAAGAGTTAACTTGAACTCTGGCTGTTTCGTAAACCATTAGTATCTGGCTTTTCTATTAATATAAGCTCAAACTATACATGGAAGAAAAATAACAGGGGAAAAAATTCAGATTTCATGCTATTTTGTATGTCCTTTATTTGCTTCCTGCTTTCTCTTCCTTAGTAAGTTTTAAACCTTGTTATAAACTCACATTATAAGAATGATTACTAGAATGTTTCCTTCTCAGCTTTTCTGTAATGTATAGCAGAAATTCATCATGGATTTTCTTCTGTGAAGAAGAGACAAGAATACAAATTGTACAACTCTTAGAAACACTCAGAAGATATGACCCATCAAAGGTAAATACAACTTCAAGTATTTTTATTTTGCATGGAGAAAGTGCTTAAAGGAAGTTTAATTTTGATTAACAGGTTTTTCAGTCCAATCAAAAACACTTAATTTAAAATTAAGAAGAACAAAATAGGCTGCTCTCACCCTGTGCTATGCAGCATATTATATGGAATGTGTAGCTCAGTAAACGTGCTTTAACTTTAAACAAAAAAGAATGAAATAGCAGTTAAATATCTGGAAACAAAGTTAAATAATTCTTGTTGAGGTTTGGAGCTATCAGACAGATGAAAGTTACAATGAGCCATTTTTAAATGAAAAAAAAAAAACAAAACACCTATATGTTTTACCAGTTTTAGAAAATTAAGAAAACTATAAACCAGAGTTCAGAAATAAGTTCAAATTGGTTATTTCTCTTTGTCAACAATGACTGCATATTGTTTTAGGTAAGAAATAACTTTGAGTACCAACTGTGTGTTGGGCACTATGATAGCAGGAGCTTGGACAGACAGACAAGGGTCTTGACTGGATGGATGGTGCAGAGTAGCAGGGAGTGATGCACCGTCGAAGAAGCAGTTACAGTTAAAAGTGAGACATCTTTTAAGGGAAACACTGGGCATTGTTAGGAGCAGCACAGCAGGGCATCAGATCTTATTTGGGAAGGTCATGACGTAATGTGACATTTAACCTGAGTCCCATGGAGTGAGTAGGAGTTAGTAGGAGAGAGAACCCTAAGCAGAGGAAACAGTATCTGAGAAGGGCTGGAGGTGAGACAGATACACCTTGTGAGAAAAGTTCACCCCTGCCTTCATATTTTAACAGTTTATCTCATGCAGATAGGATGTTGCAAATGGATCATGTTTACCTCTAAGTTCTGAGTGCTGAACACAGTGTTTAACACTTATAGGTGGTCAGTGAATATGTGTGTGTGTGCACGCGCGTATGCGTGCGCGTGCATGCTCAGTTGTGTCTGACTGTTTGTGACCTCATGGACTGTAGCCCGCCAGGCGCCTGTGTCCATGGGATTTCCCAGGCAAGGATACTGCGGTGGGTTGCCACGCTCTCCTCCAGGGGATCTTCCTGACTCAGGGATAAAACCTGCATCTCCTGTGTCTCCTGCATTGGCAGGTGGATTCTTTACCACTGAGCCGCCTGAGAAACCCTAAATATTTGTGTAGGACTGAGTAACTCTGAAACGTCAGCTGTCCTGCTGGGCTACGTGCAGTATCTCTAAAGGTTGACAGGCAGCTCTGGAGCTTTCTGGAGGGTAAATTAGGCTGTTCAGTTCTCTTGGAGAAGTCCAGGTTACGCCCTGATCAATTTATGGGGTTCTTTCAATGTAGAATAAGTGGAATTGGTCCTTTCTGGTACTGATGGACACCCGCCCACCCCTGTTCTGATGCCCACTCCAGAAGTGAATCAGATTCAGTGAGGAAGCCGTGGCTTCCTAGTGCCTGCGGGGTTTGTTGATGTGGACACACACAGAATTGGGCAACGGTGACCATTAGGTTGGTTTCCAACCATTAGGTTGGTTGGAAAGTTTGTTACTACAATAAAACCACTGGTCTTGATGCTTTTTAAATGCTGTAAGGACCCATTATGATTTCTTTTCATGCTTTTGACTTCTGGGAAAACACAGATATAATTGAATGAGAAAGTTGTTAGGTTAAAAAAAAATTCCTTCAAAGGAGAGAAGATTTATGAATGTGTCTGATCCAGTCTTTTCAGATGGTGCTGAGCAGTGTCTGTGTGCTTTGTGTCATATTTTATGTAAAAGATTTGTTAGGCTTTTATGTTTTCCTTTGACTTGAGAAAAACTCCCAGCTCTTTTTTTGAATGTAGGAGTTTTAATCGCCTCCTAGTGTTTGCTTCACCTGGAGATTATTTTTCCCATTATCCATAGCTCTAATTCTGTACAGAAGATGGTGACTCACTGTACTTTTTAATGAAAATTGGAATGATAAATTTAAAAGTTCAGAGCAAGTTCATGAAAATCAAGTACAGAACAGAGGTAAAATAAGACATTTTCTTCTTTTGTGAGCTCTACCACATGAAAAAAAGTCAAGGATGTTTTATGTCATTTAAAACTAGCACTAGGGAATAAAAATTACATGATGTTGAAGTTAGCTCAAACCAGTGTTTTTTTCCCCCGACCATATGAAATTTTAGGAAAAAAGTATAAAACAAACCTAGTTTTGACACTGACACAAATAAACTATATTAAAATAATATGTGTTAGAATGTCATTATTTCACTGGATTCTGACATTGTTTCCCTTCAATATCTTGTCATTCTCACCAATCAAATTTATGCTGTTATACAATATTTTAAATGAAGAACTTCAGTCTTTATTAAAGTAATTAATCTCTGTTAATTGCCTTTCTGGGTGATTTCTATAAGTTTCTATATCTTATTGAAGTCTTTCTGGTTTTCTTTTTCCCCTACAGGATGCTTTTATTATGTGTGCATTTGCTGAAATGTCTTTAATTTTTAATTCTTAATAGAGGTAAAACATGAGTGCTGGCAAAGAGTAATTCTAAGATACTACTAGAGCACTGAGTTATTCTTTTACAGTTTGTCTTAATAGTCTTTATTAAGAAGTCATTAGGAAAATCACTGGGCTTCCCTGGCAGCTCAGCTGGTGAAGAATCCACCTGCAGTGTGGAGACCTGGATTCGATTCCTGGGTTGGGAAGATCCCCTAGAGAAGGGAATGGCTACGCATTCCAGTAGTCTGGCCTGGAGAGTCCCATGGACTGTATAGTCCATGGGGTCGCAAAGAGAGACACAACAGGGAGTGCTTCTTCACAGAATATGTATTAATTTCCCCCTTGCTGCTGCTGCTAAGTCACTTCAGTCGTGTCTGACTCTGTGCGACCCCATAGATGGCAGCCCACCAGGCTCCCCCGTCCTTGGGATTCTCCAGGCAAGAGTACTGCAGTGGGGTGCCATTGCCTTCTCCCAATTTCTCACTTAGAGTAGTTTATAATATGCGTCTATGAAAAGACTCTGGTGCTGGGAGGGATTGGGGGCAGGAGGAGAAGGGGACGACAGAGGATGAGATGGCTGGATGGCATCACTGACTCGATGGACGTGAATCTGAGTGAACTCCGGGAGTTGGTGGTGGACAGGGAGGCCTGGCGTGCTGCGATTCATGGGGTCGCAAAGAGTCGGACACGACTGAGTAACTGAACTGACTGAACTGATGCTTAGTTGCTCAGTTGTGTCCGACTCTGCGACCCCAAGGACTGCAGCATGGACAGGCTCCTCTGTCCGTGCGGATTCTCCAGGCAAGACAAGAATAGTGGAGTGGGTTGCCATGCCCTTCTCCAGGGGCTCTTCCCTACCCGGGATCGAACCCAGGTCTCCCGCATTACAGGAAGATTCTTTACTGTCTGAGCCACCAGGGAAGCCCACTTTACAGTATAACCCCTCACAAAAATATTGAAAAACAGTCTTATATACTAGATAGCCGAACACTGCTCTTAATCATTACAATATAAAAACATGTTCTGCATAAATTTATGTTTGGAACAGGAGATTATAATAGTGGAAGATTACTGAGAAAAGTGCTAAAATATACTGAAAATTGAAATGATAAAATTATCATTTATTTATGATGAAGTGTTTATTTTCTTTAAACAAGCTATATTTGCATGGTATGTTAAATGTGATGATTTTCATGTTGGTCAATGTTTAGTCATTTGAATTTTTAAGATGTTGAATTTTCTATCTTAAGCCAAGGTTGTTTGCTTTATAATTACTTCCCTTGCCCAGTGGTGACTTCATATATCCATAAAATGGTGGGAAGAAATCCTTGGGTGGAACTAGGAACCTAGACCTTTCATGTCTGCTCATTTATAACTTGTTGCTGAACTGACCCAGACTGAGACGGGGAGGGGTTTGAAATACAGCCATGAGCAGAAGAGGGCTCTTAGGAGACAGCACTGTCTCTCTCCTGCTTTTATTTTCTGATAAGGAATAGGGAGGGAGGTCGTGATGGCTGGATAACAGAAAATACTACCAAGCTTTAGAACTTCGGGTACTTAACGATCCTGCTGACGTTTCTTTAATGGTTGCCTTTGAAAGCTCTCCCAGGATTGGTGCATCATTTAACACAAAACTTGGAGCACCTGGGGCAGGTGAGGGGGCCTGCAGATAGAGCGGCGGGTGAAATGGACACCACCCTGGGTCACAAGGAGGGAGTGTTCATAGTGATGCCGGGGAGACGGGGCAGTAGGCAGACCTGAAATACTGCATCAGATGGTAGTAAGTGCTGTGGAGAAAAAGAACACAAAATGAGAGGGATGCCGGATAGGCTGGGGGTGGACTTCCTTCTCTGTTTGGGGTATTTAGGAAGAGCTTCACAGCTCACGTCAGGTTGAGCCACGAGTGAAGGAGCCAAGGGAGTGAGTTTCGTGCTTTCTGATCCCGTGCCCACGGCCCAGCAGGAGCTGCAGACTCGCCCGGTTCAAACATGAACTCTGTGTTCCCCTTTGTTCCTCTTCCACCTCAGTCTCCCGCATCTCGGAGACGGCATCCCTGTCTATCAGCCTTTCCCTTCTCCAGCGGATCTTCCCAACCCAGGAATCAAACCGGGGTCTCCTGCATTGCAGGCAGATTCTTTACCAGCTTCAGCTATTAGCTGAAGCCCTGGTATCTCTTGTATTGGGGTTGGCCAAAAAGTCAGTTTGGGTTTTTCTGTACAAACTCAAACTTCTTAGCCAACCCAATATTATTAATGTCTGATATTCACTTGAATTCTTAATTTTAGCTTTTGCATTATTCAGTTTTAGAATTTCTATCTGGCTCTTGTTTATAGGTTCTAGTTCTTTGGTAAAAATCATCTTTTCATCTATTTTTTTAACCATATTAACTATAGTTTAACTGCAAAATCTTATTTGTGAAGCTCTAGTTCTCATTTTTCTGTTTTTGGTGTGGTCCTGTTTCTTGGTGTGCAGGGTTAATTTTCACTCAGTGTCAGCTCTTTGATGTGAAAAACTGAAGAGATTGTGGGTGGTATCCCTTCTTGCAGGAAGACTGGATCTTCTCTGGGGTTGTAGACCTTGTTTGGGTGGGTCTGTTTACAGACTGCCCTTATCTGTAGACCCTTTCCCCTGGTAGACCCTGTACTCCAGCCTTGGGCTCCCAGAACTACTGCTGAAGTTTTCCTCTGCTTAGATTTTAGGCCCTTCACTGCTGTTTTCCACTTGGTTCCTGTGATTTTCTCTTGGTTTGCGTGTAGCCTAGGAGTTGAAGGGAGATTGCAGGCAGAATGTTGGCGTCGCTCCTTTGGGTGCCCGCCAGCCCCTACCTCCGTGGCAGCCTCCGGCTCCAGCTTCTGCGGTGCAGCCATACAGCAGCCCCCGGGGGCCATTCTCTGTGCTGTGCTGTCCTTTGCTCTTGTTGTTCCGTCGCTCAGCCTTGTCCGACTCTGCGACCCCATGGACTGCAGCACGCCAGGCCTCCCTGTCCATCACCAACTCCTAGAGCTTGCTCAAACTCATGTCCATTGAGTCGGTAATGCCATCCAACCATCTCGTCCTCTGCCATCCCCTTCTCCTCCTGCCTTCAATCTTTCCTAGCATCAGGGTCTTTTCAAATGAGTCAGCTCTTTGCATCAGGTGGCCAAAGTATTGGAGCTTCAGCATCAGTCCTTCCAATTTAATATTCAGGGTTGATTTCCTTTAGGATTGACGGGTTTGATCTCTTTGCTGTCCAAGGGACTCAAGAGTCTTCTCCAGCGCCACAGTTCGAAAACATAAATTCTTTGGTGCTCAGCCTTCTTTATGATCCAGTTGTCACATCTGTATACAACTACTGGAAAAACCATAGCTTTGGCTATACGGACCTTTATCTGCAAAGGGATGTCTCTGCTTTAATACACTGTCTAGGTATGTCATAGCTTTTCCTTTGCTCTGAGAACCAGCAACTTCCTCAAGGGTAAAGAAGATGAATATGGGGTTCCCATGGGTGGGCTCTCCTGCTCTCTGGGATGTTAACCCTCACATCCTGTTTGCTCTCAATCATCTGCTCTAAGAACTTCTCCAGCTTTTGTACTTGTTCTTGGGGGGAGAGTAGGTCTGACCCAGGCTGTTCTCTTGTGACATACGAACCCTGGTCTCTCTTCGGCTTCTCTTTTGTACCTTATTTGCCATATCCAGTATCTTCCAACCACACCGAACTAAATTTTTTCATCAAATATATATCAAGTTTTTTTTTTTTTCCACTTCAGGGACTTTATATCAACTGCCTCACCTGTTATTCCCCAGATGTGTGCTCAGCTTAGTGAGCTTAAGGCTGAGTTCAGTGGTGATCTCCTAAGAGGTTCCCTCTCTTTCCAGGGTGGTCCCCGTCACTCTGTTTTATTTTCATCGTAGCACATGCAGTCACTATCTGAACTCATTTTATTTTCTTGATTGCTTTCTGTCTCCCCACTGTTGTATAAGCTCTGTTCCCACCTGGTAAGGGATAAATGTTAATTGATAACAAATAGTAAATGTTAATTGAATGAATGAATAAAGTAAGCACTGGTTCTGGAAGGAATTTTCTGTTTTCTCCTTCCTCTCATCTCTCAAGCACCAGAGGGTGCGGACCGCTCTGCAGCCACGGGCTCCGTGCTGACTCCCGCCATCTCACTCACGGCTCTTTCCTGACCCCTCATACCTGGGAGGGTTACGGTCCCTTTGGCAAATAAACCTCTTGAATTATCCTAATTTGAGTGTGTCATCTTTCAGCCTACTGACTCTGCTTTGGTCAATAGAAATAATCAAACCCAGGTCTCCCACATTGCAGGCACATCCTTTACCAGCTGAGCCACAAGGGAAGCCCAAGAATACTGGAGTGGGTAGCCTACCCCTTCTCCAGTGGATCTTCCCAAACCAGGGGTTCTTGCATTGCAGGTGGATTCTTTACCAACTGAGCTATCAGGGAAGCCAGTACAAATAAATTAGTATATAAATTTCTACATTTGATTGTTTTTATATTCAAATTGTATTCATAGACTATCACTTTGTTCCTAAATTCATTAAATAAATGTTGAACTACACAAAAAAAGGAACACTTTCCTTTAATAGTATTTTGATAGGAAATATTTATAAAGTAACATTTTTGTGTTTATAATGTAATGATGACTAACATTTTGTTCATCCTGATGGTGTGATCTTAAATTGCTTTCTTCATAGGCAAAGATTATGCTGTATTCATTATCATATGTGTATTGTATTTTTGTTAAAATTCTTAAAAAATATATAATCTGTGCTTATGCTTTATCACTCAGAATATTTAACTAAAACTAATGGTACTTATTTGTTTTGAGTCTTGCCTGAATTTTAAAAATTTTTTTCTATCTTTATTTAACAGGAATGGTTTTTAGGAAAAGCATTACATGACGAAGAATCTACAATAATTCACCATTATGCCTTTTCTGAAAATCCTACAGTTTTTAAATATCCAGACTTGGCTGCCGGCTGGGCCCTTAGTATTCCACTGGTAAACAAGTAAGAATTTATTAGACGTTCTTTTCATTTCATTTTGTGTATGAATCGCCTTTTATTTCGCTGGGTCTTGTAACTGGTGGATCTGAGTGAGCTTTTCAGCAGAGGCAGCGAGTGGTAGAGCAGGGAGACGGGCAGCAGGAGCCAGACACAGAGGCTCCATCCCTTACTCATCGTGTCCCAGGGCTCAGCTGCTCTGTGCTTCCTCTTCCTCACCTGCTGCAAAATGAGTTGAATGATGAACTGTGAGGCTGAGGAGGGCACACGAGTGCTCAGGACTCTACACCCAGGAGGGTGATCACTGCTGTCAGTGGACCTGGTGATCTTCAGGCGTGACTTAAGGAAATGAATCCGCAGCATGCCTGTGGGGCTGGGTTGATGGCTGGTTATGTGCATGGGTACATACACGAGTTTAAATGGGGCCCGGGCAGAAGATGCTGCAGATAATTGTACCTGGCTATTTGTGGGATAATCCCAGTGATGCTTTTGTGATGTGAAAGGAGAAGGGGAATTGTAATTCAGGGGAAATATGGCTGTTGACAACCCTCTTAACCTAAATAATTCAGATTGTTTGTGAGTTTTTATTCTTTCAGGAATGGAGAGTTGAGAATGCAAATGTGGCTTTTATTTCTGCAAAGATTAAAGTGTTTCTATTATTTCTTACACTAAGTGCCCTGTTTCTAGGGGTTGGAGCTCTGAAAAGCTTTTTAGGCCATTGTGGATGCAGAAGGTAGTAGATACGTTGTCATCCATGGTTGCCCAAAACTTCTGGACTGCTCCCTTGCCACCTGAAGGTTCTTTACAGTGTCATACTCTCCTTTGCAGTGTAAGTGCAAGAGGCAGGAAAGTCCTCAGAGGGGATGAAAGGAATTTTGTTGCTGGAATTGAAAGGGGAGATTGGTGGTTTGTTGGTGCAGGAGTTCAACAGTGTTATTCAAGAGTCTGGTTCTCTCTGTCTCTCTGGCTTAGCGCACAGCATCATTTCATCCTAAATCTGTTTCACTTTGTGGTTTCAAGGCAGTAAGGGCTGTGTGTTTCTTATCCATGTCCAGCAGGAGAGAGCCTCTAACCGTAGAGTATGCTAATCCTTAGTCTCTAGATGTGCGTTTGTGTCAAGCTGCTTCAGTCGTGTCTGACTCTCTGAGACTCTATGGACCAAGGCCCGCCAGGCTCCTCTGTCCATAGGATTCTCCAGGCACAAATACTGGAGTGGGTTGCCATTTCCTTTTCCAGGGGACCTTCCCGACCCAGGGATTG